>NC_091712.1:35015000-35640000 GCF_041296265.1 Equus caballus
ATATTATAAACCAATGTTACTTCAATTAAAAATAAATAAATACAATAAAAATAGGCTAAGTATCTGAGTAGGCATTTTTCAGAAGAAGACATACAGATGGCCAACAGGTCATGAAAAGGTGCTCAATGTCACTAGTCATCAGGGAAATGCAAATCAAAACCACAATGAGATATCACCTCACACCTGTTAGAATGGCTATTATCAAAAAGACAAGAAATTACAAGTGTTGGTGAGAATGTGAAGAAAAGGGAACCCTTGTGCACTGTTGGTGGCAATGTAAATTGGTGCAGCCACTATGGAAAACAGTATGGAGGTTGCTCAAAAAATTAAAAATAGAAATACCATATGATCCAGCCATTCCACTTCTGGGTATATATCTGAAGAAAACAACAACAGTAACTCGAAAAGATATGTGCACCCCCACGTTCATTACAGTATTATTCCCAATAGCCAAGATATGGAAACAACTTAAACATCCATCAATGGATGAACGGATAAAGAAAATGTGGTCTACATACTTAGTGGAATGTTATTCAGCCATAAAAAAGAATGAAATGTTGCCAACCGCAACGACATGGATGGACCCCAAGGGCATTTTGCTAAGTGAATGTCAGACAGAGAAAGACAGGTACCATACGATCTCACTTATATGTGGCATCTAAAACAAACAAAAAACCCCAAACCAACAAAGCTCATAGGCTCATAGACACAGAGAACAGTTTGGTGGTTGCCAGAGGTAGGGGTGGAGGGTGGGCAAAACAGGTGAAGGGGGTCCAAGGTACAAATTTCTAGTTATAAAATAAATAAGTCCTGGGATGTGATGTACACCATGGTGACTATAGTTAATAATACTGCATTACATACTTGAAAGTTGCTAAGAGAGTAAATCTTAAAAGTTGTTATTACAGGGGCTGGCTCCGTGGCGGAGTGGTTAAGTCTGTGCGCTCCGCTGCAGGCGGCCCAGTGTTTTGTTGGTTCGAATCCTGGGCGCGGACATGGCACTGCTCATCAAACCACGCTGAGGCGGAGTTCCACATGCCACAACTAGAAGGACCCACAACGAAGAATATACAACTATGTACTGGGGGGCTTTGGGGAGAAAAAGGAAAAAAATAAAATCTTAAAAAAAAAATTTGTTATTACAGGAAAAAAATGTATAACTATATGTGACAATGAATTTGCTATATATGCATATATAGAAGCATTATGCTGTACATTTGAAACTAACATAGTATTATATGTCAATCATGCCTTAAAAAAAAGCCCACATTCCAAATAGCTATTTAAACTACATCTCTGTAGAGTGATAACTGAATGTTGAGAAGGTTCTAAGTTCAAGTGGCAATTTGTATAGGGTTTTCAAGCAAATTTTCGTTCAGGAGCTCAGGTGAGAGTAAACCTTTTAAACTTGTGTGTTTTTATGGATATGAAGGGAAGAGCATTCCAGCTTTTGGGCATACACTAAAGCTTGTTATGGTCAATCATGATGCTAATGATGGTAGAAAAGGAATGTCATGTGCAAAGTCTCAGAAGAAGCATTTAAGTCCCATTTGTAAACACCAAACTTAAATGAGGGCAACCTTTTTTCCAGTTTACAAAATATTTCACTTATCCTCCAGGAAACATGATAAAATATAGAAAACTGCCGTTTCCATGGGCCTCTAACCATTCTTTCTGGCTCAGACATTTGTGTCTCTATAAGAATGAAAAACTAGTGCAATGAAAAACAAAATGGAGTTCCAAAGCCATGGTTAACCGACACACCTGCAACCTGGATTGATTGTGATACTCAGCCCTGCAGGACTAGTCATACGATTGTTAACGTCAGTACGAGTCAGCGAAACTCATTGCTAGAACAGCTGATTTACATCATAGCCCTAGTTCAGAGACAGAACATCTGAAAACAGGTTTGTAGTTTAGTCCATCAACTCTACAGAAGGATTGGGAATAAAAGAGCCTGGAAAGAAAATGAGGATCAATATAAAGAGAATTGCTTTGCTGCGAGAAAAACTCAACAGTGTAGGAAAAGGATGCATGGTGTGGCTCAGAGAGGGGACTCGGGATCCTGTGGGAGGGTGTTTCTTTCTTCTATCTCACATTAATCACATAATTTTATAGATGGGGGTCCTCAGATATAATCTGGTTCAATCACTCATCTTACAAATGAGAAATGTGCGATGTCCGCTCAAATACTGGCTAGGCAAAATACCGTGTCTGGTGATAGAAAGGATGCAAGGGGATGCAAAGAGAATCCGACACGGACCTTAATCTGTCTTCAGAGAGTTTATAGCCTACTAATGGAACTAAGATACACATAAACATTACGAAGTGGAATGTATGCCCTTGCATTTGAGGATCTAAAGTTTTGATTGAGTGCTATAAGCATTCAGGGGAAGAAAATTGTCCTCTTCTTGGGAGCTGGGATGGTGTGGGAAGGCAGGGAGGGAGGTTTAGTGAGATGTTTTCAGCTGAAATCAGGAAATATCAAACCTAGGGCAGGACCAGGCAGTGCTGGCGACACAGTGGTAAACAAGACAGAGAGTCCATGTCCTCATGAATAATATGGTGTTTGGGGAGGGGAGATTTTTTCACATAGACTTGAAGAAAGGAGAGTGATTAGTTGATGTCTTGAGGTACCTTCTCCTGTTGTACTAAGACAGAGAGGGGCAGGTTTACACAGGGTCTCTGTGTGAGAAAAGACAGGAACGCGTACACGGAGTCCTCTTCTTAGAATGTACTCAATAGTGTACGATTCTAGTATCCTGGGACTTTGAGCCTGAACACATATTTGGGGAGTGTAGGGAGGGAAGTGGCACATTCTGCTTTCTGTTCCCAAATGGTGGAATAAAAGTGGCCATGATGCTCCTCTATTTTGGGAAAATATTTTCACTGCGGTCTCTGACCTTTGGGAGACGTTACCAGATCACACGAGGAATTTCTCCCTGTGTTTCTCCTAAGAGAGATTTCAAAAGATCATGTATTTGTTGCTTTTGTTATGATACTTTGTTAGTTCAGCCCCCTAGGGAAACAGTCCCTTTCAAGAGGGGGAAGAATGATTGTCAAGTGAATATTTTTTTTTTACTGATTATTTGTGTCAATGAAGTGAAAACAACTCATGAGATTTTTTTTGTTTTTTCTGAATCCTGGAATGAGATGAAAATATAATAGCAGTAGTATTCCAACTTATAGATAACAGGATTTCTCTATCTTACATTTTTATGTGATCTTATAATAACCTTTGCCATCATTAGTTATGTTGTGCTACATTAGCCAGCTTTGGGAAAGATAGATTATTATCCAATATAATAACTTATTTAAAAGGCCCAGGTCTTGTATTCACTTTCAATAACATATAATTCATTCTACCTAGAGAATTATTACTGGATGTTCTCTATATTTTCACAGCCTCCTTCCCCCCTGCTCTGCAAAGGTTTTTAAAAGTACTCAGTAGGAACTGGGTCACGATGCTTCAGACTTTCCTACGGGAAAAGGAAGAATGATGTGGTGCAAATTTTTCCCATCTGAGGCATAGTGAAGGCAACATGCTTTTCAAGTTACCAACGTACCAAGGAAAGGTGCCATGTCAGGACAATATGTGGCATCATTTTTTTTTTTTCAGTAAGATTGGCCTTGAGCTAATATCCATTGCCAATCTTCCTCTTTTTGCTTAAGGAAGATTGTTGCTGAGCTAACATCTGTTCCAATTTTCCCCTATTTTATGTAGGATGCTGCCACAGTGTGGCTTGACGAGCAGTGCTAGGTCCACACCTGGGATCGGAGTCTGTGAACCCTAAGGCCGCCCAAGCAGAGTGTGTGAACTTAACCACTATGCCACAAGGCCAGCCCTCTGCGGCATCATTTTTTTTTTGGAGGAAGATTAGCCCTCAGCTAACTACTGCCAGTCCTCCTCTTTTTGCTGAGGAAGCCTGGCTCTGAGCTAACATCCATGCCCATCTTCCTCTAGTTTATACGTGGGACGCCTACCACAGCATGGCTGCCAAGCAGTGCCATGTCCGCACCCGGGATCCGAACCAGCGAACCCCGGGCCGCCGAGAAGCGGAACGTGCGAACTTAACCGCTGCGCCACCGGGCCGTGGCATCATTTTTTAAGAGCTCTGGTTCAGTTAGCAAAACTCAAGTCCACATTGTAGCAAATGGGAGCCATAGTACTGCCACCTATTTCATAGGGTTGTTGCAAAGATTAAATGAGACGTTAAATGTAAAGCACTTAGCATAATGTCTGGCACATCAAAAGCATTAATAATTCTTATATCATCATCTAAAAAGACTAATCTCTGATCTTCAGATGGCCAGCCTACCCTCAACAGACACCAAGAGATCTTCCACGTAACCTCTCCCCACTCCATGCATCTCCAAGATGTCATGTAACGTGAGCTGAAGAGTATCTACGTATGGCATTCATTCAAAATTATACAGCATGCTTTCCTTCGTAAATCTGGAATTCACCCCAGGAGATTTATCAGGCCTGTGAAAGGGGAATGTCTCCTAAATGAGCTAGAGAAAGCAATGAAAAAGAAAGAAACAAGGCCAGGCAGTGACTTAAAACATGTCAGCGATGGGTCTATTTTTTCCATCAACATGTGCTGTTCTCATTAATGGAAGTTTCTCACACACTCAGTAAGGGAACAGGCAAAGGTCTATTTTGCTATAGTGTTAAGGCTCATCCAAACATTTAAGAGATGTGGTAAGCCATAAATTTTCTCCAGGCCATCATCATCTCTGCGAGATCAAGTGCTCGTGACCTAAAACATCTCTAACCTTTGAAATAGCACCAAGACTCCTTCAAATTTTTTTTCCCAGTAATGAGGCAAATTTATGATATACACTTTATCCTATGAGTTTTGGAAATAGCTCTCCCACTGTCTGTCAAAACTACTCCTATTTTCTTGTTGGTCAGATCATTAGCCTAGTTAATAGAAGAGAGGCAGACTATAGTCCATGGGCCAATTCAGCCCACTGATTGTTTTTGTAAATAAAGTTTTATTGGATGGCATCCAAGCTGAGTCATCTACATATTGCCTCTGGCTGCTTTCATGCTACAACCACAAAGCTGAGTAGTTGCAACAGAGATTGTGTGGCCAGCAAAATCTAAAGTCTTTACTATCTGGCCCTTTATAGAATTTTGCCAACCCCTAATCTAGATCATTCTCTGTAGAAAGAATGAATTCTGTTTCAAGAATAGATGTCTATCAGAGAATTTAAAAATTTTCCATGTTATCAAATCCAGACACTTGGCTGATTGAAACAGAAATGACGAACTGAGGACAGGATTGCTAAACTGGGAGTTAGGAAGCATTCATTCGCTCATTCATTCCACATAATACATCACTGTGGTCAATACTGGTGTTAGAATGTGAACGAAATACATAAAGACTCTGGCTTCATGGAGTGTAAAGTCAATGGAGGAGACAAACAGGACCACTCATTTATTCCTTCATTCATTCTTCATTCATTCATTCATTCATTCATTATCTGTTATGTGCCAGGATATATTTTAGGTACCGGGTATACACACACCAGTTAACCACACAAACCATATATTCCAATGAGGGAGAGAGAAAATAAATAAGTCCATATTAACACAGCAGGTATTGGTAAGTGCTCTGATGAAAATATTAGTTGAACCAAATGAAATTGAAATTTTTACAGGCAAATAATGGTTGAATATTGGCAATTTTATAGGTTCAATCTATCAAGGAGGTAAGCTAGAGAATGACTTTTGGATGAGTTTAAAATGGGGGGTCATGGAAGGCTTCAGGGAGGAGGTGACTTTTGAGCTAAGACTTGAATAACAAGCTGCATCCTGCCCTGCAAATAGCTAAGAAGATGACTTCCTGGAAGGGAGAGGGAGTAGTTTATACAAATACCCCAAGGCCAAAATAAGCTGGGCTTGAGGAGGAAGAGAAGGAAGATCAGAGTGGCTGGAGCAACGTGGGCTGTGGGGAAAGAGGGAGGAGACATGTTGGAAAGAATCCAAGGACTTGGTCAGATGGAGTCTTGTAGGTCAGCATAAGGACATTAGCTTTTATCTGGAGAGTAAAGGGGAGGCTTTTAAATAGGAAAGTCACCTGATCTGCTATATGGCTTTCAAAGCGCTTTTATTCCTCTTGTGTGGAATAAACTCTGAGAGCAAGAATTGAAGTGGGGAGACTCGTTAAGAGGGAGAAAGGAGTTCTAAGCAAAACAAGTGGATGGCTAGGAAAGGGGGAGAAAAGTGTAGAGTCCACAGTGTAAAGTGTAGAGTTGAAATCAACGGGAGCTGGTGATGGTTTTGATGTCATTAAGAGGGAAAATTAGGGATAAGGGAGCATGCCCAGTTTTCCAATTTGACAGCCTGGTTGGACAGCTGTGTGATTCATAAGCCTGTGAGCACCAGGAAAGAACCAGGTCTCAGGGGAGATTATAGGTACAATTTGCAACCTGTTGAACTCGAGTCATCTTTAAGACATCCAATTGGCTATGCTGAGGGGAAGTCTGGGAACTGTGAGGAGGGTTCTGGGCTGAGCTGTCTTAAATTGCAGGAAGATAGATGGGAGCAGAAGTGGAGGTGGTGAATAAACCCCTCAACAGAGAAGATGGAGTTAGAAGAGAAGGGAGCAGAGACAACTCGTCCCATTAATGAGTTCTGTGACCTCATCCAGTCACTTCATCTTCTGTGCTCAATTCCCTCATCTCTAAATGACAGAGTTAAACTAGATTTGGGGTTTTCTAGACTCTTCCACAGAGTTGATGCAGGCACTGGGGCAGGGGTAGAGGAAAGGCCAGGTATTCAGAGCTCCAGCCCCTCTTAACTCCCCTAGCAGTCAACTCTTTCCCCCAAGTCATATTGATGAACATTAAATCTTGTATTAATCATATTGCCAGGTTCATCTGTTTTATTCTTTTAACCACAGGTCTAGGACATTGTCATTTCCTTTTACTTCTGTGTACTAAGAATATTTTTTCTTGATTTAGCTGATTTTGATTCTTTTGAGTGGAGCTTTCGCGTTTGCATTTTCCCCATGGTCAAGAGCGGAGTCTTACTGTTGACAATTGTTGGCATGTCTTTTGGTGGCAGTTGGGTTTCTTTCATGCCCCTTGAGGTAGATAGTGGTTAAAACAGCCAACAGCACCATTGCCAGCCTTGATTTTTCCATTTGGCACAATGGACCTGGGATGGAGTGATGTCAGATATACAGTTCTTGAGAAAGGTTTATGACCTGAACTTGTATCCCACCAGCAGATCATATCTTAAAACACTAAATTGTGGTGTAAGCAGATTTAAAAATTGTGCCCTGCAATCACTTTTCAGGAGCAACAGATTTGGCAGAGTTCCAGGCCGCACACCTGGAGCAAACATCTGAAAATACTCCAGGTTATGCAGGTTTGAAAGCCTTTCTGTGGTTATAAACCAAGCCTTCTGTTCATTTGTGGTCAGGCAAGGGCTGTAACAGTGCTCTGGTTCTTTACAATAATGGAGTCTCTCCTTTCTGGATTTCTGAAGCATTGCACTGATGTAACTCATATCACATACAACCCTGTATGGTATGAGCACACACATCTTCATTCTCCTGCTGGGTTATTCCATTTATAAGGCCATGATATATCTTCGCTTCTCCCACATATGATAGGCAGAGACTTATTGTTGATAAGTGAATGGTTCAATAAATCAGAATTAGCCAAAAGGATGCCTCATTGTAAACAATTAAGGAATTTAAAATGCAATTCATAAACACTACCTCCTTTATAATTCCTTACTTCAAGAGAGCATCACACACAATTAAAAAGCTGGTGGAACAGTGCTTGCCAAGAAGAGGGTGGACAGAATGAACTTGGTGTACACAAAGTGGTCAATGTAAATGTTTCGCTTTCCCCAGTCTTGCCAGCCCAAGTTTGTGAAGCATTATTTAATCTCGCCATAAAATAAACTTCACTTACATTAGGGACACTTTCAGGGGAAAGTGAACATTATCACTGATTATGAAATGAGATAAGACTCGGGATCATTATCTAAAAAGGCCTTTGGAGGGCTACATTTTCCAAATTCATCATCGTGGTCACACCCATTCTAAGAGCCAGGGCCCACCTTATGCAGTTGTGCAATAACATTATTACGTTAATCACCCAAAACAGTTTTTTTAAAAAACACTCAAGAAATGTTTCAATTTTAGGAATAGGTTACTAATTCAAGAAAAGGAGAATGAAATTTATTCTAATAGCTGCCTCATAAAAACATCTACGGAAGTTCTTTACCATCATCCAATTAAAATAAAATTTACCATGCTGTGGTGGACATCCCACATATGAAGTAGAGGAAGATGGGCACAGATGTTAGCTCAGGGCCAGTCTTCCTCAGCAAAAAGAGGAGGATTGGCAGCAGTTAGCTCAGGGCTAATCTTCCTCAAAATAAATAAATAAATAAATAAATAAAATAAAATTTAAACCTATGAACAGAAGAAAGGATCATTGACAGATCCATAAAAATGTTCATGCCTTTTCATCTAGAAATTTTGGGAATTATTTAACGAAAGCAGAAAGATATATGCATAAAGATGTTCACTGAGTTGTTGTACAAATCAAGGACTGAAAACAATTCAGATTTTCAACAAACAGGGTAATGTAGTAAAACAACATACATCAATACCATGGTGCTTTATTTAGCCATTAAAATTATGGTTATGAAGGGTAGGCAGAAACATGGAAATATGTTCCACACTTAACTGGAAAATGACCAGATCATAAAATGGCGTATACTATATGATGTACAAAATGTACACCTGTGGAATTCTAGAAAGCAAGATGCAAGAATTTTTTTTTTTTGAGGAAGATTAGCCCTGAGCTAATGTCCATTGCCAATCTTCCTCTTTTTGCTGAGGAAGACTGGCCCTGAGCTAACATCTGTGCTCATCTTCCTCTACTTTATATGTGGGACGCCTACCACAGCATGGCTTGACAAGCAGTATGTGGTCCACACCTGGGATCTGAACTGGTGAACCCTGGGCCGCTGAAGCGAAATGTGTGAACTTAACCGCTGCGCCACTGGGCCAGCCCCCAAGATGCAAGAATTTAAAAAAAGAAATTAAGTAAGATGGCTATTGGCCATTTTTCCTTTTATTTGCTTTTTTCTGTAATGTTGTTGCTTTGCTTTTCTCTATGATGTTGTTGTTTTTAAAAATAATAAGATTAGAAAGACACTGAGGCAGAACTCCTGAGAGGGAAATAAATAATAATTAATACAAGATAAATGTCAGATAGGACGTCCCAGTAACATACACATCTCTAGTTGTACTCCTTACTTGGGTCTTGGTTTAGTTCCAATGGAACTATGTTTTGAGGTAGGTATTTGGGACCACATAACATTGTGTAGAACCACTTCTAAAAGAAATCCCTCAATTTAACATTTTTATATTTTAAAGTTGCCAAAAATGCTTTTTGCTGGGAAATACAATTTAGTAAGTTGAGTTAAACCTACCCACTCATTTTGAACTCTACTGAAGGAGCAGCTTAGACTCAAGTGGAGGAAATGTGTGAACTTTGCCACTTTGAGCTGCTTGGGTTCTAATTTTTCTGAGCCTCTGAGAGATGAAGAGGTCAGAGTTCACCCTTTTAGGAACATTCAGAGAAAGACCTCATTTCATAAATCCTACTCATTCAAGGCCGGCTGAGCTTTTATATGACTGGCTTTGCCAAAACGCTGAGTAGGGGGAGAGGTCGCAGGAGGAACACACACTTCCACAGACTCTCTTAAAAGAGGGCAGGATGATGTTTTCTGGAAAAAGTTCGTTTCTTTATCTGAAGTCCCAGAAAATTTGCCACATCTCCTCTCCCCTCTTCAGTGTCCCAGGAAACGCAATAATAAATTTGAGAACTGGTTCCCTGAGTGTCAGCAGTGATGTCAACGCGCGTACTCTGTTATTAAAATGCACCCACACTCCCCTCCCTTCTGTAGTGAAATTGAGGACTTCTGCCTCTCTTCACACAGCTGCTGGAAGTTGTTTCCCTATCGAAACAGAGTCTTCCTCTAAGCAGATCTGGTTGTCACCGAAACCCACCACAGGCATTCATTTAACATCCAGCGCTCCTTATTTGGGGTGGGGGAGGAACTTGGCCATCAACCGGAACAGTGACAAAAAAGAAAGAAAAGCAGGCCTACCTTAAAACTTTCCAGTCTTTGAGTGGATCCAAGTCAGAGATTAAGGAAACCATTGTCTAAAAGGCAGTGGAAGGCGAATCCAACCCGGAGAGGAGGGGTGGAGGGGATGGGTGAAGAGGAGAGAAACGCAGGCCGGCTCCTCGACTCAGGCCGGGAGCCTCTGGGCGCCCAGCAGGGCTCTTCCTCCTTCTAGGACTGATAAGCACTTGTCCTGGCTTTCCTCCACCTCCCAATCAATCTTGCACTATATTACTTCCCAGGCCCAGCTCATTTCTCCACACCACCTTTTAAAGCCCTTGTAATCTGCTCCAACTGATCAAATTTGACCTTTTTGTAGCCCACTTTATTCCAAGCACAGCTCTCAGTTAAATCTCTCTTTATTAACACCATCCTCCTTGGCTTTCTGTTGGAACAAACACAGATCAAGAACGAAGCCTCGAGACTTTACCAGCAATCATTTACAGATTACGGCAAGCTGCAGTCCTCCGCTCCTGTGGGGCATTCCCAGACTTTGCTTTCAGATGACTGGTTAGGCTGCTTTCTACCCGTTTTTGTGGTTCGGGTTCTGGGGCACTAGCACCGGGCTTACGGCTTCTCTCAGAGGCTGTAACTACATGACGGTTAGGATTTGTTTTTTAAAAATAATTTGGAACCCGGCTGCTAACAAGCTAGAATTTACTGTGTGTTTTCTGGCAGAGATTTTGCTACACTGCTTTTTTTTTTTCGCCCCAGCTTGCTTTCTTGTGTTTTTAAATAACCTGGAGCGGGGAGTTGTAGCATCTCTCTAAACATCAAGAGAAAAGGGTGTGGACTTTTCTCTCTCAACTTGCATACCTCTCGTCCCTTATTTAAAACTGAACATGCTTTCAATAATCATCTGAAACCGTGCATGGCAGATGTTAAGAAATAGCAAGAGCAGGATTGTTGTCCTGGAGCATCCATAGTTCGTCTGCTTTCTGTGCTGATGTAGGTTCTTTGTGAGTGTCCAGATTTCTTATTTTCCTAAGCGCTGCATCTTAAGCATCTTTTCTGCTCTCCCCGGTTCTAGCTAAGACTCTGCAACAGAAATTCCACCTCCTGTCCCCACAGGATCCTGCATTTAGATGACCTTGACATCATCTAGTCCGGCAGCCTCCAGACTAGTGTCTCTCAGGTCATCAAGATTTTCATTACATCTGCATGCCACGTGAGCTTTACTTCACATTCCTCTCTTTATATCAAATTCCTCTTTTTCTTACATTTATTTTAAAGGGAGTTTTTAAGATCATTACCCTAAATCAGCTTCACTGGTCTAAGAGAACAATTATGATTGTACCTAGACACGTGGGCCAGCTAAAGGCACCGATTTAGGTCTTTTTTTCTCTTGGTTGAAAAGAGAGTTCAGTAAGTGCTAGGGGACGTTCAGGATGTGCTTGTGCCAACCAGAGACTTTCCCCGGAAGCAACAGTAAAAATTTAAAAAGAACAGGTGTGATTCAATGTTTTGTAATGACCTTACTACCTACAACCATCAGCCAGGAGAAGGGGTTCCAATTTCTTGCCTTCAGGCAGAAACTACCAAGAAAGAGAATCTCCATTGTTTCCTGAGTCTCCACCGGGAAGGATGTGGTGAAAGCTTTGGGAAGAAAGCCGCTTTTATTCTCAGGAAGTTCTTCTCTCATCAACTCCAAGTGCCCCTCACAGCTTTTCAAATCTGTTCCCTCTCACCCTTTTCCCTGAGGACCCGTCCTGAAAATAGGCAGCAAACTCAGTCAGACGTGCTTTCTCTTTTAGTCACGTCTACTTTCCGTAATGGCTATAAATGACTCTCTTCTGAAGTGCAACTATCTTTATGCTCAAATTAAAGAGAATTCCATACCTTTTACAAAAACCATTGTCTCTCTGGGGCTTCATGCTTCTTCCTGGGCTGTCTTTGCTGTCCCACTGTGGATCTTGGGCCACAGCGTCATAATGTGTAAACATTTACATAACAAGTCTAATCCCCAACTGCTTCAGCGAATGTGGGTGATGATAATATTTGTATAGAGTGTACCTCCAAAAGGTTCCGAATGCTTAATTAATAAAACGTTTCTCCCTTTAGAAAGTTAGCAAGAGAAAAACAAAAGATTATAATGAAATAGTTTCTGCGACTCTGATGACATCATCCTTATATCGTTAACCCACCACACGCCTGAATTCAGATCTGGGGAAGGAAGAGAAAGGAGTCCTTACCCTTGGAGTTCAGGGTTAAGGGGTGCAAAGGGGAGGGACTTGGCTATCAACTAAAGGACAAAGGGCAAAAGCATGCTCATAAATTATGAAATAGTGTTTTAAAGCAGTAGTCCTTCCAAAAACTTCTAAAAGCAGTAGAAACTTTCCATCGAATAAAATCTTCCATCAAGTCCAAGAACAGAAATAGATAATAGTGAAAGTCTGTTACCAGCTACTAGGAACCGTTCTGATTTCTTTAGGTGTGTTAACTCGTTTAGTCCTCATATCTAACTTATAATGAGGTGTGTTACCAGTAGCACCGCCATTTTGTTGATGCATGCAGAAAGTAAGCAACTGGCCTGAGCTCCCAGGGCTAGTCATCCGTAGCTGGCGATGTGGGACCTAGAAGGTGTGATTGAAGCGGAGTGCAGAGTCTGTTTGGGGTTGGCCTGGGCTGGGATCAGGTTGGGGTGGGTAAGAGGAGCTGCATGAGTCTCGTGCTTTCTCTCCTAAGGTGCCCTGAGAAACCCTCGTGTTCAGGAGAACACGCTTTGAAATCCACTTCCTGCAAGCATTTGGTGATGAGGGACAGAAATGGTCTTTTCCAGGTAGTCTTGAGTCCCGAATGGGCTGAATACTTTGCTCTTTTCTTTTTTAATTTTGAGGACTAAGTGTTTTCTGATAGACACTGTAGATTATTCCACACTTAATATCTAGCAGATTTTCTTTTCCCCTTTCCCCTAAGCGTTCCATTCCTGATTCTGAATGCTTCACATCCAATGGATCCATTTCCTGATAAGAAAAAGGCCATCAGAGTGATTCATTCACCTTCAACTATGAGGATGCTCGCTAAAAACATACAAACAAACAAACAAAGGAGCAAAAATACGGCCTTGTTCAACATTGGGCCAACTATTCCTGTATAACTCAGGAAAAGCAATAATAAACTTTTATATATAAAACTCAAAGGTTAAGCTTAGCCTTGAGAAACCTGGGCCCAGAAATATAATTTTCCTCCATGTCACTGTGTGAATTACAAGACTTAATTTTATTTGTGTCCTTTTTCTCTTATTTTGATCAATTTACCCCTTTAAATCAAATTGTTTTGTTTTTGCTTATGGCTGTGATGGCTCTTCCACAGTTGGGATCTTCTGAATATTCCCTCTTTGTGAAAATACAATCGGTCCATACACAGCAACATTCATGAATTCTTACCAGCAATAAGACTCATGTAACTAAAATTTTTGTGATAGCCTTCCTCTTCCCAGGTACAGAAACCGAAACCAAAATTCGAATCCAAACAGAAAGCAACCCCACTGTTTATACCTCTCCCATCCAAACAAACAGAACCCCAAGCCCCAAACCCTATGAGCCTGTGGTTTCCACATGTGTTGGGTTTAGAGTCACAGGAGAAACAAATTGAAATGCAGACTCTCAGTCAGGAGACAAGAGCAGGAACCAAGGAATCTGCATTTCACACCAGACCTGGGTGCTCACAGAACACCCGGGAAATGCTGATACAGATTCAGCAAGCAGAAAATTTCCCCTGGTCGTAAAGTATCCCAAGCAAGTTTTCACATGGTTGTGGCCAATCTCACTGGAGCAAGTGGTAAAGATCGGTAGAAGCTTGTTTAGTATGTTGTAGAGGAGCTAAAAGGACCTGGGGGTGTGAATTAGCCAAAGAAAGAAAGAAAACAAGCACTCTCCATCAGCTAGAGGTTAGACCAACTATTGAACAGCTTCAGAGAGACAGGTATAATGTCCCAGGAAATTTCTCTCCTACAAAATGTCAACTTCCTGATAGTCAGCAATTTAGAAAAAAATCAGCCTTGCTAGAAAAACATATAAAATTTTCTTAAAGCCCTTTTTTCATCCTCTCTTGTTCTGCCTCCACTTTCTGATCCCTGGGAATCTGAGTATCCTAAATATATACATTTTTCGTTTAGAAAGTCTTGCTTCTAACTTATTTGTTCTAATCCTGTTACTTCCTAATAAAGATTCCTTTCCCTTCTGCTTGTCCCAGATTTTTCCTTTTTCTTTTTCTTATTTGTCAGCTCTTACCTTCTCCTCAAGTGGGTAAGGTCTCTCTCTCCCTTTAAGAAACTGAAATGACTAATTGGAAATGCATTCTACTTCCGTAAAAGAAGCTTTCCCGGTCTTGTTGATGTGCCAGGGTTTTAAAGCTGGCAGATGGAGTGAGCTCAGAAACTCCAGCACTTGTTCTTGACCCTGGAAATAAGATCTAGCTTTGCATGCCTTTCATAGCAAACCACAGTGTGGCAACGATGATAGACAAGGGTTGCCAGATAAAATAGAGCACACTCTGGTAAAGCTGGGTTTCAGAGAAACACAAGGGAATTTTTAGTATAAGTATGCCCCCAAATATTGCATGGGATGTACCGAAACTAAAAAATTATTTGTTTTTTTTTTTTATCTGAACTTCAACTTTATATCCTGAGTTATTTGCTAAATCTGGTAACTGTGTGCTAGATTGACTTTTAAATAAAAATAGCAACATCACTGTGATGGTTATTTTTCATTTATGGAATTCTGTAAAGGCATCCTGATGTCATTGACCGGGCATCATAATGCATTTATTTAAATGTTCCTAAAGCCTTTTTTTTTTGTATTAGTTGCTATAAGCCAAACATAAAAGCCCCATTTGAGGTTGCTTTTTCAACAAAGCAGTGATATGATTAAAGTATGCCTATATTTTCCAATATTGGAAATTAGGAAATGCCGTGCAACCTTCTTAAGAATGGCTAGTTGAATGCATTTTTAAGTGTTGTTACCATTGATGTGTTCAGAAGCACTGGAATTGACGTTTTGGAAAATTTGGGAGCATCTCTATATTTATTTTCTACAGAGTGACTTGGCAGTTAACACAGCTGCTGTGTTTTCTTGTTTTTGCACCAAGCATCAGCTCCTCCTGTAAGGAGTCTGCACCTGAACTGTTAACCATTCATCTTCAGTTCCATAAAATGTCTGTTGTACATATCCTCACTTTAACAACGTCTATAGAGACAAACTTCCAAAGATGGCGTGGGTTTTTTTTCCTTTTTAAAAATAAGTGAATGTAACTTTAATGGAATTTCAAGTGCTTTCGTGTTTGGCTTGCAACACCTGATACAATGAAAAGCCTATGAACAAAGATACGTGTTTTGGTGCTTTGTCAGTGACTTGAGAATTGCTATTTTACGGGACACTAAAAAAATTGCTATTATGGAAGCTAAAAAAATTCTAAAGGGTCTCTAAAGAGATAGCAACAAAACCTGCTAAGTATAGGGAACGACCAAACGTGTTATCCAGAGCCTACAAATGTACCGAATATTTTCCATTGGTGCGAAGGTTCTCGAACAATTGAGAAGGAATGCTTTTTTTCTTCTGGAGTCTTAGTCAGCTGAACAGGAGGGTAAAATGGATTAAAGCAGGAGGAGGGGGAGTGTTGGGTCTTTGCCAGGCATATTTTAAAAGTGAGAAAGGAAGAGAGGGGAGGAGACTCACACCCAGCCGGCTGCTTTTCATGCCATTCAAAGGAATCACAGGCCAAATTTGGTACATACAGTGGAAAAAAAAAAAAAAGATTCGAGCTTTAACTCCTATACTGCCACAGAAGATGAGATTTTCGAAGCTGTGTAATGTCCTTCTTTTAATTTCCAGTCTGCTTTTGTTCACACGCACAGCTTACACCAACAGGGACAAAGGAATGCCCAGAAGAATGATGTATTATTCAGACAGTGCCCATATCCCAGGCTAGGAAATAAAACCTCAACATTGATCTTAAAATCTGGTTTGGCTTTGTTTTTCTTTAAATGGTAGTTTCAGATTACTCTGGTGTTTGTGTCCTTAAAGACAGGACTCCTCACTGGTTTTTCAGAGAGAAATCTGAGTTTTAGAGGGAAGTCAAACACAATTGCCGAATTTTCAGCCAATGAAACCATGTCAACATCTGCTCATGGACAGGGAGTACCTGACCAGGAACATGGCCGTGGAGTCACTACAAGGAAAAGATAAGCCTTCTGTCATTACTGCCAAAGGGAAAACCAGCAGACCTAAGTGGGATTAAAGAGTGCAACAAATTCACTTGAAGGCACAGATTTAAATACTTAATAACTTGTTAATGTAATTCAAAGGGGTAGCCACAAGAAACAAAAATATTGATTGCTTATTAATTGATTGTATTAAGTGTTTATTTGGCAATCAGATGACCCATTAGCGTGCCAAAGCATTTTTCTATTTGTCATCTAGGTAAGGCAGTGCTTCTCACCATGGTGAAGGACCATGTTTCTTTCTCTTTTCTGTTTTTTAAATTTCCAATACATTATGAACCAATACTTTTGTAAAATACAATGAAATTGGATTACTAGGAAAAAAAATAAACAAAGCAAATTCATATGAAGTATAAACCCCAGTTTTTTAAATTATTGGATTAACAGACATAAAATTACTCCGTAAAATTGCTATGCATTTTTAACTCTTAATTGTTATAAACAAATAATCCACATAGCCACACTGGTCTGCTTTCCACTCTCTGAGGGATACTGATGAAAATACTCAAAAACAATAAGAAAACAATTTCTAGAGACATTTAAAGAATAGTTTTGGACCTGTATTGAACTAATCCCTGTATGATCAAAGGTGAAGAGTAACTATACCCATTTATATTGTTCATAAAAAGAAAAAAATACACTAAACTAGTCTAGTGAAAACTGGAAAATTAAAATCAGTTAACTTAATAGCCAACTGATGCCAAACATTCCTAAAGTCACCACTTAATGAGAAATTTAAAAATCATTTATAATTACATTAATGCTTTAAAAATTGGGCCTCGCTTTCATTGAAAACAATTCTTTGTTGACTGGCAAGTTGACTGGAAATTACTAACTGCCTGTGACACAGCTCTAACTGGTTCCTCTAATTCCTATTTTATTCTCCACTAGAGAGAGAAAACTAAACACAGCTGCCAGTTTGCCACAATTTAAGATATTTCAATATGTAAAAATCCAAATGCACTCCCCAAAGGATCACTTAGATTTCAAAATATTTTGGAGGGTTCCTAATATAATTAATTTTCACTCATGTACTTAAAGCATTTTTTAGATCACTGAACAATTGAGACACAGTCATAAGTAGGAGGGCCTAGAAGTGAAAATAGAGGGGAATTTTATTGACTTAACAAACCCATAGCACTTACTGTGTACCAGGCAGTGTTCTAAAGACTTTACAAAAATTAACACATTGAATACTCATCACGACCTATGAGGCACACTCTATTTTTGTCTTCATTTTACAGATGAGGAAACTAAAGCACAGATGAGGTAAATGATTATCGTAGTGAGTAGGCAGCAGAGGCAAGATTTGAAACCAAGTGGTCTGGCTTTAGAGTCATACTCTCATTCCATCTACAAGGGGCATCCTCTAACTGACAGTCAGAAAGAAAGGTAAAGCATTTTTCAAATCATAAATGTAATTCAACTGGACAATTAAATTAATGAGCACTGTGATTTAGATAAAACTTTCCCATGAACATATTTAATTCATAGGTGGAGGCAGAAGGCAGAAAACCATAGGTCTACTCTTCTCAGATCACTGAAGAGTCATTGGTCACCCACTGAGCTCCCTTTAAAACCACTTCTCTCAGCATCCTTTCTGAGTAAGATAACTGTAGTAACATAATGGCCACTCAGTTGCCTTCGTTCTCTTCTTTGTGAACATTCGACCCTAATTGGTCCTTTACAGCAGAAAACAACTGCTGCTCTAACCCTCATATATGTACCATTTATACATACTCTAACAGAACTTACAAAGGGATCAAAGGTCCTTGAATGTGTAAGCAGCAAAAGCCATATGAACACTTCGAATTTGGGAATTACTATTTGTCATATATAAGGCACACCTAGATGCATGTAAGCACAGTTATGAAGGAGATAGTCCCAAAGGAGGAAAAAAGGAAGGAAAGAAGACATATCTACACAAATAATTATCATGGGATTCTATTGGCACAAAATTTAACAAATATGTCAGTGGAACAGAATATGGCCCTCACAGTATTTATACTATGCCTTGAATAGAAAAACTAATAGATGATAAAGAAAACATAACAGATAGGGAACTGGAATAAGGACTGAACTAATGTCATTTGAAAAATTGTGGGAACTTGGAGGTAAAAATATTAGACCCTCAATTCATAAAAAACTAAAATAAATGTCAGATAGGTTGAAAAACTAACTGTAAAAGATGAAACCGTAAAAAATTAAAGGAAAATGTAAAGGAGACAAATCTTTGTCTTGATAATTTCTCTGCTTTTAAGTAAAAGCATTGAAAAGGGCAATTTTAAACAGAAGCAATTATTTAAAATATAAAGAAAAGTTTTATATGTTTGAGTCCATAAAAATCCATTTATCAAAACAACGTATATAGCATTAAAATAGGGAAAACAAATTAAGAAACATACATGCATCTGTAAGAGAGCAAAATCCTGTAGATACAATAATAGAAAAAATGTGGGCAAATGCCGGAAACAGAAAATGTACAGAAGAAGGAATTCAAAGGAAAACACGAATATAAAATTTCTACAAGAGTCAAAAAAATATAAGTTAAAATGAGATACAGTATTTTACCCATCAAATTGGTAAACACTTTTAAACGTTTCTACGTAATGGTAGAATGAGGTACAATTAAATGGACCCACTCATATATGGCTTATGAAGGTTTAAATTGTCCAGAAGGCAATTTTGCAATATGTACCAAAAATTTAAAACAATATTCCTACTATTTGACCTAGAAATTTCACTTATAAAAGTTTTTGTTTTTAAGATTTATGTAGAATAATATTCATTGCAGTACTAATTATATTAACGAGCTAGTAAAGGCAAACTACATGTCCGATAATTTAAGATACATTACAAATATATATACATACAATGTCATAGCTATAAAATGGGATATAATGAAGCCATTAAAATCATGCTTTGGTGGAATAACTTTGAAAAGTTTCCAAAATAAGTGAAAAAAGCAGGACACAACGTATTCTATATTGTGCATCATCAATATTTTGTATTGCTACCAGGGATTGTAAACTTCATTGCCAACAGTCCACAGGGGTGTCCTTGTGAGTAAAGCTGCGAGAAAGATGCCTATTAAAATGCAACAGTTTTCCTTTCTCCAGGTTTTCTGGAAACATTCAGCCTTCTTAGTCTAGCTTTTTCTTTTACGATTATCTTTCCTCTCCCCACCACCCATCTTTCTTTTTTCCCATTCTTATTGAAGATCAAGTACAGAAAAATATATCTTGATTGTAAGAACATGTAATTACTGGCAATGGAAATTCAGCATCACATTAAGGAACAGCTCTCAGAGTGAGGAGTGTGGCTAGCTGGAGAGACGAGCCTTCTGAGGGCAGGAATCCTACCCAGTCTATTCTCACCATGGCAGAATGCAGCCCAAATGTTGCCAGGTCATGCACTTTATTCAAGGATGACAGAAACCTTATTTTTTATGTGAATTCTGACTTTTAATTGTTGACAATATTATTTCTATGTATTTTCCCATACATACACTGTGCATAAGATTTTATATACATATAAACACTGTGAAAACCAAACACTTTGAGAAGCTTCAAGTTTGTGACTTCCAACGTTCACACTTATGTGCACGAATGCAAAAACAACTGGAAAGAAATACACGAAAGTGCAATTATTAGCATAATTTCAATCATCTTAGTTTTATAGTTAGAGCTAGGTGATGTCAAGCAATTCTAGAATCTAGTGGTGGAGTCCACGGATGGTAGAATTTTGACAGACCACTGGCCAAAGTGTCTTTTATCATTTAAAATATTAGAACATTCCAGAACTGTTTGGACAGGCGTGGCTTTTAAAACAGAAAAGAAAGCTTTAAGGTTGAAGTTAGCACTGCCATGCCATTTCTCCGACATGTGCTTCTCTGGATAGTCACCTTACAAAAGGGGATTTAAAAAAGAAAAAGGAATGTAGCCAAGAAGTACAGTACTCAATCTAGGAAAAAAGAATGTAACGGGCTCAGCCGATTGAGAGTTATGATAAAATAACTGGCAAAAACTACAAAAGCCTTCTCTTTATGAAGGGACAAAGAATGCTTTTCACAAAGCTCAAAACAAATTAATTACAGAATCTCTGCTGCACACATATAATAGTCTTTACACACTTCCCCCTTCGAGTGTCTTCTGTTTAAAGGGTGAGGCTTCTTGGCAACAAGCTTATTTGACCATTTCTCTTGTTTATAAAGCTTGCATTTTATGGAAATTGGGAAAACAGAGAGAAAAATCTGGATTTCATTTTGAACCAGCCATTGTTTTTTCTAATTCCTCTATTTTACTGGAAGCATATTGTGTTTTTAAACGTATTAAATAAAAAAGAGAAAATGAGACTGTTCAGATTATTATGGCACGAAAACAAGTATATCCTAGCTATTAGGCTGACATTATTGGACCAGGAAATAGCGTAATTCATTTTCAAAGCAAGGCTTGATATAACCTTTAAAATGAGGAATGGTTGTTTTTTTTTAGTGTGTGATATCAAACCTTGAGGGCTTTCTTCCCACTGAAGCATTAAAAAGTGAGAATTCTGATTTCTTGTTGACAATGTTTAAATGAATATGTCAGGTTATAATTACAAATGCAAGGGGGGAGCTTTTTATAACTGAATATTTAACACATATTAAAGTTATAACACAAACCACATACTGTAATTCTTGCCCCATTTTGTCCATGTTTTGTCTCTACAAAGTAGGTATCTCAAATCACTCACTTGAAAACTTGAAAATGGTTTCTGAGATGATGAGTTTGCTATGAAAATGAGGATAGATTACTTGGTGGGCTTTTCTTTGTGTGTGTGCATCTGCTTACGTGTGTGTGTGTGTGTGTTTTTGAGGAAGATTAGCCCTGAGCTAACTGCTGCCAATCCCCCCCCACTTTTTTTTTGCTGAGGAAGACTGGCCCTGAGCTAACATCCATGCCCATCTTCCTCTACTTTATACATGGGACGCCTGCCACAGCACGGTGTGCCAAGTGGGCCATGTCCGCACCTGGGATCCAAACGGGCAAACCCCGGGCCGCCGAAGCGGAACATGCGCACTTAACCGCTGTGCCACCAGGCCGATCCCTATGTGCGTGTGTTTTAATAACAATCCTTATAGACAAATAAAGATGGAAAGGAGAAGAAGGTAAATATTTCCGGTAGGAACAGGGAGTGAAGAGGCGGTAAATTCACTATGTTTATGATTTTCGCTTTGCTTAATTATAGAATGCTTCTTTCTCCTGTGGCACCTTCAAGGGAGGTGACAGAGTATCTGGTCAGTGTGGAAATGTGTTTCCCCAAATCTCTCCTTCCTTCCCTGTGGCCTACAAATAAGATGGGGCCATTTGTTTTCTGTTAACTTGATTCCCATTCTTTGCATTGAATCACAGAGTATAGAACAGTTGTCATAGCAGATTGAGAAACACAGAAATAGTTCAAGCGTTTCGGCTGTATAACTCCCTTTTAAAACAGTTAACCCTTTGTAGGGATTCTTTTCTTTTTTCAGATGAATCATAAGGTGTCATTGAGGACTTCTCATTATCCAGATCCAAGTTTTATGATAGGTCAACTGTGTACCTTTGTGATGTGGTGGCTTAAGGTCATTTTTATTGCCTCCTTGAAACACCTGACACGACCAGAAATCCATAAAAGACAGTCCAAAGGAAATTTTTATTCCTGATGACACTTAAAACGGTACAAGAATTTTACATGCATTATTTCTTTTACTTTCTTTCTTTTTGTTTTTTGGTGAGGAAGATTGTCCCTAAGCTAACATCTTGTTGCCAATCTTCCTCTATTTTGTATGTCGGTTGCTGCCACAGCATGGTTTCATGAGCGGTGTGTAGGTCCATGCCCTGGATCCAAACTTGCAAACCCTGGGACACCAAAGTGGAGTGCGCAAACTTAACCACTACACCACCATGCTGGCCTCGTGCATTATGTCTTTTCAGGCTCACAGAAAAACCATGAGGTATGTATTATTATTGCCCTTGTTTCATGATGAGGAAATGGAAGTAAGCCCAAAGTAGTACAGGCATTAAGTGGTGGAGCAGCCATTTAAGCTCACTTGTGGCTGACTCCAGAACCTTCACTTCACCAGCGGTTCTCAACCTTGGCTGGGAGCTCTAAAGTTCCAACATGTAGGACACCCTCCAGACAACACTGAAGTAGAATCTCTGAGGTTGGCACCACCCAGGCATCCGTATTTTTAAAAACGTCCAGGTGATGCTAACGTGCAGAGTGGGTTGATAGCACTGTGCTCGCTACATGCATGTCTTTATTGATCACCATGAAAAGTCGAGATGAGGACTGGCTATAATTCAAACTCGAGTCAAGTGCACAGGGAAGTTTTATCAATCTTCATTTGATATTTGACAATAATCCTTCACAGTGGTTTTAGCACGGAAACACAGTGGAATTCTGCTTGAAAATCATAAAATTGCATAATTAAGTCCTTTCAATTTCAGTTGTAAGTATTCATGGATCGAAGACTGCCAATATGAAATCTAGCAGGAGAGGTGAAGGTACGTGGAGGGCAGGAACCCATGCCCACACAGGTGCAGTGGGTCCAAGTGTGTTTAGCTAAATATCTCAAGCCATCGAAACTCCAAAAACATTGACCCCAGAGCAGCAAGTTTGAGATCATGACCTCTGGTTCTTATTTAGCTTTAGAACAGCCCTGCTGGAGACTGAAAAGATTGTCTCTTAGAACTTCAGCTGCAGGGCATTTCAGGTCTTCCGGAAATAAAAGCGTGTTAGTTCCTGGAGTTGCCATAAGAAAATGCCCGCCAACTGAGTAGCTTAAACAACAGACCCTTATTGTCTCACAGTTCTGGAGGGTAAAAGTCTGAGATCAAAGTCTCAGCAAGGTTGGCTCCTACTGAGGACTGTGAGGGAGAATCTGTCCCAGGCCTCTCTGCCAGCTTCAGGTAGCCTTGGGCATTTCTTGGCTTATAGATGGCTGTCTTCTCCCTGTGTCTTCAGATCATCCTCTCTGTTTACATGTCTTTGTCTCTGTGTTCAAATTTCTCCCATTTATAAGTACAGGATCCTATTGGATTAGGGCCCACCCTAATGACTTCATCTTAACACAACCACCTACAAAGACGGTATTTCCACAGGTACTGGGGCCTAGGACTTCCATACCTTTTTGGAGGACACAATTCAACCCATAACAAATACTTTCTGCCAACTGAAAGAAGTTATCACTAACCAGAAATTGTGAAAATTCCTAACGAGAGGAAATTTCTTATTTTTTTGGATAAAAGATAAGAACCATAGCTCAAACTCGTATAGGATGTTAAGGCTTATAAAACATATTTGTAGACACTAATGCGTGATCCTTGTAGTGGCCCTTTACATTTATTAAATAACATTTCAATCAGAGAGTTTAATTAAACCCTTCAGGGCCACACAACTGATAGTGGGGGTGGGGGGAGGAGCCATGGTTGAAGTTCAGTCATTCAGCTCCACCTATGTCTACTGTTCTTCCCAAATAAATTAGGGGTCCAGCCTGACTCAACACAGACCATAAGGCACGATGGCTGGGAAAACTCAGAATTACTGAGCTGATGTCACAAAGAAAATGGTCTGGCTGCAAGAAGGCAAAGGAAGATGAATATATCCTCCTTCAGGAAGTGGAGTGCTCAAGGTGAGACATTTAGGGGGCCGGCCTCATGGCCTAGTGGTTAAGTTCGGTGCACTCAACTTCAGTGGCTCAGGATTGCAGGTTTGGACCCCAGGCACAGACCTGCGCCACTCGTCAGCCATGCTGTAGCAGTGGCCCGCATATACAGTAGAAGAAGACTGGCACAGAAGTTCACTCAGGGTGAATCTTCCTCAGCAAGAAAACAAACAAAAAGAAGAGATGAGATGCTGAGGAAAAAAGGAAAACACAATGCTACCACTTTATGAATTTCCCACAGATACTATTTATTGGCAAGGGGAGACAGACACTGAAGACTAGCTTTGTTGGTAAGAGGGTTCCTTTTCACAAAATGCTTTCTTTGATGAGGTTGCTTGATTTCTTAGTGTTTCTTTTCTTTTTTTTTTTTTTTGAGGAAGATTAGCCCTGAGCTAACATCTGCTGCCAATCCCCCTCTTTTTGCTGAGGAAGACTGGCCCTGAGCTAACATCCACGCCCATCTTCCTCTACTTTATACATGGGATGCCTGCCACAGCACAGCTTGCCAAGCAGTGCCATGTCCGCACCTGGGATCTGAACTGGCAAACCCCAGGCTGCTGAAGCAGAATGTGGGAACTTAACCACTGCACCACCAGGCCAGCCCCTCTTAGTGTTTCTGTTATCACTCAAGAAGAGTAGAATTCTTATCAACAGGGCATGTTGCTTCTTGAAACCTGCTGAGCCTCAAGTGGAATAGAACAGTTACTCAGAGTCTGTAATAACCTCAACTTAATACCCATCGACAAGTTAAACTAATTACAATTGTGTTGAAAAGCAGAGTTTACTTACCCTTTGTTAAGAAACATTTACATTATAAAGGAAATCTCCATCTGTAAATGGGTCTCCATCTCTGTACCAGGAAGAAGGGGGGATGACCTTATCTCTAGAAACTCTATCAATGCGGAAGGTGAGGGCTTAAATCTGCATAATAATCTCACTCTTGTTTACCGTACTTGTCTGGTAACCTCCTGTAACTGACTCCCCCCATCACCAACATCCTCCTTTGTCTTTAGCTGAAGATGATATTTAAGGTGACGGCTTCAACCATTTTGGTGAGATGCTCAGGTTGCCTGAGCCTCTCCCATGTATACATGTTATAAAGCTTTGTTTATTTTCTCCTGCTATTCTGTCTCATGTGAATTTAATTCATTCTCCAGCCAGAAGAACCCAGAGTGGGTAGAGGAAATGTCTTCCTCCCCTACACACCCCTATGTGCGTGGCAGCATTATGCACAACAGCCAAGACGTGGAAGCAATAGAAGTGCCCATCTACTGATGAATGGATAAAGAAGACATGGAATATATATACAATGGAATACTACTCAGCCATAACAAAAGACAAAATTGTGCCATTTGTGCTAACACAGGTGGACCTTAAAGGTATTATGCTAAGCGAAGTAAGTCAGACAGAGAAAGATGAATACCATATGATTTCACTCATAAGTGGAAGATAAACAAACCCATGGATAAGGAGAACAGATTAGTGGTTACCAGAGGAGAAGGGGGTCAGAGGAGGGCCAAAAGGTTAAAGGGGCACATATGTATGGTGACGGATAAAAACCTAGACTTTTGGTGGTGAACATGATGCAGTCTATATAGAAACTGAAATATAATAATGGATATCTGAAATTTACATAATGTTATAAGCCAATATGACCCCAATAAAACAAATAAGCAAAGAAAGAAAGAAACCCTTACAGATACTGGCAGACACAGAAGTTTGAGCTTCTTGACTTTCGAAGTGTTTCCCTCCATTATCAAGTCACTTTGTTAGATCAGAAAGAGAAGAGATCTCTAGAGTAACTGAGCTGTACCACTGATCCGGCAACGAGAAGCACTGGATATCAATCCTCGTATTAAAAACACCCAGGGTAAGTGCCTCCAAGAATCTTTTATTCTTATTCTTTCAGATATCCACATGCATAGAATTTGGGTGGGATCCAGAAGCTCCACAAAATGACTCTTTGGCTCTAGACACCATATGAAAATGAAACAAAGAACAAACAAAACAGCCAGAGTATTTAAATCATATCGGATGTCCAAATATATAACTTAAAGGCATTTGCCTCAAAGGAAGTGTGGATGATCCTTCTTGAGAAAAACAAAACAAAACAAAAACACTAAACTCTTTACTAGCACAAATATTGGAACTTAAGGTGGACAGACAAGTTGTCAGTAATCCATTCACTCTCCCTCCCTTCCCATCTGATCTGCAGCCAACTTCACCCTCCTGTCCTCTGCAGCTCCCAGTCCTGACCAAACCTTTCCCCATGGACCCGCCAATATGGGCCTGTGGGAGGCATCATATACTGGAAATTTGAAAGCTTTCTTAGATAGCATTCAGGCCAATGACTCCATTTTACAGAAAATGAAATTAAGGTATGAAGGAAAAGTGTAGATCAGTGATTCTCAACCCTGACTGCACTTTAGAATCTCTTGGGGAAGCATCTAAAAATACCAATGCCTTGGCCTCACCCTAGAATATTAGAATTCAAAGCTCCTGAGATGAGACCATGAGCATCTGCTTAAAAAAACCTCCTTAGATGAATCTGACGAAGATTGAAGTTTGAGAACCACTCAGCTTGATGGCTTCATTCAGTTTGTACCAGCAGAGCTGGGACCAATGCTTCCTAACAGAAAGTGTCATGCTGCCACAAGAAGCAAGAAAGGACAAGAGGAAGAGCAAGACGAGAGCAACACGGAAGGAGAAGGAAGGAAGGAAGGAGAGACAGGAAGATTTGTAAGACTGGAATGGAAGAGGCCAAACAGTAAAAGAGCCCACTGCTCCTTGAGTAAGAATCTCACATTTGGAAAGTATTTGGCTTCCATTTCTATTCTTCACTCCACATTAAACATATGTTGCTTAACTGACCTAGGAAAAGACTATGGCAGAGAAAACAGGGCAAAATCAGTCTGCAAATTTATGGCTTCTGAGCATCGAAACTATTCCTTAAACCTTAGCAATATTCTACAACATGGGAGGGTCAGAGGAACAAGGTTTGTGAACTGTAACCTTTGATACAAATGTAAGTTATGGAAAGATGACACAGGGGAGGTAGGTGAAAAAAAAAAATGCAAATGAAGAAAAGGCGACTCCCACTCAGTCAAATGCGTTCTCTTCTGTTAGGTTCTTTCCAAAAGCCTCCCCTCTGAGTCTGCACTCAGTGCCCTCCTTTGCTCTTTCTGTGATGACAAACCCTTAGTGGAGTTGTGTGTATACAACTTATGGTGGCAGATTTCATTAGCTAGGCTTGATGCGGGATCCAATTGGTTATCAAAACCTGTGGTCTACCTTCACATCTAAGCTCAAATGTCATCTCCTCCAGGAAGCCTTCCTGGACTTCCTTTGCAAAAAGTTTAGTTGTTCCCTCCAGTCCTCCTATTGCCCATATAGCCAACTCTACAGGAACCCACTGCTCCATAGTTACCTGTACATCCTTGTCTCTCTCCAACAGACTGAGATTCTCAGAGTTTTTAATTATGACTCATTTTCGGTTCTAAAACATGTATTCATTTATTTATTCCCTTCCCATATATTTATTTCTCACCCATTATTAGCCAGATCCTATGCTCTGGGCAAAGCAGAAGATATAATCCCATAAGGCACTTATGGTCTAGTTAGAGAGACAAACAAGTAGATAGATGATAACTATTCTGAGTAATAAGGGGAGCAATACAAATATCACATTTTATAATTCAAGTGTGCAAGAATATGTCATTAGTTTTCTTCAACTTGCTTTTTTTTCTTTTTTTTCAGCTCCCATGCCACTGTGCTGCTCAGTTAACTCTCAGTTAATTCACAATTTCTCCCCTTTTCCTAGGCTTGGTCTAAGTGCTGAGAGCTTACAATTTACTAAGGTTTTGGAGGCAGAAGGGTCACCTGATGCTTGAGCTCTCTGTCCATGCAGGTGTGTGCTTGGACATCCATGCAGAAAGGCACCAAGATGCCTCACATTCTTGCTTCCCTGGTTGCACCAGCTTGGATGGTTCTCTCAGGTCATTGTATTTGCTTAAGATTCCTGTCAGTCTTCCCTGGGTGCTTAACCCTGCCTGTCACTATGCCCAAGAAAGTGGGACACAGCCCCCATCCCCTGACACCCCTTACCCCCTCCAGGCTGGAAAACTCAATCATAGTTTTGCTGTTACTATGCTGGGTTCCTTCCAAAAAATGTGTTATAGGTCCCTCTCTCCTGGACCCAGCTGTGCCAATGACTACTCTCATCAGGAGGCAGATATATTTCTTTTTGGTGATGTTGTAAATGGGAAGGGGGATGCTGTCTTTTCTATTTCACTCAAAAATGTGGTCTGTGGTGCTATGATAGGAGCATATGGGAAGGAAAGCGAGAGTTGGAGGTAGGGGGTGAATTTGGAGAATTTTTGCAGGAGGTAACTCTAGGCTGAGACCTGAGGTTGCCAAAGAGAAAAGAAGTGTGACCAAAGCCTACTGTGCAGGCAGAGAGCAGAGCTCTGAGGGAAGTTCATCAGGGTTGGGGCATGGAGTTCGAGGCAGGAGTGATAAGAAATAAATTTGGAGAGTGAGGTAGGCAGGGACCAGATCATGGAGAGCTGGGAAGTTGTGTTTAGGTGTTTTAGTTCATCCTCAAGGCCAAGGGGGCTGGGGTGGGGGACCACTTACAGATTTTAAGGAGGGGAGTGCACGATTGATTTGCACTTGAAAATATCACCCTGACTGCAGTTGAGAAATAGACTGGAAGGAAGCAAGACCCAAGGCAGAGGGATCAGTTAGGGAGCATGGCGTTGACACAGAGAAGGGATGAAAGAGGAGGATAATCAAGGCAGTTGTCATGGGAGGAGAGGAGGGGAGGGTGAACAGAAGGATGCTGTGAAGATAGAATCAGACTGAACTGAGCAACTTATGGGATGTTGAGGGTGAGGGAGAGAGAGGAGCCAGGTATGAAAGCTCAAATTCTAGCTTGAGTAACTTATTAGATGGGGTAGTCTTCTTTAAGAGAGGAAGTGTAAAAAGAGGCAATGCTTTGCAGAGATGCTTATGAGTTCAGTTTGGGATGTGGTAAATTTGTAGTACCCAGGGGCATCCATGTGAGGATGCATAGGAGCCATTTGTCCACACAGGCCTGAAGCTTGAGAAAGAGATCTGGGCTGAAGCTACAACTTGGGTGTCATTAGCACAGAGATATATTTACAGCCTGTGGGGTAGAAGAGATTTTCCTGGTCGAGTACGTAAAGTGAGGAGGAACCAGGGCCCAGAACACAATACTGAAGAATACTAACCATTAAGAGTAAACGGACAAGGGAATTCCACACAAGAGACGGAAGAGTTGGGAGTAGGTAGAGAATAGGAATTAAATTCTAGACAGGGGTGTCATGGAACTGAAGGGAATAGAAGATTTAGGAATAAGGGATTGGGTGGCTGTGACAAACGCCATAGAGGAGAAGTGAAGAGAATGTGGTGGACTAAGCCTCAAGGAGGATGCAGTGACCTTTGCCAGACCATTGTCAGAAGAACAATGAAACCAGAGCCAGAGGCCAAGGAGGCAATGGAACAGGAAGTCATCATCAGATGGTCCAGAGCCCCTGCTTAAAACCCCTTATTGGTCTCCTATCACACTTGGAATAAAATCAGAAACTCTCCATGACCTAAAAGGTCCCATGGTCTGAGCTTGCTACCTCTGACTCCATTTCCCTACTTTCTCCCTTTACCACTCCTACAGCCACAGGGGCCTCCTTTCCATCCTTCAAACATGTCAAGCTCACCCCTATTCATAATCCGGTGTATTTACCGTTCCTTTGCTCAGAATGTTCTTCTCCAGATATTTTCAGGCCTGTCCTCTCATATTGCAGGTCTCAACTCAAAAGTCACCTCACCCGAGAGTCCTCTCTTGAGTAATCTGGAGACCACATCACCACTACCCAATCCACTGTCACCCACCTACCACATGATCCTATTTTAGCTTCTTCATAGTGTTTATCAGTACTCCATATTTGCACATTCATTGATTTGTCTATATTTATTGTCTGTTTCCCTCCTCAAAGTGTAAGCTCCTCGAAGTCAGGGACTCCATCTATCATGATTGAAATTGTATTTCCAGCACATAAAACAGTGCTGAGTAAAGGTTCAATGAATATTTCTTGGTTGATTAAAAAGCGTTAGCAACTTATAAAAAAGATTCTTTAAAAAGAGTTACCAGGCAGTGTTGAAAGCCTAAGTTTAGATCTGGGACTCTGTGTCTCTAGTGGCACCAATCTTGGTTAATTCTCTCCATGAGAGTAGAAAATGGTGAGGGTGGGACTGAACTGGAATGACAGTTTTGTTACAAATCTTGGGAGGAAATTGATGGAAAAGATGGGCAGTGGGGTCTGGGCCATGTGGAGAAGAAAGTGAAGAGAGGAGAGCACTCACTGACAGGGGAAAGGTCAAGGTCAAGGATGAGGAGTCAGAATGGGAGGACGTGGGCTGGGCCTTAAGAAAACATATTGATGTCTGTGCCCCACTCAATTCTAATACACAGCCAGGGTGGACAACCACTGAAGTCGGAGAACAAATGTCTCAGATTGACCAAGTTAAAACTCAGCATGCTGCTCAACCAGTGAGCCTTACGTTGTTCCAAGCCCTTCTTCTTACTGATGCGACACGCTAAGCTTTAAAACAAAGGAATAAGCCCATATATATAAAAATGTCTATAGGAATTTTCAACGTCGTAATTAAAACATACCACTAAAATAATGCTGGAGATTGAACTACAAAATGAAGCAAATGGCTTTCAGTTGAAGTGTTTCTGTTAGAAAAGTTGTAGGAGAATTTCTCACTTTCAGTTTTTTTATGATTATTTGTGTATGTATTAATGCCTAAAGTGACGGGATCCTTAGAGAGATGAGCTTAGGCACACATGACGCAGCAAGCCCCTTGACTGAGAATAGTCTTAAAGGTGGAAGAATATAAAAGGTGTGGGGTTATGTTTCCCTCCGTTGTTTCATATTCCTTTGAAATCTACACCACATTTGTGTTTAAAGAGATGCTCTCTATATTTTTACAGCAAGTGGTAGATCCCGTTTACTGAATAAATGCCAAATCGGCATGTGTCAGACAGTTTAAACTACCTTCTGCTCTCTCCCCTATTCCAATTTGATAATATAAATCTTTAAAGGCACACCTTTTAATGAAACGTTATTCATGCACTAAATTTTCTTCTACTGTATAGAAATTAAAAGCAACATTTCTCTGGCCTAGAGCTAACTTTTTATGACTCCCTTGGCACTCTCTTTTTTATCTCAATTTTTTAAGATGTTCAAATAAGTGAGTTTTCTTTCTACTTGACACATTTTCACATATGTTGCCTTGATCTTTCACATCTTTTACCCATATGGGAGATTTCCTCGAAAATAAAGGATCTGTGTTTAATTATCTCACGGGGACAATTTAAAGGGAAATCCAGGCTTCTCCTTTCTAGCTCTGCCTTAAGGAGAAATAAGAAGCAATGGTGAGTTTACAGCTTTTGGCTGTTGATAGAGATTTCTCGCAGCTCCCTCTGTGAGAGTACTATCCCACCTGTTCACTTGGGTGCATCCCAAGCTCGTTGATTCAGACCCTAATTTGAGAACATTCAGATCAGGACTAGGCCGAAGCGTATGACGCGTGTATCACAAAGGTTTGCTTAGCAAATTAGTAAACTATAAAAAAATTAAAAAATACCATTTGAACTGGGACCAAAGTAGGAGAATGAACTTTAAACATTTAAAAATTATTTAACGTTTATATGTATCTAATTTATATTTAACACTTGAAAGCTGATTTTTAAAAATCTAGAATCAAGTAATTTACATTTAACAGTTGAAATTGGATTTAGAGGGCTCAAAAGGTTTACCCAGTCCCTCTGGAGAGTGACAAAGCCAAGATGAGAAGACAAGTTTCCAGGGTCACTGCTGTGCCATGCTACCTTCCCGTTTGTTCATTCCAAACAGGTCCTCAGGAAACTCTTATGCTAGTTCCAGCTGTTTTTATTCTTGAACGTAATAATAATTCTCATAAAACACATTCTACAAATCTAGACCTTACCCCTCATTTCCCTTCCTGTAGGTTGGTCACAAATGGGGCTCTACTCTATTCTGCTGTAGTGTAAGACGAGTGAATGTAAAAGTCTTTCCTCTCCAGGCAGATAAATGAACCCAGAGAAATGAATGACGAGTCGATGTGTTTAGGAAGAATTTGCCTTACAGGGCTTCTTTAATTGCAAGTGACTGAAATTGATATTTTTGGCTCCCATCCCTGGGAAGGAGACTGGGGCAGCACAAAGGATTGAAGGAAGAATCTCAGGAACCAGAATCAGGGGCAGGAATAAGGACCCAAACGTCATTTTTGCTTACCTCCACTTGGCTTTGTTTTATAAATAGACTCCTACCAACATCTGGGAAGACGGCCATCAGCGGCCTGAGATTTATACCAAATTAGCAACACCACTGTAAACATTGGCTTCCAAATCTATTTCTGAACCTCAAAAAAGGTCTCTGATTAGTTTATGTGCTTCTAATTAGTTCTTTGGTATCCAGAGGAAAAGAATTCCAAAGTTGCCCAGGTTACTGCAAGTTGGGTCAGGGGTAGATACAAAACTGGAAGATGGGCACAAAACAGCTTCCTGGAGAGACAAAGAGAGTAACTATAAAAGTCAATGACGTATAGATGGAGTTATTAATTTGAGGAGCTGGAAGAAATTTTATCTATTCCTCAGTCCCCCTTCCATTCACCTACCTCATTAAAGGAGGTGCTCTCAAAAATTCAGATGCCCGGTTCTCATCCCAGAGCAACTGAATCAGAACTTCTTAGGATGGAGCCCAGGGGGGACTTATTATTGAGACAGCATCACAGGGGACTCTGCTATATCCCTAGTTAAGAACCACTGTTTTAAAATTTATCATCAGGAGTCTATTTTCTGAGATGGATAACATATCAAGCATTGATCAGCCATCTACAACTTATCATGAATTAGTTCAACAGATTAGCCTAATTCATTTAACTGGATTTCAAAGGCATGAGATGCAGGACAAATAAAATTTGATGAAGAAGAAAAGAGGAAATTGGGCTGGCACAAATGGGCTCTGGGGTGAGGGGTAGAGAGGTGGGATGTGTCATTACAGTGGGGCCCTGTCCAGTTAAGAATGAGCTTAGGCTCAGAGTCCATTTTCTGACCACAGTTTATTATTCCTACTCTCTCTCATTCTCATTCCTATTATAACTGCTCTTCAGCTTCATACTTCTAGTTTATGATTTCTTAGTTTTTAAAATTTCATATTGGGCTCGATCTCCTCCTTCACTAGCCTGGATTATATAGCTGCTACAACTACTTTGTAACCTCATTCTTCTAGTACCACCAGCTCACCAGACTTCAGTCCTGGATCAGTCCCAAATCTTGCTTTCTTCCCTCATACCTGCCAGCTGCTGTTCACTGTTAAGGAAACTGTACAAAGACATGCCAAATCATGGTGGATAACAGCAGCCTGACCTCAAGGTTATCCATCAGACTTTGATTTATCATGCCACCTCTTCATCTTATTACCATCATAGACCATGCCTGCCCTGCTCCCATCATGCCACCCACTCAACCCTTGCGTTCGTCATATCCTTCACTCCTTCACTGAGAAAATTGGGGCCACCTAGCCATCCAACTCTAACATTAAATTTATCGGCATCTGTACTTAGATCCCTACTTATCTCTTTCTCTTTATCCTCAGGGAATTAAGCCTTCCTCTCCGTGTTCATGGTGAGCCTCTCTACTCTCTCTTGACCTTGAAAACTCTTCCTTGAGTCCCGTATTATTTCTCTCCGTATTCCGTCTCTTTTTCTTTGTAGGTTACTTTTTGTCTGCTCATTCCTTACACATTGGACCTAGTAAAGAATATATTCATGACCCATTCATCTCCTCTTTTTATATAATTACCTAAGGTGATCTCATATATGCTTTTTTTTGAGGAAGATTAGCCCTGAGCTAACTACTGCCGATCTTCGTCTTTTTGCTGAGGAAGACTGGCCCTGAGCTAACATCCGTGCCCATCTTCCTCTACTTTATATGTGGGACGCCTACCACAGCATGGCTTTTGCCAAGCGGTGCCATGTCTGCACCCGGGATCGGAACCGGAGAACCCTGGGCTGCTGAGAAGCGAACATGCTCACTTGACCAGCCGGCCCCTGATCTCATATATTCTTATATTTTTAACCACCAAATCCATGCTGATGGCTCCCAAATATTTCCAGCCCTAGCCTCCTTCCAGACATTCTCCTGGATGTTGCATGGTCATGTCAATCTCAACACAGCCAGAACTGATTGCATTATCTTTTCTGCCAAAGCTATATCTCGTCTCATATTCTCAACTCCAGCTAATTGCACCACATCCTCTTTGGAACCAAGTCAGAAACTTTCAAGTTATCCAACATACCTCTGTTCACCTCGATTTCTAAATCTAATTGATTACGAAATCTTGCTGACGTTACCATTTAAATACATCTCTAACAATTCTTTCTCTCTAACCCTCTGTAACCATATTACTGGTTCAGACCTTCATCATCCTTTGCTTGGACAATTGCAGGAATCCTACAGTTAGCGACCCTTCTGCTATAAGTTGATCCTCTACTCTTCAGCCAGAGTAATGTATCTAAGAGGTAATTCTGAATATCTTTTCTGTTTAAAATTTTACAGTGGATTGATATCACCTGATGAATAAAGACCTGGCCCCTTATTATGATATGAAAGATCCCCCATGACCCACTAGCCATTTGCCAGTCACCACATCACATTTTTTTTTTTTTTGAGGAAGATTAGCCCTGAGCTAACTACCGACAATCCTTCTCTTTTCGCTAAGGAAGACTGGCCCCGAGCTAACATCCACGCCCATCTTCCTTTACTGTATACGTGGGATGCCTGCCACAGCATGGCGTTTGCTAAGCGGTGCCATGTCCGCACTCGGGATCCGAACCGGCAAACTCCGGGCCGCAGAGAAGCGGAACTGTGAACCTAACTGCTGCGCCATGGGGCCGGCCCCACTGCATCACATTTTATGTGGAAGTAACATAGACCTGACTGGAGTTCTCTCCATACCCTGTGCTAGCCTCTGTGCCTTGATCAGGCAATTCTCTTTGCCTGGAATGCCTTTCCCTTGGTTCTTTGCTGGACTATTCCCACTCATCCTTTTGACTCAGTTCAGGCCTCATGTTTCCCAGGAAAACTTGGTTGGTGCTCCACATTAGGAGAAATGTTCCACTTTTGTATTGTCTCTCGTGAAATATTGTAAGCTTATTAGGACACGTCCACATCTTTAATCTCTACCTTTTTATTCCATGGAAAATGCCAAACTCATAATAAGCTTATAGCAAACATCTGTTGTACTGAGCTGAAGGATATCTCGGGGAGACAATCTCAAAAGGATGAAGAGAATACAGAAAAATTGGGAAGTGAGAAGAATGCAAAACCCCTTTTGCTTATTTTATAATTTTTTTATAATAGAGCATATATTTGGTGGGTGAAAGGAAGGATGGAGGGGACAGTGCGTAATGATCACTGCGGATGATGGCTATCAGTAGAGATACACACTCTGGCAGAAAAGAAAAATCTGAAAAGAAAAAGTGGGGTCTGGAGAAGGGCAATGACAGAGGTAGAAAGAGCCTGTATCAGACAGGTACGTTCTTCAGATCCTCTTGACCTTACTGGTTTCCAGGGCCTTTGGCCGCTTGTTCCTGTCCAACAGTTACTTCAGCAAACAATTCTTTATGAGCTCCAACCAAGTTCATGGAACTTCAATCTCCCAGCGCTTTGCCTCATGCCCACATTACCTCTTACCCACCACCCTGGGGTTGAGGTGTGAGATGTCCCCATGCAGCAAAGACCTATGAACTACAACCCAAGACGATTGGGAGCAACAACTTCATGGGGCAAATCATTGACCAATTGGATACAGGAACTGGCAGATAAATTCTTACTCCCTACTTTCCACAGATGGATTGTCTGAAGCTGAAACTATTCATATAGCCCCTTGGAAGACACTCCCATGAGACTGAGCAATCAATCAAACTGAATACCAAGCAGTGGTCTGCTTACTAACACACTTTGGATAGGCTCTCTTTCTCTGCCTTACTCCCTCTTTCCCCCATCCTGTTTCCCTTGGATTGTACTCTCTAATAACATAGTAACATACACATTTTTATTAATTTTATTATTATTGCTTTAATCCTCGTCTCTGCTTTCTGGGGACTTAGGATGAGACAGTTAGTACCAGGCATGACCCTTGAAAACACACCCTCAGGATGGCACTCTGGATATTTTTGGCTTGGAATCAGGCCTAAGCAGATCTAGAAGACATGAGTAAATCACATGAAGATGTAGCCCAGTTTACCTTGTCATCCACTTCTGAAGTATGGATATCTGTCCTTCAATGCACACCTGTGGTGTCAGGCATCATGGTGGTGGTGGGTGGGGGTTGCTTACGATCAGTTGAATGTGTTTGGATTGGTTTACAGTTCATTGATAGATTAGCACGATATATTGGTACTAGTCAAAATGGATTAATGCTACATTGCAGCCCCAGTCAAGCACAATCCCAGAGGACGCTAACTGTTCCTGTCTTACTTATTGAGAAGTGGCCTGAGATATGGATATCTATGGATTCTTGGTAGTGGCAAGTAAATTGGTTGGTTGGTCAGGGCCTTAGAAGGAAGCGATTGGAAGAGCATGGATAAGGAGGTCTGGGGAACACATATGAGGATGGGTGTATGTGAGTGGGCACAGAGCAGATGCAGATGTTTCTGTCTTATGGTCATGCCCTCGAGAAAGCATCCTCTGAAGTGCAGGCTCTTGAAAATTAGAGGGGCAGGATGACTCGTTCTGTGATGTCACCCAGCCTCTGCATCTTTGACAACTCCATGGGGGTGTAATGGGCCCATGAACAGAATAGCCATGGTAGCAGAGATAGAGATTAAACATGAGTCCAATGGCATGGGCTACGTCTCCCAAAGACTGATCTAGCTACTGCCTGTGCTGAGTACCCAGCTTTCCAGCAGCAGAGACTGATGCTAAGCCTTCACATGCACTGTTCCTCAAGGAGCCTAGACCAACACTTGTGCTGGTCACTTGCACCAGACCCTTTCCATCCTAATGGAGACAGCAGTTTGTTCCCCTCAGAACCCAGATATTCTCCATATATGGTTCACCTTCCCTTTTCTCAATGCCTCAACCTATTGGTTTATCCCAGATGCATTTTATGACAATACTGTTTAATAATGTACAATAATGAGCACACAGCAAGAGAATCCTCTCATTATTCTATGGGACTCATCACTCAGAAAGGGTAACGGCCTTATAGAGCAATGGAATGGCCTGTTAAAGGCTCAGCTAAGGCACCAGCTTAGGAATACCATCCTATGGGTAAGTGTACGATCCTATATATACATGCATACATGCAGTTCACATTAACCAGTGTCTGACATATGATGTTCTCAGTAGCTAGAATATATGAGCCTGGGTACCAAAGGGACAGAAATAGCATTGGTCCCTCTTTGCCATCATTCAATGACCAGGTTATGGAATTTGTGTTTCCTGTTCCAGCAATCTTAGTTTCTACCGGGTTAGGTGTTCTGGTTTCCAGGATGGTGGTTGGGACACTTCCACAGGGGCACTTGGTTACTCAGGTCAGTGTTCCAGAGGCCAATAAAGCAGTTATTGTAAATTGGTACCCCCTCTCAGGGCATCTCATTCTTTCAGCAACTAAGCCCAAATTGTAAGAGGGGAGTCAATACAACGCAATGCAAGTCAATACAATTCAATGTGGATGAGTCTGACAGACTCACTGCCCCCAGGACCTAGGCCATGGACTCTGGCCTACCCACTGCTGTACAACCAGACCTCCTTAGATTCTGGCCAATTTCACATAGGCCCAAACCACTGCACCTTATGTCATTGCACCAAGCACTCTTGCCTCATGCCCTGGGCCTTCTATTTTGGCAAGAACTAAAGCAAGAGAGGCCTTGAGATCTGCTCAGTGATATCTTGTGCAAGTCAGAAGTATGGGGTGGTTATCCCACGAAGTGAACTTTGACCAATGAGAAGTGGAAGCTGGTGGGTAAATTCTTCCTTCCTCCTCCCCGAGACATGAGGTCTGACATTACAGTTGTTCATATGGCTCCTTGGCCGTCAGTTCTATAAGATCAAGCAATCAGTGACCCTCAAATCCCCAAAGGCGGCCAGCTTGGTACCCATCGCCTGCCCTTGTGCTGGGTCTCACTTCTCCCCTTCATCACTCCTCATTCCCCTTTATCCTGTTTTCCTGGGATTGTACTCCCCAGTAAAATACTGCACATGAGCTTTTGCCTCAGGCTTTGCTTTCTGGGGAGCCTAGCCCAGGTAGAATTGAAACAGAGATCTGAAGCAGAGAGGTTTAGTTTGTACAGAAGATCTAGAAGCAGACGTTTAGCAGGCAGCGGGGGTGGGGTAGATGTGCCTGAAAGGTGGGGCAGACACTTTTTCTTCTTGACTCTGTTTTCCAATTCAACAAATTTTGAAGTATTGGCATGATGTATAATATTATTAAAAAGACACTAGAGGCATGGACAAGTAAGATTATGAGACATGTAAAGAAGGGGGACCATTTCATATGTGCATTCTCTGACATTAACACCTAGCCTGGTGCCTTCCCCTGCAGAGACACTGATCTCCAGGCTCATGCCTCTTTGTGGAGAGCTTGGCCGTGCCTCTTCTCAGAACATACTTCGTGTCCCTCCATCGTTTGATCAGATTTTCATGAGTAATTGTGCTGGAGCTTTGAAAGGTTCTGCCATGAGCATGTTTGTTTATACTTCTTACTTATGTGGGAACCCAGGTTAGGCAGGTAGAAATGACTAAGTGTAAAGGCACAACATAGGATTCATGCTAATTCACCAAATGGAATTTTTTGGGAAAGTATAGCTTTTAAAAAACCCCATTCAGGGGCTGGCCCAGTGGCGAAGTGGTTAAGTTTTCGCACTCTGTTTTGGGGGCCCAGGGTTCCTAGGTTCAGATCCCAGGCGCAGACCTACACACCACTCATCAAGCCATGCTGTGGCTGCACATACAAAATAAGAGGAAGACTGGGACAGATGTTAGCTCAGGGACAATCTTCCTCACCAAAAAGAAAAAAAAAAAGCCATTCAAAGCAGGACACATGATTTCCCTTTCAAATATGAACTATTGGGATTTTACTGTCAGTGTACACAATACGGTGTATCATAAATAGCCTCACAGCAAAGCATGTTAATCTTCCCGAAGTGTCCCACTGACATCTACTTTCCTTTTCTTCCTTTTTGAATTTTTACATGACCTCAGAGTTGCTCTGTTACTAATAGGAACTGACGGCTGAATGAACACTAAAAGCATGGGGCGCTGCTAGTCTGTGGGTTACCATTTAAAACTCTTTCAGATAGCAGCACAGCGTGAAACACTAATTCATTACATCTACAATACCATATCCATTAGCGCTTTCTCATCCTGGAATTCAAATAGTCCAAAGCTCAGAAAGCCACTAAAGAGAGTAATTAATACAATAGCACAATTCTCCATGGTTCAGGTGATATGATGGACTGACTTACCTGTCACAAATAAATATTATAGGAGACAGTCTCCTTCTGTTTTGCATTTCTAATCGTCCTCCTCTTTCTCCATGTTCCAATGTTCTCTTTCCAGCTGGATTTTATATTTTCACCTAGTGAAACTACATTGATCCTCTGTTCTCATACTCATGCCTCATTCTATTTAAAACAGCTTCACAGTTTGAGGAACCACACAATTGCAAAAATGATGTACACAAGGGAAATGGTTTATATGTTTCAATTTCACCTGTCATGACCCATCCTTCTGCCTCCTCTTCTCTGAAGGGGAGCAGAATTTGTTACCCCTAAATATGCCTCTTTGGCATAAGGATTATTTTAGGCTCATTATTTTAAAGAAATTGCAGACACAAAGAAAGCTCTGAAACTGACCAGAAGTTACCCTTTTGTAATAAACATTTATAAGTGAAATCTCTGTTGGTGAAAGTGTCTCCCTCTCTGGACCAGGAAGAGGAAAATGACTAAATCTCCAGAAACTCTTGTCAACGGAGAAGGCGAGGACTTAAATCTGCATCACAATCTTATCCTTGTTACTTCTTACTGTGTTTTTCCTGGTAGCCTCCATCAACAGGCCTCCTCAGTCCTTGACATCTTTCTTTTGTCATAAGCTGAAGCTGGTATTTAAGATGATGGCTTGGGCCATTTTTGGGGAGTTACGCAGTTTTCCCAGGTCTCTCCCATGTATACAGGAGGTGTACGTGTTATTAAACTTCTGTTTGTTTGAAACAATAAAAAGACCTCCATCCTTTTATTACAGAGGTCTCAGCCAAGAACCTAGAAGGGTAAACGGAAAATTATCTTTCCTTCTCTACAACCCTCGTCTTCTTCTTTCATATTCAGGGCAGTTCTACAGAGAGTATAAGATTCCTTATAAAAGGGCTCTTCAGTCAAAAAGCCATTTGGAGAGGGTTTTCTTGACCTGAGCAGCCTTCCCAGGTTGTGTGAGCGGCGGGGCCTCCATTTCACAATTACAGACTCTTGGATTCTTCAGGATCTCAATTTCTAAACCCATTATTAAATATCTCTCATAAGCAGCTTCACAAGGCTCACTACGAGGGTTGTGGTTGTTTTTGAGCACAGTAAACAGGGGGTTAAAAAACTTTTGCAAGCTGTTGGGACTGCTCAAATGACTTCTTTTGCACAAAAGAAAAGCAGGTGCTCCAGAGATAGAAATTTGGCCAGCATTTTATACTTAGCAACACACCTTCCCATGCTTAATCTCATTTCATTCCCACAACTGCTCTCTAAGTTCAACAAGATAAGTATCATCATGTATATATTTTTTAATGGGCAAACGTAAGTTCAGAGAGGTTAACAGGAGATTGTATATGGAAAATCTTGGATTCAAATCTAGGACTTCTAACACGAAGTTCTAACTTCTAACATAAAGCTCTAGTGCTAACTGGAAACTACAGCTCCAAAAATGTGGTTATGGGTCGACTTTAGCTCAAGCAGTTATTTTGCAGTTGTGGAAGCTGCTTCTGTAAAAATTTGATTGTTTTTCCAAATTTTTCTTCGCTGTGTTCTTCTGGAATTGCTTGTTTGAGAGGGTAAGTGGCTTTACTTATATACAAGCCTGCTGGTGTAGATATTGGGTGTAAATTCAAAATTCCTGAGACCTGAGAATGGCCCCCAAAAGCTAGAGGTTAGGCTTTCCCAGAACATGCTGGAATGTTGTCTTAGTTCCTGAGCACTAGTTGGAACTCTATCAACATGTAAAAATCTACCATAGGTGACTCTTCCTCCAGGACTCCAAGTATCACTGTAGCTACAATCTTTTCTCTTACACCAAATTCTCAGACAGATTTCCTACTCACTATCTCTATTTCCTCATTTCTAAGTCATGCCTCAACTACTTCTGCTTGACTTCTGCTAGCACAATTCATAACTAGCTACAGTTACAAGCACTGACTTTTGTATTACTCAACTTGATGAATACTGCTTGGTCACCTTCTTAAATTCACCACAGTGGACACCCATGCACCCCCTTCTCACAGCATTCTCCTCCCACTTTTCACGATGGCTCAGTCTCCTTTTGCTTCCCCCCTCTCTGGTCCTTCCTTCTCTGTCTCCTTTGTTGGCTCATCCCTCTCTACCCAACTTCTAATGTTGAAATGCCTCAGAACTCAGTTTTAGGATCTCTTATCTCTCTCCCAATTTAGGCTGTCTCATCAGTTCCAATGGCTCCATTTACCATCTACGTGCTCAGAATTTTCAAATTCATATCACCACTCGGATAGCTTTTGTATTAGGGTTCGCCAGAGAAACAGGACTAAAGGATGTGTGTATGTATACACACACACACACACACACACAGAGGAACAGATTTATTATAAGGAATTGGTTCTTGTGATTATGGAGTCTGAGAAGTCCCACAATCTGCCCTTGGAAAGCTAGAGACCCAGGAGATCCAATAGTGTAGTTCCAAGTCGGAAGGCCTGAAAACCAGGACAGCCAATGGTGTAAGCTCTAGTCTGAGAGTCAACAGGCTTAAGACCCAAGAAGATCTGATGTTTCAGTTCAAGTCCAAAGACAGGAAAAGACTGATGTCAGCCTTTTAGTGCTATTCTGACTTTCAAGCGATCGGATGAGGCCCGCTCACATGAGGGAGGGCAGTCTGCTGTGTTCAGTCCACAAATTCAAATGTTACTCTCATCCAAAAACACCCAGACGGATGTTTGACCAAATGTCCGGGCAGCCTGCGGCTCAGGCAAGTTGACACATAAAATTAACCATCACAACTTTTCAGAAACTTACATGTCTAACTGCCCATTTACCGTGTCTACTTTGATTTCACATAGGTCCTTCAAATTTTACCTGTCAAAAAATCAGTGTATAATCTTTTCCTTCAGATTTATTCCTCCTCAAGTATTCCTGAAAACTTAAAACGGCACCACCGCCCGTGCAAGGGCTTATGTCAGAACCTGAGAGCCATCTTTCAGACTCCCTTACCTCACATTCCCTCAAACCATCAATTCAAGTTCCAGTTCTTAGGCGTTTGTTGAAGCTGTCTACTCCTCTCCATTTCTATTGTTACTTAACTCAGGTCATCATAATATTAAGACTATTGACCAAACTCACCTGCAGGCTTCTGATTCCCACGAGCCAAACCCATACTTCACAAGGCATTGAGTGATTTTTAAAAATGCTCATTATATCATGTTAGCACCCAGCTTAAAATTCTTCTATGGCTTCCCATTGCTCTTAAGATAAATCCAAACTCCTTAACAAGCCCTGCAAAGCCTTGCATGATGTGACCTTTACCAACATCATTAGCCTTATCTTGTCGATCTTTCTTATTCACTTTGTCCCTGGGAGTTTTTTCTCAGTTCCTCCCACACATAGAGCTCTTTTCCTCCTCAACACTTTTAAAGATACTGTTCTTTCTGCTAAAAACATTCTTGGCCTTTTACTGCCTTTGCCTGGACAAGTTCTGTACCGTCTTCAGGACTCAGCTTACATGTCACTTCCCCCAGAAAATCTTGAGTCACATGGTTAGGTGGATGTGTACACATAGCACCCTGTGCTTCTCCGTTACAGCTCTAATCTTAGGCATCATTAATTCACTGCTCTCGTAATTATATTTAATGCCCATCTCCCGTTCCAGACTGTAAGTTTTAGCCATCTGAATTATTTTCACCTTGCAGGTTAAACAGGGCTCATACAGGATATGAGCCATTTAGTGAATCAAAGGATAATGATTTAGTGAACAAGTGAATGAGTGCAGTGAATGAACCAGTGAAATGGCAGGCTTTTCCTACACAATCAGATACCAAACCAAGTTAACAGTAGCAGAATCCCTTCCCCATCCAAGTGTCGGTCTAGATTATGTGGAGACTCCAAAGGGCAATAACAGATGACTCCTAGAATCCCACATTCTCAGGGACAAAGAGGAGGAGGTACCCAGGTAGAAAGGGTAAAAGTTAGGAGAACAATGGTAAAGATGATAAAAACCTAGCTATTTTAGCTACCATTTCTATTAGAAATAGCACTCTCTTTTCAAGAATGTCATTTGTCTTCTCTGTATGGTTTTCAACAGGTATGTATGGAATCTAGGAAGAACATGGCATCTGACATTGATACTTTTATTTTTTCGTGAGGAGGGGAAGATAAACATGTAGACCTATGAAACCACTGAAAGAACCTTCTATGACAATGGTGATTCTCCTGTGTGTCGCTAGGGCCATGTGGCTCTGGCTAGGGGTGTGGCCCAGGATGAGCCATAGTTGGCTGCTAGGTGAGGTCACTGAGTTCAGCCAATACTTGCTGATACCTACTTTATTGTAGGGTGGGTGTGTCAAACTTGGCATCTCATCCATGTGTTCTTATTTCACCTTGGTTTCGTGGAGTATTATGCCTTTGGGATTTGGCTTCAATGGCGAGTTTGTATGTTTTGCTCCAGTTCAGAGACTGGATGGCAAGAACCGTGTTATGAAGCAAACAAGGAAGAGATATCTTGTATCACTGCGAAGCAAAGATCTGTGCCAACTAAAAATAACTTCAGCTTTTGGCGAGGTTAAAAGCATTCAGAGGACTGTCTGACAATTAGGAGATAGAGAAAGCTATCCGAGTAGCTTTGTTCAACAAAGTCAGTTTTAATCAAAAGACAAATAAAGTTAGAAGACACATTGTATTGATCTTAAGGAAACTGAGTGAGGCATATGTTAGGGAACAAGAAATGTATGAAATAAGGAAGAAAAAGGAGAAGCACTTGTTTTGGACTAAGGGGCTTATTTCCTTCCACACTATTTAAACACACTCACATCTGTCAATTATGCAATGGATGCCACATTAGAATTATTTGTTTACAGCCATGCAATGTCTGAACTACCTTTTTCCATTAAGACACCAAGGTCAATGATACAGATAATTAACCCACTGATTTGGTGCATTAATTTTCCTTAAAGTTCTAGCAAGGCTCTCACTATCCAGCCTTAAGATTCCTACTCCATGTAGACACTGGTACACGGGCTGGTTCCATATGGGACACTGATGTAATCCACGGCTGAGGTTTTGTCTAGCAGCATCATGTGTCTACTTCAAGGATGATGAATGCTATCTTTGTTCCAGGCAGGAAGATGTCATTACATGGGCTCATGTTGCTGACCTCCCAGGGTTTCTCACTAAGTGTTGCCAAAGGGTTGTGGCGTCGATAATTCCTTCTAGAGCTCTGAAGAGAATAAAGCAGAGAGGCAAACCTGATGAAAAGGAGATAAAGTGCCTAAGGTGAATTGAAGCTTAATATACCAAACAGCATAGAGCACGGATGGTTTCTCTTCCTTCCTTTTGTTTTTCCCTTCCAGAATTGTAGTCAGCAGTCAAGTTGTTATTTCTGCCCTCTCAAAGCATTCTTCAGTCTCTCATATCTAGTCCTGGACTTCGCCTATCAATAAAAAGAATTTGAAATCTTTCAACAGAGACGTTATTTCTGCTTCAACTTGTTTCAGGATGCCACGGTCCAAAATGAAAATCTGCAGATTGCTGATAGCTCTGTCAATATCATTCAACTGCTAACAACACTTTATTTGTGGTACCTATAGATTGAGTGTAGGCATCTGAACCCATCAATAAATGGAGAGAAAGTCCTGCGGCTCAAACCACTCAGTTCTACAAGGGGCCTGCTTTACAAACTTGGTTCTTCATTACTGAGGAATTCTCTACATGTTTTAAATTAGATGAAATGTAACCGTCTTGTAACTGATTCAATGGTGGGATAAAGAGGACATGAACTGTACCTTCTATTTCTCTCTACATTGCTTTCATTTTATGCTAAAAAAAAAGGAGTATTTGCCATAATGTATATGTTTTATATCACAGGTGTATATTCAATCTCTTCAAACTATATGTTTAAAGACAAGTAGCTCAGCCTTGTACTTTTAGAAAACAGTTTATAGTTGATTTCATTGGTATTTATTTTTATTGATAGGCTGTTGAATACCTTTTCATATGTTTCTTAATTATTTCTTTTTCTTTTTCAGTCATTTGTCTATTTGGTTTTACAGCCTTTCATATACACACACACATAGATGCATATATGTTTGTGTATTTGTTGTTATCATTGTTGAATTCAGTAAGTTCATAGTTTTTTTATTACCAATATTGACCTTTTGTCTAGTGATTAACAAATCTATTGATTCTTTAAGTCAATCTGATTTATAGGGTCTTGATATTCATACTGTCCTAGGACAATGATTTCTAGAAAATTACTAATCATAAATGAATTTTAATAAAGTGTTAATTCAAGAAAAGAAAAATGAAAGAATCGATCAAAATACCATTAGTATCACTAGTTAATTTAATTGAATCGATACAACTAAGCCATTAAAAGTCAACATATCAGAGAGACATAGTCAATTCCTGTGAGGTGCCTCTGATGTTCAGTGAAAAATTACTAAACAAATATGAAATAAATCTATGTGATATAGTATACATTTTATAAATCAAGATTTAATATATTACTTTAAGAGGAGTGAAAATAAAATCTCTAGTTGAAAACTACAAGAATGCTTTTTTTCGGGAGGAAAAAAAAGCTCTACCCCAAACATAATGACTCTACCTCAAATAACTAATAATGGGACTATTAGATATTTGGGGTGATGCTTATAAGCAGAGATATTTTCTTATTGTAGTCCTTAAGAATGAAATGGTGAAAATCAAATTTCCTTGCTAACAAAAACTATCATTGCAACAGTGAGAGAGAACTATCATCATTAGTAATCAGTGAGCTAAATTTTCTAAAACACTTTTAAATATAGACTGAGCAACTTTGAAAGGTCTGCTGCATCTGAATATTAAATGACCTGCAAAATATAGCCTTTTTACAAAAGAAAATATATAGAAATGGAAAGAAACAGTGTCAGTATTTTTGGTGAATTACCATGTTCCTGGTATTATTTCAGGTATGCAGAATACAAAGGAAACATTATTCTTGATGATATATGAAATGGACTCGTCTAAAATAATTGAATATTTACTTGCTAGTTTCTCCCTTATAAGCTACCTATGAAATTACTATGGGAAACATAGACTCTTTGCCCAGGAAACATTTTATATTTAACAAAGCCAATACATATTAATACTCAACAATAGAGAGATGATCATTAGAATGTTATGCTTTGGTTCTACTTGGGAAGAAAAGATCTTTTGGAAAGTTGGAGCTGGGCTGTGATTGGTTGCCTATCTAGCATCTTTTCTCTCATTTCTTCTTGCCCAAAGAACCCTAATTTTGTTAAAGTACCTACTTATTTTCCACTCAGCTCAGGTGTCTCAGGTGAATCAGAACCCACCCACAGTTGCAAGAATGGGCCAGGTTGGTCGGGTTAAGTTTGCAGGAAGGGTCACGCAGTGCAACTTGTCACAACGGCACGTGGACATCATGTGCAGGATCATGGTAGGAAAGTTCTTCCCTGCTGTTCTGGGAAAGGTTACAAAAATGTCCCCTTCTCTTTTCCCTTTGGATGATTTATCCTATGCAAATGTTGGGTGTGGAAGTATTGCTGCCATCTCAAGATCAATCTGAGGAGGAAGCTGGCAGACACAGGAAGGCAGAGCCAAATGAATTGCAGGAAAATGGAGCAAAGCCAGTAGATTAAGGCAAATCTGAAGCTTGTATTACCCTTGGATTTCCAGTGTGTTAAGCCAATAAATGCTCTTATTGTTGAAGCGAGTTTGAGCTGGATTTTTTGTTTCTTGCAACCAGAGTCATCCTAAATAATAGCTAAATCATTGGAATATTAGTATACTATGAAGAAGAGGCAATAGAAGATAAATAGGAGAATGGAAGAAATGTGAGCTCTCACTCCAACTCCCAATATCAGGCCTATAATGATAAAAGGTTATACTAATTAATTATGTTAATTCTTTATATGTCCTAATACGAAGGTTTTTATGACATTTTGAGATTATAAGCCTATATTTGATCACTTCTTATTTTTTCCTCATTTCTTTTTTAAGTTTTCATCCCAATATTGGTCTTTTATAAACGTGACCTTGGAATCTATTTAAAGTTACTGATTAGTATCATATTTGAATCTAGTGACGATGGTCTCTGCTCACGAGGCAAATTATCTATTTAGGGAAACAAAACGCTAACTTCTAGAAAGCAATAATAACTAACACAATACACAAAGTATGCGTATATTTTTTGGTGAGAAAGATTGGCCCTGAGCTAAGAGCTATGGCAATCTTCCTCTATTTTGTGTGTGGGACACCAGCACAGCAGGGCTTGATGAGTGGTGTGTAGGTCTGTGCCCTGAATCCAAACCCACAAGCCCTGGGCTGCTGAAGTGGAGCACATGAACTTAACTACTATGTGACTGGGCCGACTCCTACTAAGTATATTTTTATTGTCAATTGACTGAAGCAGATAGTTCGTGGCTCGGGAATTCAAGAGGGCGTTAACTTTTAGGCTTTGCTAACCAGGAGAGGCTTTGTAGGCAGAGAGATGTGTTTTGGGCTTCTGAGAATGCACAGAGTTCAGATCTGCAAAGCGGGCTGGGGCTGGAATGTAGCAGGAGAGGAGGTTTGACAAAAATAGTTGAAGCCTAAGAAAAGAGATCTAAAGAATCTGGACTTAAACCTGTGAACAACAAAAATAGACCCAGGACTACGCACTCTTAAATGATCACATTCTAAGGCAGAAGAGTTCACTTCAAAGTCATTTCTTTATGATCATGCTTAATAGTATTTGCCACTTGAAACTGGTCTAGTGTCTTCGTTTCTCCTCTAGTATCTTAAAGAACATGAATAAGAGCGCATCTGCTTCATCATTGAAATGGTTAATTTAAAATGCTTTTCAAGTCAAATGTTAAAAGAAGCACAAATCTCTAAACAACGCTTATTTATATTTACTTTCAATAAGAGCTATAAAACATGTCTCAACAAGCAGCAATTTAATTACATCAATGCTTTTGATCTGATGAACATCTTGTTCAGAATAAACCTTTACCTATAAATATACACTGAAAATACAAAATTACGCATCCATGTTCAGCAATGTAACCTGTTTTCTAGACGTCATAAATTTTGCTCTGGAATTACTTGTGTAACCTCAGGGAGGGTCTATGTTCTTTGCATAAACTTTAGTTTTAATTAGGGAAGTCATGTGACTACATCCCCAAGGTAGGGACATCACAAAGAATTTGATAGTTACAAAAGTCAACTGCTCATCCTAGGAGTTCTTCCAAAAGACTTCTAAATTTCTTTTTTTTTTTGGAAGATTAGCCCCTGAGCTAACATCTGCTGCCAATCCTCCTCTTTTTGCTGAGGAAGACTGGCCCTGGGTTAACATCTGTGCCCATCTTCTTATACTTTATATGTGGGACGCCTACCACAGCATGGTGTGCCAAGTGGTGCCATTTCCGTACCTGGGATCCAAACCAGTGAACCCTGGGCCCCCAAAATGGAGTGTGCGAACTTAACTGCTGTGCCACCAGGCTGGCCCCTGAATTTCTTTATATAGGAAACAGAAATGCTATCTCATCATAAGAAAAAAATTGTAACTATGTGAGGTGATGGATGTTAACTAGACTTATTATGGTGACCATTTCACAATATATACAAACATTGAATTGTTCTGTTGTACACCCAAAACCAATATAACATTATATGTCTATTATATCTCAATAAAAAAAAGGAAAGAAATGCTACTCTTATTTAGTTGCCCAGGAATAAAAGCTATAATCAACCAATTAACATGGTGTTGTGTTTCCCAATCCTTGACGACATTTCTTTTTTGGAAGTGAGTTCACTTTTCATAAGACTCTGTTCATTAGCAAATTTGCATAATGTTCCCAGTAAGCAAGAGAAGAAGGTGTTCCACTACTTCTAAGTGAATAGGGTTAGAAAGGATGCTGGAGACTATTGAAATTCTGTGGTAAAATGAATCGTTCTTTCTGTTGTAGAGTCACACACACACAAACACACGCACACACGCACACACAAATGAATAAGTAAAAGCCCACACATAGTCTTGTTCTTTGTGCATGTGTGTGTATGCATACACACAGCACTTTGGAAATTAGAATTCACTCTAAGGAATTTTAAAAAGTGTGACCCTTTGTTTTCAAAGGGACATAAACTTCGTGTGATATTGGCTTTAAATTTTATTTCACATTGTGACTTGAGATACAAGCCCACCAAATACATAGAAACGGAAACAAATGTTTCAGTAAGCCATACTTGCCTTTTTAATATAAGATGCACTCAGAGAATTTTTTATTCTATATCTTTCATTTAAAAATAAAAATGAGAAAGTTGCAACCCACAAGACTATTTTCAAAACTCACTAACAGGTCACATCAACTGGAAATCACTGTCTTTGGGTACATTAAGTCATGTTTGTGGACAATTGTAACATATGTAAACATACATAATACTGGTCTGTGAATCCAGGGATCTCCTGGATGAGGGATTCCCAGTAGAATAATTCTGAGACATACTATTTCTTTCTCTCTCTTTTATTTTTGTTTGGGAAAGATTAGCCCTGAGCTAACATCTGTGCCAATCTCCCTCCACACTATATGTGGGTCGTCACCACAGCATGGCTGAGGAGTGGTATAGGTCTGCACCTGAGATCCAAACCTGTGAACCTGGGCCACTGAAGTGGAGCACACCAAACTCAACCACTACGCCATGGGTCTGGCTCCTCAGCATTTCATTTTTAATGCCTACTATGGTGGAAATATTTTTACTATCAGCACTTTTTCCTCCTGGGTAATCTCAATAAATTATTTAGCCTGAACATTTTTTAGCTCTCCAGAAATATCTTGAAACATAAACACTGAAGCAAAACACTCCTGCCAGGTCATATTTCTAGAGCCAAATTTATGTAAAAGCACCAGCTGTCCACGTGCTCCTGGTAGCATCTCAGAGCATAAGGAAGATTCCACAGTGTGACAGATTAGCAATGGTTGATGGTGACAGAAAACATCCAGGGAGAATCCATTCACTGGATTACAGTCCAGGCTCTCTCCCAGGAGGAGCACAAGCCAAGTGGAACCAGGATTTGGATTGGGTACATGTCCTGTTGTAATGGTGAAGAGCGCCCCTCCCTGCTTCCACTTGAGTGTTTTCAGTTGGAGAACCAGTGGGTTAAGTAAAACCTCACCTTCGTCAATTCAATGGCCTAAGCAGGTGATAATTTGTTGTTACTAGTGCATCTTTTCTCAGCAATGATATTGGTCTATTTGACTTGGGAATGTACAGTATTTTAAACTTTAATCAATGAAGATGAGGTCAGGAGGGCTGGGCAAGAAAAGAATATATCAGTACTAGAACCCATACTTGAGTATTTAATTTGTCACTCAAGGTTTAAAGAAATTCCACTCACAAATTGGAAATATGATATGTTTCACAAATACACCTAATTTCAACTCATTAAAGCATAGTAGTAAGGTTCTTTCCAAAACCAGTACAAGATTTGTGCTGATCTATCTCCATTTTCACTTTACTTCTTTGTGAGCAGGGAGTAACAATTAATAAAGCTTGGTCATGAAATTTACAGCCCTAAAGGAGAAGTAATTTGACTGATCAGTATTGATACTGAATACAATGCTTTGCTCCTCAGCATGAAGCTCTATTCAAAGACCTCTGGAAGAAAAAGGCAAAGGCACCATCTGGACGGAATTACAAAATGGCTGACACATACAATGACTCTTCTATGGTGGTCTACTTTACCCCTTAAGGAGCTATGTTGATTCTGTGCCCCTCAGATGCAAACTTGATTTTGTCTCAGACGTGGATTTATATCTGAATTGGAATTATGTTCTTTTGCTTTCCAGAATGTTCACTCCTCCACCTCCCGACTAGTCGGGTGACACTTTAAAGCGAAGGTGCTCGTAGAACCCAGTGGGCAGTCTCTCCATTTGGTGCAATTGCTTGTAAGGTAGTGATACTTTTTTTAAACAAAAGGACAAGGGGAGGAGCTGCTGGAAAATCTGATTTATGAACAGACCCCCAAACCAAGATTGCAGAAAGATTCCCCACCAGCCCAACACTCCAACATTTCTCAGAGGAGATGTTGTTAGCACGGTGGGATTGTAAGCTTGCTGCATTCTATAAAGAGCACAAGGAATATTCAGGGATTTCTAGACATCTCTGAAACGGCTTTGAAATCCTGAAACAATTATTTTGAGAAGTGATGTTTGTTATTTCTACAGGTCTTTCTATCTGCTTTAACAAAGGGATTTGTACTTTATAGATGCTGGTATCTAAGTTGGAATAAGAGTGGAATGGATTTAGTGACTCTGGGGACCTCACTATCTGCACCCATGGCAACTGCATGGGAGCAGTGTCTCACCACGTCAGTTTCAAGGACACCGTTAGTAGCCAGGCTTTAATTAATGATAAATCAACAGACAGGTGACAACCATTATATTCCTCCACCTTATCACTGGGCCAGAATGAGTGACAAAAGTTTTAATTAAATATTAACTTTATCTTCCTTAATTAACTTTATAGGAAGATGGAACACATACACACATATATTTGCACATATGTATTTATTTGTTTAGTAATTAAAAATTTCCAATTCCTTCTTTTATGTCAGAGCATTTAAAGGGAAAGGGATAGTGTTTAATGCAAATTAATCCAGTATGAATTTAACATTCTCCAATTGTCTTTCTCCAGTGTAAAATGCTTAAAGGAGTGCCTGACACACAGTAAGTGTGCAATGAATGTTAGTTAATGGTAACAATTTCACATGTTATCTTATTTCTCTTCCTTGTTGAGAATCTCTGTCTGATCTTTGCTCATTTTCCCGAGGAGCCCTCTCCACATGATACGCTGGCTGTAGCAACAAAAGTACTGATCTTTTCAGTGACTTAAGAGGAAGTAATGACCTGTTTTTCATAAATCTATTCTATACATTTAACATGAGGGTAGGGGCATATCTGCTTGTTCCTCTTGTTTCCCCAAGTTCTCATCATGGTCCTCTTTTCTCGCAAGTAATTACCACCACCTTCAATTTAGAACTGTAGGGTAAGTTCATTGCGAAACATTTTAAAAATACTTAAAAGCATAGAGAAAATATGAAAATCACTTTAAATTTGACCACCTATTGATAACTATAATTGACATTTTTACTAATTTCCTTCATCTTTTTTTCTATGCATATATTATCTTTAGTCTTTAAAGAAAATGGGGATTATCCTAAAAATGTGCCCTACTAGTCTACTTTTCACTTAGACATTTTAATATTATCTCATGCCATTAAATATTTTGGCTCATGTCATCAAATATTTTTCAAAACTACTAGTTACAATGGCTGCTTAAACATTCCTTTATATGAATATATCTTTTGAAAAATTTTAAAAATATTATTAATTATTTTTTTTCTTTGGTGAGGAAGATTGGTCCTGAGCTAACATCTGTTGCCAATCTTCCTCTTTTTGCTTGAGGAAGATTGTCGCTGAGCTAACATCTGTGCCCATCTTCTTCTATTTTGTTGTGGGATGCCACCACAGCATGGCTTGATGAATAGTGTCTAGTCTGTGCCCAGGATTGAACCTGCAAACCCCAGGCTGCTGAAGCAGAGCACGTGAACTTAACCACTATGCCACCAGGCCGGCCCCCATGTGAATATATCTTATTTAACCTTTCCTTCTGTGTTAGATGTTTAGATTATGTTGATAGTTTGCTATTATAAATAAATGGCAATATTCTTCCCATGTTGATTATTAGTAAACATTGTTGACTGATTCCTGTCACTCAGGTGTCATTGAATCCACAATCTGATGGGTAGTATATAAAGGTGTAACTTAGTTCCTTTTATAGGAGCGCTGAGTAACTCTCAGCTTCTCATGATGTGTCTCAAGACATGGCCTATCAGTGGGGCGGTGGAGGACAACGAACCTTCTGTGATGAAGCCAGAGCTCACAGCAGCTCTGGATGATTTTATACCCAGTCCAAACTTGCCCTAGACCCAGAATCACTTCCCTCCTATCATAATAGAACAGTGTATGACAATAGTAGGCTTTAAGTAAATATTTGTGCACTGAATATCCAAGTGTTGATTTCATATTTCACTTGGTTGTCTTACAGGCATTTCAAACTTAACACACCCATACATTGAACTCTCAATAAATACTATGAATCTCCCATAAAACAAACAAAAAAATCACCCATCTCTCTCCTTCCTCCCCATCTCAATATATCGGACTACAATTCACTTGTCTTGTCAAACAGAAAGCTGTGAATCATCCTGGACTCTTTTAGCTCCCTCGCCCCACATAGCAAGTCCTGTTGCTTCCTTTACAGACGACTTCCAGTCCATCACTTCTCTCCATCCCACAGCTATCACCCTGGTCCAAGCTACCATCAGCTCATGGTGAGACCTTCTTTCTGGTCTTCCCACTTCCACTATTGACCTTTTCCAGGGAGAGGATCCTGCCCTTCTTCTTTTGGACACAGTGCAACACCGCTCTTTGCACTTAGCGTTTTAATATAATACAAACTCAGACTCCTTACCATGGCTTCCAAGGCACTACCTGATTTGTACACAGGCCCTTTAGTAAGTTCTGTGGAGAGTCCAATATTTCTCTTCTCGGAATATTCACTTAGGCTGTTCTCTTTTGCTCTGCATCCCTCTCCCCCTCCCTGTGGCCCTTCACAAAGCTGGATCCTTCTTGTACTTCAGGTCTAAGCATATGCCACCTTCTACAACACCCATCACTTTCTAGCAATGTGCCTTTTTCATTTCCTTCAGTGAATTTACCATAATTTGCAAACATGTTTCTTTATCGGCTTTCTTGTTTATTCTTTGTCTCCCTCACAAGACTGAAAACTGCAAGAAAGCAAGGACTATACCATCGATTTTATTTGTAGTGTTTTACTCAATGCCTAGCACAGAGCTTGGCACATAGTACACCCTTCAGAAATATTTGTGGGAAGAGACAGGACCTTAGGTTCCATCACCCCAGGGCAGTGTAGGGATAAATTAGGACATCTCCATCTATTGGTCCACCAACTTACAGGCTTCTAAAGGATGGATCTTTTCCAAGTCGGGGCACACTAGGCACTATTTTAGTATTTTTTTCAAAGCTTACTGAAAAATTCTTGATTCCTGTTTAATAAATTCAACAAATAGTTTCTAAGTACTTACTTCAGGGTAGCCATAGCTTATGGAGGTGCTGCTCCAAGGCCACCTAGTTCTCACTTTAGAAATTAACACAACCATTTACGTCTCTGTTTCACACATGGCAGCAACACATTGTGAAGGCTATGCTTTGTAAAACAGTTAAGCAACATGATTCAATGGTGATATGGCACTTACCTATTTTTGGTGTGTTTGCGATATTTAAACTATCTTAATAGTTTAATAATATAATTATTTTATTAATTTTTACTAAGGATAGCAACTCTAAAACCAATTTCACCCAAATCTCCAATTTTGAGGTCTAAGAGATTCAGTGCCAGATTTAAAAAAAATCAAGAAACTGCTTGACAATGATTGTTGGTTTCTGTGCAGTTTTAAGAAGAAAGACACTGGAAGGATAATGAGAATTCTCTCTTACAACATGCGTTAGAACTTATTTTTCGAATTTGGCCTCATTCAGAAATTAAAGTTAAAAGAATTCGATTTAAACTACTAAAATTTTTTAATTTGAACTCTATATCAGATGGCTGATCTATCCCAAAACTAGGTCATTTTCTGGCTGCACTTATGTGACACAACATCTTTCCAAGAGGCTGCCAGCACTCCTCACATTTTTATAGTCTTCATATGCAAACAGATTGATTATAGCACATTTTGCCAAATAAACACATAATTAAATATTAAACATCTGATTTTGAAAGTCTGTGTCAATATTGTCTGTATTCTCTGTTATCCTAGTTTTCTGCAGATTTACTTGTTGCCTTCAAAGAACACAGACTACTCAGTTTTCATAAGAACAAATCCTGCTGCAAGATTTAAAAGTAAGCCAGTGAAAGAAAGCAGAGAAAGGCAAGGCGGCTGATTTGCCTTCGATGAATGGTTAAGATTTAGGCGACACAAAGATTCATGCCCTGGACTGGCCATCTAATTAAAATGAGAAATGGCACAGGCAGAAGCTAAGCAGTTTAGGGAATTAATAATCAGGCAAAAATGCAAAATAAGGGCACTATCTTTCAGAATGTTCATTTCCATCTCTATGTCATCCAATCCAAATGACAGGCAAGAAATCATATCAACATAATGCAGGCAAACTTAAAAGATGTTTTGCCCTCCTATAGCACAAAATAGATGGGAAGACCAGATTATCGTCCCTGTTCGAATACAGAAGTATTGAGAAATTATCAAGGGTTATTCGACTTACCCAATGATACCTACGTCAAGGTCAATGACAGGGAGTATTGACGATCGGCTAGTTCCATGGTGCTTTTAGAGGGAATCCTCCATTAGAGAGGGATCAGCAGGAAAAAAATCCATAAACAGTGAAGCAGAACAAAGATAGGTGGTCTTTGTGAGAATAGATATACCCACTGCAGGGAAATGGAACTGGTTTAAAATTATACTAAGTATTGGCAAGCAGGCCAGTTAGGAGGAGGTTAAACACAACACACAACTCAAACCCCCAGGAAGAAGCTTGCTGCTTTGCTGAGAAGGATCTGCCAAGTTCCCCACTTCAAAGAGAGCTCAGTAGGGGTGCGGACGAAGAGAAGAATTTGGATGAACTTGTAAAAATGTTTACATGGATCTAGGAGAAGAGGTTGAGCAAATTCACATGGAGTAGGAAATTGTCTTGAAAACAGTAAAAAGAGATATGAATAAAGAAAGAAATTAATTTATTAAGAAATCGAGGCGATGGAGCTGCAGCTTTGACCAATAAGGTGTTATTTTGCATGTGAGTTCTAACCCTCATTCTGTAACTTTTCTGCTTGCTTGCTGTGATGAAGGAAAAAAAAAAATCACAAGTAGGCCACATTTGTAAAACAGGCCTCTTTGCAAATGTCTCTTCACTTTATATCAGAGTTTCGTTTTTTTGTCCCTATAGCTTTACATGGCATAGTTTTGATGGATTTGACAGCAAGCACATTCTGCATATCTTTTATAGCAGAAGCCTTTCCCACAGGAATAAACCAATACTCGTGTCTCTGAGTGGGCTTTTCTAAGCCTTGATGCTCTGGTTACATCCTGGAAGTCTGGTTATGAGTGTGCTGTTTTGAGAACCCCATTTATACACCCCATACACCAGGAAAGGTTCGTAAAATGAAAACAGGAAACACTGCTAACTGGCTTCCAATTTTGGTAGAGAGTGAATTTAGGTAGGAAAAGATCCCTCCTCTTCACAGAGAACCTCTCTCTGACTTACAAATCTGGATCCTGTAGGCAGAGCATGAAGGAAAAAGAAAATTAATGACTGTATCGGCCAATTAAATGTCAGACTAGGAAAGGCCCAACTCATAGTAGGTACTCAACAAACACTTGCTGAAAAAAAAATAGTGAAATCATAATAGACACAGATATAAATGCATATTAATTTTTTTGTATTTATTAATTGTTTTTAAGGAAGATTAGCCTTGAGCTAACATCTGCTGCCAATCCTCCTTTTTTTTGTTGCTGTGGAAGACTGGCCGTGAGCTAACACCGGTGCCCATCTTCTTCTACTTTTATATGTGGGACGCCTGCCACAGCATGGCTTGATATGTGGTGCGTAGGTCCATACCCTGGATCTGAACCGGAGAACCCTGGGCTGCCAAAGCAGAATGTGCGAATTTAACCGCTGTGTCACTGGGCCATCCCCTAAATGAATATTTTTAAGGCAAAAAAAATGTGATGTCTTCTCATGACATAGGTTTTGGGAATTGGCATGGAGGGTAGGACATGCTTGGTTGGATGGGATGAGGGATGTGTACAACCCATGGTGGTGTTCAATAGCTAGAGATGGCTGGTATGGCATAGGATCAATATAATCACTTGTGCCAAGTTTTCTTTAATTGGGTACGAGGAGATATCACAGGGAATTTCTTTGAAATGTACTCTTTAAACACTTTGGAAATGCACTAATATAAATAAGTACTAAATTGCATGTACTATTACTGCTAATTTATGACCAAAAGATTGCTTCTTGTTTCTTGCAAATATGAATAATTACACCTAACATCTCCAGGCACTGAAATTATATGCATTTGAATGATTTAGGATGCAAAATAACACTGATCTTTTTTAAACTCAAAGAGAGAAAAAAATACGTCTTTAGAAGAGAGTGTGGCTTCTAATGCTATTCCCAATACACAGGAGATGGAGTGAACTGATAACATTTGTACTTTTTTACAAGGGTTTGAGATTTTAAAGTGGTTTTGGATCATTTTCACTGTTTCAGATATTTGTAAAACAGTATTATCTGAATTATTTGGAGGAAAAAAAATCCACTTACAAACAGATTAAAGAAAAAAAACAACTCAGAGTAGAACTCAATTAATGAGAAGAAGGAAAAGGAGTTACTAAGAAAAATTTCAACTCTATATTTCACACCCTAGAATTATCAGAGGTGACCAATAATCCTGAACTGGAGCATTTTATTTTCATCAATACATTTATGCTTCTAGAAATCTATTTTCTCCTTAATTTCTCATTGGAACATTTGTCTTAAATAGTGTCTTTCAGAGTTTATATCGTCTGGATGGTACACAACCAAAGGTAATAATCCTTTGTGTATGACTTTGCAATCATTTCCATAGCAACCACTTATGGGTTAAGATGTCACAAAGAGGATTATGACTTTGAGTGTGGGATAAACAACAAGCATGTAACGTCACTAAAACAAAGAGGCTGCTTGTGCATTAAATAAACGAGTGGGAAATAGACAAAATGGAACAGCAGTATTTTCCAATTAAAAAATTCATTGCACTTATAAGTCACCTGTCAGTGAGGGAATCCTCAAATGTGAGTTTGGGCATATGGTGTCTTCTCATCAGGGGTGATAATGGCCCCACTATACGTAGCCATTTAGAGATTAGAGCTATTCTCAGTTTCTCAAAGGGCAGTCCTTTATCTAGCTGTGTAACATGAAACACTTTGCAGAAAAACTGTACTATTGTGTGTACCTGTAACTTGTCATTTTTGTTTTTCATCAAAAATGTTCTTTCTTGCAGTCCAAAGAAGCTTGCTCAGCCTCTAAAGACGACCTCTCATTCCAGTGGAGACTGCCAGCTGCATTCACACACCAATCACAGTGGGCGTCCTTGGGTCCTTTCCAAGTTTAGAGGGACTTTTTTGGGTAAAGACTAAGACTACTATGGGATCAGAGGAATCCATGAACTATGGAAATATCTTCTCAACTAGGAGGTAAACTCCACGGGAGCCAACACCGTTTTCTTCACCGTCTAACCACAAGTAGCAGGTGCTCAAAAGTATTTAAGTCAATGGATAAACGAACATAGCAATAGATACCACGAGAGCAAAGATGGAAATACCTACTATATAACTTTGAGAACGTTTCACTGCTAAGTTAAGATTCTAACTTCAAAGAGCACAAACTTGAATCCCTCATTCACAGGAAGCTGCCACTCTCCTTTTTGGCTAATAGAGATCGTAAATCTTGCCTTAATGTCTGTTTCCAGTGAGGTCTGAGATCCTGGCTAGGGAAGAGAACATTGCCCTGGTTGTGGAAAGATGAAGTGAGAGAGGCAGGTAGAGAACACACCATATAGTAACCCATAGTAAGCACTGGCTTTGCCTCTAACAATTTCAAGTTAAGCTTTTCTGTTTTTTCATGGCTAACTTAATACCCCATCTTTCCTCTAAGCTTATTTATTGCAAGTTGATTTCACCTGAGTGAAAATGTTCTTGTAAAGAGATGGTGGAGAAAGGGGCGTGTGGCCATACACAGGAATAGACCTTATCTTGGTATGGGATCTGAATGGAAGAATGAATCCATACAAGCATTGGAAGAAAATATGGGTGAAGTCCTCCTTAATCTTGGGGTAGGGAAAGCCTTTTTTACTATGTCCTAAAATCCAGAAGTCATAAAATGTTGAATGCATAACAATTGGAATATTTTTGCATGGCAAAAACTTCCATAAAAAATACCAAAAGACAGCTGATGAACTGGGAGACAATATTTGCAACGTATGTCATAGACAAAGGGTTAATATTCCTAATGTATAAGGACTTCTTAAAAACTTAGAGACAATAGATCAAAGACACAATAGAAAAATGGGAAAGGATTCTAATAAAATTCATGAAATGTATTTATAAAAAGCTCTTTAACATCTGAAAAAATATTAATATGTTTAGAGTTTAATCTTAAATTTTAAACTAAATTTCAATTAAAAAACAGGCCTGATATATTTCTAACCTATCAGATTAGCAATGATTAAAAAATATAATAACAACACCTCCTGTTGTCGTACATTACTAGTAGGAATGCAAACTGATATAAAAATTCTGAAGAGGAATTTGGCAATATCTATCAAAACTATGTATGCACTTATCTTTTGACCGAGCCATTCCACTTTCTAGGAATTTATTCTGAAGATACACCTAAAACGATATGAAAATATGTGTGCATAAATGATTTTCCTTATAGCACTGTTTATAATTGCAAAATATTGTAAATAACCTAAATACCCATATGTAGGAGAAAAAATAAATAAACCATTGTACAGCCACACAATGGAATACTGTACAGCTGTAAAAAAAAAGAATGAGGGGGATTTCTGAGAACTGATATGAGGAAATTTCCAGAATATATTGTTAACTGAAAAGAGCAAAGTGCAAAAGAGAATCTATAGTATGCTACTTTCACGTAAGAAAGAGGAGGATGCAAGAAAATGCACAAGTATTTGCTTATTTGTGTGAAAGAAATACAAGAGAGATAAACAGAAGCTAAAGAGATTGGTTTCCCAACAGAGGGTGGGTGGGAAAGGGAGTGAGAGAATGGGAATGGGGTAGTTTGATGAAGAGAGATGGACACTTTTCTGAGTATACCTTTCTGTATAGCTCTAATTCTTAGAACCACAATTTTGTTTCACATAGTGAAGAAAGTTTAAAAACAATTTAAAACAAACCAGGATGTGTGGAAAACTCAAGAAAAACATTAACAAAAACAAATGAACCTAAAAATGTATTATATTTCTAACCTTCAGAACCACACTGAAGGGGGTAGGGAAGAAAAGAACTAACCAAGGTAACTTTGGAAAGCAACATTTTGATTGCATACGGTAAATCTAAAGACAAAAGGTAAAAAACAACCAATCCAACAACCCCTCCCCCAACTGTATACAAATCTGATTATTAAATTTGTTATAACAGTATGGGTTAGCAATTCTGAAATTAGTTTACGTGTTTACTAGGATTGAACAAATAAGTAAATCCATTGTAAATAAGGAGGACCAGGTTCTGCGGTGCTGGGGAAAGACATCACAAACAAGGATGGTGAAAACGAACCTGTGGTGCTGGACTGGAATCTGTCTACCTAAGCATGCAAACAGATGGATTCAGAAATATAGGTGTTTTGTGTATGTGTGGGTTGGTATACATACACGTATTTCCTAGCTCTGTCTGCTCAGAAGTCCTATGATTTTCCATTGCTCTGAAGCAATGATTTTCCAGTATTAACAGCATACCTTAGGTCTAGGTTTTGGTTTCTAATCACCATTTTGTGACAAAAGAGACCAGGGCTCCTTGGAGACGTGGTTGATTCCAGGATTGGAGCAGAGAAGTACCAGAGGAGCATGGAAGATCTCCTGGTGCCGTAAAGTAGTCATTGCTCCTAAACAAATAGGGGCATGTTTAAAGGACAAAGGAGTCAACCCAAAGACGTTCCTAATGGCAAAGTCTGGAAAAATTAGATATATTTATATTTGTATATTGTTTATTTTAAAATAAACAATGATAGAAAGGCATAAGTTCATACTGATGTAAACACATAAATACAGGAGGAGTATCTTTTCCTTAAGAATTCCAAATAATAAATATAGAGAGAATGAAACAGAAAAATCATCATTAAACAAGTAACACAGTTAAGTATGGCAGACAGGAGCCACAAAACGAATGCTAAAATTAGGAGGCAAATGCTTGAGGAGGAATCAGGATATTTGCATAGTCTCAAAGTATCTTCCCTAAGATAAGGAATTTCAAGAGAAAAAAATAGTGACTTTACTAACCTAATGGATATACCTTAACCAAGTGGTCAAAGTTAACCTCCCCAGTAATAAGGCGTATCAGCCTCATGCACACTCTAATATGATACTCTCAGAAGGGCAATCTCATTTCTGTGGTATTCTCGCCAAAATGGATAACCTCCTTCTATTCAGGAGAAAACATCAGACAAACTCCAACGGAGGGACACACTACAAAATAACTGATGGGTGCTCTCAAAAATTTCAAGTTCAGAGACAACAAGGAAAGACTAAGAAACTTTCACAAATTGGAGGAAACCAAAAAAACAACAGCTAAAGGCGGCGTGGCATCCTGGATTGGAAGAGAGAAAGGGCAATAGCGGAAAAATTGGTGAAATTTGAAAACGGTCTATAGTTTTTTTCCTAGTACTATATCAATGTTAACTGCCCAGTTTTGTTCACTTTACTATGATTATGGAAAAACTGAGAATACTGAGAATTCCTGTATACCCCATACCCAGTTTCTCCTACTATTGATATCTTATGTTACACGTGTCACAATTAATGAACCAATAGTGATACATTATCATGAACTAAAGTCCATACTTTATTCAGATTTTTAAGTTTTTACCTAATTTCCATTTTCTCGTCCAAGATCCCATTCAGCATACCACACTACATTTACTTTTCATGTCTCTTTGGGCTCCTCTAGACTATGACAGTTTCTCTGACAGTACTTATTTTTGCCGACCTTGATGGTTTGGAGAAGTACTAGTCAGGTGTGCTGTAGGATGCCCGTCTATTGGAATTTGATGATTTTCTCAAGATAAGACTCTGGTAATAGAGTTGTAGGAGGAAGACCACAGAGGTAAAATGCCATTCTCACAACATCAGATTGAGGGTGTATATACCATTAACATGATTTATATCAAGCTGTTGACATTGACATTGATCACCTGGCTGAGGTATAGTTTATCAGGTTTCTCCATTGTAGTTACTATTTTCCCCATTTTTCTGTACTGTACTCTTTAGAAGAAAGTTATTATGCACATCCCACTTTTAAGGATACACTCTAATTTTAATGGCTTCAGAAATATGAATGTATTGCAGTATATTTAAGCAATTCTTTTCTGGTAGACATATAGTGAGTTTTCAACTTTTAATTACTATAAAGAACCTTGCCATGCATCCTAGCCAAGAAAATTTATCTCTACATGTATCACTTATTATTTCTTCAGGATAAAAAGTTAGCAGTGAAATTGCTAGGTCAAAGACTATGTACAGCAAGGCTTTCGACACATAGTGCAAAATAGATCTTCAGAATATCTACGGCAACTCATAGTTCCACCAGCATGTATCAGCGAGAGCATGCCATTTCTTTATACCACGTATATGTAGCTGGAATGAGCAAGATGATGGTGGAGTGGTGGGCAGAGGCGGAATTGTGCAGGATGTGCAAAGAGCTTGCCTTTTATTCTCAATGTAGTGGGAGGCCATTGGAAGCTTGTTAGCAGGGGAGGGATCTCATCTGCTTAATGTGATGTGTGCCATGTCTCCATTTCTTAAAATGGTCCATTAGATTATGGCTGGGTGTTTCTCTTTTGATCTTGGCTCAAGGTCATCAAAATAAAAAGGCAATGTGACAGATGACCTGCCATTCTTTCTCATGTCAATCTAACTCGCCATCAAGTGGGGAAATGCAGAATGTAGGACTGGAAAGAAAAGAGGGAGTAACAAGATGATTTATTCAAAGGGAAGGGATTAGGTGGCAGGGATAGGGCAAAGAATGGGAAGAACATCCCCAGTGCTAAAGGCTTTCCAAACAACTCTGCTAATGAATTCAAACTTGCCTCCTGTACATAGTGTACTGCACTGAAATGAAGGGCAATGGGGAGGTGAAAGTAACCACGCCCAGACAGCTGATAGTTTTCTGCTAGTTTTGAATCCTGGCAGCAAATACATTACCCAGGATAAGGAGGACATAAGGTAGCATCAGAAAGAGCTGTTCAGAGATAATTCTGTGTGAGATTCTATATATATATCTTTTGGTGTGACTTAGTAATCCTTTATACAAAGATGTCGATCACACTTGGGATGAGAAAGGGCTGATATAAAGTACCAGAATCTCCTAAATCTTCATAGCTTTTAAAAAATGAGGATTAGGGGACTGGCCCTGTGGCGTAGTGGTTAAATTCCCGTGCTCTGCTTTGGCGGCCCTGGGGTTCACAGGTGCAGATCCCGGGAGTGGACATATACACTGCTTGTCAAGCCACACTGTGGCGGCATCCCACATACAGTAGAAGAAGATTGGCATAGACGTTAGCTCAGCGACAATCTTCCTCAAGCAAAAAGAGGAAGATTGGCAACAGATGTTAGCTCAGGGCCAATCTTCCTCACAATAAATAAATAAATAAATAAATAAATAAATAAGGATTAAAGAGAATTATAGGAACAATACATGAGCTATTAAACGGACCCATCAGAAAACTTTTTTAAACATTTAGGGAATAGTTAGATGGGACGAATAAATACATTAAAGAACAAAATGCTAAAACTTGCACTTTTTCCAACAGTCTTGCCATTGATTGTGATGTATAAGTACCAGGATTCTTTAAACATCTCAGGAATAACCAGATGGCCCGTCTGTCATAGGGCCTACTGAGACTTGGAATTAATCTTTAATTACTTATTTATAATTTATAATTACACAGATGGGGCAGCTCGTCCCACTTGAGTAATTTTCTCTGTAGGATTAAATTGTGCCATTTGGAAGGCCCATTGACTCTTTCAATCCCTACAGTATTAGAAACTTGAATGTCAGGGTACTACGTCATCATGACCAAAATTATTAGTCAATACTCATAGGAAACTACTCAACAGATTAGTCTGGGTTGTCTCCTTTTCAAAAAATTATTAGATCTTCTTACTAAGGAAATCCTACAAAATTGATTGTCAGCATATTTGGTCCTCCAAGAAGGCTGAAAAGACTGAGCTTAAAGTTTTTCTTTTTCCCTTTTTCCCCCTCAAGTCAATCATCTCACTGTATAGGTATGGCTTTATGAGCCCAAGCAAACAAAACCTCAACATGTTTCCCTTAGGTTAAATTAATTGTTACTATAGAGTATTTTATCAGGTGTTGATCTACAGATATGCAGATTTTGCCAGTTTGACATGCCTGATACATCTCTGTAACCAGGTGTGCCAAACAGTTAAGAGGTGGGCAAAAAATGAACAGAAATGATCTTAGCAGCAAGAAAGTCTGAGCTAGACAGTGGGCTACACTCCTAGCATCTTTATTTTAAAAGAAAGCAGGCTTTAATGAACATTTATAGCAAAATAACAGGAGAGGCAAGGAGAAAGCTCTGCCATTATGTTGGACCAGATCCTTTTTTAGGGTTTTTTAAAAATCTTGTTCCGGCTGTTCAGAAAGAACCCAGGATGAAGAATGAAAAACTGATCCTAAGATGGCAGAATTTCAGGACTGGACCAGTGCTCAAGAAAATCTAATTTCCTTATTTTAAAGATGAGAATGATTAAATCCATTCAGGTTTGGTGACTTGTCTAAATTCATACATTAAATTGTGGGCAGGGTTTTTCATTTAGCAGGTGTTTATTGGCTATATATTGAGCATGTATTGAGAATTGAGAATTATTGAATTTTAGGCACAGAAAAGATAGCGGCAAGTAAGCTGTCATGCCTTTACATTCGGGCTGTCACACTGCTTCTCTCATAGATGATGAAAACACAATATTGTTTAACTTAGACTAGGAAAGACTAAGGGACAATAACTGTCCACAAGGATATGAAATATTCTGAGGAAGATGCTGACCATTTATTATCACCAGAGGGATGCAGAGAAGACAAACGGGTTCATGTACAGCAGAATAGAGTTCAGTTAAAAAGAAGAAACAACTTCTTGGATGCCATGGTGATTAAGCATTGAAATTATTGAGGGACTTTGTGATAGTATAAAATGAAATAGATATTCATTAGTTTTCAACTCTAATTTTCTTGCAAATTATTCATTTTGTTTCTCATGAGGTCCCATTTCAACTACTAATTCCAAGGGGTTTAAGCGCAGAGTTGTTTTGGGTATAAAGTTCATCATTTTCTTCTCTCTGAGATGCTAAAATTCATAAAAACAATTTAGCTGCTGTCCTCCTCTGGTTATGCTGACAATTTTTTTTCCACAACATATTGCTACTTAGAAATAGTCCATGAAACATGACAAGGATGGGATGGGATTCTGAAAAATTGACTGTAAAGTCACATTGAGAATTTAGCTTTTTTGTTTTTTACCATTGACTTCACATTAAAATATTGAAGCCTTGTACCCATGGAAATCATTTGGGTCCTGATATTAAAAGTAGTCTGTAATAATAATTCCCAAGGGTTGAATTCCCACTTTGTGCAAGATACTTTATACTTATAAATTCATATATCCTCTCAAGCAACCCTATTTTATACCTGTTAAATGAGAAGGAACTCAGAAGATAAAGGACATTGCCCAATGTCACCCTAGTAACCGGCAGGACAAGGTTTGGAAGCAGAGTTAGATTGACCAAGGGGTAGTGAAGTCTGAGCTTCAGGACCCCTCACGCATGGGACCCCCAGGGCCCAGGGAGGTGCCCCAGAAATGTGTTTACAAGAGAGGGTGACCAACCATCCTGCTTTCCCTGGGATAATGGGTTTATTGGTACGTATTGCTTTCGGTGCCAAAACTGGGACTGTCCTGGCAAACTGGGATGGTTGGCCATCGTATTATAAAGGGTCATATGTTCGCAAAAAAATTTAAAAAGTAAGATATTATGACCACAATGGACTAAGACAGCTGCCTTTTCCCACTCATATTTTCTTCCCCTTCATCTTACCTCCCCTTGTGTTGCTGGAATAGTCCCACACACTTTGGGGTTGGAGCTAAGAGGAGGCTGAGCTGCAATTAGTGGGACGTGTTTATGCAGTTCACAGTTACTTCTGTGGGCAGTTAATTCTTTGCCAGTGATCCCAGATTAGGAATGGCTTCCAGGACTGCTCTTTTGCCCACCTGGCCAACCCACCTAGCACTGCCACATGATGATGGGCAATCATGGTATAAATGCGTCCTAATAGCACACTGCGCCAGAAGGATGTGGGAGGTGGAGGGAAAACAGGATGTGAAATGCATGGATCAAGAAGCTCTGCTGTAGAAAATTCTTCCAAATCTCACAGTTCATATCGGAGAGAAACGTGAAGAGTTTTTCCCAAATTTAGCAATAATTCCAAATATATACATGCTATTACCTTTTCGGTAAGGAAGATTGGCCCTGAGACAACATCTGCTGTCAATCTTTCTCTTTTAAAAATTTTTTCTCCCCAAAGCCCCAGGACATAGTTGTGTATCCTAGTTGTAAGTCTTTCTAGTTCTTCTATGTGGGATGCTGCCACAGCATGGCTTGATGAGCGGTGTGTAGGTCCATGCCCAAAATCTGAACCTGCCAACCCCAGACCACCAAAGCAGAGGGCACAAACTTAACCACTCCGCCACTGGGCTGACCCCTATACATGCTGTTAAAATGGCAAGTTGTGAAGTTGGAAGAACTCACAGTAATAATAACAATCACCACTAATTTCTGGTCAGTCATTCTGGAAGACTGAATTACCTTTCCATTTTCTACACAGAAAGGAACACAAGAGGGCTGGCCCAGGGGCATAGTGGTTAAGTTTGTGTGCTCTACTTTGGCAGGCTGAAGTTCGCAGGTTCGGATCCTGGGCATGGACCTACACACTGCTCATCCAGCCATGCTGTGGCAGCATCCCACATACAAAAAAATTGAGGGAGATTGGAACAGATGTAAGCTCCGGGACAATCTTCCTCAAGCAAAAAGAGGAAGATTGGCAACAGATGCTAGCTTAAGGAGAATCTTCCTCACCAAAAGAACCCACAAGATTGTTGTCATCTCAAAAGGTGATCAAAGACTATGCAGTAAGAAAAATGATGTAGGAGAAAGGGTATTTTTGAGATATGTTAAATGGCTATTAATAAATATATGTTATTTTTATGGGCTTTTTAAAATAAAATATGTAATTTCCCGTGATTTCTCATTTTAAATAGATACTTTTTTGTTGTTGTCGTTGTTGTTGCTGAGGAAGATTTGCCCTGAACTAACATCCTTACCAATCTTCCTCCAGTCTGTATGTAGGTCGCTGCCACAACCTGGCAACTGATGAGTGGTGCAGGTCTGTGCCTGGGAAGTGAACCCAGTCCACCAAATGGAGCGCGCTGAACTTAACCACCAGGCCACCTGACCAGCCCCTAGATACTTACTTTTAAGCTGATTTTGTTTTCATAATTTTGTATTGTTCTTAAAGAGGGTCTACCAAATTTGATGTTTAGTTCCCACAATGCCTAGAACCATGCCTGGCTGGATCTCAGGCCTCAGAGGAGACAGATTCCACAGGCTGTCCTCCTTCTGCTGCCTCCTTTGGGCACACTTTCCATTTCTTTACATGCTTAAAGTTTGTTTCTTTGATGACTGCAGTTGGAACATTTATCTTTATTGGCAGATAGAACGAGGGAAAGTTTGAAGGGAAAAATATAAATTATGGATGTGATTATGGATCCACTACACGCAGATCCAAACAAGAATAGCAAATCTCTTAGAGAAACGCACGGGTCGAATATGCCTAGGCATAGACTCTACTTATGGGCAAGTGGAATGTAGGCGCTGAGACATGCTTCATCACTTCTCCCTGAGGAGTGTAGTCTCCATCACTTGATTGTTAATAGATCGCACTCCAACGCTACTTTTTAAAACAAAGAAAATGGTCCTATCGTTGACTTCCAGGAGATAACTACTCTATGCTACGTCACATTCCTCACTGCTTGATATTCCCGTCTTAACTTCCATTGTTAGCTAATTGGCCCACATCATAACTTCTTCCTCTTCATAGGCAGTTTTGGGGTGGGCTCCCCAGTTCCAACCTGCCTGCTGAAATATGGCTCCTTTCGCACAGTCTGGAGGTTACTTATTTGTACTGGTACATTCCTTGTTCTGTTCCTCTGGGGTGGTCTTGGGTTGAGTTTTGTAGTGTTGAATCTTGTATGGATATACTAAATACACCCTTTATTGAAAATAGCACTGTTGGTGGCAGTATTTTGAGGGGTACCCTTTCTAGATGATTTTCTTTTTGGAAGTGTTATTTTGACAAGCAAGGATCCTCAAATATGGACTAACCACATTTTATGTCTTATTTTACATTTCACACTGCATTTAAAAATATCAGTTTCCATATTTCCGTAACAGATGCTAGAGAAGTTTTCTATCCACAACTTTCAGAAGGGAATGTCACTTATGTTAGATCCTTATTTCTTCCTGCTTTATATGATTATGGCATTTTTTCCTATTAATTATGTTGTGTGCAATATAATGGAGCCACCATTTCAATAACGTTAGACATGGGAATTAAAAAAAATCTACCTGAATGACCATGATAATTTAGCTATTCATATCAAATCAGGTTTTTGTATATTGTCTAAGAAGACAGTGTGTGTGTTTGTGTGTGCGTGTGTATATGTGTATATCTGTAATTTTCTGCAGAATCATCCTTGTCTCCTTAGCAAATAAACACGCTTTGAAAAAAGTTTTTCCATTGGAGGAAAGTCTTCTGGACTACTGCAATATTTAATGTTCAATCAAGTTTTCCCCTTTGGGAATGGGATGGAGACGGGGAGTGAGGTTAAGATAATTGCAAAGATGTCTATCGTATGGCATTTTAATATGAGAAGCAATGTTTCTTGGGAAATATTAGTAGCCACTCTATCTTTGCCTATTGTACCATTCGGGACTTAGAACAACAAAAGGTTATTTCTCATTCATGCATTATGTCCACATGTTAGCTGGGGACTACTCATTATAATTAATCTGGAATCAGGCTGACAGAGAAGTTGGCATTAACTTTGAGAAAGAGAAAAAACTTTCTGCTGGGTCTCACACCAGCAATTAGATGGTCCAGCCTGGAATTGCCCAGGTCACTTCCCCTTACAACTGATGGGTGGAAGTACTCCTCATGCAGCCCCACTCAGCTATGTGGGGACCAGTATTACAACCCTCCCAAGTTCCCAGAACATACAGAGGCAGAATTATTTTATGAACAGGATTAATGGTTTTCCCATGGGAAATATTTTAACTTTCCTTTTTTCATGTCTGCATCTATCCATCTGTACATTACTTTAACATGTGTTTATTTAGTTACTAGTATGTGCACATTACTGCGCTAAGTGCCCAGGGACAGAATGGTGAACCCACTTTTGTTTCCCAAGATTGGTGGGCGTAGTGGAAGAAAGCACCAGAAGATTTCCGCAAAATTGAAGTCCCTTAGTAAGTCTCACTGATGTCGAAATATTCCAATGTTTCTATAATCTTGGTGTAAGTCACTTTTCCTTATCTTAATCTATAGATGCTGAAGATTTGTAAAGTCCATCAGGTATTTTGTACTGCTTACATTCCATTACTCTGTCCTAGGCTTCAATGTTGAAAAAAGTTTGAGTCTATCTACTTTTCCGGCTATGGCTGTCGCAAGTCTGAAACCCACATGGAATAACTAATGTAGTTGAAGTATAAAAGAAGATTAATTTTCACTTATTTTACTCTCCTAGTAGTAATATACAGCTTTTATAGTAATAACAATAAGCTTACCATCAATAATTATGCTGATTATTTTTCATACTTATCTTTAAGATGCTTACATAATTCCACAATCCTACTGTTATTAGGAAAAATTAACCACAACTAGAAATATGTCAGAACCTGGGGCTTTTGGGCATGTTGCTTTATAAGGAGAGAAACACAAGACAAATTCCACTTGAAGGAGCCCTGGACAGGAAGAACGTGGCTTTTCCCATCTAACCTAATCTACTCTACTCTTTCAAATCAGAGACATGAGTTAAATATTTGATCGGCTTTATTTCTTTTATCATCGTTAACCTACTCTATTTGGATTTGAAAAAGTTAGAAACTTGTCAGTGTACTCATCTGTTAGATAAAGGGCACAGCCAAGGTCTTAGAACATCTGGTTAAAAGACTGAATCTTCCTTTTCCTGTGAAGACTGGTATTTTTATCCGGTACCCTCAGTTTGTCTGCGTAAATTTTTTCCCCACAAATTGGTATTTAAACCTCAAAACCTTTAGCTAACTACATCTGTCATTGATATTTTATTGTTTAATTTTCTTTTTATGGAGCCAAATTACATCTCTCCCACATACAGCCGGCACTTTACATGTCTAATTTGTCGACATGTTCTATAATGATAATTTCATTGATTTAGAAAGTGACATTATGAGCAACATATGTTCAGTTTAGCAGTAGACCTTGTTATGGCAATCAATTTTTTTCCCCTCCAGAACTCAACTATCCTCCACGTTTAGAGGCGGCAAAATATCTTAACCAGTTCATGTTCTTAGGGTTTAAAAAAAAAAGAGAAAGGAACCTACTGGTGGTATGCTTTCCTACAAGAGTAAATTCTCACTTTGTGCAGTTTGCGATGCGCGTATATTATCACCATATAGCAGAGGCAAATGAAAAGAAAGAAAACAGTAGAGGCACTTGATGTAGTAGAAAATGACAGAAATAATGTGTCATAAAAGTCCTTTAACTTTCTCCTACCCTCTCCTATTCACCCTGTGACCATTATCAACAGCTCTGCTGGGGACTTCCAGAGCAGCAGGCACTGTGCCGACCGCTGGGTTTCTCTGGGCACTTCTACGCCTCTGTACTCATGCCCATAATTTCTTCTTTACCCCTTTACTTAATCTGAAACAAAAACACCCTTCTCGTATTTCAAGATCCAGCTTAAAAATCACCTCCACTCAGAGGCTCTTACCCGTCGCCTTCTCCCAACCCGTCAGCATTCGTCATGCCATCTCTACCTGTCCTGAGTGTGTGTGACCTCACTCTCCTGTAAGCAACTGAGAGAAGGATCTTATTCATCTTTGTGTCCCTAGCAGCCCAGGGCCTGGCTTATTGTAGTGCTCAATAAAAAAGAATTGGATTAAATGGAAAATATTTTCTTTTTGACAAAGTTATTGTATACCATAAAGGAATCTTTAAGATAGCACCCTGTTTTTCTTTACAAAGCAATCAAGGGCAGGTGTTTTGTGCTGTGGCTGATGATGATTTATAAAGCCAGCTAGGAGTTCAGTTCAGTATCAATAGAAAGTGGAGTGGTTTAGAAATGATGTGGGAGATATTGGGGGAGAGTTACAAAACCCTTTAATAATGTTAGGATAGGTGGCTACATTAAAAAAAAAAGTGGCATAGGAAAATGGAAGCAAACAGATTTAATTATTATAGGGGCCTTAATGTTGTCTGAAAGTAATTTTTAGGATTTAACTTATAGTAGGGGCTAATCTCCTGTAGCATCTACATCTACTATACTATGCATATGATAGTCAATATGGCATTATTCTTAATTATAAAAGATTAAATCATGCTTTGTATGGGATGCTTATAAAGGTAGGAAACTAGGTAAATACTCTAGAAATGTCTTTTTCAAAAAATAAACATCGAAACAGAAAATCCACATTTCAAGTTCATAACCAAGATGGCATAGACACATTTCTCCTGCTAAGTACAGCTAAACACTCAGGACATTATGTATAAGAAACAGACATGGGGGCCAACCCCATGGCCGAATGGTTAAGGTCATGTGCTTCAATTTGGTGGCCTGGGGTTTGCCAGTTTGGATCCTGGGTGTGGACTTAGCACCACACATCAAGCCATGCTGTGGTGGAATCCCACATAGAAGAACTAGAATGACCCACAACTAGGATACACAGCTATGTACTGGAGCTTTGGGGAGAAAAAAAAAGAGGAAGATCAGCAATAGATGTTGGTTCAGGGCCAATCTTCCTCATCAAAAACATAAATAAATAAACAAAATCTTTAAGCTTAAAAAATATAAACAGACATAAGAAGACTCTGAAAGGTAGAGAGACAAAGGCTGCCAAGCTAGGCATCTTGGACATTTGGGGACAACCCAAAAACTTCAATGGGAATAAACAATGAATGTCATAAGAAAAGTCTGCTCTCTGGCCAAAAGACAAGGAAAGGGACAAACTAACAAGACAGAAAACTTATAGATAATAACCAGCCAAACACAATGGAAAAAACCCACAGCCCCGCTCTCAGCCCTGGATGCCAATTCCGTACTTTCCTCCCTGAGGAATTATCGCGTGCAGCATATTGAAGTATACACCAGGCAACTTGGATATCGTACGTCATTTAATGGTTATAATATCCTGCCAAGAGAGCCGTCATCACATCCTGCATTTACCACATGGGGACAATGCTGCTCACAGAGGTTGTATTATTGACCCAAGTTGGCAAGCTTGTAAGTGGAAGAATTGGAGCTAGAAAATGGGTCTATCTGGCTCTAAGCCCATGCTTGTTCCATTTCAACACAGAGTCTTAATCCTGCATCCAAGGAGGGAATGCAAGTTATTAGAGATGAAATTTGTTACAAGCAAGTTGGGATTTTCTCTGGCAGTCTAAGGAGGGCCACCAGCAGTGGACATTCATTCCATAAGGCAATAAATAAAGAAATCTTTTTTGTTCTTCACCCTTCAATCCTGTACTGCTGTGGACTATTTAATAGCTGCTACATTTCACCCTAGGTGATGGAATCGATCACTTTGATTCAGTTTGTTTATCACCCTGTCAAACAGAAGTACTCTATCCTCCTTTGAAAGAAAGAATACCCTACATAAACGTAAGCACTTACCAATGTAGTTATTATTATTATTCCTGTGCGTGGCAGCCAATTAGAGTCACTTTTCAATTCATATCCAGAAACAAAAAATTGATTTTTTAGTAATACAGAAAGAAAGCCACCCTTAGGGAAATTACAGTCCATAATTGAGTTAAGAATTGGAATTCTGGTAAAAGCAAAGTAAACCCAAGAATAATTCACAAAAGTTAGCGCTGAAATTGAACATGTTTCAAAGCGGCATAAAACAGGGATTGAAAAGTAGTTATACTAATCAGGATGAAACTTAAGTAGAACTGCCATCTTGTACATTTTAGGATTAAACTAAAAATCACACTTCCTTCAGAAGTTTTTGAATTTATACCAAAATCACTGCCACTTATAAATATCCCAACAGACAGAATCATTAAGTCAATCCCATTGGGCCATCTTGAACCATTTATACAGAAACTCATGGACTAGAAACATTTACAGGAGGCAAGGATTCGAGAGACAGATACAAACAATCAGTACCTTTTCAGTATGAACACCACGCTGAAGAGTATAATTGACCAAATCCACATAATTAGGTTGTGTATAACCTTGCACTTTTAAAGCACAAAACAGTCAAACAATCCATGATTAAACTATGAATTCCATTTCTAGTCGAGGAAACTGAGGCCAAGAGAGGTGAAATGATGCCTCCAAATTGGTATGTCCTAGACGAGATGGCCCCGGGATAAAAATATGTCGTGAATACCCTCCGGATGTCTTTAGTTTTGTTTTTGATTTGTTTTCACTCAAAACAAAAGGAATAGAACTTTTAAGGAAAATACACAGAGATGAGGTGATTCACCATGCTTGTAAATTTCAAGGATGGGGCCTGGATTTCTCTGCAGCTCTAAGGCAGCATCACAGGGTAGGGCTGAGGACACAAGTGTGAGGAACTCATATGTTCCCTTACTGAATACATCAATACATTGACTCTAGATTGCTTGGTTGAACAGATTAATATGTAATATTACTGCTACTTTAAAGATCACATGCATTTTTGCTTTAAAAAAAAAGAAGCAAACAGCCCCTCCTCTTCTTACTACCCTTACGACGAATGATATTTAGAACAACTATCTGACCAAGATGTGAAGAATACTGCCAATGAGACATGATTTTAAATAAATATGACAAATCATTTGCAAATGCTTTGGCTCTTCTTGGAATAGGTAGGGCTGCTTTTAATTCTCACTTCCTCTAGAATTCTCTCTTTTTCTCCCAGAACGGCACACAGGTGCTTCCAGGAGTTCTCTATGCTTTATTCCTTTATCCTCCCTAAGATCATCAATTCTCTTTTCCATATAAGTAGTGTGGTTTTGTGCTTTAGAAAACAAGGGACTATATAAGATGTAGGGCACTTTAGATGCCTTAAGCAAGTTTCAAAAAGCTGACTCACATTTCAAGGTAAATGGTAATTGGTGAACTGTTTGGAATTTCTGGAAGAATTGCCAGCAATTCAAATATGTTTCAAATGATAATGAACTTAGAGCTGAAAACATATTTGCAAAACGCTGCATAGTCTTTACCAGTTTCTCATAGAGTGTCTCTCTTTTGCTGGATCTGTTTGGGTAGCCACTGAGAATTTCCTTCCTTGGATGCTGGGGACATTGCTTAGAAAATCTTTTGGACCAAAAGCTTTCTTATTTCACTTACCCAAAGTCAAGATATATTTGACTTCTTTTTGAAAGAGCCATACACACTTTTACATATTCATCATGCAACCCTTCCCATTAAGACAACAGGAAGTACAGCCATCTTGAGGAAACACAGACATTGGCACACGCTCACATTAAAACAGATTAATTTAGGGGATGTTTAGTATTTCCAATTGACCACAACTGGGTCAAAAGTCATATTCCTTGTAGATACCACTGAATTAAAATTCAGAGAAAAGAAAAAACACATGAATATCACGGTACATAAAGATTTATGAGGGAGGAATCAATTTGGCAGGTAAGACTTTAGTATTTCCTTTTAGAAGAATCAAAACAAGATTAATATCAGCATCCAAAATTGAGGAAAGAGGAGTGTCATCTCCTTGTCAGAACAGCAAGGGCCACGCTTCGTTATCTCGTAGTTGGTCCAGCCCCTAAACCCCACTATGGTGTCATCCTGCCTAAGTCAAGATAACCAAGAAGGTTATTGTAAAAGGAAATGCTAAAGCTTCTGAAAATGTAGTGAGGACTTTCAATGCAGTCATACAAATTATTCTTAATTCTTCTGGTCATCATTGGATGGTTGGTCATAGCAGATCTGGTGTCATTTACGTTTCAGACACAGCAGAATCCTTCCCTGTTAAAACTCGTATGTTGACGCTTTTGAAGCATTAAGCTACAAAATTCTATTCCTGAAAAAAAGAATTTTTAATTTCAAAAACAATTTCGTTATGAGAGCTTGGCTCTGAGTCAGAGGAGAAAAGAAAAGGACATTGCTTTGTTTGCAAATTTTTTTTAATTTCAATTTTTTATTTATTTATTTTTTTTGAGGAAGATTGGGCCTGAGCTAACATCTGCTGCCAATCCTCCTCCTTTTGCTGAAGAAGACTGGCCCTGAGCTAACATCCATGCTCATCTTCCTCTACTTATATGTGGGACGCCTACCATAGCATGGCATGCCAAGTGGTGCCATGTCCGCACCCGGGATCCAGACGGGTGAACCCTGGCCTGCCGAAGCAGAATGTGGGAACTTGACTGCTGCACCACCGGGCTGGCTCCTGTTTTCAATTTTTCATTTCAGGTTTTAAGGAAACTACACTAACTTATTTAATTTGTTTCAGGGAACAAAGTTATTTAAGCTTTGCAAATTTTTATAAGCCTACAGGTATTTCCTATTCTTCAACTTCTTTCAAATATTTCTTACCACACAAAGGCCTTCAATTTTAATGACTATATGTTTTTACATCATTCTACTATTTTAAAAATGGGTCCCTAGACGATGCCTTGTTTAATCATTGAAACAGCCTGTCCAATGGGCAGGATGGACGCCATTATCCTCAACGTACAGATGAGGACGCTCATTAATTCAGTCGTCAGACCCCGAACCCATAGCACGTGTTAGGTACTGTGCCACACCCAGAGAGCACAGCATTCACTGGAAGTAATGACGTGAGAAAGGAACCAGCCTGAGAGGAACGCTGCTCTTTGCTATAGGTGCTGTTAGTGATTCTGAAGAGAAAGCAAATAGATAGTGAGAAGTGGATATACTATTAGTTTATTTAGAGTGAATTGAAAAGGTGAATGCCTATCTTCCAGAGAAAATGCAACCTTTTTACAGAAATTAAAATTTAATTAAACAAAAATTCATTGGGCTCCATTTTCAAAGGATGATGCAAAGGCTCAGAAGGCGATAGGTATTGATAAGCAGAGGAAGCCACAGCGAGTGGGGAACACTGATGTATTATTTTGTTCCCAAACTTCCACTTGGTAAACATTAATCAAACAGAACAAATAGTAGCTTTGACTTCTACCTATTACTTTTCCTAAACAGACACTAAATATTTGATGGTCGGGTATAGATTGCTGTTAAATTCCAAGTGAGATTTCAGTGTAGATTAACGGGTAAAATGCATTAAGTACGGGTAAACAAATGATTAATATTTCAAGCTGGATCTACTTGGCTACTTTTACCGATTGACCTCACCCTACTTCAAAACTTCTGCCAAAACCCAGGATTTGGCTTCTCTTCCAAATGGCGCAATAATAACTTTTCATCAAATGCAATGTATGTGACATTAAGGTTTTGAATTTATACTAAGATATGCTTTTAAAAACTCATAAAATGCAAATGTTTATAGTCTCTGAGCAGAAGTTGCAATCTGTGTGAGAGTGCTTTAGCCACACTAAATTGACTAAAACATTACCTGTGTAACACAGCTTAATTATTTTATTAATCTGTGTTACCAGGCAGAACATTTTGTTGTACGTCCAGTGGGGTTTTAAATGATAGTTTTAGGATTTGCATTCATATTTTTCCCAACTGGCTTTCTGAAGATTTTATTTCTGCTTACTTTTTTGTGCACTAGATGCCAAATTCAATTGAGGTGCCGGGGGATAAAAGTTGCTTTGCAACCTGATCTCAGGCAAGAACCCAGCCAGTTTCTGTGCAGCAGTTGCTCTTCAAGATTACTTGGATCCAACACCAGCTGTCCCACAGTGGAGCTCTGTGGCATACAGGAAGAGCTTGGGTTTCTGTGCTCAAGGTTTGAATCCAGACTCTGTTACTCACCACTTATGTGAGATTGGATGAGTTATTAAACTTTTCCAAGCCTTGTTTTCTCATCTATAGGCCAGGGCCAATATGTCATCCCCAGAGCATTTGTGAGGATGAGAAATAATACATGCAAAGAGCCTTGTATGGCACCTAGCTCATGGTAGGCTCTCAATACATTGTAACTAGGAAAAAAGAAAGATTACTTGAGTCCAGATCAAATGACTAGATTCACGATTAACAAAGGTTTCTTTGGACAAAGAGGTTTAAATAAGCAGACTTCAATGGTACTCTTTGGCTTCTAATATTATCTCTGAATTTCTTTATTTTTTAACCAAGAACATCCAGTCAACATTTACTACAGGCTATGATGATCTAATCCTTGGCATTGCTTCATCCTTCTCAAAATCTTTGCATCCCAGATTCTGTACCGGTTGTTCTCCTTAAGTAGGGGAACAGGCGTACGTGAAGAAAGGAATCAGGGAAGGGACCAATTATCTGAAGAAACTGTCCTATTGTGCGTGTGTGTGTTTTCCTCCCCAAAGCACCAATGTATGGTTGTAGATCCTAGTTGTAAGTCCTTCTAGTTCTCATATGTGAGCTGCTGCCACAGCATGGCTACTGACAGATGGGTGGTGTGGTTCCATGACCAGGAAACAAACCTGGGCTGCCAAATGGTAAGAGCACTGAACTTTAACCACTAGGCCATTAGGGCTGGCTTGAAACTGTCCTATTGTTCTTTAGCTGCTTTGTATAAGTGATCTCATGTAATCATTTGTAGTATCATTTCATGGAGTTTCCAAGAGTGGGTGCTGGCAATGAGAACTATCTCTAGGCATTGCGTGTTGGCAGCAGGGTCAAAAAAGCAAAGAGGAAGTAGGCAAATTAATGGCAGGCAGGGAACATACTCTTGAAGTTGGTAACAGTCCTTTATATTTGCCTGATAGTCTATAGTTAATACGATCCTGTTTAAAAATTTGTTTAATACACTAAATCTCTGAGATAAGTAGAATTATTATTATCTCTATTTATAAATGAGTTGCTTGTCACATGTCCTACTCAGTGGTAAGACAGTGTTTACCGTGGGACATCAGGAATCCCAGGGCCCCTGATGACAACCCAGTACTCACTGTCACATTTTCCTGCCCTGCTTAATGAAAAGAAGCCCGACTGGATCCACCCAATTGTGTGAAGTTGTATTCTTTTAGAATTGAACGAGATACCAAGAAATGATGAAATTCAGGCAGATGAAGGAGCTAATAACAAGACTGTAACCTGTGACTAATTGGATGGCTGTCATTGGACTGGAAACAGCTGCCTTTGTCCTTTTCAAATTAGGCTATGGATTGCTGTAATACCCACCACCCAAATCAGAATCAATAGCTAACATTTATTGAGCGCTTACTGTGTGCTGCATTCATGCTGTGCTATTTCACCTCTATCAATCCTCATAATCACCCTATGGGATAGGTACTCCTTTAATTCCTCCTTTACAGATCAGATGAGGCACAGAGAGGTTAAGGTCTCACAGAGAGATAATAAGTGGTTGGATCAGGAAAGGAGCCCAGATAATTTGGCTCTTGCACTATCCTGGAGTTCATAGGGTTGAAGGGAGCACTTGGCCACTGTCATACAATGTAAAAAAGCAATATAAATTTTCCAGTAATTAGTTATTCTGGAAAGAAGTTACTCAGGCTTCCTTGGACTCAATGGGAATATTTACATAATCACTTCTCTTTGCTTCTTAAAATGTTTGGGGTAAAGAAGTCTGGGGAGTTGGTGCAGAGGACAATCAGGTTCACTCTCCCAGGGTGACAATTTCTCTGCCATTTATGGGAAACCTGCTGGTCTGGCTCTTTCCCTGGGTGTGGGGAAGATCCGACAACAGCTGCCCAGGGCATGGAGTTGGGTGGCCTACCTTTGGTTGGCTTCCTGGAGGAGAACTCCTAGTGACATGTAGGTTTCAACCAAACTTTTCAGCAGGAGTGTGGTGACCCCCCATAGAGCTGGTTTTTTATTCAATGAATTGAGGGAGGGAAAACAAACCCCGCTGTTTCCCAAAGCACGGAACCATTGAGTCCTTGTGTGACGATGATGGTGTTTGCAGTGGCATGTTGTCTGCACTCCAGTTCTGTTTGCACATTTAGCATTGTGTTAATTGTGCAAACACAGGATGGCAAAGCTGCTCCTGCTCCACGTCTGAGGGCCCTGCAAACACTGCCAGCTGGAGTGCAGTGGTTTTGATGTTGCTCCTATCCCCTTGGCATGGCTGTGTCTGAGTGGTGAACCTCAGTCTGAGAAGAGCCCAGTGAAAGAAGGAGAAATGCCAACAGCAATGAAGATGAGATAAGCAGAACAACTTGAAGGAACATGATATTGATTAGCACCACAGAATACGACGCAGGCTGCTGGGGACATCTTCATGACCTATGCTGCTGGGCACTTAAAGCTTTTCCATCACAGAAAAACAATTGGTAAGAAGTCCTAGACTCGTGGGCAGGGAAGTCACCAAAAGGACAAAAGAATAGACAGAATAGATGTCTCTTGGTTCAAATTTACAAGTGTTCTTTGGCTTCCTGTTAAGAACAGGGTAGCACTCAGTTTCTCAAATATGGCTCTCAGATGTGTTTACTTCAAATCTTAGAAACTTAAAGAAAACTGGATTGGTTTGTTAGGCAAGAAAGCATTTATAAGGGGCTGCTTCTCCCTTTGACATTCATTTACTATATTCTAGAAATAATAATTATCTTCTCTCCCTGTCTTTAATAGCAAATATGAAGTCCTATAATTAAATGAATGCATCTTGTCACGGGAGGAGAATAATCCTAGTTCATGCATTTGTTAGTACAGCCTCACTAGGAAACAGGATTCTGCCATTATTTTAATTATTTATAATAATTTAGGAACCCTGGGGTAAGGTGGGGGTGAAGAAAGTTTTCCTAGCAAATTAACATCCACCAAGACACTAAGAGAAAACTATAGAATAACATTCCCTTTGGAGAGGATTGGGGATAAATATTTTGCATAGAACATACTTTGATGCATCAAACAGAATATATCATTTCTGCCCTCGTCTCTCAAGTGACCCTAGTTCCTTTTTCTCTGCTTTTTCTTTTTTTCTCATTTAAATCATCACATGAAATGACGATGGCTCATTCATTCTGCATTTTACTTCCTATAGGTCAACATATGACTTAAAATGTAGTGAAAACTCTTAATTCGGGAGGCATGATGTTAACTATTTTATACATAGAGTGGCTCATTCCCACTTACATGAAAGGGGATAACTAAATATAAATTTATTTTTCACATAATGGGCTGAAGTTTTCTTTGATGAATAAAAGTAATGGCCTATAAAATAGTTTAAAAAACCATCCAAGAGGCTGTTTTGATTAGGTGCCTGCATTTGACGAAGCTGCATTATTTTCTTAATAAGTTCCATTGCCTTTGGTGACTCTTCTCTCAAAGGGAAGAAAAAAACCAGTAAATTAAAGGTACACGCTAACACGTTGAAAAAAGTTCCATTGGCAGGACACACATTATTTTATTACCACCCCAACTGAGCCATGGATACTCCACAATTTGTGAACAAATGTTCCATTACTACGGAGTCATGCTTTTATTGACTGTTATAAAATCACCATTTGTATCTTTTTTATCCTGCTGCGTTTCTATTTTATTGGAAAAGTCCTGTAACAGGTATAACATCAGCTCAGATTACCAAGAAATCTATAAAATAGCTTCCTGCTACTACCTTCGGTACAGATTGAAAGACTACATTATGATCCCACTGAGTCTCTGATAAAAACTGTGATTCACATGCCCACATGATTTATCCTTATCTCTTAGCGTCTAGGCTTTATCTGCTCTATTAAATTATGGGAGCATTTCACTGGTATTGATTAGTTATGTTAGGCATAATTAAAGCATCTGGGTCATGAAGTTTAGGTACAAACTTTGGGAATGGCAATAAACGCAAAAAATGTCAAAAAAGTTGCAAGGAATAGGTATGTTCCAACAGGAGGTTATCTTTGCCAGGGCTTTGGTTAGAACTGACCACTTTGGCCTCAGATGTTTAGACCTGGTGACTACCTGGGGTTAAAATGAAAACAGAGATGAGAGCATGACAGTAAACTGAAGTAGCGCTGACACGAATTTTTTTAAAAAAGAGCAAAAAAACCCCATAAAGGAATTCATTTTAAATGATCAGTCTCAATAATTTTTACAAAAAGTGAGTACACTATGATAGAATTTTCATGAACTATTTGACCTATATCTGTTGAATAGTAACAGAATATCATTGATTGAAATTTCTCTTTAGTGCTGATGGTGACAGAATTTTTATCCATGTTCATATCTGTGGGCCAGCTAGGAAAATCAGCTGGATACATTCTTATTTCCTTCCACATGTTTTGTGTTGATGTTCAAATAGAATTCTTCTAACTAATGGGAAATGAAGTTTGTTTTTAAAGTACAGAGTGAACCCTATCTGGACTATATCAACTTTAGCTGTTTTCAAAAGAACAGGTCACATGGCAGAGGTAGTGACCCTTCACCACAAATGAGGACATGACAGAAGTTTCGATCTTTCATGGGCACCATGGAATAACTTTCTAATCCTCTGTTGCTTATAAAGGCAAATGACATACTAGGGTTAAATACCACTATTTCTACTAGCTTTTTGTATACTATTTATGCTTCTCAGAGAGTTTTCAGATTGCTCAGCCCATCTTATCCTTCTGGCAACCCTACAAGGCAGGCAGATAGATGAGCCATTTTACTGATGAGGAAAATGATGGTTATGTAATGGGACCAAAACTCAACCCAGGGTCATTAACTCTTCTATCAAAGAGTTTTTGACTAATGTGTCGGGTATGTTGGTTTCACAGAACAATGCTATGGTGATTTATACCTACTCCCTGAACCCAGCGTGTTATGCAACACAGAAGAATAAGAGGAACCATGAGTTAAGCCTTTTCTTGTCATTATAAAGGTAGTAAGCAGTAAATATTGGTAAAGATGCTTTCATAAAAGAATGGAAAATAACCTTTGGCCAAGAACAAAGTTTAGCAACTTGAAAGTAAAAAGAGGTTACTAAACACTGAGCAGAAGAGTTTTGATATATGAAAATTTATTTCAAAAGTGCAATTTGATTGTCTAACTCATGAGTTGGAGGCTGGAGTGTTGGGCATTCTGTGGAGATAGTGTGGAACAAGGATTGTTTTCTTCCCGAAAGGATTCCTTTCTTTCCACTGAGAAAGCAAAGGGTCCATTTTTTCTACTCACTGGCCTTTGATTAACTACCAATGTCCTGTTTTATATCATGTTTTTGTTATTTAAAATGATCCACGAAGTTCTTAGAATGTTAACTTACTTTCCTATTGACACACTTAATGATTTCAGAGATGCTTTCTTTTCATTCTGATAGCTCTGCAGTTGCTTACGGCTTCTAGAGTGTGAACTCTAAATTCCCTTCTTTCTGTCGTCTGGGTCCAATAATAATCTCTAAGCAAACACTTAAAAACACAGGAGAGCTCTTCGCAAAGTCATCCAGCGATGAACCTTTTATATGGTGGAAATAAAACCCCTTTGTAATATAAACTATTTCCAATAAATGAGATTTCTTTTTGGAATATATGACTTTCTAATGTTTATGTGCATATGGTGTGGAGATGAGAAGTGAAAGAGCGCGTTGTCAATCTGAGCCAACGTAATTATTTGTCAATTAAAATATAAGCTTGTGGATGCAAAACGAAGCACTTCAACACGCCCACTTTCGTATTTTGGAGAAGTTATTTTCCCTATGATTAAAAGATATCCCTTGTAAAGATCTCATCAAAAATTCCCTGTCCTAGCACTGAAATGATTGTAATTCTGTCAACATGTCGTAGGGGCACATATAACCTTCTTTTATTGTGTCAGCTCACAGGCATCCTTGATCTCAATTGGTGTGAATTTCATTTAATTGCCCAACTGTGGAAAGATGCAAGGTAGATTCTGTGAATTTTTTTCTGCCTAGTTCACACTTTCTTTTCCTCTTGAAGCTGAACATGTCTAACAAGCAGAGCTCCCTAATTCTGATGGCTAGTCTCTAATTAGTTATCATTCAGGTACCATCCTGTTTTATATTTCAGGTCAATATCGGTAATTGTACGGCATACTTTCTCTATTTATCCCGACAGAAATTGCTTTTACCAGTGATAATGCTGATCATGTTGGCAACAATAAAGTAGTTAAAGACAAAATAACGGTGGTATAAATGCAAAGAACGCACTTCAGAAAGTTGCCTCAATTTAAAGGCTGCTCCTGAGGCAAAGTCCGTATTTTCTAGTGGATAAAAGATGTTTGATATTTTGGGGGATTCTGTTTTTAATCACCATCTAAACATTGCCTGAAAGTATTGCTCTCATTGGTTTGAAAGCATCTACACCTATATTTTCTTTTGGTGCTAGTTCCATTCCTTCACAATGACTCATGCTGTCCTTAATTAAACTGCATGAGCACTGGCATCTGGGTCCTAGAGGGAACCAAAAACATGAAAGCAGAATTGCATGACATACCAGCATGTCTTGAAGCAAGCTATCTGGAAACCGGAGTTCATCTGATTAGTTCATATATGGGCCTTAAAACACTGAAGGGCAATTCAGGGTGATCTGCAGATCTCAAGAGGGATAAATGCACTGTGCTGGTGGGCAGACATGAGAGAGCCAAGCAGTTGGCTTATTAGACAGCATGTAACTTATCACGGGTTTTTTTCCACTGTCTGTATTACATCTGGATAGTCAGCTCACAAGTGTTTATTTAGCTTTTCTATGTGTCAGGCATTATTCTAGGCTCCAGGGATACAAAAGTGAATGAAATAGAGTCACTGCCAGCAGGCATGGAACAAATAAATAGGACAATTTCAAGAATCCATTCTATGAACAAGATAAAAGAGGTGAATGTTCTATTTGAATGACAGGAAGTGGGGTTGCTTAAGCAGGTTACCAAGGCCTTTGGAGGAGCAACCACCGGAGTTGGGACCTTACTGATGATGAGAAGGCACCTTACAAGGATTTGGGGAATGAGTGTCACAAACGTAAGGAACAGCTGGCAATAAGGCCTTGTGATCAAAACAAACCAGATGTGTCATGTGCCAGAAGTAAGGTCTTGTGTTGTGAGTGAGGTAGGCAGTGGTGGGAGCTGATGGCCAGGTTTTGGAGGCCTTGTAGATTTTAATAAGGGTTGGAAACCAAGTATAATGGGATGCAGAGGATTTAAAGCTTTAGAAGTACTTTGCTGACAGAGCAACAGTTCAAAAACCATTGCACTGATCCAGGGGAGAGATGCCAGTGGTTTGCACTAGGGTGTAAGAGTGGAGAAAGCGAGCAGTGGTTGGATTTGGAATACATTTTGGACAGCTGGATATGAGTGTGAAGCAAAGAAAGGATGATTCGTACATTTTGGGAGAGGATTAGGGGTGTGAGTGGACTAGTGGATGAAGTGAATATGGAGAGTCAATAGTTGTACATTGGCCATGTTAAGTTTGAGGTGCCCAGTCAGTATTGAGATGAAGATGCCAAGTAGGCGTTGGCTATATCGAGACAGAACTCAGTGGAGTGATCTGGACTGGGGAAATATATCATTGATATGTGGATTGCATTTGAAACCGTGGGACTGGATGAGCTCACACAGCAGGAGTGGAGTATAAAGAGAGGAGGGCTGAGGACAGAGTCCTGTAAGCTCTGAAATATTTATGGGTTTTGTAGAAGGAAGGATCCAGTAAAGGAGCATTAAAAAAAATGGCCTGTGATGTATTAGGAAAACCAGGCAAATGTAGACCATGGAAGTCAAGAGAATGGCATGATTAGAGAAGAAGAGTGTACTCCATCAAGACAAGTGCTACTGAAATGTTAGGTCAGAACTGTCCACTCTGAAAACTCCCTGTGTCTCATGGGGATGCAAATCTCATCTGACGGATTTGCTTGCCTGTGATCTATAATGTGAGCCTGGGCTGACCTGCCATTAAAAGGAGACCGACACACTTGCCTTGTTCTGATAGATTCCAGTTCTGTGTATTTATATCCTACCGATCTTTAAGGAACTTCATAAAACGACAGAGATATGCTGGAATCTTTTGAGATGAGAAAAGTCAGAGACTAAAGAGCCCCTGAACCGTTTCCTAAACAGGAAAATGAAGGCCTTAAGGATTGCTTGAGTCAGGACTCCTCAGTACTCCTTGCGTTCTCTTCCTTGCAAATCCGGAGGTAAACAGTTTGCCATCCTCCCATGAGGTGAGCCGCTGGTAGAATAAATATATTCATATCTCCCTCTACTCCCATGATGCACATAGTTAGTCATTATAGCTAACCCCCAGTGTGCAAACTGGAGCGACTGCTCCAGAGTGTCTCTGTTCAGTGGTGTTTCGGAGTGGACTCCGGAGACCAGGCAGCAGATGCCACTCTGTAGCTCAGAAAGGCATCCCAAGACCCATACATCATGATGCCTTTCATCTTTTTCTTAAGAAAAGAAACCCAAGAGTCACGCAATAAAAATATAAATTCCATAATGTTGGAGTTCCCTGCCTATGGAACTTCTCTGTTAAACTTAGAGCAATCATGATGTCTTAGATAAAATTTTCTCTGATGGCCAATAGCAACTCACACAATTTGTCATTTAGGCATCAATATACAGCATGGTTCTCAATGGGAAGGGCGCGGCGATGGTGCCCCCAGGGGACTTTTGGCAATGTCTGGAGATTGAAGTAGTTTTGGTTGTCACACTGGAGGGCTGCTGCTGCGTCTTGCGGGTAGAGGCTGGGGACGATACTCAACACCCCACAACCCCCAAGACAGTCCTCACAACAAGAATTAACTCACCCAAATGTCAGTAGTGTTGAGGCTAACAAACTCTGACATGAAGAAAACTCTAAAAACCACAGTTAATTCTCAGCACTAGCCTTAATTTTAAAAGGGATTGAGACTACGATCCTGTTAGTTCATTTTTCTGACTGTTAAACCATTATATACAATATCAATGTCCCAGTTTTAGGCCATTTGTTTCACTTTTGAAAAAACAAAATGAGAAAAGTATTCCATTAGAGGAACACAAGAATGCCCATAGCTTTCTGCTGATTCCATTAATGCATTTTAGCATTTCTTGTGAAGTTTTTGTGTTGCTGATACTGCAAATGAAACTCCTACTGCTCCTGAGACAAAATTTGACATTTTAAAGTCACTCCAAGAGAGGAACAAAAATGGAAAAAATAAAATTCAGATTTTAAGCTCACCGGGTAGTGGGTTGCCAGTGCAATTGATTTTCAGCCAAACAATTCTTTCCCTAATCATATTATCAGATCAAAAACATACTTCTGTTGGACTCAGTTATGCCTGTAAGACATAAGACAGTGCAATCCACGCAGCATATGCTCAGTATAGGCTTCTTGAATAAGCAATGCCCACTGATGACATTGTGCTTCCTGCTTTCCTATAATTATTCCTACTTAGAGATATGAAATCCTGGTCTTAGGAAATTTTTGCCGGGACTCTAATTATCCCCAGACAACTGAGTCTCTTATTTCAGTTTCATTTGTTTACCCCTCTTTCTGATGGTAACAACTTCAACCTGCCTGAAGATTTCACTTTGAGAAATGCATTTTTCCTCCCACTATTCTGTTTCAAATGTACTGTTCCTGTGCCTCATACCCTAGAGAGGAAAACTGTTTTTCATTTGCTATTTAAAGCATTCTTTTAGTGCCATAGGAGTTTGAGTCCTTGTAAAGTGGGAGGCGGGACTCTGTGAGTTTTCATGACTGTATCCTGGAATCCTCAATCAAAACATTGTTAAGGATCCAGGAATCCAGCCCAGAGCGAGGAGCCATGGGAAAAAGAATGGACAAAGCTTATGCTCTTAGCCTTATTTTTCACCCAAACACCAAGCCCTCAGCTTCTCTTGGGGAGATTGATTTTCCTTCTAGAAGAGTGTAACTTGGAGACGAAATTGAAGATGATCTAACACATATCAAGCAGTCACATTCCAAACCAGTAGAAAGAGCAGGAGATCCAAATTGATCCCAACTGATGGAAATTTAAAAAAAAATGCTTGATTTTTAAAATTATTATAATAACTATTATTTATTTCATGATGAATGTAACTGAGTCAATTGGTTCCTTTGGGCATAAGAAGTTTGGCCATATTCATTTCCTGTTAAACAGTGATCAGATATGACCAAAGGAAACAGCTCATCTCCTCATGGACACCAAGGAGATTGGACAAAAAGTGTTATTTTAAAAACTGAGTATCTGGGGCTGGCCCCATGGCTGAGTGGTTAAGTTCACGCGCTGCACTTCCTTGGGCCCGGGTTTCGATGGTTTGGATCCTGCGCGTGGACACGGCACCACTTCTCAGGCCATGCTGCGGGGGCGTCCCGCATAGCAGAGCCAGAGGCACACACAACTAGAATATACGACTATGTACTGGGGGGCTTTGGGGAGAAGAATAAGGGGGGAAAAACAAAAGAAGATTGGCAACAGATGTTAGCTCAGGTGCCAATCTTTAAAAATAAAAAAACCCAAAAAAACTGAGTATCTCAGAGGCTTTTCCACAAGACTCCCATTATTGCTAGTGGGGCAGTTACTTCCCAGTCCCTAACTTTTCATGGAAAAGAAGTAGTATTCCTTAAACACAGGTATTTTGCTAACTTCAAAATTGGTAACAATAGTTCAAATGAGAGGGGAGAGGTGGGGAGAGATAAAAATGACAAAAACAGAATTTTGAGAGAAAAGAATGCTAAGAAATTAGGAAGAGATTTGGAAGAGGGATAGAGGAAAATGGTGATTTCTTTTCAAAAGACTCCCCATACTCTGGGCCTACGTTCCTTCTGAATGTTAATTACAGTCTTTACCTTGGCATTTTGCTCTCATATGAGGGAAGCAATTACTAGCCTAATTCAAATTCATAGCAGCCATTAACAATGAACAAACAGATACATTATTTTAATTCCATTTGCTGCTTCCTTTCTGCTGATGTATTGACCCATGAAGCTTTGACTGGACGTCCTGTAATTGGCATTTGGCAAAGATTGTTATCATCATCATCCTTTTCGTATATGAGTATTTATTAAGCATATATTGCATATATAATACCTTGCAAGGGCAGGCAGCTTAAAGACCACAGGCCAGAGAGAGTCTTTGCCTTTATAGAGTTTATATAATGATGCCTTCATTTTTTAGATAAAAATTTAGCCTGTGTGTTTGTGTGTGTGTGTTTGGAAGGGTCAGGGTGAACACTGATATGCTAACCGGATTATTTCTTAACTTAAATACATTTTCAACTATTCTTAGTATATTATTTCAATCATATATGTTCAACCTTATTCTTGGCTCAATAATACCATTTATATCAAACTCCACGGCAAGATCTCACAATGAGATATGGTTAATAAAAAGAGAGGAAAACAGGAAAAATAATTCTAAAATGGAATAATCTATAACCCTTTGGCTATGATTTCCTCTTCTTTCTTGAGTCAATGACTTTTCTTATCACGAAGCATTATAATCTCTTCTTTCCTATTAGGTTTGCACACTGACATGATTTTTGTTATGTTTTAATTTGGAATATTTTATATGTGCCAAGTCATTTGTTTGCTTTTCCTTCTTCAGGACCATTTAATGTCATTGTCTTGTGTCCCAAGACGTCATCCCTTACATAAATTAATTAGTTCGCCTAGAAACAGTGCCCAAATCCCTCAGCACCAGGATGATCCCATGAGCTGTAGGCAAGTTATTCACCTTCTTGGGTCTCAATTTCCCCATCTATATAGCAAGATGATGGGATTCTAGAATGTCTTCTGGCTCTGAGATTTTATTATATATTTATATATTTAAAACACATGTTCATTATAGTATCTAACGCGACCCGGTGTTTCCCAGCTCTTGGACTGGGCCAGTGCTGTGAAATATTGTACAACAGGGACATTGGATCTAACGATATGCTGATGTTTCCTCTTTTATGCCCTTTGATTTTGTTCCCTGCCTCAAATACTCAGTGTTTTCATAAGTTCTGTCCCTCAAATCAGCTCCAAAATCATAAAATGTGAAATTCCACCTGTTCCCTTGTTTGTGGCATGTATTTAAGTCCATAAGGATTACGTCCATGTCCCTGAAGTTCTCGCTCTATAGGGTCTAGCAAATTGCAAATTTAGATGCTTAGTAATAGTTGACTTAAATTAATAATCCAAACCCGACTAAAATCACGTATAAAGTCTGAATTGAACAATGCCTGTTATTAGAAGGAAATTATTGAAAAGGGGATTATCTTATTCAACCCTCCCACACAATGCAGGAATCGCATGTGCACCACCCTTGACAGACGGTCATCTGGTCTGCTTCTGCTTCAACAGTGACCAGTTGCTCACAGAGCCTTGTGGTGGGTCATTTATATTGTTGACCAGCTCTGATGGGGGATGTGGGGGAGAGTTGTTTTCTCTAGGTGAATCGAAAGTCTATCTCCTTGTACTTCACCCAATTTTTCTAATTTTGCCTCTAGATTAACAAGGAACACATCTACCATTGTCACCAGTCAAGTTTTTAATGATAACTATCATTTCACCATTACCCTACGTTAACTTCATTTGACTGACCAATTTTTCCTGCCTTAAACAAAGGAAATAAATCTATTTCTCCTCTGCCTGATGTATCAAAAACCCCTAATAGTATCAAATGGTTATAGGCTTTTGCTGACATTTAATAAAGTGTCTGGAGATTGAGGGTACACACTCCATTGGAGAATTTCTAGATAAAATTGTGCACTGATTATAGAGTCTGGCTTCTGTAATTAGCACCCTAAAATTGAGTTATTCTTTATGTTTCACTACAGCATCATAGTCAAAGAGCCAGCCTTTCAAATGTATTTGAATATTTAACCCAGATTGATAAACTGGAGGAAAGCCAATCACCCCAAAAGTCAGAGCTCATGATTTTAGTATTTATGCCAAAGATTGAGGTTCTGTTGGAAAACTGGTTTGTTTTTGGAAGATACAAGTTTGAGTTGTGGAATAGTTGCTCTCCTACTTGTAAAATTAAGGGCTTTCTAAACTTTGGTTTTCATCTGCTTTATCTTCTCTCCTTCACATCAGTAGAAGACACAGAGAGAGGGACTCTTTGGGTGGCTGGCAAATCTATCTGCCTAAAGTTTTCGTAAAACTATAAAGTTTAAAGTTGTAAAATTTAGGTAAAGAAAGGTCATTGGAATATGTATCTTGAGAAGCTTGAGTATTGTCCTTAACCCTGCCACTAACTACTGTGACATTTGACAATTCAGTTGAGTTCTTTGGGTTTTAGTTTCCTAATAGTACCTAATCTGAGAGCATCTAGTTGAATATCTTTAAGATCCATTCATCCTCAACAGTAATATTCTTAAGGAAGGATTTTGAACTACTTGAGAATTTTAATACATGTGCCCTCTTGCTTCCCATTATCAGGAATAACTAAATGTTGGTTGCATTTGGTTGAGAACCTGCTAATATGAATTAGGCGTGTTCTTTCCTTACCAAATTGAGGCCTGTGACTCTTATTACTATGAAAGTAGAAGCTGAGAAAGAGTGGTGCTCTAAATGCTGTGAATCCAGTTTGAGGTTGGTGGGTTGAGGTTGCTAATAGCTTGACAATTTCTTTGGGATCTTGGTTATGTGATTGGCCCCAGTTACGTTTGGAGTTGGTTTTCCTAAAAGACCTATTTGGAGAAGGAGATTTGAGAAAAGAATGTTCTTTCTGCTATTTCTACAATTCGTTACATGGAAGGTATTCATTTAATTTTGGTTGTACTGAATTCAGATGAATCAGAAGTAGGTCCTGACAGAAAAATTTTGTTAGTTGCTACTACTTTATTCCTAAAGGAGTAATCCATTTAGAGAAAGCCAATTTCAGTTATTTAAAACTGTTAATGATTTGCAAAAAGTCAACACATGCATAGATGGTCATAAAGTTCTCCCTAGATTTTTAAAGTTATGAGAGTTGACCAAGCTAAATACACAGATAATTGAAGAAGAACGGAATGTGTGTGTTGGGTTTGCCATTCTAATAAGAGAAGATTGACCACGAGAATAAACATTGATTTGTATCTTGTGATAAATAAAATTATTCTTTTACTGAATCACATTCAGACAAAATTTATAAGCAATTTATATAAATGAACGCAATTAGTGTTACATGCACATAGCCAGTCCAAGTTTTTGATATACAGTTTCTCATTTGGTCAGTTTTCTTATATGTATAATCAGTGTCAATGTCACTGATTTCTCTTGATTCCCTGATTCCATGGACAAGCTCACCTTCTTTTTCTTCCCCTCCCCCTTCACCAGCATCATTATTACCATTTGATACTCGCATCTTCCCTTTGGAAAACTTGGGGTCTTGCTGTCCATTTTACAGGGTGAGGAAGCATGAATTCTACCATATTCTCCTATTTGGCAGATCCTTTCTATTTCTGCACACCCTTTTCCTTCCCATCCTTGAGAGAGATGAAGGCTGGAGGTCTCCCTTCATACAGTAGACACTCTGAGTTAAGATACTTTAAGTAGAGGATGTTCATTGATGGATAGCTCCAGGATGGTAAGATGAGTTGGAAGGATATCTGGACCAGTAGTAGTGGTATGAACAGAGAGAGGGGATGATGCAAAATTTCCCGGCATCACTGATATCCATCTACTCATTCATTCACTCACGCTCTCATTAAACAAAAATTTGGTGAGTGTCCACTTTGTGTGAGGTACTGTGCTAGGGACTAGGGACAGGGATGACTAAGTAAACATGGTTCCTGCCCTCAGAGTGGGGTCTACATGGAGGATACCATCAAAACAATATGATTTCTTACGTACTTTTGGGAAAAGTGAGCATAGAAGGGACTCCAGCCCAGGCTGGGCTTCCTTGAGGAAAAGTCGTCTACTCTGAAACCTGAAAGATGGGGCTGATATATTCAGGGATGGGATGGGGAGGGAAAGAGGAGAGAAGACTACTCCAGACTGAGGGAACACCTTGAATAATTAGCAAATTAAAGGAATTTAAAATAGTTAAAAGTAGTTCATCCTAATTTCAACAAGGGAATGACAGGGGAAATCCAAGAAGCTTTTAGGGGAAGCTATGAGCCAACTCATAGTCTTTTTGGATCTCCTATGTGCTAAGTGAGTAAGTGAGAAGTCTGAGGCTCCACTTGAGATTTTTGTGTATAATTTCAAGTGGAGTTTCTTTACCCTCCCCCACCATTACTCCCTCGGTCCTCCCTTGAGTTCAAACACAGCCTTTCATTGCATAACAGGAATTAAATATTTTAAATGCAAATGCTTCAGAGAGTTACCCCACTGCTAGGGAAAAGTCTCACCTTGACTTTCTCAGTTTCATATAGGGAAAGAGGTAAATTTCTCTATTGTAGTGAGTTCAGGATGCTGAGCCATAGGAGGAAGGAGAAGAAAATGGGTCTCATCCATTCACACAGTTTGAGAGCTTCACAAATTTATTCTGAGTTTATGTTCATCCATGGAAGAGTCTGAAATGGGATTGGATGAACAGGAGGGGAAAGAGAAGAGAAAAAATTCTTACACAAGTTTCTTCCTGTCTGCTGAGATGGTCTGGGGACATATTAATGGGAATGCTGGCTCTCTCTTGCCGCTAAATACTATAAACATTGTTAAAACTTCTGCTTCTATGGTTAAGAGCACGTGCTGGGACCCAATAGACATGATGCACCAGGACCTCAGTGTAGACAGATAGTGAGATGAGGGAGAAGGCATTGTGCCTGCCTGGGAGTTAACTCAGCCCAAACTTTTCAGCAAAAGAGTCTCACAGAGAAACTGGAGATTACACTCTACTGCCACAGAGGCTGATCATCAGCCTTTTAATTGTTTTAGTTTGAAATAAAGTACCCCTTGACGTATGTTTGATTATTAATTATTGTATTATTGTTCATTATTTCTGAAAAGTAATAACATGTTTAATAAAAATCTGAGCTACAATAATGAAAATGATTTAGATAATTTCGAGCATTTCAACCTCCTGAGGACTTCAATTTGATTTCTAAAATACAGTAGAAACTTACTAATTCAGAGTAATGACAGAGGGCCCTATTGTGAATTACCAAATTTTGCAGCCGAGTGGGTATGCAAACAGACATAAAACATCAGGGAAAGTAAATCACACAATATGCTTTATCCATTTGTTTTGACAGAGGTAGTTCAGACTTAACAGTCTATGATAAAACTTTCCCGTACATCAGCAAATGTATTGTCGCTTGTTTCATAAAGATAATGAAGTCTTGGTAATCAGAAATCTCGCTATATAACTCAGACATTAAATCTTTGCTCAGAGATAGCTTTGGGACTGCAGGGGGTTTCAAATAATTATCTGGCTTACAGAGTACTGAAGTGAGAACGATGGAAGTTCTGTAAATGCAAAGTGAGGAAGAGAGGTAAAAAGATATTTTAATCCATCTTATGGTTGTCATTTAGCATTACTATTTTTTCTCTGCACTCACAGCTCTTTAGAGGCAGAAGAGATCTCATCTATGTTCTCTTAACCAACCTCCTAGCCTACTACACTGCTGTATTCATTAGGATTTTTTGATTTTTCCTTCAAGAAAGAAGGAGGTCCAACTTAATTGCATGCAATTCTACCTTGTATGAGAAAGGACTACACATTTTTACATGCAGAGTAGGACCCAGGCCCAGGGATAAGGTTGGGATTTGGAATCAGCTGCAGCTAGATTTTTATGACCTATCATTTTCTCTTGTCTCCTCCTCCTTTCCCTTCTATTAATCTTGATGGCTGGTTCTCAACCATGGCTGTACATGGAACCACCTGGAGCACTGTTTAAATACACCATTCCCCGTGTGCAGACATTCTGCCTTAATTGATGATTGAGAGCCATTATGAGACCACTGATAGTTGAAATGACCCACGTATAGATATGTTTTTGTGCTGAATCTTCATTATCATATTCTGTGTCCTTAGTAGGGCTACTACGCTGAGGATAAGTGATTTCAGGATTGGGTAGGGGATGGTCTCACAGTTAGTTGGAAGTATGGTGTAAAAGCATCATCCTTGGAACTAGCACACTGGGTTTGAATTCTTACTCTACCACTACTGGCCATGCTATGAACTGAAATTCACTTAATGTCTCTCTGTTTAGGTTTCCTCATCTGTAAAATGTGGATAATAAAAGTATCCATCTGTAGAGTTGTGATTCAATGAGTTAATCTACACAAAGGATTTAGAACAGTCCTCAACACATGGCAAGAACCGTAAACTTCTTGGTTGTTATTCAGAGGGACCCAGAGGGCAAGGACAGAGGAAGCAGAAGGTCTGTTTACAAGGCCTGTAGGTTCTGAAAAGCTTAGGCTGGGACCCACAGGAGATGGCAGAATTGCTGAGAGCTGTTGGGAAAAACAAGATGACCCTTTGGGTAGAGACCATAAATGGTTTGAAACGAAGTTGGTTTTATAGGATCTTTTATTTTTGTACCTATTTTGGGGAAGAAAACTTATGTTAGAAAAGGGCTAGGGGAATAATACTGCTTATATTTGAAGAGAGGTATCCCTGAACTCTAATAACTTCTGTCTGCCTCCCAAAATGGATCTGGAGTAGTTTTTAGAGGGAAGACTAGTTCTTAAAATGCTTGCTTATCTGTGGACGGAACTACTGTAGAGATGTAATAGGCTTGGTTAAGATGTCCCAAACGTCGACACAACTCCAGTGACTCATTTGGGTTGGTGGGGGTGGGGTGGGGGCTCCCCAAGTTTAAATTTCAAAACCTCATAGGTGAGAGACACAGAAAGAGGTGAGTCAAATGAAAAGGAAGTTTCTGGCAAGAATAAAAAGTTAAGCATGCCATCACCATTCCTCTCTCTAAAGTTAAACCCAGATTTATTGAGAATTTGTAAATTGTTCATTTTGTGTATATTTCCCCCTTTAGTAGCAAAGTTTCCATTTGGGGGCTCTCCTTCCTGTTCTGGATCTTCTTGTTTCAAGTCAGGCAGGGCTCACAGAATAGAGAATGCAGGTTTAATACTGGCTTAAGCTAAAACGAATTAGGGAAGCAAATCCGCTGCTCCCCTCAAAAATCAAACATTGCATGCCACAATTGCATCAAAGTGACTTTTAGATTGTCTGTTATTTGGGAATATCTGTACTGCAGCTCATTCAATTACCAAGTCTCATTTGGAGTTGACTGCAAATTTAAGCACTTTTAGCAAGAGAAGTTCATGAGTCATTCAGACTAAATCTAATTCATTTGTACAATATTTCATGGGCAAAGGTGGGTAGCTAGGGATTGGCGAAAGTATGGAGAAGAGGAAAACAGTGTAAGGGACTTTCTAAAGGTCCCTAAGTGAGATGGCAGCAGAAACGGAAAATGGGATGTGGCTTTCGTCATCTCCACCTGCCCCTCCTCCTGGTTTGCCTAACTTGCCTGTTGGCAACTTGTGAGTGACTGCTCCCACCCTCTTTGCACAAATACACAGAGGCTGTTTGAAAAAAAAAATCCTGGGTAGAGCAATGTCTATGCATATTATGTCTTTGTGCATCCCCATATCCTGTGCGTCCTGTGCCAACCTGGTGACCATGGTATTTGGATATAATTGAAAAGGCGCATGCTAATTTGGACCCTGTGACAGCACCGTAACCGAGATTTACAGTTGAAAATGGTTGACAACTCAGCTACTGAGTGAAAAGAGGGTGATGGGAATCTGATTTGATGGGATGACCCTTCTGACACGTGAACAAAGAAACCTGCATATCTATTTTTAACCAGGCTCTGGAGGCTTCCAGTAATTGACATTTGGAGCTGAGGCTCATGCTTGCCCCAGTTCCTGGGGATATTTGCATCTTTTTCTATGTTTGGGCTTTGTCTGTCTAATTCTTGTGAGCAGGTCGGGAAGCGGTGTTAGTCCCCTCACCAGTAGAAGGCTCAAAGAAGCCCACCTCCCTTTCTGCCTGGGGCTTCAATCCTGGAGGCTGATGTTTTCTACTCCAGGAGAAATGCAAATACTACTTTGAGCTTTTATGAGTTGCTATACCTCAGTGCTGTTGATAAATCTAAGTTTAGGTCTCCTAGTTATGATTTATTATAGTGGGAAAAATGGAGACGTCAGGATTGGATCCCTGAGTTGAGGTACAACAGAAAGAATAATGGAACCAGAAGTTGGTATGTGAGGGCTTCATGAAAACTTGCCTCACACACGGTAGTGATCAGAATCAACTGTAAAGTCTGTGAATTTGGTATTTGGGCTTTCCCTTTGTCTCCTTTTCCTTTGTCTTGATGTTACTCATTTCATCCTATCCATCCTCCTATATTTGGTTTTTATTTTGTCTCTTCCTAAACAAATCTCTTCCCGTGAAAGGACTCAATGATTAATTCACACTGAAGTATAATCGACAGATGGGGTTTATATGCTACTTCTTAGAGGTTTTCATTTTTTTTTTTTTTTTTTTTAGCATTTTCATATAATAGGGACAAAACCTTTAAACCCAAGGACTAAACCTTTTGTCTGGGAATTTCAGATATCCAGTGGGAGCCATATTTTCATTTAAGATGGAAGTTAAAGTTTTTTGCTGGAATTATTGAATGTCCACATTTAAGTTAGCATTAACTTAGAGGCCGGCCCCGTGGCTGAATGGTTAAATCTGAGTGCTCTGCTTCGGCAGCCCAGGGTTTCACCAGTTCGAATCCTGGGCGCGGACATGGCACCGCTCATCAGGCCATCCTGAGGAGGCATCCCACATGCCACAACTGGAAGGACGCACAACTAAAAATACACAACTGTGTACCAGGAGGCTTTGGGGAGAAAAAAGGAAAAATAAAATCTTTAAAAAACAAGCAAAAAAACCCCATGTTAACTTAGATGCTATTTCTATATACATAAGACCAGGCTCTCCTAAGATCAAGGTAAGGGTGTGAAATCTGGAAAATATTTTGAAGATACTGACAAATAGAAATGGCAAGCAATAGGATATATTGGAGTATATGAGGAAGCCATTTGGTGTAAACCTAATTCGGCCTGACTTTGTTTTTTCCAAAAGGGCCTGACCATGGCCTTTGAGCATGCATTGTGCATCTGCTTTAAACATTTCCTATGGCAAGAACAAATGCCCTTAAGATAAAGATGCAACTTCCCCTGACATTTCCTTAGGGATAAGCATCTTTCCTTAGGCTAGGAACTGATTGCTGGGTTTGCCTTTGACCAGGAGCTCACCTGTGATCACCCAGCTTGAGACAATAGACCTGCCATCCTGCTGTGTTCACCGAGACAGCAGACCTACCTGCTGTTTCCATCAATCGCTGTACCGACAGAGCAGTCTCGCGACTATTGTAAAAGGGACATTTCAATCTTATGTGAAACATCCTGTTTGGGGGTATATAACCACTCTGTACACCCCACTTCTTCAGTGTCCTTTCTTCCTTTGGGAAGAAAGGCCCTGGGCCATGGTCCTCACATTTTAGCTCAGAATAAACTCATCCCAAATTTTCATTTATAGATTGGTTATGGATTATTTTTGTTGACAACACCATTCTATTTACAATCGATTGCCAGAGCTGTTGTTTAGAAAACACAAATGTCTTCACTCCAGTTGAAAGCCAGAAACATTGTATCATGGCTCTTAGAATAAAGACCAAAATCTTTAAGACAATCAGCAAAGCACCAGGAGATTCCAGCCTTCTCTGTTAACCTCGCTTCCTCTTGCTTTCTGAGCCCTCCCTACATGGACTTCTTCCTGTTCCTCAACCATGCAAGCCATTCTGCCTCAGGCCACCACCTCCTCCAAACCCGGATGCCTGATCCTCCCTCTGCCTGGAAGGCACATCCTCCCCCCCACCTGCTCTCCATCCCCCCCCCCCCCATCTGTCTATCTGCATAGCTGCAAATCATCCTTCAGATGTGAGAGCGAATTTCACTTTCTCAGGGAATGCTCTGATGACCAGGTCCCACTCTCTTGTTATTTGCTCTATCCTTATCTATTATAGCGGTGAGACAATTTGCAATTATACATCTATTTGTGCCATTATTTACTAAATCTCCACACAGACAGCCACTGCATATGAATTGCTCACCATGGATGTCCCATCTCTAGGACACTGTCTGGCAGAGGGGCTGCAAGAAGTGGTTCTGATACCAATGGTTAATCTACAGGACTGACAAATTATACTGAAACCCTGAAAAGCTTTGCAGAAATTCTCTCCTATCCTGGTTGAATAATTATTATCATGATGGTTAATTTAGTGATCAGGAAGGAAGTAATTTAAATGGAGCTGTCTTCAAAACATGTTATTTTGTTTTTGGTAAGTTTGATGTATATGCGTGTAAATTTATACATAAGTGTGCAGCCTAATTGGGATGATATTTGATTTTTCAAAGGATCTTTTACATCTTCTATCATATTTGTTCATCAAAAAGTCTCTATGTGGAAAGTACGGCATTTTATTGTGAAGAAATTAAGATGTAAATATATATGTATAGCATATAGTATGTAATAGTAGATATCTACTATAGTCTTATATACCATATAGTAGATATATTGTATATATACTAATTTATCAGTATACTATATAATTATATATTGTGCATACATTACAGATATATCTATGTTATATATACACTAATTTACCAGTGTATTATATATATTTATCTAAAGCTACACTGCAGGCTAGTTGCAAAGGCAGAATCTATTACTGAATTTTATAATCAAGAGTGATGATTAAGATGGTGATAACTCTACGTGGGTGTTTGAAAAGGCTGACTCCAGACAACCCTTCCTTCTGTGTTGGCGTGTGTGAAAATGTCTCTTTAATTTTTACACCATCTTTTGCTGTTTGCTTGTGATAATGAATAGAAGGATGCTATGAGAAGTCTTTCGTTGCTAACTTTTCTGTAAAGTGAGAGAGGATAAAACAGAAGTCAGGCGGGAAGCAGTTGAGCCCACAATGTGTTTGTTGCACCAGCACGTTACTGGGCCAGAGCCCCAGACCTGCGGTTTACTGAGAAGGCTGCTCCACGGTTTGCATGGTTACCCCGAAAACTAATGGGTATGCAATTTTGAGAAAACATAGGATTTCTCCTTTTAAAAGTAGATAGAATTAGGGAAAGACAAAGAAAGGAATGTTATATATCTGTATCATTTAGTTTGCATCAAGGACTTTGCTCAGCACTTTCATATGTCTTATCCTTCTTAGTTAACCCTCCCCACATCCTGAGAGAAGTAGGTACTGTAATTGACATTTATGGCAGAGAAGTCAATTGACTTGCATAACGTAACAGGAGTAGCTTGCTTTGTGAGCTGTTCTACCACTCCGAGCTCCATGAATCATTCCACTGGCTTAAGATCTTCTCCTGGGGCCATTTTCCAGTTAAAGCGAATATTCCACCATGGATTTACTGCCCTATTAGACGAGTTTCTAGGCTTTATGAAATGGAATGACTGGTATCATGCTCGGGCTTGAGGTTGCCACGCCAACCCTCTCTGACGCCGAGAGAGCTGTACACAGCTCCTAGTTCTTACGCCTCGCCCCAAGCAGTGCTTAGGAGCTCTCTTAATTTGATGGGTTTTCTGTGGTCCTCCATATTTGAAAAGGACAGCTGTCATTCAAGAGATGCTGTGATAATTTATTACCAATTCTCCACAACTCAGTCCTTTTGAAAACATCCTGCAAAAATCTACTACTATGTTGGTAATTCCCAGGCCTCGTTGTTGGTGTTCCTGTCTCATCATTTATTACACTCCATAATCATGTGTTATAGTCACCTTCCCCCAGAACTCAACTGGAGGCTTGCTCCAAGGGGATGGCTACTTCTCTTGCCTTGTTCTAAGGTGGGATGTCATTATAGCAACATGTCCTGGTCATGACACCAAGCATCTTAAACATACTTTATTATCTAATCCATAAAACCACACTGTGAGATATGAAATATTGTGATTTTCCATTTTTCTGAAAAGGAAACTGAGACAGCAAAAGAAAATTTCCCCAAAGACACACAGCTTCAAGGAGATGGATGTGGGAATTTGCATGCAGGTGTTCTCTCTTTAAGATCTGCTCTATTGCCAAAAAGCAAATACCACTGGGATGCTCAATGGGAGAGATGGGCATTCTTGACTTAGCTTTTCACTTTGATTTTGTCAAATCAGTATATTATATGTAGTGTGCTGCTTGAGCATAGATATGGATAACTCTTATTAACTAAGATATACAGATAAGTTAAACCACACAAAATTGATAGGGAACATACTTCTTTTGTATCACTCAAGCCTCAAACATAAGGGAATTTCAGAGTAGAGTACATCCTACCCTCAAAGGCGATACCTGCAACTCAGACATTGTAATAAACCAGTCAAAAGAGGGACAGTCGCAAAGTTCTGGAAACTTCAAGAGGTCACAGAATCTTCTGGCATGGAGGAAATCCCTATAGTCTTATAGGGTAATGAGGAAGAGGAGAGAGTTCAGACTTTGGAGAAATGATCCAGAAAGAAACCACAGTATTGACCGGACACCATACCTCCTAGCAACTGTGTGTGCATTTCACCCCTCCTGCTCCACAGAGCTGGTCACCATTTAAACCTCATTCTCAATCTTGTCTTCTCTGACTCCGGCCACTAGAATCTGTCTGGTGCTTAGACTGTTCTCAATCTATACATGTTGCAGGCATTGACCTGGGAAGTATTTTCTGTGGGATTTCTTATTTGATTTCAATCATATTTGATTTGATTTGAAATTCAGTGGAAAAATGTTATGTACATATATAGCATTTTGTTAGAATATATGTATTTCAATGACTCTGTAGTATAATGTGGAACCAACTTCCACTTCTGTTTAAAATTTTTGGCTGAATATAGGGTTTTCTTTGTGAATCTCGGAGTGTGCACTCGTTACTGGCTAATCTGGGTTCTTTGCAAATCTGTCGTGTGCCGTGGTGACTTGCATGCCTTCTTGAATGATTGCTTAGGAGCAAATTCATTGGCATAAAACCATCCTTGAGTTACTTTTGTTAATATCTTTAGCTTGTGTTAAAAAATTTCACAGTAATATGAAGAATATTCAAGTACTAGTTTTAATTAATCATGTTATGGTTTTGTTAAATATACTTTTTTGACCTGATATATTACAGAAGTGACAGGAAATTATGGCACTCAGAAAGGGTCGCTGTTTTGTTACAACCAATTATATCATTATGCTTTAGTCTTAAGGTGTTTCAATTTTTAGGGAAGCTAAGTGCTATAAATCTTGTGAAGTTGCTGTGGACACTTAGTGGGCAGAGAACAATGCATTGAAGTCTCTGTGTTGCTCCCAGGACTTTCTCTGTATTGGACATGCAGCAAATATCCTATTGGCTTGTTCCATTGTGGTGTAAAGTCATCTAAATTTGGGAATATGGTTAGCCTCAAATAGCAGGAGCCTGGGCAGGATCTGAGCAGCATAGGAGAATAGTAATTATAACTTGTTTGCTTCTTTCTTTCTGAGTGTGGTCATTAGAGTGGCATCTTTGAAATCTCATGGCATTTTTTTTGTTGCTCCATAGGTGGAAAAAGCAATTCAGGTCTGTTAATAAGCAAGCATTTCATCTTCTACCTTAAATAGTTCTGCAGAATGGGGTCTCTCCATAATTCCAAGCTGAAGTTATAGGACCCATAGTTCTTTGCCTCGATAAGAGAATCCTTAGAAGATCTACTGCAATGTTGAAATGAAAGGAATGAAGGTAAAACCCTAAATCCCAATATAAAAAACTCCAACCATAACCAAGCAGATTCTTACAACAGGGAATCATTTCACCATTTTGATAAACTTATATGCGGCTTTAGAAAGAACAGCTGTAAAGGTTTTAGATGTTTTGATCACAAGTTAGAATGAAAGAAATGATTTTGCTATCTGGTCCTTGGAGAAGGCCCATTGCTCCTCTCAGCAGGAATTCCCAGACATTCGAGCTGTTCTGATCATTTATCCCCCTCCTGCTTCAGGTAGCAAATTGACAGTGGATTGGGGAGCATAAATGTTGGGTAATAGAAATTATGTAAATGTTGCATTCCAGCAAGACAAATTTCAGCCCCTTGGGGTCTTTTAAATAGCATTAATTCTAGAAATTAGACACAAAATTTAACTTTTTCATGCTAATAATGATTTCATAAAGAAAAACTCGTTAGTAAAGGTGACAAATATGAAGTTCTATTGAACATTTAAATTCCAGAATCTCAGTGAATGCCTCAGGGAGATATTTACCCAGCCAATGACTCTCCGATGTTATTAAGAAGTAATTTATTCAAGAAAGTCTCCATTCATGAGTTTACATAAGAACTATATCTGCTTTACAAAGGCTTGTATTCTCAGTGTAGCACATACCTAATTTACAATGACTTTTGGTTAAAATTTTCATTAGGTTAGTTCAATAGTATTTGATAATTTTAATTCAGTTTTATGAGATCCCAGGTTTCCATTTATAGGAAGAGAAAATGAATGCAGAGGAAATAAATTTTTAAAGAGCAAATTTATCTCTCAAATGAGCCCCGCTAATTTCAGTAGCAAATCTGAGGTGGAGGAAAGTTAACCTTTAGTATTTCTGTGGCAGTGCTTTTCAGCATAGACTGTGCGCATCCAATGAAAAACAGCTCAGATCCACAGCATCAGTGCTTTGCAGCTATGCCAGTCTGTGTGGCGATCCTACAAGAGACTCTTCGAAAGACTGAAATGGAAAGGGGATCCCACGTTTAAGCATAGAATGTTTTCACGAGCCTGAGGACAGGAATGGAAGAGTGGTCCTCAGGCATAAATCAGGCCTAGGGAGACAGAACCAAAATAGATGAGAGGTGAGTGCTCCAGGCTCCTTAAACAAGGGCTAAGAAATATACAACTACTAGAGGTCATGAATTTAGGTAGGAAAACTATTATTTAAGCTTTAAGCAAGAATGTGAAATCAGAGAAGACTCAGAGTCCCAAATGCAGGAAGATGAGAAAGGCATATCACCGGGCCAGTCATTGGAAGGCAGACCAACCCTGAGACGTGATGGACAGTTTGCCCTGCTTGGCTTAAGAAGGGATGACCTAATGAGAAGTTGTGAAACACACACACACATACACAGAGAACTTTCAAGTTTTTCCAACAATTTTTTCCTGTTAAAGCTAGCTGATTTAGACTTCCACGGCGGTAACTTCAAACTCCTTCCCATGTAAACTGCAAATAGCATAGGGCCACGCAAAGTGAAACACTCCCCTCATCTTATCAACAAGTTGAAATAATCCGGTACTCTTTGCCAATGATGAAGTCCAGCTACTCATGGTATTGCCACCATATTGACAGAAGAATTATAAATAAAATTCCCCATTGCATCATGCAGCAGGAGACTGAACATGGAACCATGGTCTGCACAGACTGTTGTGACAGCTGTGGGTGAAAAAGACCATGGAAGGCAATCCACTCCCTGTTCTACCAGTACCATTCTGAGCGGGCCTCTTTCCTCTGACTGTTCAAGTAAAGGAAGAGGACAGCAAAGCAATTAGTCAGTGATTTTGATCAACGTAGAAAACCAAACTAGGTTATTCAGCTTCTAAATGTCTTCTTTTACTTAATAAAGTCTTACTTGGGTTTACTCTCTTTACTTAGCTTGTGCAAACGTCCTTGGTCTACTTAGAAAGCAGACTGTTTCACATCCATATCCAGAACAGTCTTTTTTTATCAATAGGGGTCCTGGACTCTAATGCAGCCTCATATTAAGTCAGAATTCAAATGAACATCTTCTGATTTTTTGAGTCTTGATCCCTGAGAGAACATATAAAGTCAAAAGCCCTATATGTTAGTTGTATATGGACTGTATAGTCTGCCTAAAATACATTCTGCTAGTATTAGAAATGAATCTACAGGATATATTGTGTGTGATTGTCATTGTCATTGTCATTTTAAGTTACAGCTCTGTATTTTATAGTATATAATGAAATGAGATGATAAAAGTGACATCAAGCTTTGGATTTCAGAATCTAAATCACCCATTTTATTCATCATTTGGCAGCTGAATGTCTCTTAAATACTGTGCAAAGTTTTACGATTTAATGTTTGCCTAAAGAACTAAAAGAAATGTGTTAAGCTGCATTACTAAGTAGAGGCAGAGTATGCTGCATAAACTCCTCAGAAGGCAGATGCTTAACACAAGTTTCCTTTGACCTCTGAGAAGAGGAGGGCAGGGCCAAAGTTTGAGCTGATCTATCTACCTCTGGACTCCCCGTTCCCAGAGGCTCATCACATCTGCACCATGCATGGAGCAAATTAAGAGATTACCTGTTTTCCCACCACTGCATTTAACTGGCTCTGAAAATACTTTCAAGCTCTACTTTTCTCCTAAGAAACTGATGTTTTGATCTCCAGCGGTTATTCATGTTTAGCCCCTTGTCCTCGTTAGCTTTGCTGTGACCAAAGAGAACTCATCGCTATGTAAGAATCTTAACTCATAACAGTTCAGTGAAGTTACTTCCAGGGCTGTGACTCTCATGTGCCTGCTAGTTTTCTTGACGATTTTGTAGCCTATGAACCTTGTTTCTCTGATTTAGGAGCTTCCAAACAGGACATTCTATTCCTGTGATGGAAAGTGGCCTAATTGTGACAAAGCACTCGTTGTTATTTGTGATTTTTATTTTACTCGGCCCTCTGCCAGTGCAAAGAGTTTTCCTTCGCTGTACCCCACACCCATCAGTCACATGCCAAGTAAGAATAGGGCCAGAAAACAGTTGCAATGTAGTTTCCAAACTCACTTTGTTTTGACTGTGCCTCCAATAGATAATCATGGTCTGCCATCACATTGATGGAGAAGCAACCCTTTTTGTAGCACGACTCCGTGATTTTAGGGGATCTGTGAAAGTCCTATTGCTCCCCAGAATGTTTTCTCATCTGTTGGCTCATATTAAAACAAAATTCTCCATCATCAGTGCTTCCTCTTTTTTTATCGCAGGGCATGAATGCTAGGCAATATGTGAAGGTGGTAACATTGACAACTCCCCAAAATGTTATTAATCATACTTCAAGGGGAGGGAACTACATGAGGATTTTTTTGTGGGAGTAGGAGGCCATGAAGTTAGAAATTCTAAAAAGGAGTAGAGAAAGGGGACCAGGAAAGAAGGAGAAGAATAAGAAATTGAAAATCCAGAGATCTTGGAGACCCTCTTGCCTAATGACCTTTGTTTTGGGCCTTACTGACAAAACTCTAGGACTTAAAGGATCTAAGTTGCTTTTTGTCACCCACTCACTTAGAGAGGCTAATCCTAATATTAACGAATACTCTTGAGCAATAAGATGTGTAAAATATCTTCCCTCTCATAATCACGCAGATCATATATGACCCAGATTGCAATTCCTATCCATGCAATGCATATGTATTTTAAGATTAAGTAACTTTTTCCTTTCCCATCTGTGCTCCAAATCTGTGCCATATGTCACCTAACAAGGTATTTTCCATTATTCTTTTATTCAGTTCACTGCATTTTGTTCCTCTTGTCCCTTGAAAATTAGCTCGTCTGTAATCAGAAATCGCTTCCACTCACAGTTCAGTGCCCCTACCGTAGATGTGGCAAATGCTTGTTTACGGGGCTGGTAATTGGATTAAAACATTGAAAAGAAACAGAAAAATGGAATGTATTGAAAAAAATAAAAAAAAAATAGGCACGAAAATCAACAAAACCAAAATGAATCACAAAGTTCTAATGAATGAAATTGCTATTAATAGGAATCAATTATCAGTAACAATGTCCCAGAGTTTGTGGTCCTCAATATTCAATTGCAATGATATTTAAAAACCTAAAAGAAGGGAAAGCATTCTGAACAGCCTTTCTGTGAGGCGGACTTGAAAATGGTTGATTAGTTTCTGTGTGTCTTCTGGGATGTCTTGAATAATGGACAGTGCATAAATCTTCACTAGGTCTGGATACAGAAATACTACAGTAGGGGAAGCTCCCTGTATTAAATTATTAAGGAGAATTAATTATTCTTCTCAGAATCACAGGAAAGAAAAAATAAGAATGATCCCATTCCAAAGAATCTTGCTGAGTGGTATGCGCAGGTGGAAAGTGACGTTAAGAGTCCTTGGGCATGATGTGCCATTTTGTCAACTCAAGAGTGACAGAGTTGGCATATAATCCACTGCTTCCAAACTCAAAACTATACCCATAGGACTAATTTTCTGAATATCTTTCCAAAAATCTTGCCAAAATATTTTTTTTACAGAAGCCAATGTTTTGGAAAATCAAAATAAAACATCTTGCAATAAAACAAAACCAATTGTAGTATAGGAATGGGAAATCTAATAGCCATCCAGGAATGCCAATATCCAACAAGTAGGCTTTGATATAAAGGTGAGCCAAAGAGACAATGGATCAGACCCAACAGTGAACAAAATCCAGAAGAGAAAAATCCAAAGAGAAACAACAGATATGTTTGTATATCAGAAAGCATAAAAAGCAGAAAATCAGAAAATCACATCCACGTGAGTAAGGCACCATCCCTACCTTCTTAGCAGGGATCTTTGAGCAATCCACCTTAACTCTGCCAACGAGGAATCTCTTACCTGCTTGACCGGGTCACTCCTTCTCTAGTTCTGTAGACCTAAAGACGAGGAAAAAAAGAAATAATTAAGTTCAGTCCTTTAATTTGAGAAAGATATTCTATGCTAACATGTAATTTTTAAAAACTACTCATTTTTTGTTAAAGAAAAAGTTGGAATGAAGGCAGAGTCTAATAATTAAGCAGGTGAGGTGAATTTTGCGTTATTTGCTCTTGCAAATTGCTCATTGTGCTCATTGACCCAAAGGGAAGGCAAGAGTGAAATTTAGTTGCAGGGAACTTGTTCAGTTCTCTTCAGAGTAAAATGACGGTGCTGCATAATTGATTTCTGATTTCTGCCACATCCATGCTGATAAGACTTTTACTAGAGTCTGTCTATATTTTCTTGAGGATTTTGATAGCCGATGGCTACCTTTTATTTTATCCATATCGACTGAATCGTGGGAAAGGAAGAGAATGAATGCCCTTCTTCTGCCACAGAAATTCTGTCTAGGGACCTACTATCAGAGGATTATTATACAAATCTGCTTAGTCTGTTTTATTTCGGTTGTATAACCTAGAACATTAGCTGGTTCTTTCAGTCCAGTGCTTCCTAATATCCATTTAGTATGTGTAATATTTTTATTTTTTGGCCAAGCAATGCACACTAGGTGCTCAGATGTTTTAGACGAGTTACAATTCATTTTCTTGGTTGTCAGTGGTATAAGATTGATAAATTAGGAGCAGTGAGGAATAGTCTATTATAAGTGGAGAACCTGAACACAATTCTAGAAACCCTGAATCCGTTGGTCTAGCCAGGGGTTGGCAAACCATAGCTCATGGGCCAAATCCAGCCTGCCACCTCTTTTGATATGATGCCTGAGCTAAGAATGGTGTTTTTTTTTTTTTTAAAGATTGGCACCTGGGCTAACAACTGTTGCCAATCTTTTTTTTTTCTGCTTTATCTCCCAAAACCACCCTCCCCCCCCCACCCCCCCACATAGCTGTATATCTTAGTTGCAGGTCCTTCTAGTTGTGGGATGTGGGACACCACCTCAATGTGGCCTGATGAGCGGTGCCATGTCCGCGCCCAGGATCCGAACCCTGGGCCGCCGGGAGCAGAGCGTGCAAGCTTAACCACTCGGCCACGGAGCAGGCCCCTGAATGGTTTTTTACCTTTTTAAGTTGTTGAAAAAAATATAAAAAGAATACTATTCCATAGTGCATGAAAATTATAGGAAATTTGAATTTCAGTGTCCATAAATAAAGTTTTGTTGGAACATAGCTACGCTCATTTGTTTGAGAGTCTGTGGTTGCTTTCACGCTACAGTGGCACTGTAGAGGTAAGCAGGTAAGTAGTTACAAGAGGTAACTAGTTGGAACAGAGAGGATACAGCCTACAAATGCTGGAAGATTTACCACCTGGCCCTTTAAGAAAAAATGTATTGACCTCTGGCTTAGGCTGCGGTTGATTTCATCTTTGTTGGAGGTGTGTGGGGGGTAACGTGATGAGATCCTAATCATTGAGGTTGATCACTCTAGGTAGCCAAGTGACAACTTTTCAGACCATTAAAATAAAAGTGACTGTATTTTATTCTGGAGTCATTTAGGTTGCTCACCGTAGATCAAGAGGGGCAGTCAGGAACAAATAGAGTCCTTGGCTGTTTGTGTAGGAAGTTCTAGGCTGGCTTCATTGCTCTATGATAGTGGTTGATCGAGTCTACTTTTTATTGTATTATGAGTCTTCAAGACTCGCCTTAATATTTGATAAGAATATATAGAACATTAACTTAATATGGAATAAATGAAAAACAATTCTTGAAAGAAGCAAAACAATATATAAGTACGCATATAATGATTTACATGAAGCATCTATAGGAAATTTAAAAAGTTTCTGTATTTATATAAAGTATGCATATAATACACATAATACTTAAGCATTTATATGAAGTTCAAAAACACGTACGATCAAACTATATTTTTAGTGAAAAGACGTATTCACATATGAGTGGCAAAGGATTAACCTTGCCCAAACCTTGCCTTTGGCTTTGGCTCTTGGGAGATAATTTTTAAACCCTTGGAATACCCTGTCTGACAGGAGTGTCATTATTTACCTGAGGGCCTTGTGCTGCACCAGATAATCTAAGCCACCAATGTGATTAATGGCCCTTGGGGGTTGGGTCGTGGACCATGCAGTATCAATGCAACTTCTAGAGGAGCTGGAGACAAAGATCAGCCTGGCAGATGACCAACCGTGTTTATGTGACTGAGCCCCAAGAAAAACTCTGGACATCAAATCTTGAGTGGGCTTCTATGGTTGGCAGTACTGCATACATATTGTCACACATCATTGTTGGGAGAATTAAGCACTGTCCACACAACTCCACTGGAAGGGGACCACTAAGAGCTCTGTACTTGGAACCGCCCCAGACCCTGACCCATGTGCGTCTTCCTTTGGCTGATTTTAATCTCCATCCTTTCACTGTAATAAACCATAATTGTGAGTATAACAGCCTTGATGTGTTCTGTGAGTTTTTTAGAAAATTATAGAACCTGAGGATGGTTTTGGGGACCCTCTAACTTGCAACTGGTGTCAGAAGTGAAGGTGGTCTTGGGGACCCCTGAAAACTAGAATATGTACATTTAAAATTTGTTAAATACAGTCATGTGTTGCTTGATGACAGGGATACATTCTGAGAAATGCATTGTTAGGTGATTTCATCCTTGTGCAAACATCATAGAGTGTACTTACACAATCCTAGATAGTAGCCTATTACACACCTAGGCTATATGGTGCTAATCTTATGGGACCACTGTCATATGTGCAGCCCACCATTGACCACAATGCTATGTGGCACATGACTGCACACACACATACACATAATCACAAAAATCGTGCTAGTGGTTACCAGGGTTGGGCGGTAGGCATGACGCATGTTTTCTAGGATGGTAGCGATATTTTGTTTCTTGATCTGATGGTGATTAAATGGGTATTAACATATATCATGTAACTTTAATTACACACACACACGGGGTCCAGTGTAGCAACTAAAGCATCCAGCTACACAAAAGATTACCAATTTATCCTTAGTCTCATTACTCAAGGACTATTCTCTATTTTTCTTGAAAGAATAAGTCAATTAGTTGTTCAAGGATTATAATCTCAATTCTCATGGTCATGTGATAGAATATTGGCTTTAATTTATTTTATTTGCTATTTCCTGGAGTCTTGGAAATTCTGCCCCATTGCTCATATGTGTATCTGGGAATACAGTATGTGATTTCTCTTGTTTTGACTTAGTTGTAGCAGAATGAACCCTGTCTGTATAGGTCAGGTCAGATGACTTTAGAATCTCAGCTACTGAAGGCACGATAATTGGCCTCGGTGAGTAATTTTAAACTAATTGATCAGGAGGAGGATTAGAATCCACCAACTGTCTGCTCCCTGCATCTGCAGAGATCCATTCAGGCCCAGTTTCTGCCCATTTTGCAGCCTCACGTGTCTACATGGTACATGCAATATTGTTATCTAGAAAGATCGCTATCATCTTCCATGTAGGAAGAGGAGCTTGAAAAAAGCTCCTGATTGCTTACAGCCAGATCACTGAACTTCTGTAGCAACTGCCAGTGCTTAGTATCTGACAAAGCTGACAAGGCCCAGAAATAGAGATGTAACATGATCACGGTCAGGTAAGACAATTTTAAGTATTCATTTAACTTCTAAAGGTATCAGACATAACTTATTGACCTTTGAAGATAACCTAAAAATCAACACAGGTTGGAAGCATTTTTACTAGATGTTGGTCCACGGGTATCTCTTATAAAATAACGTAATTATAGTTCGCAAAGGGAAAAAGATTATGAAAATGGCGGCTATGTAGCTGAGTAGAGTAGGCAAAGTCTGCCAAAGAAGCAGTTTTGCTACAGGCCTCCATCAGTGGTCTGCTCAGACAAAGGGCTATGTGTAGACTGAACATGGAAACTTACTGGGTCATCTTATAAAGTGATTGCCTTTTTAAAGTCACCCAGATTGACTGTCACAAGTCAATTCCTGGTAATTGCATTACCAGGCTTCATCTCATTTCATTGTTCATATGGCCCTGAATAATCAGGCCACTCTCATTGATTAGTGGCTTGTTCTGGCCAACTGAACAACTCAATCAAATTGACCCTGTGGCAACTTGTTTCCTTGGTTAGCAGATAGTGGTTCGGATTCCCCCAAAGCCTGAGTCAGCCATATTTGGGCCATTTAAAGCACTAACCATGGGGCTGCTTCCAAGTAAAGAATATGGTTGCAGAGAACAAACCAGTGGGTGGCACTACCACATGTTGCAGGCAGAGCTGGGGCACACAACTGGCAGTTCTCAAATTTTCCTGTGCATAATAATCATTTAATGGAACTTGTGTAGAAACTCTGATTCCGGGGCCGGCCAGGTGGCACAGCAGTTAAGTTCGCACGTCCTGCTTTGGTGGCCCAGGGTTCGCTGGTTTGGATCCTGGGTGCGGACATGGCACCGCTTGGCAAGCCATGCTGTGGTAGGCGTCCCACACATAAAGTAGAAGAAGATGGGCACAGATGTTAGCTCAGGGTCAGTCTTCCTCAGCAAAAAAAAAAAAAAAAAAAAAGGAGGATTGGCAGCAGATGTTAGCTCAGGGCTAATCTTCCTTAAAAAAAAAAAAAAACCAAAACCAAAACTCTGATTCCTAGGTCCCACTCTAGAGATACTGATTCAGTATTCTGCATTGGAGCCCTAGGGATATGCATTTTCAACAAGTACCCCAGTTATTCTGATATTGATATTTTCAGAGAACCTTAGAGAAACACTAAGTTTCTTTTTGTCCTGTAGCCCAAACAGTTAGAACTGCTTCTAGGCCTCCACAAGAGGCAGTTGGTTTCTACTCTTGCAATGTAATTCATGTGCTTCATTCCAGAATGTTTAGCCTCACGCATTCTATGACCCAGCATCCAATAGCCCCATCCGCAAGCCATAAGACTCATTTGGCCATTGTATAAATGGTACTCACTTGGCTTCTATATAATTTTGAGGATATGGAGGATGTGACCCTCCAAAGTATATTATTAATGTTATGTAAATGTATACTCTAATGTCACCAGAGAATAGCCTTGGCAGATTTCTTGCCCCAGACCACACATTGCTACAATCATCATTACCTTGCAGCTGTCAAATAAAGCCATGAGCAGCTGGGTCAAACTAGTCTGCTTTTCTTTTTTTTTTTCTTTGGACTATATTAAAAGACTTTATAATGTTAATAAATAGAGGCAATTAAAGGTTAAGTATTTAGCTCAGCCAGCCCTTAGAATAATGACTAATTATAAAGACTGGTTCAGTTTAATTCTCCAAATTTAAATTTGGTATTCATAGTTATTAAAAGTCTAAGAGCTAAATATAAGAAATCTATTTTATTTTTTGTCAATTTTTAATCAGAATTTTGGTGTTTGATAAGTGATCTGTTGGTCTAATGCTCACAGCTGGGCTGGCCAATCAGTAGGGAAATTAACACTCACGAAAAATTCAGACTGGATTGAAAGTCAGTTTAATTCAACAAATATATGGTGAGTATATGCTGTGTTTAGGGCATGAATGTGACTCAGTCCTTGCCTACAGGAGGATGCAATCTTAAATAAGTAGCAATAATACTATGAAAAATGTGTAAAATCTCTAAGAGGAGTTCAGGTTAAATTGTCTAGAGTTCAGAGGGGAAGGAAATTATATCTCGTGAGGATAAATGAAGATGTCACAGAAGAGGTGGCATTAGCAATGGCAGTTAATCAGGGGCTGTGTTGAGAAAACACACAATCCAGTTTGGGTGTTCTGCTGATTGCATTTTGGGAGTGATAGCAGATGACAGAGCTGTAGGCTGTGATTTTTCTATGCGTTTGGGTCCTGGCTCCGGGTGAGGCATTGCTAGTTTCAAATCAGGATCCGTTGCAGTGGTGGGAGCCAAGAAGATGATGCTCTGTTCCCTAGCTTGTAAAGTCATCTGTTCTCTCTGTCTCAATTTTTCCACCCCTGCAATATGATATTTAAGATTCCTCCTTATCTCAAAGGAACATCAGAATAAAACCTTTTATTTAATTAGGACTTCACAAAACATCAAGTCATATGTGATCTCTTTGGGTTTGTACAACCAACCTTGTAGTCCCATGGGACTGGCATTTTAATCTCTGTTTTTCAGGCGAGGAAACTGAAGCTCAGAGGAAAAAAAAGGAAATTGTCTAAGGTCACACTGCTTTCAGTGAGAGAACCACAATTCACATCCACGTCTACTGCCACCAAACCATGATTAACCTGCCTGTCTTCACAGCGAGGAATGAATAAGGACGGGTATATTTTGTAACAGAGGCAATGTTGAAACTCCCTTAACCATGACCCAACTAATATTCATGTTCAGGTTGCTAGATTTTTTTAGATGTAACTTTTAAGAAAAAAAGAAGTCATTAAAAGCAAAGCAAAGAATAAGAGAACAACAACAAATAAAAGAAAGTATCAGAGAGAGTAAAATAGAAATAGTTGGGTCAACTAGATACCAAGTGTCTTTGACGTGATGCCTCATGAAACACATACATTGTTTTTAGCCAAAAATGCTTAATATGAATCCATGAGGCCTCTGAATATAACTTCCACTTCATAGGAAACACGAAAGATGGAGGAATAAGCCAAATAGCGGCAAGAAGTATCAACCAGTCAAATCCAGAAGGCAGGGCATTCTGGAAGGACGAGTGGGTTGACTTCCTTACAAGATCAAGGGCATCCATCGGAGCATGGGGTTGGGGAATGCAGGGAATGGTGCAAGGAGTGATTACAAAGGGACTCAAGGAAAATTTGGGGTGCTATCTTGATTGTGGCAATGATCTCATGGATGATTACACCTGATAAAACTTACCAAATTGTGCATTTTAAATACATACAGTTTATTGTATGTCAACTATGCTGCAATAAAACTGTTAAAAATGTTAATGGTGAAAGTGATTCATAGATCAATAGAAATGCTCATTTGTAAATCTCTGGGTATCTCTGTCTCTCCCTCTAAGCTGGTGTTTTGCCTGAATTGTCCATATCATCCTTTTGAACATTAGAGAAAACTGAAGGACTGGCATGGCTGCTTTTGTGAACCTGTGCCTCTTTGGGGCACCTAATTTGAGCAGTTAATGTAGTCACAGGGTTAGTTTAAAGGGTTATAAGCTAAAACGAACTGCCATTCTGAGATGCTCAGAACAATCCCGACTGGAAAATGATGTGGGCAATGCCCCTCGCAAGCGGAAAGGCTCAATTTTATTTCAATCTGAGCTTCATCTGATTCCACCCTGTGCACTTATCCTAGGTGTTCCAGTGGATCAAGAGTTAATGCATGTGCACCGACAGAGGCACCTTTGTAAAATTGAATTTGCATAAGCCCACATACCGCAGAGTGTTTAAGAGATCCATCAGTAAATATAACATTGCTCCCACAGATAAAAATAAAAAGGCTCCTTGAAACTTGGGAAACATATTCAATAACTCCAGCTTACATGCTCTTTAAGTTACAGGAAACATTTCAACACTGATTTAAAGTTGTGACCAGCTTGGCAACTATTCCTGTGGCCTTTTGTGCTTAAAAACATCTCCATTTCAATATGTCGACACCTGAGAAAACCAGCCCACAGTCACTAACACATATGCTTTCATTTATTGGGAAGGAGCTAAATGCAGGAATACATTTTGAATATATTATTTCTTCTAAAACAAATACTTGGTCAAGTTTCATAACATTCACTGATACAGGCAGTTACTAAAATAGGAAGTGGACCCCAGACAGTTTTCCTAATTCTATTGCATAACTTTATAAAAAGTCAGCTGTTTGAATAGTAATAACCATAACCACCATAGCCATGAGGCCAGCGGATCAATTCATTTGTTCAAATAGCATGGTGCCTTTCAAACTGACGTCTTAAAACATTTCAAATGAATAGGGACCCTTTGGATTGCCCAGAATGCATATTCATTTTCCTTCCACTAGTCACCCCTCCATCATGTTTCCATCTGATTTATTTTGGAGGGCCTTTGGCTTATCAGTGTATGCTGTGATGTATGTGTGTGTGCCTGTGTATGTGCAACAAATGAAAAAGAATCCTGAGAACAGGCTATGAGTTGAACTAGGCTCTTTCTAGCTGGCATACAACCCTCCTCCCCAGGTAGGAATCGTGGATGTTTCTGAGACAAGTCATTTCAGGGCTTTCCTTCCCTTCTCATCTGCTACTCCACCACCACTTGAGACACCTCTCAATTTCTTCTACTATGCTCAAGGGGCAGACGTCATGTGGATTGCTGGAGGTCACATACAGGTTGGAGATAGAGCTGCTGCCAGTGTTTGGCTGCCTGGGGCTGTGGTGGGCATTGAACACTGAACTGCCCTCCTCTGTCACATTTATCCTGGGGAGACATGGAGCCAACCAGGCCCTTCAACCTTGAACTGATTTGACGAGTGGAATCTATAAATGGTACACACTCTGTCGCTTGTGCTTGGCTGGGACTTTTCACCTGGAGTAGGGAAAGGTTAAACTCTGGGGGCCCTGAATGGAGAGAATGGTATGTGCGCTGTCAAGTTGAGGAATAGATTTGGAAACCCAGAAAATGGCTACAAAAGCAAGGAAAGCTAAGATGCCTGAAAGTCTAGCCAGGGTGGCAGCAGAGTAATGGAAGGATGTTCTCCCCTTTGCAAGAAGGGAGAAGGATGAAGCCTGCAGAGAAAGTCCCCGACCACTAGGATCGCTGGCCTTGTCAGGATGGGTGAAACCCAGTATTAGTTTCATGGACTTTAGCTTCATTCGTGGACCATTGATTGCTGGTTTTGTAGAATATATTTTTTTCTTTCTCTTTAGGATCTTATGACCTTTTTCTACCAAATGAGCTATTTGTGGACCTTAACATTTAGGAATAATTTGCAGGATGTTGATGTATCTAACCCTGCCTCCCTGAGCAATCTTAAATCCTAATATTTATTAATAAATGATTTGCAAAATTATGCCATCACTCTTCTTTTCAAACTAATTTGTGATGTATTGGAATTGGGATTAAATAAATAAATAGAATTATATTTTATTATGTCAGTATTACGTTTATTTTCAACTACAAAATGGATACCAAAATGTTAATGCCTGCTAGTGGGTTAATGCATCCAGGGTAGAATGGGCCTTCCAGGAAAGCCTGCTCCCCATCTTCTTGAGGATTAATGATTAAAGATATAATTCAAGGTATTTGAATTGCAAGAAAAAGTAGAAATTTCTTTCTTGCTTATACATATATTTACTCATATCCCTAATATGTTCTTAGGCATATTATGTGCTTGTAATGCAGAGCCCTTGAAAAGCTGATTTGTAGACAATTTTGCTAGTTCCACAAATCTCTGGGCATAAGGTCTCTATTTAATTTTGATTTCCACTGTCTTTTCCACTGGCAGGCATATTCCTTGGCCCTAGGAACAAGTTTTGACCTTTTCAGCTCCTTTCTTCAGTTTGACATTAATTTTTATTCTTAACAGGTTTCCATTGTACGGAGTGAACAATACAGGGGCCTGGGGGGCCAAAATAAACTCGTAAAGTGCCCGTGAGTTTTAACCAAAGACTGCAGCTCTACATGATTAAAAGCTTTAAATTCTCAAAGAGCAACACGAGTAATCCAGGACCACAGTGCTGAGTGGCTTCACACTGGCTTCATTTGTTGGTATTGTTATTTTCCTGGGTTATATTTGATTTGTAGGAATGATGAGGATTTTAGTTGCTACAGTTCCTGCGAATCTCTCTCTGCCATTGCCAAAATGTCTTAACTATTTCAATAATTTTTAAAGGATCATATCCAAACACGTGAGGAAAAGAATGCAGGCATGAGATATACAGATGAGGAGAGATTCACGTAAACCACGCACCTGCGGCTGTGACCTTCAAGGCAAACGCAAAAATTCTCTCCAGTTTATTGTATGTTTAGCAGAACTGAAGGCAGATGGTCCGGATGGTTTTCTATCCTGCTTTGTTTTCTACGCAGCTATTTTTAAAGATCTCTAGGATCCCAAACTTTTCCTTGATAGCCCGTCCCAGTGTTAAAAATTTATGTGCAGTAATTTCTAGCCAAACTCTACTTCTGCTCTTTCTCTTTTGCAAAAATAGAGAAAATTCACATTGTACCTTCTTTGCAATATTGCTTCAAATACCCAAGGGTTGCTATGAGGGTAGTTTTTTTAGCTTCACTTTTCCAGGTTAAAACACCTCTATTATGGTTAATATTTCATCACAAAGCTTGTTCCATAGCACATTGTATTTATATTTGTATATTCATTTTTCAAAACTTGAGCCCCAAACTGGTTGCAGTAAAGAATGTGACAGTGAATGTTGAAACTGAGTAGCAGTTTCACTTCTTGCCTCATCTCATTCTGAAGAGATAACCATTATCATTACCATCATTATCTCAATATATCTACTGTTTTTAGTTGCTGTAAATTTCTCTTCAGCTTGCGATCTGCTGGGACCACCAAAGTTGTGTGTTTGTGCTTTTGCCTACTTCTTTTACCCAGATTTTGAATGGAGTCCCAATTTTCTGACTCTAAGCATGTTAATAAGCATCCATCTTCAAGGGGTTTTCTCCTTAACCTAATTTGTTTTGAGAGTTCAAAGTTCTTTGAGATAAGCTCCAGAAGGCTAAGTCAATGTAAGTTTTCAAAGTCAATCTCTCTTTCCAAATGTCACTTAGAGCAAAATGGATTTCTTTTGTTCCAATAGGTTAACTGCCGGTAGTAAACTGAAGATGACACGCTGAAGAATCTATTTGTGCTCTAATTCCATAACATGTCGCCACTTGAGTTAGAAATGTAACAATATTTCTGCAACATGCTGTGATTCATCTCTGAGGGAAAGGATGGATATTCAGGGCCAGGGACATGAGCCTGTGATATCGGTAATCAGTCATTTCAAACATAAAGTCAGCCTTAAGATACCTTTCAGTGGGTCAGCCAACCGAGGCTCTGTTTACCATCTTGCTGCGTAATTTTCTACATCCAAAATCTCTCTTTCCCAACAACTGGGCGTTATGTGAGAAATAATGAACTTTAGGTACTGGGCGTTATGTGAGAAATAGTGAACTTTAGGTATCTCTTCCTGCCTATTTTCGCCTTGGTTCAGCTGCTGACGTACACATTTTTTGGGCCATGGTTATTAAATGGATTGCACAGCTTTAGTAGGCAAAATCAATGTCATAGGACTTTGAGAATGACCAAAATCTAAAGAGTTATGAGGGGAGTCCTGATGGTGACTTCTTCTTAATCGGTGTATAAATACTCTACATTTTTCTCGTGTTTTTATTCTTTTGGGGAAACTGGAGAGGAGTTGCAGCTGATGACACTATTCCACCTGAACAGCCCTAAATATTAACTTGTGGCTACTTGCTATTGAACAACCACAGAGAAATAACCAAAGATTAATAAACGTTGCTCAATTTAATGGTGGTTGTTCTGGGGCCAGTTCTTCCTCACAGTATTTTGAGTGTACACAGCAGCTGCAAGCTTAAAATGAAAGGTTCCTCAAGTTCGCCTCTTAGCCCCTGTAATACTTCAGCTAAGCCTGCCTGAGGACTTCCTCCCTTTCTTTGATGGAAATAATAAACTGTGATGAGTTCGCAATAACAGCTCTCGTTCCCACCGCCATCTTATTTCTAAGAAGTGAAACAATAGCTCCTTACATTGCTGAGAATAAGACCCTCCAGAGCAGTGGAGCTCAGACTGAGACACTGGAACGGGGCTTTCTTCATACAAAGTGCCACAAGGGTCATGGAAAGGCATCTTGATATGGAGTTGCCATGCATGCATAACGATGTTGTAGTGACACTGCTCTCTTTCGGCAAGTGGTTAATGTGTGTTCCAATGAACACAACAGAAAGCCAAGCTACTGTGTCAAAAGATCATCTGGTGGCTCGTAAGTCCCCTTTGCCAATGGATCCCTCCACCATTACTGGTTTGGCTGGAAAGGAGATAATTATTAATTTTTCACCATTTTTGTGACCTTTTCTTATTGATAGTCATACCTATTTCTGTCAATTTAGGATGAAAATATCCCTCAAAGAAAGACACCACTTACTCTGAAGACCAGGCCCATGGAGGAGGGGTCAGTTTTTAGTATGAAATGAGACTTAGGCACGTGAATTTCCTTCAGGTCACAAGTCATGTCCTTCCTCATATGCCTGCCAAGCCTGCTGGGCCTACAAATCTGTGCTATGAGGGTGACTGATGAAGCAAGATACCGGGGTGAACAGCTGAAAGATCTGAGAGAGCAGTCACACCATCCCTGAAGTGCAAGGTCACCAGGTAGAAGTTCAAAGGTGGCAGCCACTGTTGACTTTTACTCCTGGAGAAGTCATACAAGTTGTCAGGCATGTACTAGCCTGCACAGATATCTCTCATCTTAGTCATCTGATCTGGGCCATGCAGCTGAGCCCTTCAGAGTAATGTCTGAGTGCATTTCTTTGTATGGATTGTTCTATCCCAAACAAATGCAGGTAAATTGTAGTACGGAGAAAATGTATGTATTCTAGTGATGGACGTGGTAAGGAGCATGCTGTTGGAGCCCTGCCCAGATCCCTTTACCAGGCTAGTGTTCACATCCCGGAGTAGCTATGAGTGTTGACTGTTAATGGCTCACAGCTGCTTTGTTCTCCAATGAATTGCTCTTGGCCCCACAGGAGCCACCACACCCAAGAGATGCCTGGGAGGTTACTTCCTACATGCAAACTCCACCCTCCTGGAGGAGGTCAGTCTTCAGCAAATGACTGACTACATTGTGGGTCAAAGGCCCAGCGCACCTACCTCAAGATGAGATGCTCCAGAGCTTTCTGTGGGATAAGGATGAAGCTGGGCTTCAGCTGAAACCACCTCTTTGCTTAGCTTCTTCCCTACCCTGCTCTGCTTCCCTCACTCCCTATCAGGGGTCTCCCACAAGCACTATCTCCGTATATCACCTCCACAAGAATCCTTGTCTTGGCATCTACTGTAAAGAACCATGACCCGAGACACATGGTAACTAAGTCTCCTATTGCAATGTACTAACATTCATAGGACAATTATGATGATTTAAATATTTTGAACATTCTAAAATTTAGATGTATATTATTCACCTGGTAAAATGCAGATATATGTTTATAATGTGAACCAACAATTCCACTCCTAGGTATTTATCCAAGAGAAATGAAAACATGTGTCCACAAAAAGCCTTGGACCAGAACATTCATGGCAGATTTATTCATCAAACCCCAAACCTGGAAATGACTCCAATGACCATAGACAGAAGAAAGGAAATATAAATTGTGGTATGTTCCTAAAATGGAATCCAACTCAGCAATAAAGAGAATGAATTACTGAGACATGCCATAACATAGGTAAATCTGAAAAATACTAGGCTGAGTGAAAGAAGCCAGACACAGGAAAGTATATGCTATATGATGCAATTGCAATGAAAGTCTAGAGTAGACAAAACTAACCCACAGAGGCAGGAATTGGATCAGTGATTACTTTGGAGGGGGCCGTGGGAATGACTAGAAAAGGGCAGGAAGGAATTCTGGGGTGATAGAAATGTTCTGCCCTGATTTGTATTCTTCAAAACTGAATGAAGAATACATTGAAGATCTGAGCATTTCACTGTATGTAAATCATACCTCAATTAAAAGAAAAAGCGGATGTGAGAAACACATCTTTTTCTGGGTCTTATTTTGATCATTAACTTGTGTTGACCTGGGACTATAACAAAGTTAGCTCAGAGATGGACCAAAGTGATTGGTTGCAATATTTTAGCATGCCTATGCCTCTGTTCTATAGTGTTCCATTAGGGTTCAATTTATTTCAGGTTTACTTTGGTGTTTGAAGAAAGAGAGAGAGAGAAATATTGTTAACTCTCCAGATTGCTTTAAAACAAGGAATGTAACAGGTCATACTCTTTGATGACACTTTATTTGGAGAAAATATAAAAAGTTTCATCATTCATTCATTTTCTTCTACCAAATATCTGTAGTTTACTTTTAGGTACTGAAATAGATGCTAGGAATATAAAGAAACATGACATTTTCTCAGCCTCAAGGAGTGTGTTAAAGAAATTGATTGTAGTTATTAGTGATAGAATATTGGATGGACTATAGTAGAAGTAAGTAGAGAATCCCTGATTTATGATGGTTTGATGTACAAATTTTCAACTTTATGATGGTGCAAAAGCAATGCTCATTCAGTAGAAACTGTACTTCGAACTTTGAATTTTGTAGCCATATGTGGTACAATCCTCTCTCGTGATACTGGACCATGGCAGGGAGCTCAGCTCCTAGTCATCCCTGTGATCATGAGGGAGAGCAACCAATACCCTTATAACCATTCTGTACCCATCCAGCCATCTGTTCGTCACTTTCAGTACAGTATTCAATAGATTACATGAGATATTCAACACTGTATTATAAAAAGGCTCTGTGCGAGATGATTTTGCTCAACTGTACACTAGTGTAAGTGTTCTGAACACATTTAAGTTAGGCTAGGCTAAGCTAGGATGTTCAGTAGGTTAGATGTATTAAACGCATTTTTGACAATGATATATTCAACTTATGATGGGTCGATCAGGACATAACCCCATCGTAAATTGAGAAAGATCTGTACTGTACTGGGCACAGCAGATGCTGAATGGAGGGAGATGGAGAAATCCATCTGGGGATTCCTAGTAAGGAAAAGCTTCCTAAAGGAGGTGATGCTTGAAATAACACCCCCAAGTCTTTAGTAAACCTTGAGAGACAGTGTGATCCTGCAGTATGGGGCTGAGACAGTATGAGGATGCTGGATGTAGGCAAACCTCAGTTATGACCTTTGCTCCAACACACTCTATCACTATCCTTCCTGAGTCTCCACCTCAGTATTTCTAATTTGGGATAATAATACCTTGCAGTGTTGCCATAACATCATATCTCACTATTATTATTACCACCTGGGAAAGGTGATATATTTAAGTCATGATCATGCATTAACATTTTGCTTTATTAAATTAGCAACTCACTCTAATAGTAAGCAAAGATTACTGGTGAACTTTGGTTTTGGAGGGTCAAAGACGAAATCTGTTTTCTTATCTTTTCCAGTTTCTAGAGGCTGTCTGAATTCCTTGGCTCACAGGCCCTTCTTCCATCTTCAAAGCCAGCTGTGTAGCATTTTCAAATCCGTCTCTGACCTCTGCTCCCAATTGCACATCTCCTACTTTCTCTCTGCTTTTGTCATCACATTGCCTTCTCTGCCTGTGACTTTTCTGCTTCCCTCTTATAAGGACCCTTGTGATAACACTGCGGACACTCAGAGAATCCAGGAAAATCTTCTCATTTCAAGATCCTTAACTTAATCACCCCTGCAAAGTTCCCTTTAACATGTAAGGTAAGATAGTCCAGGTCTGAGCCAGGCCTGATGGCCTAGTGGTTAAAGTTTGGCACTCTCACTGCTCTGGCAGCCCAGTTTAGTTCCTGGTTGTGGAACCATATCACTCCATTGTTCATAGCCATGCTGTGGCGGTGGCACACAGCGAAGAACTAGAAGGACTTACAGTTAGAATATATGGCTATGTACTGGGGCTTTGGGGAGGAAAAAAAAGGGGGAGATTAGCAACAGATGTTAACTCAGGGCGAATCTTTCCCAAATAAAAAAAAAAAATTGTATATATTTTATAGTCCAGGTTCTGGGGATTGCCTGTGGATATCTTTGGGGAGGGGGCATTATTCAGCCTACCACAGATTATATGTGAGTTCTCTTGAGACCATTCTCGTGAATCTGAGCAGTTGAAAGGCAAGGTTGGTGGGACAGAGTAGATTAGAGGCTGTTTGGGGCCAGGGAAAAGTCTCATGCCCTTGAGAGGAAGCTGGAGCAGAAGACACTGAAGAAGCCTCTCATGGACAAGCTTAGATCTGTGCTTCAGGGGGCCAGTTCTGGTTGGGGTGGAGGATGGCTATGAAACATCTGGGAACCGGAGGTGACACCACAACCTTGGAAGTCATTGAAATGGGCCAGGTGAGATATGAACTAGGAAGTTCCCCAGTGTCTTGATCTTGCCAAAAATGGATTTCACCCTGAATCACCATAGCAAGGGAGGAGATTTGAAGAGAAGATGAAGAAGGGAAGGGAGGGAGAAACACGGATTTCCTATGTTCAGAGTTTTGACAGAATAGGTAATCACTAAAGGAAAATAAGTTTCATAGGACTTAGTTATAATTACTCACTTTGAAATTCCTTTAAATATTGCAACATGAGGACATTTTAGACTTGGAAACATAAATATTTTATTAAAGAGCAAACATTTCGCTGACTAACGTCATTGTAAGAAGATTCCCTCATTATAAAAGCAGTGAGAAGTTATTTGTATACAGGACGTGATCTCCTTAATATGCTCCTGTTTTCTTTATGAATTGAGGGATTAGATGGGGCAAGAAGATCTTAAAGAACAAAACTCTTATTATCAAGCTCTTGAGGTCATTTTATATTCAATAAAATAATTTGAAGAGCATTTTTGCTACAGGAGACTGGGGAGCATATGCTTGCTTTTTCTAATAATCAGAAGACAAACTTAATTTTTAAGCACTCTTCTGGTGAACATTCATTACTTTACTCCTTCTTTTTCTCAAAGAGTAATGCAAACTGATTTATGAGTTCAACGTCACCTCTAGGTAAGATGCTACAGATACTCCTCAAACCAAAGAAAATGTCCCCACATTTTGTTTGAAGAACCTACAATTCTCAAAAAAACCTTGGCATTTTCTCCATACTATCCAGGCAAGATGTACAAAGTCCTGGAACATGACAAGTACTGGATAATAACCATCTAGACTCTGAAGAGCAAACTCTATCAGGCCAGTTAAAATGTTAAATACTTGACTTGGAAAAGAAGCAGAAGAATCTGTATGGAATATACTCATATATTCAGAAACTCTAATAATACAGAATGCATTTTATAAGGTCAAACTTTCTGAATTTGGCTTTATTGCAGAAAATTGGAAAAAAAGCAGAAAAATAAGTCTAAAATACTTTGATGATAAAAATATCTATAAAAATTGGCCAGCAAGACAAGATTTTGGTTTCCTACTAGGTGGATGCACACAGTTGATTAGATCGTCTGTAGGGGCTCTGGTCCTAGATCCAGCACGTGCAGATTTATACCAATTTTCCTAATAAAAACAAAGCATATTAATTAAATAGCTTAATGGGTGATAGTACTTATAAAAATATCAATGTTATCTTGGATTCCAGATTTGAAATTTAAGATAATCTCAAAGAGTGGAGATGTGGTCAAAAGAGAAATGATTAAATGACTGTTTGATAATCGATGATGCAACATATACTTCAACTCTCTTAAGGCCCTCGTAGCAGAAGATTGAGATGAGTAAATCTGCAGAAGGAGACCACAATGATCCTAGTGGTCCACAAGCTAACCATGTAATAGATCTTTTTATTTAAGGTTCAATAGTTGGATTTTAGAGATTAGGGGGCAAGTGTGGGAATATATTGCTAATTTCCTCCAAGTTTCATAGTGGGATGGTAAGGTTGCAACCTAAAATCATAGGAGATTTAACTTTTCTTTGATTTTGCAATCAGTGGAACCTGATTGGGAGCAGAAAGTTATAATAGGGCAAAGCACAGCCTAAGAAAATTCAGCTAACCCTTCTGGGTGAATGTACTTGGTGGTAATTATTAATACATAAACGTTACAAAATTGCTCAAAAAATTTGAAAGACATAAAGGATAGTAAAATGAATATCTTGTATCCTCAGCCTAACTTAAGAAATAGAATATTACAAATAGAAATGTAAACCTTGCGTAAATCTCCCAGAGCACGTTCTCCCTTTCTCTCCTCTTAGCCCTTCTTTATTACATATGCATATATATCTTTAATATAAATCTAGTATTGTTTGGTGTATATTTAGACTTTATATAATTGGAATCATATTTCGTGGATCTTCTTGTTTTTCTTACTCAACATTATGTTGTGGGAATAATCACGATGATAACTTTGCCTCTATTTCCTTTCGTCTTTGTAATTTAAAAACATATCTTTATTCACATCTGATTGCCATACCATACAATTTACCCATTTAAAACATACAATTCATTTTTTCTCAGTATATTCACAGAGATGTGCAACCATCACAACGATCTAATTTTAGAACATTTTCATGCCTCCCCTAAAGACACTCTACACATTAGCAATCATGTTGCCTCCCCACCTAGCTATATGTAACCACTAGCCTATTTCTGTTTGCATAGATTTGCCTATTCTGGACATTTCAAATAAATTGACGTACATTATTTGGTCTTTTGTCTCTAGCTTCTTTCACTTAGTGTTTTCAAGGTTGGTTCATGTTTTAGCATGTATCAGTACTTTATTCTTTTGTATAGCTCAGTAATATTCCATTGCATGGATATACCACATGTTATTTATCCATTCATCAGTTGATGAACATTTGGATGGTTTCCATTTTTTGGCTGTTATGAATAACGCTGCTATGAACATTCATGTATTAGTTCTTTGTGTGGACATATGTTTTCATATCTCTTGGGTATATACCTAAGAGTGGAATTGCTGGGCCAGATAGTAACTCTAGGCTAAACATTTTGAGGAACTCCCAAACCATTTTCCAAAATGGCTGTGCCATTTTACATTCCTATCAACAAGGTATGAGGATTCTAATTTCTCCACATCCTTGCCAACATTTATTATTTTCTGTCTTTTTGATTATAGCCATCCTAGAGAAGGTGAAGTGGTATCTTGTGGTGCTATTTCATTTTTAAGTGCTGTATAGTATTCCATTTTAAGAAATATTCATTCTTCTGCTAATGGATACTTAGGTTCTTTCCTTTTTTGCTCTTATAAGTAATGGTCTATGTATATTTTTACATGAGCTTTTTTGCACACCTGTAGGAATACATTTGCGATTGGAATTTCCAAGTCGTAGAGTATGCATATCTTCAACTTTATGAAAAATTATGGTAATTATTTTTTAACTAAGAGTTTAAGTAAAACAATAGGTTTAGCACTCTGGAGGTAAGATGGATAGCAGAAGTTTGAATGTGCTCAACGAAAATCATTTTGATTCTCTTACTAAGATGTCTTGCTCTTTGCATCTATTTCTACACAAGTGACTGCTTTGAACACTCACAATGCTTTCAACAGGGGGCTTTTTGTTCTAGTTTGTTTGTTTGTTTTATTTTTGTTTTCAATTTCCTTTTATTGTCTCAAATTGAAGCTTTAATAAAATACTACTAAGGGACAAGGCTGTACTTTGTATTGTTCTTTATTATTCCTTACATTCGGGAAAAGCATTTGCAGAGCATTAAATAGTCTGAAAGTTTTCGGCAGATTGCGATGCAGTTGGAGTTCTTGGAACTAAGCCCATGCCTATCCATACAGAATGAGCAGATTATGGCAGGGTGGATATCTTTGTTGAGCTGTCTCAGGAATCGATCTAAACCGCTGCTTAAATCATTCCTCCGCAGAGATCGATGCGGAGGTGGCAGAAGTGAGCAGAGCAGATGGACTGTCACAATCTGGGGGAGTCTGAATGCAGACTCTCAGGCATCGGAATATCCCCAAAGCAAGTGGGCAGCATCAGAGATGTTCGGTTTATCTCCCCTGTGTGCTGGGTCTTATACAGAGCCTGGAAGTGTATAGTCCGGATCCAGTGTTTTCGGAACTGCAGAGATATCTGGGGTTATAGGAATCAGCTTCTGGAAGCGTGAATCATTACACCTCTAGATTCAACTTTGAATCTGCTCTCCAAGTCTTTCATTACACAGAGGTGCTGTTTGAGAATTTAAACTGCTGTCTAAGACAAGCTGTGGGGCTTCTGGGGCGATATCCCTCTCTCTCGGAAGGGTCTATATGTGAAACATACAGAAACAATCCTGGGGAGGGGCCCACTTGCTTTTTTTTTTTTCAGAGAGAACAGTTGGTGATATTGACCTGAGTAAATATGTAAGAGAAGAGGCATCCTGCCATCTACTAATAACAATTGCCAACCTTCCCAATAGAAAAATGGACATTTTTTTTTCTTCTAAGATCATGAAGGTGAGAATATTCAGAAAATGTAGTTACCTTTTATTAGAAAAGGAGGGCCTCGCCATTCTTGGCTATGAGAGCGTGTAAGTCTGTGTAGGGTTAAGGAGTCTAACGATCCTTGGTTTCAGCAGAGTGAAAATCTCAGAGGATAATGGTTTGCTTAGACATAGCACCTCTTTCAAAGAGGAAGAGATGGGAAATCAGTTTTAGCCTATCAGCAGAAAATCCAGGACTGAAATCTCAAGCCTTGAGAAGTTACAATATATCATAAGAAAAAGTGAGGAACATGTAACATTTCAATTCCGCGGTTCTCACAGGGAGAGAAGTAGAGTAATAAGAAAGAGCATAGCTTGTAAGCAGCCTGTCCACGCTGCCTTATTTCAGTCGTTGAGCCAAACAGAAAGCAGTTACAGTAACAATTTTGAGAAGATCAAATTTCAACTACAATTGTTCTAATATTTTGGGGTAAATAATCATGACATTTAAGGATGTCTTCCTTCGGGCTGCTGGGCAGCATGGTCAATCATCTTGGATATTAAGAAACAAAATTACAAAACTGTAAAATATTTTTCAACCGGCAGTAAGAGGAAATCAAAATACACACCTGACCCATTTAAGCTACAGACCATTACTTCCAGAACCCCATATATCATTTCACATGGTGGAGAAGGAAGTTTATAGACTAGAGTGATGCAACATTGCGTGATGTATTTGTTGTTGCAATAATTCTTTAGCTTTGGCTTTTGGGGAAATGGTGATCTTTTTTTTTTTTTTACCCACTCCAACCTTCCCTGTCCAGTTTTGGGAAACTAGGAAGTTAGTTCATTCATTTTATAAATAGGTACAGAAAGGCTAGACACTGAGCTGAGTGAGGAAACACACTAAGATTCAGAAGAGATGCTCCTATATCCAAGGAGTTTATAGTCTTGTAAAAAACGGACAGAAGTATGATAACAAGAAGGACAGTAAAGTGCTCCAGGGAGCTATGATATATGAATACACAGGGTGCATGCTGAGCTTCCCTGGGTTTCTAGGTTGGATGCTGAATGTGGCTGCAGAAGGGACCAGGGCTGAGAGCTGGGTGCAAGGTTTCCACTGGAGTAAGTCAATATGGGTGTAGGGGACTGCACTGCCTGGGGAGTGAGTAGTTTCTTTCATTGCTTCTACGAAGTTGGTGGTGGGTAAAAGACACGCTTTCATATATCATTAGGTTAGGGAGCCTGGAAGCTTCTCAAAGGGCAAAGAAATTTTTACATGAGATTTAGAGTTAACACTTTTGGGTCTGAATCCTGGCCTGTCACTAATCTGTGACCCAGGGAAGTGAATCAAGCTGAGGATCACTTTCTCTCCCATAACAATGAATTAATAACAAATGTCTCACCTTTCACTGAGTAGTGAAAAGGATCAAGTTCAATGACATTCTAATGTTTTCAAACTGGTATTGTAGACCCATGGGATCTTTTTGGACTAGCATTTTTACTTGATGCTGAGTAATTTAAAACATTTTAAAATAGAAAGTAAGAAAGTTAATCATGGAAGATGAAAAGTTCACATGAAGTTTTAAAATACTGCAAGAGACAAAATATTTTACACCTGCCTGCCTTTTGGGGCTATATCCCCACACCCTAAGGATATACATCCACTGTCCCAGGAAGGAAAAGTTTGAGAGTACTGTTTATGGAGGCACTGGGTAAAATGTAGGGCACTGTGGTGGTCTTGATGATTTGTAATCATTTTTTTTTTTTTTTTTTTTTGGTGAGGAAGATTGGCCCTGAGCTAATGTCTGTTGCCAATCTTCCTCTTTTTGCTTGAGGAAGATTGTTCTTGAGCTAATATCTGTGCCAATCTTTCTCTACTTTGTATGTGGGATGCCTGCCACAGCATGGCTTGATGAGTGGTGTGTAGGTCCAAGCCCAGGATCCAAACCCACGAACTCTGGGTGGCTGAAGCAGAGCATGCGAACTCAACCACTATGCCATGGGGCCAGCCTGTGTAATCATCATTTATTGATAGGTCATCCCCACAAAGCAAGAGCTACACTTCAGCTATAGAAAAATGGCTTTGGGGGCTGGCCCCATGGCTGAGTGGTTAAGTTCGCATGCTCTGCTTAGGTGGCCCGGGGCTTTGCAGGTTCGGATCCTGGGCACGGACATGGGACTGCTCATCAAGCCATGCTGAGGTAGCGTCCCACATAGCACAACCAGAAGGACCTACAACTGGAATATACAAGTATGTACTGGGGGACTTTGGGTAGAAGAAGAAGAAGAAAAAAAAGAAGATTGGTAACAGATGTTAGCTCAGGTGCCAATCTTTAAAAAAAAGAAAGAAAAATGCCTTTGGAATTTGTTGGCTAAATTCTACCCACATTTATGTTTGCATGTACAAATAGCTCTTATTTTGTTAAAAACACGCAGAAGAGTTCAGATCGAATCAAAAGGGAGTGGTGATGCACATACTTACACATGGGGTGGGGTCAGAAGCGGGTTCAAAGGACAGGAAACCTCAGGGACCAGGGCTAGAAAGAAAATCTTACAGCAGGTGCCACTTCAGCCAAGCTCTAAAGGAAGCTCAGGGTTTAGCCTGGAGGAGAAATGGGGCGAGAGGAGCTGGGGATGAAGCGGGGGAAGGGGCAGGGCCGGGCTGTGAGCTATGAGAGGAGGGACCAGGTCGACAAACTCAGAAATCAGGGTTGAATCCAAGGAGGGGAGAGTCAGCCATGTCCCCATGACCCTGTTTATAAAGACACGGAGCTATTAGATGGCAGTGATTTGTTCTTCAGTTCATTATTGCTCACACCAGAGAGGAGGCTTGAAGGGAAGTGGAATGGGCAGGACTTGGATAGCTACTGAAGGACAGGGAGAAATCGTTAATGTGGGGCGAAGCACTCACCCTTCTGGGTTCCATTTCTTCACTCTTAGCACTGAAATAGCGAGCTGACAAAGTGAGGACAAAGCAAAGCTGAAGTGTTAGAGGCTCTTGGCAAACAAGTGTCATGCAAGTGCCACATAATAATGTGACACCTTGATGGCACCTGTTTCCAGTCGGAACATCCTGGTTCAATATTTTATCACAGCTTGTCATAAATATTCCATGAAACAAAACTCAGGAAGTAATACTGGATTTGGATAATTTTTCTAGCCTCGGAAGTCGTGGCAGTGATTTTCATTTCCAAAGCATCTAATCCATTTCTTAATTAAGCATGAAGATGGATGGGACTGCTATAATATTTAACATTATCAAGTGTTGTAGCAATGGAAAGAGACTTGGTTAATAGTGTGGGAGAAAGGTAAGGGGGTGAGTGAGATGTCCGGAAAACCAAGAACTCTTTAAGGGGTTGACAAACGACAGACCCATGCTTTATGGAAAAATTGTGAAATTACCATCAATTAGATGTGGCTTGCATTTTCATGGGTTTGTTGATTTTCATTGTTCCCAGGAACATACTTTGCCTTTTCCTATAGGTGTTTACTGACTGGCCATTGGGAAAATTGTGAAGTAAGTGAATTTTGCTTTTGGTGGTTTTCTTCTCCCCTTTCTGTCTTCAGTCAGGATGCTCCCCTCTTTGTGGTCCTTTATCTGTAGATGCTCAGAACACTTAGGCAGCCTCAGAGGCCCCGTCTCACAGGGAAAATATGACCAACATAGCCTGATAAATTGTTAGCAACCCCATGGATTAACCCTGATCTGAGAATTTGCAGATTCAAAGGAGAGTAAGAAGTCAATCTTCCCAGGATCCTAAACCAGTGGACTAGGATTAGAACATTTGCAAAGATCTGACTCACATCCCTCATCATATGAGAGTCAACTGAGGCACCAGGAAACTAGGGTCCTGATGTCAGTCCCAGCTAGCAGGGCACAAAGCCAGACCACGACTCAGTCACCCTACATGGCGCTCTCATGGAACCTCATACTGGAGTTGCTTCAGTGAGGGAAAGAACGTTTCAGACAGGAGCATCTTTGCATTCCATCATTCATCCATTCATAAAAAAATATATTGAGTGCCTGTTCTCTGCCAGGCACCTGCTGGATGCAGGAGATACATAGTGAAGAAGACATTCTCCAAGCACTCCGGAAGCTTATCTAATATTGAGCAAATCACTTCATCACAATTGGGATGAGTGTGAATCATGAGGGGTGACTCTCTATTCCAAGAGAATGGACCTTCTTCTTGAAACATTCATCCAACAAGAGGGGATTCAACAGCATTCAGCAAGGGGGGATTCAATCTTGCAAGCCAACAGCAGCCCATATGCACTTCCCAAGCGAGCTACACGGCATCCTACTGTCCTGAGAGAACACTGTGCTTTCAAAAGAGGCCAGTATCCCCAGGAGACCATTCACAACCCTGGCAGGATATTTTCATTTTCAGTTTGTTTTCACAGCTGCTGGAGGAGAGGAGCTCTCCGTTAGTGTGCCGGCTGACCTTACCCAACAGTGCTCTGATGTACAGGTATCCCACTTCATCGGCCTGTCACGGGGATTTTTGAAACGAAGTGAAAAAGCTGAATTCCATCTAACGTATTCGAAATCATTGTGGATTTGTTGACATTCTTCCAGTCGTCTGGGTGGCAACTGTGAGACATTCCAAAGTGGTTTTGTCAAAAGACCCCGCTGAGTGAGAGGGGGCTGAGGAAATGGGGACGAACCCTCTGGGAGCTTGTGGAGACAAAAAAGGACTTTCGTTTGATTTTTGAAACAAACCACCTTGGAAAAGAAATCCACGAACATCCCTCAATACGCAGATGGCTTCCTGCTTCCCCTACCTTGCTCAGATTGCTCCTGCCTCACACAAAACCATGGGACCAGATGAGGTTAGTTGATGAGCCTGCCATCGTGGATGTGAATGCTGAGTCCCAGGGCGTGGTTCACTGTGACGGGCCACTGGCTCCAACTACGGTGAACATGGAATCTGTAAGAATAAAGCTGACGTTGCTCTGTCTCAAAGCAGAAGCTCTGAAGTGCATGCACACACACACACGATGCAGTTTCCTAATTGAATCTAAGATGTAAGTGCTTTGCTGTTTAAAAGGACCTTGCTATCTTGATAAGAAAAACTAATGAGGTGCCCTTTCCAGAGCTGGTCACACAACAGCCCTAGTGACAAGGACCCCTATCAAGAAATAAAGCAGAAGATAAATGAGATTTTTCTAATATCCATTTCACCCATTGTTCACAAGTGTCAGGCAGTACAGATTCTATTTATCATGGGGTAGTAGAGAGGAGCTGTGATTTTGTAAAGAAAGCTTAAATTGCAGTGTTGTATTTCCAGCCATAGGTAAACCTCTTTTGTCACCCGATAGAAAATAAAGCAAAGCTTGGGCTTAGGGTTGGGGAGAGGGGAGGATGTCCACAATCTTGCATTTCTACCTCAGGTCTAAGGCAATATCCGAGAAATTATCTTTTAGAAGACAGGAGAGTTAGAGATTATTTCGGACTATGGACAATATGAGTTTACTGTTTATAACTCATTAATTCGGAACTGTGTCAAATGTCCAAAATTCAAACGGAGTCTAAGAAGTTGCCACTTAAGACTGATGCAATTTAGAATTTTCAGAGACTACATAAAGACATAAAGTAAAATAGAGAGATTCGATTTCAGGCCTGGGAGAAGGTTGGGTAGGCTCAGAGGAAATCCCTGGGGTTCTCTTTTCTATAAGGAACGCCACAGGGATCAATATTTAGATGTGGTTCCCTAGGATCCCTGATTAATAACAGACAGCATTAGACAAAACGTTTGGGTATAAACCAAGAAAATATGGGAAACTCTATGGTCCAACTTTTCAAAAATTTACATTTACAAGAATTACAGAATTGTCGGAAATGTGACCCTGGAAAGGGCTCACTCAGGTGAGATGTTGAAACCCAGAGATGTTCTCTGCTAGCCCTGTTCAGCATTGCAGTGAATGCAGCCTTGTGATGGTTAAAACATTTTTTAATATTTTACGTTTCAAGAGAACTTTCTTATCTGCGGAACGCAAAGGCAGTGCCAGTTCCAATTCTCACGATGACAACTGCTGTTTACCACGGATGCAGATGAGAAATGTCCTTGTTCTTTGAGAAGGGGGAGCAGCCGCCAAGCTGGCTGGGAGGCACTCCATGTGGAGTGACAGCATGGGTCAGATGGCCCACCAGGCCTGGGGATCTCAACTCACACCCCTGCCTCTGGCTTCCTGTCTAACTAAGGAGCAGGCAGGGTTCCACATACATCCCTATCGTACACAGACCCATTGGGAAAAAGAAGGATTTTGAGCCAATATTAATTTACTCTTCTGGGAACTCTTACCATTCCTTTTGCTATTTTCAGAAGAAGGATGCATTTTTAAAATAAGTATTTCCTCTCCCAAATTCTTATATATTTTCATATTATTAGTGCCCTATAACATTATAGAGATAAGCAAAGGAAGAGGGGAGCACCACAGACGCTGCTGTCTTCTAACAGATTTTCCTTTTCAAAAGAGCTAAAGAACAGGCACAAAGGATTAATTTGCATTTCAATAAACATTTTCTCTCCCTAGTTGTTTCGATTTCCCCATTGCTCCTTGCTAGAAAGACATCCTCAGTCTGGCTGTGACATCGTTATTTAATGCAGGCAACCATGCAACATTCCAAGTCTGTGGGGTAATGTGGATTGTAGGGTAATCTGAGTTTGGCTTTGGGATTTTGCTGGAGGAATGATTCAGAGTAGGATGGTTGATGTGATCTGTCTGAAGTCCCTTTTGCTCCATCACTATAGTGATAAGATACTGGGCAATAATCATGTGAAGGGGGTAAAAACTTGCCTCAGATAGTAAACACAAAACCCAACAATCCTGGGACTCATAAATATTCTTGCCAAGGCAAAGGGAATTGCCCCTTTCTGCTCTTCAGTCTATGTGTAGCAGGCTTCCTGTTTTCCTTTTTTATTTCAGAATGGTCTTGATTGACTATTGAATAAATGAATGGATCAATCATTTACTGACCATCCATTGTCAAGTCTTTACTAGGCACTCAGAATCAGAAATAAAAGCAGTGTCCTTCCTCTCAGGGGTTTATGATCTAGTTTGAAAGCTTATTGAAATAAACAGTGTGAAAAATGATATGATAGACAACATAGGATGTGTCAGGGGAACAAGGAGGAGAGCTAATGCAGGTTGAGTCCTGATAATTATGTTAACCCACTGTTATCTAAACATGATAACGGGATTGGGCCGAGTGACCAGAGAGCAAACAGATAATGAGAAATCTGCTTCAAAAACTCTATAGCACTATACCAACAGTGAGAAGGAAAAGAGTATTTAGTATGTTCTAGACACTGTGTTAAGTATAGACATATATTATGATGCTTACCTCATAAGAACAGCAAGATGAAGTACTATATTCTTTCCATTTTACAGATGAAGAAATTGAGGCTAAGTAACTTGCCTAAGGTCATGCTAGGAAGTAGAGTTATACAGTTTAAACCTTGGTCATCTGTATACAAAGTCTATACTTTTTTGTACTACCACATACTGCTTTCCAAATAAAAATATAATTAATGTTGTTGGTGAGCTCAGACGATGGGAAGTAGGTGAAATTTTATATTTATCCAGAATGTCCAGTGAGATATGACTAAGATTGATGTACCACAAGTTTTCAACAGCATAGTTTATACTCTATTCAATAACTTTTAAACTTTTCTTTTTCTTTGAAGAAGACGTATCGTGCTTATGTAGTTGACTTCTAGCCAATCAGAATCTCTTTGCTCCTCAAAGCCAAGCAGATAAAATTGAGTGGCAGGCAAAGTGTGGAAGAAAACAAAGATGGCTGCGAGGTGGGCCGGTTCATTGCCATAACTGGGTCATTATACTTATGTAATGAATAGTAGAGGTAGAAGGAAAATGAAGTCAAGGATTTTCTAACATGTTAAGTCAATTAAATTTTTGTTTTCTTTCATTTACTTTTGGAAAATATTACAAGAATGATAGCAAGATGGATTGATTTATCTGCCAAATTCATTCTGTAAATATTTAGTGAGTGCCTATTATACTGGTCTTAGAAATTCAGAGATACAAGAAATGATTCCTGTCCTCAAAGAACTCACAAGACTGAGTAAGACCACTGTGTAAACAAGCCATTATAGAGTCACGCAATCCTTGCCATAATTGAGGAAGATAGAGATTTCTATGGAAGTGCAGAGGAGAGACTCAAATCTCTCCTGGTTGTTGGTGGAGGGGAAGGTGATACTTAGAGAAGTCTTACTACTACAGGGGCATGCCAGTTGGGGAAGTCTGGATGCATGAGAAGGAGATTTGGTTAGAGAAGGGAGTAGGGCTTGGAAGAAGGTATCCCAGGCAGAGGGAACAACAGTATGACAAAGGCATTTAGGTGATAGAATGATATCTTCACAGAATTGCAAAAATAATCGAAGCCAAGCATTTGTTGAACACCTAATATGGTCAAACGTTAGGAGCGCAGAGATACAAAGATACAACCGGGTCTTCATTCTTAGCATGTCTAATATCTCATTGGAGAGACAGATATATAAATAATGGTATAAATGAAATAAAATAAATAAAGGCATAATGAAAATAGTGTTAAATAGAGGTGGAAATAGCAAGCTTAGAGTCCAGAAGAAGGGACTGTTAATTAAGGGATTAGGAAAGGCTTTTTGGAGGAGATGGCATTTGAAATGGGGACTGAATGACGAAGAAGGTTTTGCCAACAGACAGTATTGGAAGAAGGAATTACAGGTAGCAAGAAGAATGTGCACAAAGACAGGAAGGTGTGGGCCTGTTCCAGGAATGGGTGCTATTCTGTGGGCTGGAGCATGGCATACACAGAAGTTATAAGAAATGAGTCTGGCCATGTCGATTGCATCTCCTCTGACAGTCTTACTTTCACTGATTGCCCCTAGTGAATTTTCTTTGCTTGATATAGACAACAGGAAAGTTCTCGCATTTGGAAGTTAACTCCTGGAAAATTAGTTGCCAAAATAAAATAGATTTATTTTGAAATATGGTAATTATCTGCCCCAATAAGAAAGTATACTAAACAAAAACCATTATCAAATATTGGCTGGGAACTGCCTAGAGCTCTTTCATCATTTCAATAACGTTTTTGAAGGATTTTAAAGATATATACCAGGGAAATTAAAATCTATGTTTTTCTAAATTCTTTTGTAAAATACAGTTTGAACAAAGTCCAAGAGGAAATGGTAAAAATAAAAAAGAGTGAACTTATTATTTGCGTCAATGCTTTGTAAAAATAGAGATCTCCTTCAACATTTATAAAATTCCCTACATGCTTTTCACTTTATATTTAATTTTTTAAAAGATAGGAACATTTTCAAAAGGGCACAAGTCCTGTAAATTGCAACCATTATTTCAGTATCCAAAGAGGGAAATCTCAAGAGGTATAGCACGGCTTGTGGTTTAGTCCAGATTGGAAAATATTTCTTTTGTCATAATTAACAGCACCATATGCCACAAGCTGACAATAATAGTAGCTATTAAAAATACTCAAGACACTTACGGTATTCAATTACTTAGAAAGCATTTCACAATGTCCATGCTAATCACTCAATCCAGAACAATTGCACGTTTCTCTAGGATATATCTTAGTTTGTTTTCTTATGATCATAAAGTGGTAGCCGGAGTCTGATAGTAAAAGTTCTCTTTTGGATTTTTTCAAAAGAAAGAGCAAAACCAAGAACCAAACAGAATCTTGGAGGAGGAAATGTTAATTAAATGTATGTGACAATCCGAACACTGGAGGTGAGGAAACAGGTCTGGACAGTGCAGGACTTCCCTCGTTGTGGGTCCACCTAAGCTCTGTGTTTGCTGAGTTTCATAAAGGGATTTCTACTTTGCTAGTCAGAGTGAGGCTGAAAAGTTTGACAATAAAATGACATTATTTTCAATCCCTATATGAACCAACTCTTCCTGGTCTTGAAGAGAGTTCTGCATTTGGAGAAAATATTTGGTCCAGAAGGAATGGAGAATTTAGTCCTTTGCCAGCAGGTCTTGACTTGGTTTGAGACTGATGCTATAATTAGGCACCTGTGCTCCTCATCATGTGCTTCTAAGAGCAACTTCTTCAGTGAGCACCTACTTCTAGAACTTTACGTGTCATGATAGCAATGGATGCCCACCAAAATGAGTTTCATCTCCAGATAGCATTTCCTTAAAGCAGTTATTTTCCATTAATGTCTCAAAACAGAGAATCTGGAACTAATCTTATTCATGATATTCATGACCTTCCAGTAGATATTGTAGAGATGATTTCAGAGTTCCAAGTTCTTATTACACCACAATATGACCATTTCCCCCTCATTCATGAATGAATGAATGCATGGATGGATGAGTGAATGAATGAGTTCATGTAGGAATTGTTAATGAATGAAGCCTTTGATGGTAAAGTTAACTATAACCTTGGGGCAGAGGATACTTATAGCAGAACTTTGGATGCAGAAACCATGAGGATCCAAGGATTTATATAAGCATGGACCCCTCAGTACTCAAGAGTGTCCATGATGCGCATCTGGTTGCATTAACTCATATGAATGAAAGAAAACAGCATGATGGGGGTGTTGTTTTATTCTGTGTATCAGAAAGATGCTGGCAACATTGCTTACAATATTTAAAGATAGTCCACTCTTTCCACGTCAGTGCCCCTAATTAAACTGAATATTTCTCAAGATTCTGTTTTTGATGATCTATTCATCAGTCGAACCAAACAGGAAACCTTACACAATAACATTTGATTTTTCTTTTCTTTTTTTTTTAAAGTACAACTCACCTATTATTGAAACTTGTAAATATCACGCTTATTTTTAGGACCTCAGAAATTCTACTTAACCCTTATTTAGGATGTGGAATTTAGTGTAGCGGCAACAAGGAAGCTTCTTATGCAAGGGAACAAAAAGCGCCAACAATGTTCTGCTCAGGTTAATTTGAGCAGAGCAGAGATTCCACGGTAAGTTCAAATCATTTGAGACTCACAGTCAAATTGAAAGGTGAAATCAGAATGTTTCAGATAACCATTATGATTGCATGCCCATGGAGGAAGAGCACAGCTTTACCACAGTTATATTTGCCTGGCATTCCCTGCTTTGAAGTATCAAAGTGACAATGCATCAGAGTTCTGAAAGTATTGTGTTCTTTAATTTTTTTGTGTGTGTGTGTGTGAGGAAGATTGACCCTGAGCTAACTTCTGTTGCCAATCTTCCTCTTTTTGCTTGAGGAAGATTGTTGCTGAGCTAACGTCTGTGCCAATTTTTTTCTACTTTATGTGGGATGCTGCCACAGTGTGGCTTGAGGAGCTAGGTCCACACCCAGGATCCAAACCTGCAAACCTGGGCCCTGGAAGCGGAGCGTGGGAACTTAACCACTACACCACAGGGCAGCCCCTGTGTTCTCTAATGTTTTTTTTTTTCTGCTTTATCTCTCCAAACCCCCCGTGTACACAGTTGTATATCTTAGTTGCAGGTCCTTCTATACGTGGGATGTGGGACGCCGTCTCAACGTGGCCTGACGAGCAGTGCCATGTCTGCGCCCAGGATCCATACCCTAGGCCACCACAGCGGAGCGCGCAAACTTAACCACTCGGCCACGGAGCCGGCCCCTGTGCTCTCTAATTTTTGAGTGATGGCTACAGCTTCTTCTCTGGCCACCGACTACCAGAGACAGTGCTGATGTAGAACGTCTCTGCTGCTCTGAGAAAAACAGAAGCTCCAGTGTGACGGCTGCAGGATGGATTCTGTCTGTGGTGGTAAGGGAGACAGCACAGTGCTGGGGAAATTGCACTGGCCTGGGACCTGGGAAGACAGGATTCTAGTCCCAATCCTACCCCTGCATAAATATATTGTCTTCAGCTGAATGTTCCTGTGCCTAGGGTTCTGGTCCATGTCAGTATGTGTAGAGGGGACACAATAAATCCCTATAGGATGCAGACTTTGCTCCAACGTTTATAGCTCTCCTTTAGTAACTTACCAGAGGTTGATCACTCACGTGGTGTAATGGAGAAAAGTGAATCTAGGTTGGCCAGGACACTGGGTTCTAATGCAAGTGCCACTGCCTATGAGCTGTGTGACTATCAAACCTCTCTGAGACCCAGTTCTCTCATTTACACAATTATCATGACATCTAGTGCACTTTCCACCTCGAAACTCTTTTGGCTTGTACGTTTCACTGATGTAGTCCACCTGTATCTCTTCCCTAGGGAGAGAGACATTTTAAAACTTATATCCTAATATGAAAATAGCACGTGTTTCTCTTTATCCTAATACTTTCATTGCACATATGCAAATGTCTCATAAATTTAGGTTTCTAGAATTTGGTGAACCATTCCTTTCATAATCTCTCTTACAGATTATCTTCACATGGAAGCTGTTTTTGACAATTGACATATAGTAGTCCTCTTTGATCTGCAGTTTCATTTTCCATGCTTTCAGTTACCTGCCGTCAACTGCGATCTGAAAATATTAAATGAAAAATTCCAGAAATAAGCAACTCAAAAGTTTTAAATTGCACTGTTCTGAGGAGCGTGATGAAGTCTCACACCATCCAGCTTGGTCCTGCCCAGGACCTGAATCATCCCTTTGTCCAATGGATTTACATTGTATACGCTACCCGCTCATTAGTCACTTAGTAGCCATCTGGGTTATCAGATTGACTGTTGAGGTATCACAGTGCCTGTGTTCAAGTAACACTTACGTTACTTAATAATGGCCCCAAAGGGAAAGAGCAGTGATGCTGGCAATTCATGTATGCCCAAGAGAGGCCGTAAACTACTTCCTTTAAGTGAAAAAGTGAAAGTTCTCAGCTTAATGAGGAAAGAAAAAAAATCGTATGCTGAGGTTGCTAAGATCTATGGTAATTTTTATTACAGTATATTGTTGTACTTGTTCTATTTTATTACTAGTTATTGTTGTTAAACTCTTATTGGGCCTAATTTATAAATTAAACTTCATCATAGGTATGTATGTGTAGGATAAAACACAGTAGATATAAGGTTCGTACTATCTGCCATTTCAGGCATCCACTGGGGGTCTTAGAACATATCCCCCGTGGATAAGAGGGGACCCTTGTACTTAAATTATTGACCCCATGATGTTAGAGTAAAGACTCTCAAGCAGTGGGGATTTCCATTTTTTCAGAAATTAGAAAGAAACTGACTACTGGGCACCCATCTAATGGATTATTGTTAGTCAGCTTGGATATGACCTCTGTGTTTGTACTTGGTGATGGGAGGGGAGACTGATGATGCCATATTTCCATAGCATTTTTCCATTTAAATTGCCCAATGCAGTAAACACACAATTATTGTGATGCAGCTCACTGACTTTCCCTGAAATGATATATTCTGCTCTAGCATGTGGCTATTAACAGAACAGAAATGTGAATCTGATTTTATTGCTGAACTCAAGGCTACTTTAAAAAGTAGAAAGAAAAATGCTAATATATGCAGCAGAAGGTATTTTGAATAAATATCTGTCATATACAGTTAAACTTGTGCTTCCCTGGTGTTAATTATGGCCCAATCAGAAAAGAATAGAGAGGAAGGTATTTATTGCAGGTTGAAAAGCCAAATATTAGCTCTGCTACAGAGTAAGTCAAGTGAAGTAGCAATTATATATTGTTTGGATCGTGCAGGGAATTCTTTAAAACAGATATTTTCTTGTGTATTTATTATTGATCAGAAGAGAATAATTCAAATAAAAACTTTGACTAATTGGCCATTAAGATGGCATTTTGGAAGTGTTAAAAATTCATTCCTTTAGGTTCTTTGACATATTTCTTATGTAAAAAAAGCTTTCTGCCCAATAATCTTTTCTTCAGGATGTTTGTCACATATATTTCTGTCTAGATAGACCCAAGTGGGTCTGGGGAAGAAGGAAAGATTTTTCCAAAAAGATAATAGCCATTCTTAAGAAAACATGAGTTATCAGAAATTATATTATCATAGTCATCACACCAACCACGAGGAAAGAAGGATCTGGAGGTCACAGGGATGGAATCTGTTTACCAATCAACTAATTATCTTGTTTTTGTATAGAATTTGAAGAAAATGATGTGCAAAAATCTTTTCATAGGCATCTAGTATCACTCTTTTCCTAAGCCAACATTTTTAATTTTGCTAATTATTTAGAGATTACTTGAATATGTTTACTTTTGAAGTTGTGGCTTTGGATGAGGGCAGATAGAGAAGGTAAAGATACATGTCTTCATAGACGTACATTCATTCCCCTTCCACACAGATCTTTAAAAACAGATTTTATATAACACGCAGCACTTAAGGAAAGAAAGTCTCTCTCCTCGCCCTAGAGGCATAAAGTTAACTTAGAATTAAAGCGAGAGAACGTGGAAGAAAAAATCAAGGGCATAAACCCTATGGTGGAATACGATTACAATGTGGAATGGTCTCCTAGAAGAAACATTGATAAACTGGTACATGGGACCTTCCACAGAGAAAGAGAAGTGGGCTTGGAATCATTCCTCAGATATGTTTGAGAACTGGATTTTAATAAGGATTTCTTTTAGCAACATTTGAAATGGCTTTTTGAATCACTCATGTATAAATTTTTTTACTTGCAAGATAATAAATAAATTAAAGAGCTAATTCTGTTGGGGGCAACTGGACAAATGATTCGCTAACTCCATCAAGGGAATGAAGGGAGAAGTCACACTGCATTGTTTCTGAATCCCCTCTACTTCCAGAGATGCATAGGATCACACTTCTCCATCCCTTGGATTGGAGGGGAGCTGCATCACTTGCGTTGAACAATGAAATGTAAGCAGAAATGATGCATGGGCCTTCTGGATTTTAATTGCTGATATCCTGCTCTTTGTCCATCCCTTCCGCTGCATGGCCTTCATAGAAGCGTGTCTAATATGAATGTGCTATAAAGGTCGTGCCACCTGGAGTGCTGAGCCAACACACGGAGGATGGCTGTCCTAGGGAATCACCTGGACCCACAGCAGAACTTGGTTGGGCAAGAAATGAACTTTTGTTGTGCTAAACCTCCAAGAATTTGGGGATGTTTAGTTTGCACCATAACCTAGCTTATCCTGAGTAACGCAAGCTAATAACCAAATTAAGAATGAAGATTTGCAATTGGCACGTTATTTACTTGCAAAACACAGGGACTCAGCTGAAAAACCACTACCATGACAATTCAGTAAGATGTCTGGTGCAAAATTAATATGCAAAGTGAATACCCTTCAAATATACAACCTAAATAAATATAAAAGTACGGCAGAAGAAAAATGTTTATTTCCAGTCACTGCCCCCAAATTTGAAAACATACCCAGGAATAAAATTCATGAGATGTACATAATGTATATAAAGAAAATTTTAAAACATTACTAAAGAACTCAGAAGAAAACTCAAAAAATATAAAAGTATGTCATGTTCTTGGATAGGAAGACACAGCATCATAATGATTTAAGAATCTTCTTGTGTTAATTTGTAAATTTCTTGTGATCCAATTAAAAATCAGGACAAGTTTATTCCAGAGTACATATGGTAAAATAAAAAGCAAAAATTTCAGCAAAATTCTAGGAAAGCAGAGTAATGGGGAGTAGGCTAGCCTTAATTCTTGCTAAAATGTATTGTAAAGCTACAGTAATTAAAAACCGATGATTCTGGTAGTTGACTAAGCAGATAGATAATTGGAACAGAGTGGAAATTTAGAAATAAACCCAAATACATAAAGGATTTAATAAACAATAAAAACAATATTTTGAATCAGTGGGAAAAGATGTAATATTCATTAAATAACCAATGGATAGGTATCATGAGAAATATTACATCTCTACCTCTCTCCTTACACAAATATACGTGGTAGAAGAGTCAAATTTTTGAAGGTTAGAAAAACTAAAATCATTAAAATACTAGAAAACCCCAAAATTTCAGAGTAGGGAAGGTCCGTCCAATGTGACATAAAGCTTAGAAGACATAGAAGATGTAAAAGATAAAAATGAAATATTGTAGTTACAAAAAACACATTTTCTGTGTGACAAAAACATTACACCTACAAAAGATAAATGACAAACTACAAGAAATACTTGCAACTTATATGACAAAAAGTTATTATCCTTAATATAAAAGGAACTACAAATCAATATAATCAACATAAACACCAACAATCCAATAGAAACGTGAGCAATGGATGTGAAATAAAGCACATACAAGGGAGTAGAAACATGCAAAAAGATACCATCCCAGGGAAATGCAAGCAAACACTCACTGAGAGATTATTTTCACAGATGGGAAAAGATCAAAACAGCCTACAAACAATGTGAATGAGGATGTACAGGAATTCGCCTGCCTTTCTGATGGTTTAACTGATAAAACCTCTAGGGGAGTAATTTGGCAATGTCTATGTACCTTAAAAAAATGCCCATAGTCTTTGAACCATTAGTTTAACTTCTGTAAATTTATCTTACACATATACTCACACAAGTGTGAAATGAATTAGGTCTACGTATAGAGCCCAAGATGGTTTCTGTAATAATGAATAATAATAATGATAATAATAATAGAGATTGAAGAATGACCTCAAATGCCCATAGAAAGAGAACTTGTTTAAAGAAAGAATGATATATTCATACAGTGGAATACTATGCAACCTTTATAAAGAAGGAGGCATCTCTATATGTGCTAATACGGAGTGAGCCACAAGGTATATTATTAAGTGAGAGATGCAAGGTTCAGGTGCGGAGCAGGGTGTAACTTATGCTAATGTTGGTGTATGTGTCTGTACCTGTGTGTGTGTGCATAGCATTATTCTGGAAAAACATCCTAGAGCCTTGGCAATATGGCTGCCTCTGGGGATAGGAATTGGAATACTCAGAAGTACGAAGAAGGACTTTCTCTCCACCTTATGAATTTCCTACTATGTGTTTTTAATCATCTACTGAAACCATTGAAATAGTTTTTAAAAGAAAAATTAGAAAACACAAACAAAAAGAAGGCTCAGAGATTTTATGGAGAGTGCAGGTCCACTAAGTGTTAATAATTCTAACAGAAGTGTCAAAGACAAATTGCACTTGAGGGTTGCTTTTTCGTAATGATCTAATTGCCAGACAACAGAGCAGTTCTACTCTTCTCTCATCTCTTTCTTAGCAGGTCTAGATTATCTACTCTTCCATAAAGTAGAAGCCTATACTTTTTAAGTAATTTTCAGGCAAAAATTGGGAATGGAGTCGTACTTGCAGAATATACAATGTGAGTCTTCTAGAACTAGTTGTGAATGTCAAAGAAATCCCTGGGTGAGCCAGGTGGCTATTTACAAGGTTGAGTGATGAATATAAAACCCATTCGAGCCCTCTCTGTACCCCCACCCTCTGTATCCATCTCTAAGAGAGAAGAGCGCGCCATTTTCCTTGCTCCACTGTGTGGAAGGTATGGATCAAATTTATGTCTTGAAATAAATTCAGAAATAATAACTCGTTCACTTGGTTATTAGTTATGAGAACATAGCCTAAAACATTCTGGCATTTGAAAACAAAGCAGAAGGGGAAAGCTGGTATGTGGGAGCAAAGAGAACTAATAGTTAGGGACACCTGCTGTGTGGTGAGCATTGTGCTCAGTAGTTCACATAGAGGTTTCATTTACTCCTCACAACAACACTGAGAGGTATGTATCATTACTACCATTTGACGCATGAAGAGAAGTGCAGCTTTGCAGCTGGTAAGAAGCAGACTAAGTCCCCAGCCTCCGTCTTGCACAGCTCTGGATTCTCACTGCACCAGAGCTTGGGCCATCATCTAGCGTCTTTCTTCAATACTCCCCCATTTTCTTATCTCACATTTTGCAGAACATCATTATGCCTTCATTAGCAGAATTTCACCTATGCTAAGGAAAATTTTGATGCCAAGAACTCAGAAGAGGAGCGAAAGTCAAATGGGGATGCTCTTATAAATATGAAAAACTATGGTGATTCACTGAAACCTCAACTCACATTCCAGGAATTGAGAGCTTCCCTCATCTTTTCCTCAGATAAAGGAAGGTTTTATGTTTCTTATTTTTAAGCACTGTAAGCAATTTTACTACCAAGTGTTAAGTCACTTCTCAACAGAATGGTGGGTGAGGGATGGCTGTTGTTCATCCTAGCTTTTTTGAGAGTTTCTGGAATTTTCTAAAGCTAACATTCTTCAGACTGACATGCCTTCCAGAGACAGATGTGAAGTATATTTCTGGGTTGGAGCTGGTAGGTGAGTCCCAAGCCCTCTGAGTCACTTCTGTGCACACACAGAAGAGGATCAGGTCTAAATTACAATTTTGAAATACATGTACACACTTTTAAATTAGCTTTTTCTTTAGCCCTAGTCTAGTTTGTTCAAACTCACCGTGAGCTTGGCTTTCTTTCTAATGAGGAAAGGTAACTTCGTTAATTCTAAAGTCTTCCACTTAGAAACAAAGTTCCAAATGTCAGGCTGAATCTGGAAGTGATTACTCATAGGAATAAAACATGATAAGTACATATTTGAATGAATGCTCACAGCTATGTTTTTTATTAAAGAAATTCAGTGAGAAGCGTTTTAATGCTGCCTTATAGTTGAGAATCTCAAGGTGTGTAACATTGGTAACTCCAGATTAGGGCTCTCCCGGCAACTGTCACTCTGTGACATCACATTTTATCTAATGAGGCATGAAATGTGCCCTTTGTGCACTGCACAGCAAATTCACATGTAGGGGGAACAGAGTTAGGGGGAGAGTGGGAGCCATCTCTTTGAAATCTTAGCTATAATGTTTCATCTATATGGTTTCTTTATTTGCAGCTATATTTTCTGCAGCTCTTATAATTCAGTAATTCTAACGCACTGCACAGGCTTTAAGTGTTATAGAGACGTTAGTCAAATGCTTTTCCTATTCCATTTTCCCTACTCTCATTAATTTCCCTTCCAATCCATAAGATCTTCCGGAACTATTAACAGGTTCTATGTTTACGCTCATCCAAATCTCGCTCATTTTATGAGCTATTGGTTTAATGGCTACAAAATGTTTTATAGCATCTAGTGACAAGCTCTACCTCATGGACCTGGTTCCAAGTAGTCCCCAGAGTCCTGTCACATTCAGTCAAGATTTTGGCTTCTGTCTTTCTACAGCGAGGGTCCAATCACTATTGAAGAGAGATCCAGACGGTGGGCTTACGGATTTGCTCTCTTCCCATAGGATACACAATTCCTTGCCTAATATTTAACATAACTCTCACTAAGAAAAAGAAAAAGTTAATGAGGATTGCGGACTGTCTTTACCATTGCTCATCCTGAGTTTCGGAAGGTAACCGTGTACTTGCAGACGCCCTTACATTCAAAATGTGCATTGAACAATCTCTTCCCCCAGACAGAGCTACACAGATGGTCTGATTAAAATCATAGGTCTGTGTTAAAGGAAAATCATTGCGTTAGAGGAAGCATTTGGGGAAAGTGGGCGATGGGTTGGGAAAAACATAACAAACAAAAGCAGATGGAGTGTCTTGCTTAGCAAGATATTATTCCATTATTCTTTGATTACCTAACTTCTGAAATGGGAGAACGTAGAATAATAGCAGGTACAGATTTGTCAGCAAAAAACCATCAGGTGAAACTCCTTTAGGGCCAAGACAACTAACAGGCTATTGTTTAAAGCTTTACAAAAGCTTGATATTTTGTCTTCGTTGGTACCTTACAGTGGCTCGCTGATGCAAAGAGCTCCTGCGTAACATGACATCAAGAGCCATGCATGCAGATTCCCAAAACAAATGCCTCCAATTAGTATTTTGCGATGGAGTACGCCGGGCACCCCAGCATTCTCACCAGAAAGCATTTCACTGGAAGAGTTCTGCTATCTGTGAGCACACGGGTTCTTCTGTGGGAGAGATGGCTGTTCCCGAAGTATCTTGGTTTATGTAATCCAGAAAGAATGCAGCTCAAGTAATAATGATTCAGAAGTTTATGTTGCAGAAAGCATGATAGTTAGACATTTATCTAACATGATGTAAAGGGAGGCTAATTAAACTTAAGGAAATCAAATTTTAAAAAAGAGGTTAAAAACAGTTTACAGATTTTCTGGGGACTATAATGATCCTAACATTAAATTAAAAAAAGCAAATGTACCCATTAGTTCAATAAATTGTAAACTGGGTTGGAGAAATAAGAGTGACTTTTATGAACTCAGTTTCCTCCTAAAACCATGGTCGGGGGGAAATGATTAACTTGAGGCTACTTTTAGAGGATGGGAAAGTGAACCAGGGAGAGAGGACTGAGGAATGTTTGGGGCAGAGGTCTGAGGTCAAGGTGCCGGAGAAGTTTAAGGCAATTATCCCCCAGAGTAATTGGGAGATTCTGCCTTACCCAGTTTTCTAGGGAGAATGGAATACCCTGTCTTCACATCACAGTCTGTTAATGCCATGGGCTTAAAAATGTGGCTCCTCTCTACTCTTTAGAAGCTTTAGGGTCTTAAAATTAGAAGGTGATTCTCTTTTTTAAAGCCATCATCCTTTTCTGGGGATCCTCTTCTTTATAGCCACAAATTTATGGGAAGGCTGCCTGGTAAAGAGGAAAGCTTCATAGACACATAAGTATGGGAGTCTGCCACTTTTAGCCCAGTGATTCGGATAAGCTACTTAATGTCCCTGAGACTTTATTTATTCGTCTCCAAAATGGAGATTATGCTCCCCACTTCATACATTTTTTGGAAGGATTGGGAAACACACACACACAAAGGATCTAGCAGAGTGGTTGGCATATGGTTGGTGCTCCATAAATGGGATTATTCTTTGCCTCCTTGCCTTCTGTTGCCTTTTCTGGGATGGGAACAGTTTAGTCTACATGATAATAAAATATTTGCTTCTCTAGACACAAGGATCCTGATAAGAGTTTTTGACTGTGCCATGTGGCGTTTACTGCTTTTAAGAGGGTTAGATAAAAATTAGGCATCCACAATGTTGCAAATAATATGTTAAATACTAGGAATATAATGATGAAGAAATTATATGCACACAGTTCTACCATCCTGCAGCTTCTATTCTGGAAGAAAGTGACAAAAAAAATCCCAATTTTTAAGAGGATATAGAAGGTTTCCTTCAAAGGGCAGAAGCTGAAGTGGTCAAAAGACCAGGAGGCCAGGGAGAGGGTTGGGTCTGCCAGGTTCAGGGTGGGGATCTGAGCTGCATCACACACATTCCTCCTCACTCATCCTGTCCCAAGTGTCACCAGCCACTGAGCTCATTGCTTGCCTGGAGGCAGATGACGAAGCTCAAATGAGAAAACATCTGTGAAAGAGTGTTGGGATATATAATGTGAGTGTTGGCCCTAACATGTTTAGTTATTTAGGGCCCTGCCTCAGCTCTCTGCAGGCCCACACCCTAGGGAATTCTGATCTCCTGCAGGATCTCTCCCTGCTCTGCTCTCAGGTGTAAGCTCCCTGGGCACAGCCAGGACTCCAGGAGGCAGTTCTGAGACCGCTCTCTTATTTATTAGCCAACAAGCAACTAAAAATGTCAGTGACATTGAAACGTAACTGCTTGAATTCTAATCATCCTTAAAAAGCCCCCTTTGTCCCTGATCTACGCTCCGCCCCTTCCCTCTGAAGGTATATGCATTTACTCAGAGATTTTGTTAGAAAGTGTTAGGCTCTACGATGTGAAGTCTTAGAGATCTAACTAGCAATTCTTACTACGAAAGCAAATTTGTTCACCTCCTTTCCGGCATAACATGAAGCTCTTTTGGGGGGCTGTGGAGGCCCCGCATACATTTTTATTGGGTGACCCTGGGACTAGGATTCCTCTGACAAATTTTTTGTTCAGTTACTACAGCCGTTTAGCAGTGGCTTCTTAAACGACAGGGACCTGGAGCTTGGAATTAGGGGGCCTCTCCAACAACTTGTGCTTATTTCACAAAGCCCCGTGCGAGGGTTTAGAGAATGCTAAAACCAACAAACAAATAAAACATTACCCCCTCCCCAAACCCTCTGATGCCTGGAACGCCTGATATGACATCAGAACATCAGTGATGTTGACAGAGAAAAATACCAAGCATCTTAAAATTCTATTGTAAGCAAGTGATTAAGCATTGATTTTTCAGGATTTGAGGACTCCAAAATTAATATACAAGAGACAGCGCATTTTAAAAAGCTGTCAATAATGTACACCAAATAGAAAATATACTGCTGCCTGCTATCAGAGCCAGCCAGCTGAAGAATTATTCTGCTTCAACTCAATAATATAGGAGCCCTTAAAAGCATTAACTCTTAAGTTCTAAAATAAGAAAAAAAGTGGAAAGAATAAAAATCTATAGCAAAAAGACAAAACCCTAGAGGGAGAAGTCAAGAAAATCTGTTTATTTGTGATTGTTTTTTTCACCCCCTTGTGAAAGCTTTGTCAGGAGTTGATGGTTCTCACAAGCATGAAGCTGTTAATCACGTTTAGGAAATTTACATGCTGTTAACTGCATATGAAACTCACTTAAGTCGGGCAGATTTACTACCCGAGATCAGTCTTATTGCATTTACTCTACACCTATCACTAATACAAATTCATTCTAACATGAATGTGTGGGTCTTGACTTGACAATAATCCTTTCCTTTCATATGAGTGACAGCCCTGATGCAATTCCTGAGCTGTTTGACGAAGATGTGATTCTGCAGCTCCAAACCAGGACTATGCGGTAAATCGATAAAGCAACTAACATGCTTCACAATCAGGTGCAGGCACGTGAGAATACCAGTGTATGAAAGTAAAGTCGAGGTGAGAAAAAGTCTACATTAGGTTTTTATCTTGGTTCAAGTTGGGAGCGAATACCAGAATGTCCTTCTATTTCTACATGAAAGCAGTGGCAGGTGAAACCAAATGAAACTGCACTCTCCTAGGCTTGAATCTGATTAGCAGACAACTTGGTATTTTTAGAGGAGAAAAAAATCACATGAAATAGATGCAATGGCTAGAACTTTCAAAGAAACAAGTGAAGTGAATTAAGAATATGGTGCTTGTTTAGAGATACCCGAACAACTGGATCTATCTTGTCCCTTTGGGGCTTAGCATGATGCTGTGTGTGGCTTGTACCTTTTGCACTTCTTCAATAGGGAGTGGATAAGAAGTCCAAATGGAGAGCTCAGGCTAAGGATTGAAGGGAAGGATGCAGTGAAGAAAGGAAGCTGGAGGAAGCTGGCCCTATAAGGATGCTTTCTAAACCCAGCCTGAGCTATAAATGATCAAGTAAGGGGTTTTCACTTTGGCCCTGAGGCTATTTCATTATGGGAAAAACCTTGCTGTTTAGAGCATCAAGATTTGAAGTTTTGAAACTTCGCTACATTCCCAGCTGATTCAGCAAAGCATGATGCTCTTTGTTCTCTGAAAATATAGGACCTTGTTGTGCTTCCGACACAGGCAATGTTGCCTCATCTGTAAAGTGGAATTAATCATAGTACCTGCTAAAGTACCTTATAAAAGGTTGCCACAAGCATTAAATGAGTTAATTCCTAACGGCAGCCTCACATAGTACAAGGTCCATGAACTCTGGCTGTTGTTTCTGCTGTCCTTGTGGTTGTTAACGGCCATATTTCCATAGTAAGCATTTCCATCATTCATGACACTCAGAAGGCAGGCAATTAGATAACACAGCCTTTGGATTAAAGGCTAAATGGGGGATATTTTTAATTTGTCTCTTCTATTGATGCTATTCCTACAGAATTATGGAAAAATCTCCCACCTTCCCTGTATTTTTACTTAAGGACATTAGCAGAGTGGATGTATGTGTCTATGTGACATCTTATTTTCTTATTAACAGCAAAAGCGGCAGAACCAGGACCTTTCCTCCTGCCATCTGCCTCTTTGTGTCCCTGAATTTGCTGTTTTCCCTTCATTCCCTGGAGGGAGATGATTATCCACTAGTTCTTTCAGCAGTGTAGAATTTCTCTCAAAAATCTCTGTGCCCAGGATGATTGTCTTAATTTGTCACCTTCCAGGAAAACATCTGAGTATAGTATGTTATTCACAGATTTCCACATCTACTGGGATTTGAGACTGTCCCTCAGGGTTTTCTGCAATCAACATATATAATAGCACCACGACTAGGTTTATATGCTGAAAACATGATGCAGCATTAATTTGGGTCATTTTTACAAGCCATTATGCATCGATTGACCAAATTAGCTGAATGTGATGTGAATTGATTAAGGTAGCTAGATTTGCTAATTGACTGTATCAAAATAAAAATCGTTTTGATTGTGTAGATGCAGACTAGAATAATGCAATGCATTATGGAGTATTACGTGTGTGCAGTGACTTAATGTGGCTCACATGTACTAGACAAGGGTGAAAGGTTAAAGGTGCTAAAAGGCTCTTCTGGTTTAGAAATTGATATGGAGGCAGATTTCTGGTATGGATTGTAGAAGTTTGTACACGAGCTCAACCTCGATCTATGTCAACTGTCACTAAAGAAGAGGAGATGGTAAAAATGAAGCAGAGGCCATGGAGAAAGGGATCTTCTTTGTTGTCCATGAGAATATCCTTCCTAGTGCGCACTGCCTAGTACATACTGTTCTTTCTCATTCCAAGTCACAGAGATAAGTAAAAAATCCTGAAACACTGGATAGTCAATGGAAACGCTGAGACAAGAGCACAATCCCGAAAGACTTGAGGAGTCCAGTTTCAACAGTCTTATCAGACGGGTACTGCATCATCTTGAGTGTGGGTTCAGTGCACCCCTCTGTGGTCAAACTCCCTGGGTTCTGGGCCCAGCTTGCCAGTTTCACTCAGTGGCTGACACTGGGGGTTCACTTAACTTTTCTGCATCTCAACCTCCTGATCAGTAAATTGGGTATAATAGAGCCTGTCTCATAAAGTTGTGTTATTCGACGAGATAAAATTATGTAAAGCACTTAGCACAGTCTCTGGCACATTCTAAATCCTCAATAAATATAAGCTCTTTATTATCCTTATTATCATTCTGATTTCAGAATGTCTTCCCCCTTTCATCACCTCTGGTTGGTCTTGGCCTCTGCTGCTCAGGGATGCTTCCTCCGCGATCCCGAAGCCACCAGAGCTGGCATGCTGTTTCAAGGGGAACTTCCTATTGCAGCGGCTTTGGGTTACATTGTGGCCAGCGAAACCTGCGTGACGGCTAACTCTGCCTAAGGGAAAGAGGCTTGATGCCATTAACATACTGCCAGCATGACAGAATTTCCCGCTGCTAAGATGAGCATCTTTGCAGAATCAGAATTAGTGTTAGTAGTAGTAGTAGAGAGAACTCAGAGTAAATTAAATGATCATTCTGCAATCAACTTGCAAACTGCCCTTTTACTTTTAGCGAAATAGGGAGCTCTTTTCTGACGTGTGTTTCTGGCACAGATTACCCACCTTGGCTGCCCTCTGGAGAATAAGGAGAGCTTCCTCTGCATATTCTCTGCGGATAGGTTTCTAACTCTGGCAAGTAGAGACAGCCACGCTATTATTCACAGGAGCGGATTCACAGGCTGCATCTCCCGTGTGAGTGAAAGCATTTCATCAAATTGTCGTGTTGTTTCAAGCAAGGTTGTTTATGGCCATAAAGAGGGCTCCAACCACTCACTTCGAAACCAGGTACACAAACACACATCCTGCCTGGAGTTCACTCCCTCGCCCTATCGCTAATCTTTTTCTCAACTTTCAAATGCTCGATGCTTTTCCCAAGCTATGGCAATAATCTTGGCACTTTTCAAGAATCAGTCCATTTTTCAGGCGCTTAATCCTTCACTGAGTTACATTAAAAGTTTTATCCTCGTAAGTCTCAAAACCAAAAATATATTCATTCGAAGTCTGCTTCTGGGCTTATCTAAATCAGAGAGTGCACTGTCTTTGCGGTGGTTAATCCTGGCTGTGCCTTGGAATCCACTTGTGGTGATTTATGGGGATGTCTGGGCCTCAACCCTAGAGATCATTGATAGGTGGGGATGAGGCATAGCAATGGGCACTTCTGGAAACTTCCACAGGGTTTACAATGTACAGTCAGCCTGTGAAACATGAGCTTCATGTTGCCCCTCACTGTCCAACGGGAGAAACTCCTTTCAGAATTTAGGGCTGAGGAAATGTTTTTTTCTAACACAGACTCAGCTTGCTTTCTTCTCCTAAATAGAGAGACTTATATAATACACTTTATTTCTTTTTATACCCGGCATAAGGAAGCTTAGAGGAAATTTTGGGTTCAGTCACAGAATCTGTTTTAGCTTTCCTGGTAAGTAGATTCAATCCCTTCTTTTTGGCTTAATTTTATTCTCTCTCAAAAATAAATTCGTTATACATTTCATTGCACGTTTCTTCACATTCTTGAGGGAGATGCTTCTTGTCTCTGCTCTTCAATTTTTCTCAACTATAAAATGAAGGGTGAAAATGGACTAAATAATAATAATTCTTCTTATTATTATTCCTGCTGTTTCTTGAATACCCGAGGTACCAGGCGCCGTGCTAGGGAATTTATACGTGAAACCCATGTCAGTCGCCGTTTCCTCCCTCAGGAAGGGGGTAAATTTGGATTCAGGACCCCTTCCTCACAATCTATAGCCTATTCAATTTCTAATCAGGAAATCCACCCCTCTCAGGGATTTCTGTGCATTCTGAGCAGGAATCCCAGCTCTCATGGCTGCAGAAACTATTTCCATTTATAAGAATCTGCTGCTTTGCCCTGGATGCAAAACTCAACTTTCCCTCAAACTTGCCATATAAAGTTGTCTCAAAAAAAGCTTCATGAACAAATTAGTTCTTCCCCAGAACTGAAGGAGGCTGTTTACCCTGTACATTCAACTGCATATTAGGCCTTTTTGATCTGAAAAGTTCCATTCAGCCACCCTAACAAGGGAAGGGTTGGCCCATTTTCTCTTTCCCTAAATCGGGATCAGCAAACTTGTTCCATCCAGTGCCAGAGAGTAAGTATTTTAGGCTTTGTGGGTAATGTGGTCTCTGTCATAACTACTCAGCTCTGCCCTTATAGTGTGAAAGCAGCTGTAGACAATACATGAACAAATGAGTGTGGCTGTGTTCAATAGAACTTTCTTTACAAAATACAAGTGGCAGGACAGACTCGGCCTGTGGATTAAAAATTGCCAGCCTTGCCCTAGAAAATTCTTTTTGATATCTTGCGGGTTCTTTCTCCCTTCTCTATCTCTTTTTGTCAATCCTATTTGCCATCCCTATCATCACCAACAATCCTAAATTATCTTTTCTGCCTACATGGAGCAATTCTCTCTTTGTCTCCAGAACCTTGGCATCTGGTGGTACCTAAGCGCCTGGGTGTCAAGCTCTACTCCAAACTCTTATGAAGATGTTTTTCCAAGCAAAGATGATTCTCCTATTGAAAGGGATTCTGGTGCTAACTATTTAGATAATACAATGTTCTCTGCCTCATTAAACTCCTATCATCTCCCATCAATCTTGTGAAGCAGTGGTCAAAAACTCTAACGCCTTCGAGATCAGGCAGTGGCCAGGTAGGTGAGACCACAGGGAGTCGGGAAATGAGAGGGGAACTGAGGCACACTGTGCCTGAAGAATTCGCATCAATCTTTAGAAACGATGGTGTTTGTCGACAAAACCAACCTATGGACTAAAGTTATCCCTCTGACTACCAGTGTGCGAGCTGTTCTCTAAGGTTTGTAGGTGTTATTTCTACACATTTGAAACTGAGACTCAAAGTCCGTGTGGTTTCTCCACAGCTAGTAAGTGGCAGGGCATTTTAGCAAATCCTCATTGAAATCCTTTTTACTATATGCCAAGCCCTGTGGTTGGCCTTGGGGATACAGTTCCTGGCCTCAGGGAATTTGCAGTCTACTGGAGGTGAGACACCATCACAATATTCCATGAGAGGTGCCGCCATGGGGATTGGTTGGGGTGCTTTGCACTTGCGTGGTGGAGTCATCAAACCCAATCATATGTGAGGGCAGCTTCCTGGATGATGTGATAGCTCACTTGATGTGCAAAAGACAAGTGGGATTCCATGAGGCAAGTTTTATACTGAGCCAGAAAGCCAAGGGCCAGCAAGTGCAAAGGCCCTGAGGTGAAAAGAAGCATGCTCCTTTCAAGGAAAGACATAGAACACTGAGCCAAAATGGAAGAGTTTTAGGAGAAGAGGCTGGGGAGAAAGAGAGGCTCAGGTCATCATGTATCTTGAAAGGGGTTTATTCCTAGGGACACTAGGGAGCCATCAAATGGTTTCGAGTAACAAATTTACATTTTGAAAAGATCTTTCAAGCTAGATTATGGATAATGAGTTTGAAAGTTGTAAGTCTAGAAACCAGAGTGGGCTATGGCAGTAATTCAAGTGTGAGGTGGTGGTGGGCTAAACGAAGGTGTGAGCTTGAGAGAGCTGGTCAGAGTCATGAAGTATTAAGATAGTGATTTGATAAGCACTCAAGATTTCTTTGATTACAGAAGGAATCAGGGAAAGGAAGTAGTCAAGAGTAATGTCCGGGGTCCCTTCTGAGTCTTCTACTTTCTGGTTTCAGCACAGAAATTTAGTACCAATTAGGAAAGAATGAGGTGTTATAGAATTGGACTTATTAATGTAAACTAGACTTGCACCCTCCCTTGCTTTTTTTTGGTGAGGAAGATTGGCCCTGAGCTAACATCTGTGCCAATCTTCCTCTATTTTATGTGGGATGCTGCCACAGCATAGCTTGATAAGCCATGCTAGGTCTGCATCCTGTATTTGAACCTGTGAACCCCAGGCTGCCAAAGCAGAACATGTGAACTTAACCACTCTGGCACCTGGCCAGCCCCTAGATGTATACCCTTTTTGGCAATGCCACAGCACTCTGGGTCATGGCTACTTCATCCCAGCAAAGATTTGTGCTTTGCCTCTTTCTCTGATTTCCCTTTCCTGTACCTTGTTCTCTCTTTTGGATCTATCTTCTTCCTTTCCAAAGCTCAAGGCACTGTTGAGTCTCTGGTGTTTTCATGTTTCCTAAGGGAAACTTGGGCGAGCTGCTTCATCTGATGGCTAAAGGCATCGAAGACCTAGGTTCAAAACCCAATTTAGCCACTTAATAGCTGTGTAAACTTTGGCAAGTTCCTTAACCTCTTTGTGCCTCACCTGCTTCACTTTAAAATGGGGTTAACAGCAGTCTCTCCCTCCTAGTGTTGTTGAGAATATTAAATGAGTTAACACCTAAAAGAGTGCCCAGCACAGAGCGAGGGATCAATAAATATCAACTATTATTTCAGCATTCCATTTAAGCCTCACGTTCTCTCATCCCCATTTCGTGAACCTATACTCCCGAAGTTACTATTTCATCCCATCGCCACGAAAACTCTCATTCCTTTAGAAGATACAGCTGCCAGAGATCTGAGAAACTATTTGATGGGTATGAGTTGATATTGGCCAACCCAGGATTTTTCCAATTAAAAGAACTTTGGAGAGTTTGGAAGCAGTATTATTGCTCTCATTCTTTGGAGGGTACTGGGTAGATAACATCCTCTTTCTGCCTAAAGAGAGAGTGGCTTCGCTGCATTATGACATTACCAGCATAGCATAGTTTCTCATGTTAGGATTACTATAGAATTCCATTCATTCATTCAACAAATACTTGTTAAGCCTTTCTAGAGAACCTGACACCTGGAAGCAAACTTTATATAACCCTTTTATTTTATATACCAAGCTGTGCCCAGAAAGATTGCAAGACTTGCTAAAGACCAACATCTATTTAACAGCAGAGTCATTTCTAGAACAGGAGGCCATGGCATTCTCCCATTTCCTCTGAGCAATAGGTTCCAAATTTGCTTTGTAGAGGAACTTTTAGATACTTTTACTACATAGTACTTTTAGTCTACATAGTACTGTTTACTCTCCAAAATACAGTTGATGCTTATTTGTGGTAGTTGTGTTCTATGAAAGTCGCTGCAAACACCGAATTAGCAAATACTGAGCCATTGCTCCTAGGGGAAATGCAAGATTGCATTCCTATGAGCCCCTGGTCCTAACATTTTCATCAATGAACGAACACATAACCTTCTTTCATATGTTTGAAGTTTAAGGAAATCTGTGATTGCGTTTAAACAACTCACTTAATATATATTATTGATTTATGAACACTGAACTCATGGCCAGCATCACTGTAACTCAGGCCTGAACAAAGCTCATCTAACATGCGTATTTTCTCCATAAGGTGCATCACAGTCTTCTTGCTTTTAGGAACCCTAAATAGCACTTCAGTACTATGCTGGGGTCATTTTAAACGGCAAAATCACCAAGAGAAAGCACAAAAAGGTGGAAAATGTGGCACAGAGTAGACTGGGAGGAGGACATGTTTACAGTATGGAGGCTAAAACAAGAAGTCATGGCGTCGCCTTGTTCAGCCTCTGCTGGGAACATGTACATCTGGTGACAAGTATTTTTGTCGCTCTATACATGTCCACACATGATTGCAAAAGTACCTCAGGTATTGATTTTAGTGTTACACGTAAATTTTAGTGGGTAGGCCACTTGACAAATATGGAATCAATAGATAATGAGGATTGACTATACTTTGATATATTTCTTATCTCCTCAATACTTGCATTAAATATTTTTTATCTCTACTGCGTGGTTTCATAAATTCTAACAGAGAATAGTGAATTGGTCACACAAGCATAGAACAAGGCCTAGAACTTAGTAGACTTCATTTATTGATGGGAAGACGGCTCCTAGGGCCTGGAAGTCAGGAGCCAGGGTGACTGAATTGAACCCTTACTTAACTGAGCCTATAGATACCATCAAGCTCTTCAGAGCTTCCTTCATCAGTTCCCATCACTTGATGACAACCCACCATTTGATGCTAAAAACTCTGTTCCACTATACAAGCACTTTGGTTTTCTCTTTATGTCTGTTTCCTAGAGAGTGCAGCTTTCATTTACCAGCTCACCATTGTCTAGCCTCTGGCCAACACTTGCAGAGAGAAAAATTCAGAATTCACTATCTAACTCCCAATCAGTGGCTTATGAACCCGGGTAACCTGCTTTATCTTAATAGTGTGATAGCAACTGGCAAGGGCAATAACATGAAGATAAGGCTGGACTCATATCTCTCCCTGTCAACAGGCCTGGCCCCCTGTTCATTTTTATTCTTAAATAAGTGACTCAATCAGTTCTCCCTTGCTGAGTTCCTCGTGGCAGCCTCTGTGAAGTTGTGGGGAATGTTAATCACTCACCATCAGCTCTGGAGACAGTTGAATTTTATAACTTTTGTTTTGTTTTGTTTAAATGGAGCCATTTGCCATAAGATAAATCTGCCTTTAAAATCAGAAAAACAACTTCTGCAGAGACTGCCTTACAGATGTTGCTGCTGGGGGAGAGACATACATCACCTTGGCTTCATAGTGGGGGCCTGTGTCCAAGGGATGAGGAAAATGGCTTATCTGGAGGGACATGGGGTAGGGGTGGTCATCCTTCTACTACTGCAGTAGAGTAGGAATGGCAACAGACATCTAAATGGTGTTAAATGCAAGGGCATAATAAAAATTGTCAAAATTACCAAAGGAGAAATGGGGGAGAAAGCAGACATCTGGTCAACCTAATCAGCCTTAGAGATCAGTTAACCTAGGTCCTCAAACCCAAATTACTCTAGAAACACAAGCTCACTCTCCCTTCCACAGACATTTCTCCAGGTTACAGCCCATGCTCATGAATTCTATATCAGTTGGGGAGAAGGCCGAAGCATTTTGTTTACCTCCTCATTCTGCCTTACCTTCTATTATACATTTGCTAGCACAAATAATGACATTTGAAAATTATACATATTGAGTGTGATAAAAAAATTCAGCCCTCGTTTCCAAAAGAGCTGATCACCTTACAGGAAGAAGCAATAAATCTAAAGGACATCAACAAGAGGAATAATCATTTGAGGCAGGTTATGGTCCTCCAAAGCATCGTTTCTATTTTCACTGTGATTATCTTACCTTAATCATACCCCTGTGTTACATTATTGCTTATAATAAAAGTCCACATATTGGAGAGGAAAAGCTTTTTTTTTTTTTTTTTAAAAAAAAAGCATTTTCAGGGAGGATTAGAAATTATTTGAAATCCAAGCAATAGCAAGCCTAACAGGAGACCAACTTATACACTTCTGCATTCAAGGGTTTGAGAGCGGGCTAATAGTAATTAAGGGGAAAAAGTCAGAAATATGTTACATTCTGCCATCTCCATAATTAAACAATAGAACTACTATATCATTTCACACAGACATTGTAAATACTAAATTAAGAAGCTCCGATGAAATGTCAGAAGCATTTTCTTATGAGTTTATATCAGCCATGTGATTATCGTATTGATTCTGCATGCCAATGAGATAACATTCCATTGTGTTTATTTTTCTCCCAATTGCCTTCCAGAAAGTAATAAAATTAAATCCAATATGATATTAAATGTAAATATGCATGGATATTATATGTAAATACCCACTTTAGACTCTCTTTGCTTTTTGATATTTTCTGAGCATAATGTTGTCAAGCAACAGTAATATTCCTTTCCCCCACATGGCCCACCCTCACTTCCAGTACCAAGAGAGAAAACACCTTTTGTAATTCCACTTGACATTTGTTTCATGATGTGTGGAAAAAGAAATACCAAAAAAAAAAAAATTGCCTTTAAAAGCTACTGAGCTAAAAGTTTAAGGGTTTTTAAGCTAAGAAAGTTTGATTTCTGACAATGAAGCCTTGAATGGGTGTTTGCTGTAGGCTTTATTACACTGCCTTACTTCTCATGTTGATTTTGTTTTCCTCTAAATCTGTCACTTCATGTTAATTGGATGATCAAAACACTTGCCCTCATCTGACTGTTGATTGAAATATCCAGCTAGGACTTTGTCCTTGCAACTCAAACATCAACAAGACCTTTCTATTAGTAGAAAACAAGGCTTTTTATCAGGATGAAGCGACCAATCATCTTGGCTAACTTAAGAAGACCAATACAAGAATCCGGCTCTGAAAGGACATGCAAATTGGTCAGACGTGGTGGCCCCAAAAGAGAGTCACAAAGGAGATCACAAGGTTAGCAGAGGAAGGGCGTCCGATAGAAATCAATTATGTTAAAGATGTTGTAACTGAAGCCTGGAGGAATTAAGAGGCTTGCTCATCATGCCTCAACCTTCTTCTGTTGCCCTGTTAGTTTCTTTCGTGGCAGAACTTCTATATCTTTGCACATGTTGCTCCTTCTGTCCAGGAAGAGTAAGCCACTTGCTTCTATCAGAGATTTGTCTCTGTTAATCAGAATGATTTATTCGCCCTTTTTTCTCTCTGGTTTGTATGTCCCTGCATCAGCAGAGTTCTTGGCACATGAAATTCTTAATAATTGTTTGGTGATAGGATGCTCAAGGTCACACAGCTAATTAGTGACAGATTTGAGATTAGAACTCATATTTATTTATGTGTGTTCTTTCCTCCTATTACTTTGTGCTTCCTCCTCTTCACAGAATCTGTAGAAAAGCTTATCATTTCATCATTTCCTCAGGAAAGTAGCCGAGAAGTGAAGGATGAAATGTATGATTGGATTTGATTTACCCATGATGCAAATTGGCATTTTCTTTTGGCCAATGGGGCCTTTTTTAAAAAAATAGACTTTAGTTTTCAGAGAAGTCCGCAAAACTGTGCAGAATGTTTAGGGGTTTCCCATATACCCTCTAGGCTCCCCCAACCAACTTCCCTCATTATCAACATCCTCCACCAGGTGGTACATTTGTCACAACTTATGAACCTACATTGGCACATCATTATCACCCCAAATCCACAGTTTACATTAGGGTTCACTCTTGGTGTTGTACGTTCTATGGGTTTGGATAAATTTAAAATGACGTATATCTACCATTATAGTAACATAAAGAGTTGGTTCACTGCCCTAAAAATCATCTTCTGTTCTTGACCTGTTCATCCCATCCTCCCCCTAAACTTTGGCAACCACTGATTTTTGTATTGTCTCCATAGTCTTGTCTTTTCTAGAATGCCATATAGTTGGAATCATACAGTATATATAACAGGGCCTTTTTGTAGTTATTTCTATCATGGAAACACCACTGACCATAGTTTGGATAAAAGCTACTGTCACATTTTGTGGGTGGGTCTACCTAATACTGTAATAACTAGGCTCGAAGGGAAGTTTTCAATTTTCCAACTGACTGTTTCTGCTACACAATACCATAACAAGTAGAAAGAGTGCTTCTTTTTCTCTTTTTCTTCAAATTAAATACACATTAGACTGAAATAATAGATGTCCTCGGAGTCATGTTTACTGTTTAGATAATGTTACAAATGAACACAGACTCCCTGCTTCCTCCTTCCCCCCAGTTATGATGGGCTGTGCTAAATTCGTGCCTGGTCTGCCGACAAATAGCTTGCCTTTACAAGGTAGTTGGCTGATCATAAAATAGAAATATAAAAAGAAATTATATATAAAATATTATATATGTATGCATAACATATACATATGTAACATATATTATATATATAGAGAGAGGAAGTGTGTGCGTGTGTGTACATGCTTGAGTGTTCATACATAATTAAAGGGCCTCACGTGTCTCTGGCCTCATTGTCTTTAATCTCTGACCAAACCAGGAAATCAAGTCAGACATGGACACGGATGACTGATTTTCAGGATCCTTTCAGGGAAAAGGCTCTTCAGTCAGGTAGGATTTTTAGGAGCAGCAATTTGAAGTGACCTTTGTTATGTTTTGTTATAAATATGCTTATTATGACTGTGTCTTTATTTCAAGTGTTTGTGACTTATGGATTCTAAAAGGCATTACTAATGCCTCAGTGATGCCACTCTTTCAAGTGCTGGCCAAGGTAAATTTGTTGGAGATGGTATCCTTGCAGCTGAAAGTAGAAAAAGAAATGAGATGATGCAGAAGAATGCAACTCAGTGATGGAAGTAAGGACAAGTGAATGTGCCTGATGCGCTGTCTCTCAGGGGGCCTCTATGTCTGGCTATAGGATCAGCCCTCTAGAAGGACTTGCCTGCTGCACATGTCTTCTCCTGGTAGCTCCATGCATCAAAGTGGGGTGCACAAGCCTCTGGCTGCCTCCTTGGCTCTGGAGGCCAAGCGGTAGTGCATTCCTCCCGCACATGCTAACTCAGGGAGTACAGAGTAATGCACTTGACTTGTCCCCACTACAAGGTGTTTCCAACTCTCCTTTCCAGCTCACGTCATAGTCAGATCATAGTAGAACATAGCAGAGCATTTGGAAGTACGTCCACCAAACTCATCACCCTTATCTCCGCTCTCCCATTCCCAAGTGACAGAAAGTAATGTAGTCCTAAGGTCCCATGTGGTCATTTTGTTTCCATCTTTATTTGGACCAAAACTGACTTGCAAAAATGTCTGTGTTGGCTCTATTGTCAACTTTATCTCTCTTTTTTTAACCTAGAATTCTACAGTTTACTCCCCCTAACCGCTGCAACTGGTCTAAAAGTGAGACGCTGAGCCACTTAACCGGTTTTCTTTATACCTGCCAAATTATCAGTTTGACTATTTTTTATTGACCTTTCTGAATCCACTGTTGACTCTTTTGGGCTCATATACACAAAAACTTTTATTAGCATGAAAGAACAGGTTCCCAGCAGTGAAGCGGACTTGAATCAAAGAAAAATTTCTTTCTTCAAACTTTTAACTTCCATCTTAAAGAACATGTAAGTCTGTCCAAAGATAAGTTTAAGATTTTAAAGTTATCTCACATTAGTGAGAACAACTTGGAGCAATAATCATTTAAATGAACCATCAAAAAATGTCAACTCTAAAATAAAGTATTACCAGCCCCTCACAGAATAAAATTATATTCACACATGCTCTAAAATTTAGAATGAAAAATTTTGTTTGGCACCATTTTAAAGAAAGCATTGAGGGAGAGGGAATGTGAAGATGTATCTTTATGTCTGTAGGAAGAATATTTTCATTTTTTTAAACCATCGATATCTTAAAGATATGGTTCTAATTAGCGATGCTGGGGGTTGAGGCACATTCGATCAAACTTGTAGCTTATTCATTTTAATAGACCTTATTTAACTAACTGAAGAAAAGCAAAGTTCATATTGTTCCTGTCCTTTAGTTGTGATCAAAATATTAAAGGGTATTTCAGCGTAAACTAGTTATCTTAATTGATATGATGCACAGCAAAATATATTGATCCGCATGAATTGGTCCTAGATCAATCGTCCTTTTGAAAAGAATATTTACATTTAGGAAGGACCTCAGAAACTCATTGAATCCAAAGATTAAAATTAGTTTCCCCTTAACAATAGTGATTAGTTGGGTTCCTTGTACCTCGAGTAGTTTTAAAAATTAATCCAACATCTCTGAGATGCTTTGCAAGATTGTTCCTCAGAGCATATCTGTGAGGCAAGTACGTGCAGAAGATGGTGCAGCCCGTTCTTTTAGCACATTAGCAGATGGAGAGAACTGAGTCACAAGCCAGTTGGGTGATTTGGCTAAAACCACAGCATCTAAAGTGATTACTGCAATCCTAGAATAGAGTTCTCAACTCCTACCTCCCATCTGTTCTTTAACGAGAGTTAGGGAGCCAATTATCTGTTCTTTTGTAAGAAGAATCTACTGACTATATTAGTAGAGATAGAGCAAAGTTTGCCTAGACTTCTCCACTCCTGTTCTTCTATTCTTACTGCACCCCATCCTTCTTACCTACCCGCTTTGCTTCCAACCACAATATTCTCATCAGCTGTACAAAGCCTTTTGCTATAGGATGCTCTGGGAGAGGGGTATGTGTACTCAGGTGGTAAAGGAGATCCTTGATAAAGGAAGCCTTTATTAACCATTTTCTCTGTTCTAAATGCAGCTCTGGGTACTTGGTACCATTTCTTATTCCAGTCTCACTAGAACTTATTGAAGTGGGACCATATTTCATAATACATATGATATATGCTACATAAACAAATTTATGGTGGTGGTGCTGGCAGTGGCAAAGTGGAATGTTTATTGAATCAGAAATAAAATACTGGATTCAGGCTTTGGCTGTTGTCGCCACTAAACCTGTGTGAACTTGGCTAACACATGTTTTTTCTCTCTGGACTTAATTCTCCCACCTGGAGTATAGGCAGGGCACAGTAGACTAGACAAACACTCAGACTGTGCTGCCTCTGAAATTATAGGAGAATGTGATGGAAATTGTTCAGTCAAGGTGGGAAAGCTCAATGGTCCTCTCAGGGGTGATCACATTTGCAAGGCTGCTTTTCAATCCTAGTCCGTTTAGGCCAGTGTTCTCAACGCTGGCCATAAATCACAGTCATCCACATCCCCAGAGCATTTGCAATCTCTAATACTAAGCCTGTTGATTCAGGGGGTCCCCTGGGTACCCATAGCTATATTTTTTAAAAGTTTCTGATAAGTGCTTCTAGAGGGGTATCTCAAGTTAAGAATCACTACTGTACACTGAGGAATTCCAAAAATAGGGAGAGATATTTGGCAGAATCAAAGCTTTCCTGAGACTTTAACTCACACCATCTATTTGGTCTCAGTGTGAGTCTAGACCTACCCATTAGGCAAGTGCTTGGGATGCGGAGAGTTTGGGGAACTGGAAACGTATTGATTGTAGGACGCAAGTTGAGTGCTGCCTGTGAGGTCAAGCCTCATCTGCTTTGATTTCATCCAGATCCTTTTCCCTTGCCTCCAATTCAACCTGGATAGAGTTTTAAATCTTTCCTTAAAGAACACCCATTAACAATGATGAAATAGTCTGGCTCCCAGATCCATTCAACCCCTCAAGCTCTAAGATGAAATAGAGGCATCAGCATTGTCTAATTTTATCTTTGGAGCTAATTAAGCATCCTGTGGGATGCACTAAGTCTAGGATGTTATTTTGCCTAAAGTAATGGACAGTCACTAAGGATGAACGATTTTGGGTCCCCAGGCCAGTATTAATCTGGTTGTCTTAAGGTAAACACATCTGGTGTTCAAAAATGCTCTCTCTCATCTAAATCAAACAGCTACTTTAAGCTGGAAATCCCCAAACACAATATCTTCCATGTAATTCCACAGCTTTCCAGGATGAAGGTTGTAACAAATGTTTTCCTTACTCAACTGATATTTAGACCTTTCCTTTGTTGGTATCCAAGAAAACACAATCTTGTGTGGCTTTAAAATGCATGGTCTCTCATTTTGGTGTTTTTTGGCAGTTGAAGCTGATTGAAAATGAGCCACTCACTAGTTTTAGAGTAGTCCACCTTTTCTGCTTCTCCTCTGATTTCTTGCATCTGAGGAAGAACATTTACCTAATGGTCTTGTTCTGAAATTAACAGGAAATTGATTATTAATACTTCCCCCTCTTTCTTTACAATGTTTACCTTTGGATACCTTTGTGATTTGGGGGTTCCCAATCAGGATGGATGGAAAACACTGGCCGCTTTTCAGAACAGGATTCTACCCATGCTTGGCTTTGAGATCTATCAAAGAATAAACCTGTAATCTCAATACTTGTAGTCTGAATCTGCAGGTTACAAATGGAAGTCACAATTCCTGTGGCAGGCATTTTGTTAGGCTGTCAGTTAGCTCATTTCGCTGCCGTTTCCTATTTTTAACATTCTCTTTACATAAATAAAATGTAACACTGTGAAAAATGAAACACCTGAGCAAAAACACATGATGAGGTGCCCCAAAGAGCACTCACATTATTCATTTCAAGCGGTTGGTTGGTGCGCGATCTTCGCTGAATATTGCAGCATTAGGTGTATTGCTAAGGTTATAAACTGAGTAAGGAAATAAAATTGCTCTTGGTCAAGGATCACCTTCCAGCATTAAATAGCTTTTGAATATTTATGGAGAGCATGGAATACCATAGTGGTGTTTAAAGATGATCTCAGAAATATTTTTCCTCAGTTTCTCCTTTGATTCAAATAATGATGGAATTTCAGGTCTAGAAAGAACTTTAAAATAAGTTCTAGATAAATGGTGAGGATAAACTTTCCCTAGGTTACACAGTTGATTTTTTTTTTTTTAATTGTTGCACACTCCTTATTTTGTTTTGTTTTTGGGGAGGAAAATTGGCCCTGAGCTAACATCTGTTACCAATCTTCCTCTATTTTGTATGTGGGACTCTACCACAGCATGGCTTGATGAGCAGTTTGTAGGTCCATGCCGAGGACCCGAGCCTGTAAACCCCAGGCGACTGAAGTAGAGCATGCGAACTCAACCACTACGCCACCAGGCCAGCCCTTACACAGTTGGTTCTTAACAAATCTAGTCTAAAACTCCAATCTGCCATCTTCCAGTCCTGACATCCTTCCACAAAGCCATGTATCTCTAGAAAGATGAGGAACCAGACTTTTCCCTATCTTTATGGTAGTTAACCCATCCCAATTTTATCAAGTAAATTATTATTTCGGTCTTCTACTCTAGCAACTCCAGAGAGCTTTAAAAAGAGCTCATAAAGGGACCAATAGAATTTATTTCACAAAATCTCACTTGGTTAAAACATGTTACAAGGAACCAAATTTGTTGTTTCGAAAGCTATACAGTGCTAGCTAGTTTTCTCTTTCATGACCGTAACAGAAACCTGTAACTTGTGAAAATATGTGCCATTGGCCTGAAGAGTGGCCGTAGTGTCTGCTTGTACCCAGTTTTTCATTAATAAATCATGTCCAATTCAAAACTCATTCTCAACTAACCATGGCTCATAGCATGACGTTGATATAAAGGACAATCATGCTCAAAAAATTATGTAATTGCCTTTAGGGACTGAGACAAAAGCTTAGGTCTTTTATCCTCTGTGTAGCGGATTTTCCATCACAGTCTAAATCCTCCCAAGGATTCCTGGAGGAGTGAACCCCGCCAAGTTTCTTCAGTCACATTTTTCTGGCTAAAACACAGATATCTCGGTGCTATAGATAGTGCATTAAACGTGCCCTAACTTGTAGAATCAACACAGCCCGTGAATCCTAGTAACCCTTTGGCTTACCTCTGAAAACCAGCCATATCTACTTAGTTTAAAGGGGAGAGAAGGGTTGGGACAGAAAGGAATGGGAAGGAACACTGAGCACAACAAAACACCAGCACCTTCCAACTCTCTGAGTCACATGCAATGTTGTAAAATGACTTATAGCCCTGACAATGTTGGCAGAACATTCAGCATGGATCATGCATTTCAAGCACATGATGCAAATGCTTTTTGGCTCACGATTACAGGCTAGTAATTTCCGATGCTCTAGAGCTGTTCCAAATAATTCATTGTATTTGCTTTCTGTACTGAGTCCCTTGGACTGATGACAGGAAGCCTTCCAAAAGTATGCCTTCTACTTGCTATATGACTTTGCTATTTCTCTCATGGCTGATGTGACCCTATGTTCTTACACAGAGTTTTACAGAACATTTGTGCAAAGGCAAATGACCTCCATTTCCTGGTCTCTTCTCAGAGTAAGCCTGCTCGCACAATGTGCTGAGATTGCCCAGGGTGTGGTCCAGTCAATGCTTTAAGCTGATTTCATGTTTGACTATGCGGTAAACCACAGGATCAACCACCCACTCTGATTTGACCAATAAGTCAGCCAAAAGAGTAATCATTTGGAGTGATTCAGCTGTAAAGACAGAGCTTTTTTAGATCATATGGAAAATCCACAGCTTCATTCTATGGTTGGAATTTACGTGTTTTCATTTGTAGTAATATTCTTAGGAAGATAGTAATGGGATACTGACAACAAATATACATATTCAAAGGATAGACATCAAGAATACTTCCATTTTTTATACAACGGGAAAGGTATCCTCATTGATAATTATTAGTTTGAACAGAAAAGTTTGTATCAACAAGAAAGAAGTTAGACATGCTTATTTGACTATTTTTTCCATTATCTGAGCAAGACTTCTGTGCTACTAACTGATTGGATGCTGGCTAGAACAGGTTGGTCATTCTAGTCAAGTCTGTTGGAGTAGCTCTTTGTAGAAAGAACAGCTGAGTAAATTCGATACATCTTTTCTCCAAGCATTTATATTCGTTTCTCAGCTCGCTCACCATAACTTAAATAATGATTCCGTGAACTCTTCTTTTTCTTCTCCTCTTTCTCTTTCTCCTTCTCCTTCTTCTTACTACTACTACGACTGCTATGAAGAATCTTAGAAATCATTTTACTCTGTCTATAGGAGGGAAACCCACTGAAGCTAATATCTTCACCATTTTTTATCCTTTTGGTCAAGCTCTCTTTGCCATTAAACTTCTTTTTGACCAGAACATTTATTTTACTTTATGATAGCTACTATTTATAAATCTTCTAAACAATGTTTTAATTTTATCTTTCTCTGAAGCATTCCAATCTTTATCACTTATTAATTAAAATATTAATTTTATAAGTTAAAGTTTTGTTTTTTTTTTTAAGAATGATTTTTTGGTGTGTGTAAAATATCCCAGCCATTGCTTCCTTACTTTGTGTGTCTTTGGGCAGTAAGAGATCTGACCACTTTCTGTGGTTACATTCAAGACTTAGAGGTTTATTAGGAGATTGTTAAAGAAAAGACATTGATTCTTATTTTATTCAGAGAATGGATTTTTTTTTTACAGTAAAATATTCCAAGGTTTTCCTTTAAGTTAGTGGTTCCGTTCTGGTGATAAGATTAAGGATGAAGTCTGCTTTTGTGATAATTATCCCCTTTTTCTCCCCATTCTGCCAAAATAAGAAGAGAGTTTAGATTGAAATGCATCTCAAGAGGCAGAAGACAGTGGCCCTGAGGTAAAAGCAATTTGAGGCTTCATCTCAGGTTGCTCTCTTCGCCATTCATTCATTTTGTGGCTTGAATGGAGAATGCATTGCCCAGGTTTGCCAAATATATGGAAAATAATTCTACCTCCAGTTCATTGTCCTCTTGGCTATTTTTCTCATTTTGAAGCTGTGTGGAACTATTTTGGGTCTTGCCAGTACACTTAACATTGCTTTAAAACAGATTTAATTCTCTCTACAAGACTGAATTTCCAATTCTCCATCCAACAGAGCAGAGCACTATTAAAGATCTACCAGGTGTTTCAATATGCACACATTTATCTGACTCTTCTTTTAGTTAGAAATCATAGAAAATGAAATTGAAGATATTTGGTTACAGTGTGATTTGATGAAAATACTGGTGTAAGAGCAGCTTTACGACTACTTGGCAAAGGTACAAACGAGATCCAAAATATTTTTAAACATAAATCTATATTCTCTCTGTGTATCCCTCCTTGATATGCAAGGTCTCATGTTTTAGAGACAGCTCTAAACCCCCAAACAATATCAGTTAGGAAAAGACAGGAAAAATGATCTGTGAACGATCTGCTTATGGTTTGTCCATTTGGTGGCTCATTCGCGATAAGTGGTTGAAAACACAAGACCAGCTCCCTGTTGCCATCACTGATGCTTTTGCGATGCCTGCCTCTTTTTTTTTTTTTTTTAAAGATTTTACTTTTTTCCTTTTTCTCCCCAAAGCCCCCCAGTACATAGTTGTATATTCTTTGTTGTGGGTCCTTCTAGTCGTGGCATGTGGGACGCTGCCTCAGCGTGGTTTGATGAGCAGTGCCATGTCCGTGCCCAGGATTCGAACCAACGAAACACTGGGCTGCCTGCAGCGGAGCGCGCGAACTTAACCACTCGGCCACAGGGCCAGCCAGATGCCTGCCTCTTTTTAAAACAAGGATGTGTGCTCACCAAGTGTCAATCAATCAAAAACTAGCTGAAAATCATGTTAGGAAATAAACTTCTCTTATCTCCCTCCAGCTTTGGAAAGAGCTCATTGCACAAATTATAATATATTTATTAATATTTGAAATCTCATCACCAGACCTAAAGTTTGGTACACACTAGACACTCAATAAATATTTGTGGAATGGAAAAGAATTTACCTACATGTAAAGGATTTTCAAGTCACAATATCTGCTGCTTTTGCTTTATCCAGGTCATAATACTACTCCAAGCAATTCAGTTCTATTCTATTTTTTAAAGTGATTGAGCACCAACTGTATGTGTAAATGTGTGATCAATTTTTTTTTGGGGGGGGGGTGAAGAGATACGAGTAAGAATGAGTGCCTGTATTTAAGGATCTCAGACTTGAAGCCAGGGTTCAGCGACTTCCTGAAATTGTACAAGGTCAGCAAAGCCTTGAGAAATTCGAGAAAACCCGTGTACACAGCTCATCACAGTGGGTGCAGCCACCACTCCCAGGAATCAAGAAACTGAACGTTTAAGCCAAATTGCTATTAAGGGAACAAGAATATGGGAACTAACTTTGTTTTTTGTTTGTAAGAGGGGATAGAGCACAGCTGGGCCATTCCTTAGATTTACAATGCAGTCAATTCAACATTTGAAAGGTTAGAGACAAGACGTTTTGAAGAGAAACCAACTGCAGTTTAACCGTGCCTCGTTTTGGTGCCGGCTTTCTTGGGCCAAGGTTAAGGGAGTGGTCTGTCTTCCACTGAAACATATATTCATTTTTGCGCAGCGCAGCTTTGGGCTATCAAAAGTGCTTTATGCTCCGTGATTAAATCCTGTTACCCCGACTGGAGATGTGCTGCAGTGTTTACAGGACCATTAAAACCTTCCTCTCATGTCCTTTTCTGTTGCTCCCTGTCCCCGCTCCCTCTGCCAAAGCAGCGACGATTCGAAGTGACTTTCTCTCCATTTCCCTCGGAACATTTCTTCGAGATTTGGGCTGAAGCACTGTGGAGAGGCTGGGCCTATCTTTCACAGGATTTCAGCAGGGAAATCATAACCCCATTCGGTTGTGAAGAATGAAGAGGAAAAGGAGCTCTAAAGGCTAGGATGTTGGCTGAACTTTTTGGGGCCAAGACATCATTGTTCTTCCCCATTTCTCCTAGTCTGGCTCCTGCTCTGACTCCTTTGAGGCCCATTCCTTCCCCTCCACAATCTTTTTCCAGACCTTTCTAATCCTAGAGTCAGTCTTAGGGATCTGAATGCTGGATCTACCACTTACTGACTGGGTGACCTCGGGCAGCCTGCTTCACTTGTCTGTGCTTCAGTTGTTTATCTGGAAAATAAGCGAGTGATAATAGCACCTATTTCGCAGGTTGCATAAGATGTAAACGAGTCCCTGTATATAGAGTAGTTGAAAATGCCACAGAATAGGTCCCACTGGTTTGTGCTCATTAGTTAATTTATTGAACTTCATGTAAAATCGGTTGAGAAGAAGGATCTGTGTCTAAAAAAGCTTGACGATCCCTACTCGAGTTGTGCCTCCTCCCTTGCTTTATGTGTTGAATAAATATATTGGTTCTTCTCCCTCTCAGACTATTAGGTTTGTCTCCCCTCCTCTATCCATCATCTGAACGAAGGCTTTTCCCAAAGGTCTGCACCCAGATTTCATGCTTCCTCTTGCGCTTTGGGACTTTGTTTCCATGGCTACAAGCATCAGCACCAGGCAAGCAACTTCCATATCTCTGCTTTTATCCAAATTATTTCTTTTAAAAATACTATAAGCAAAACTCCTTTTAATCCTTTCAGTTAAAAGAATACAAAGTAGAGAGGCAATTACATGTTAGGAACAGCGCTGTGGTCTCCCAACGACTTCGGACGTAGACCCGGCTCCTGTGAGAAGTTTGAAAAATAGATCTTGGTAATTGACTCCCTATGAATTCCAATTGAGAAAATAACTTTTAAATGGAAGCTTACTATGCAAAATCCTGTATCTTCAAATCATAAGCCAGCTTCCTCTTCCCTTGCATCCCCCTCCTGGGCTGTGTGAATTACTCTTCATTTTCCTGGTGGCAGAGTTGCCAGTGTTCATTAGCCCCCACCACATTAGCTGGTAATAACTGTTAAACATTTAATGGTGCATTTGTACAGGAGGTCAGTATTAAGGCATGCAAAGAAAGGAGGCAGAGATGAAACAATAAAGACAACAGAAAAAAATAAAAAACATGTCACAGGTGGCTTGGCAGCAAAGAGCATCGTTATAATCTTTTCACCCTTTAAAGCATTTTCTCCTTTGCAGGACTATCAGGCTCAAAGCTCATGTTTCTCTTATTGTCCACTTGCTGTGGTTTTACAGTCTTGATGGGCACACTCAATATTATCAATTGGAATCAGAAATGGAATAAATTCTTTATAATATGACTTTGTCTACTGTGAAAAAACATAAAGACTGCTACTATTTATTGAGCACACATTCTGAGCCAAGCATTGTGCTAAGTCCTGTAGTGCATCATCTCATTTAATCCTCTCAGTAACTTCTGAGTATATCTCAGAGGGATATACTACTTTCATCTCCATTTTATAGGTAAGGAACTTGAATCTCAGAGAAGTCAAGGGACAGGCTCTGGTCATAGTTTATAAGAGGTGGAGCCAAAATTTCAATTCAAGGCTCATCAGAAGCCATTGCTGTTATTAACTTCTCTATACTGTTGTCTTGGTCCATTGGGGATGCTATTACAAAATGTCACAGACTGGGTGTCTTATAAATGGCAGAAATTTATTGCTTAAACTTCTGGAGGCTGTAAGTCCAAGAGGAGGGTGCCAACATGGTCAGGTTCTGGAGAAGGCTCTCTTCTCGGTTGCAGACTGCCAACTTCTCACTGTGATCTCACATGGCAGAAGGGGTGAGCTAGTTCTCAGGGGTCTCTTTCATAAGGGCACTAATCCCACTCATGAGGGCTCCACCTTCATGATCTAATTATCTCCCAAAGGCCCCATTTCCTAATACCATCATCTTGGGGCTTAGGATTTCAATATGTGAATTTTGGAGGGACACAAATATTCAGACCATAGCAACTGTTCTTCCAATTTATGTTAGTTAATAGTTTTTACCAATATACTAGTCAGCTCAAAATCAGGCCCAAAAGTGAGCGCAGGGAAGCAAGAGAAGCAAAATGCTGAATAACGCACAAATTAGAAAATCAGCCCTTGGTGTTCAAAATTTTTTGTCAAGAGTTGACAATATCCCACAGCTTGCTCCGCATGCCTAAGTTCTTTAGTTTCAGTTGAGTTATCAGTCTAAATAGTGTGCTCTGAATATCCATTCACGTTCATAGTAATTGACACAGATATGAGTACCCTCATAACTACGTGTTTATGTATTGTGATGCTGTAATGGGAAGCAGGTGGTCCCTGACCAATGTGCTGTCAGGTCAGAGACCCAGGCCACTTCACCACACCCAAGTTGCGTGAGGCGAAGCATTTGCTGCAGTGTCTCTATTTTGTGTTTTGATATTGATTATTACAGCTGTCCAACGTGAGTCACAGCCATTGTATATAACCCACTGCCATGTCCCTGAAGAACTGTGGTAAAGGTAAAAACAGCTCCTCTGAAAGAATGATGAGTGATATAAATCTATAAAGGGCTTTTCCTGAGGAGGGACTGAAACCACATGCAATAAATATGTTCATATTTTATCGATGCCTATCTGAGTTTCCAGAACACAATCTTTGGCCATATCAGTGTCCATAATAAATATTTAGGTGGAATATAAGATTTGAAGCTAAATGCTCCAGAAGAGATACATTCATTAAGACCTCTCCTCCCTCTGGGCACAAGGTTTCTATCTGTTGAAGAGAAAGTATTATTTGAAACGCTTTTCAGCCAGGCACCAAGGGGCTCCTTTTTAACCAGAAAGCACTGTATTGATAAATGATATCCTCTTTGCACAAAAAGGTAGTCTCCTCAGACTAGATTCATTAAAAGAAAGGGCTCACACCTGGGTTTGACTGAGACATAATATTTATGCCTTAATCCTGGACACCATTTTCTTTTTGAATGCACTGGGGAATATTTAAGAGAAAACATGTAATAGGACAAATGGGCTGCTTGATCTCTAGTCAAGTGTCAGGGTCATTAGAACAAGCACTTGAGAAAGATTGGGAAACACTGAGCCTTGTGGTAGAAGACGCCCAGGGATCAGGGCCCTCGAAAGGTGAGTTTAGTTAATGTCGCTGCACTCTGCTGCATTCATTTGCCCAATCTTACCATTAACGTGCAACGAACTACAAGGCGTTTTTAGAGGACTGTGTATCACATGCTGGTCCTTCAAAGTTAATTATAAATACTATATAATATCAAAGAGTTATTATACAAAATGTTCTCTTGGTCATTAGAATTTATTTTGTTGGTGTCACATCTGTGCCTGCCTGGAAAGGATTTGAAAGTATGCTTTATCATTATTGTTCAATAAACCCAAAGCTTTGAGTGCTCTCTCCACAGTGTGCTAAAGTATGTTGCTTGAGTTTACTCTCTAGGGGCTTTTTGGTCTATACAATACACATGGAAAAGACAAGAAGAAATTATATTCTCCAGGCTTATTTAAAAATATTCCTTAGAGGGGCTGGCCCCGTGGCCGAGTGGTTAAGTTCCAGTGCTCCGCTGCAGGCGGCCCAGGGTTTCGTCGATTCGGATCCTGGGCGCGGACATGGCACTGCTCATCAAAACCATGCTGAGGTGGCGTCCCTCATGCCCCAGCTAGAAGGACCCACAACTAAGAATATACAACTATGTACTGGGGGGGTTTGGGGAGAAAAAGGAAAAAAACCAAAATCTTTAAAACATATAAAAATATTCCTTAGACTGGCCTGGTGGTGTAGCAATTAAGTTCACGCACTCCGCTTTGGTGGCTCAGAGTTCCTGGGTTCGGATCGTGGGTGCAGACCTACACATTTCTTATCAAGCCATAATGTGGCAGGTGTCCCACAATAAAATAGAGGAAGACGGGCATGGATGTTTGCTCAGGGACAATCTTCCTCGGTAAAAAGAGGATTGGCAGTGGATGTTAGCTCAGGGCTAATCTTCTTCTTCAAAAAAAAAAAAAAAGAGAAAAAAGAAATGTTCCCATTGTTCAGAATAGTATATCCAAATGTACCATCATTCTGAGTGCAATGTGACCACGGCTTTCCTCCCCTCTGAGAACTGAGTAAAAAAAAGGACAACACACATGCACACACACACATACACACAGGGGTGCTGAGCAGGAGCCCACACCAGTGAACTTCAAACTCTTTAAAATAGGAAGTTGTGAAGTGGCTGAGAGGACTTAAACTCCATCTCCATGCCCCATTTGCTCTGTAATACAGAACTGTCTGATACTACCAGGACACCTACCCTTTTTGCAATAGCAACTGGGTCTCCTCCTGCACACATTGCTGCCCACCTAGCACAGCAAAACAGACCCAAGCCTCATGCACGCAATATTCTCTGACAGGATACCGAGCCCTGGGTGTGGTTCTGAGACAAAGGCAAAAGTGGATGGGCTGTCCTGGAGGGGTAATCTAAACCCAGGAAAGTGAAAATTAAGTTCCTTAAATGCCTCTTTCAAAGCAAACATTATTATGAAGACTTGAATTTGGTACGGTTAGGGTTTTTGTTTTAGTTCTTTTTTTGTTTGAATTTTACAGGTAAAAGTTGGAATTCCTTCTTAAATTCCAAGTTTTCTTGCTTTTTCACCAAACTTAATCCTATTAGCCTCAGTTCCCATGACACCAAAATGGAGCACTAATGATGATTTTCATGGAGTACTTTCAGCTTGTCATTGTCCAATCTCTCAGTCATTCCAGCTGATATCACAGTAAAATCGTGCATTCCTTGTGTATCTTTGCCTTGACTTGGTCCCAGCACAACTCCTGTGAGTGAGCTCCCAATTACCTGGTCACTCTTCTACTCCCTCTGCACTTTTCCCCACTTTGTACCCACTTTCTATCTCAGGTTGCTAGATTTCGGTCCTCAGATCTTTAGATGTGTCCAGAGACAGCCTTTCAGAGACTTGGGCAAGTCCTGAAATCGCATGGGTAATTGTGTGTGAATAAATTTCATGGTGAGATGGTCCACGGTTTTCATCAGTTTAAGAACCAATGACCTAGTGGGTCTCTATTTCCAGATCCTTTGACCTGTCTGCTAGCAGGTTTGGAAACTGTTCTGTCTGTGCTAAGCCAAAGGCCACTTCTATAATGCTGTCTAAGCAGGGCAAGCAGCCCATCCTCGGAAATCTTCTGCCTGGAGGACCTGATGGCTTCCAGAAGAGGGTAGAGATGGAACTTGAGTTGCCCCAGACTTCTGAGAATTAACGTTTTTGAGAGAATTCCTAAAAGAACTGACTTGGTACCCAACGCTTTCCCGGTAGAAGTCCCGGGGTTTTTGAGCATCTCTCTTTTCTTCCTGCCTGGTGACTTTTGATTCTCATCATCTGCTTGGGAATCTGCAGTGCCCTTGTTTGGATAAGTCTTGAATTGTTGTTCCCTCCCAGAGGAAGCAAAATCCTGTCCCTCTTTCCCCAGGTTCCTGCTCTTCTCCCCTGGTTGGCCATTTTTGGTCTTCTTTGCATTTCCCCTTCCCAGAGAGACCTCTGATGAAATGACAAGGGAAGCACTGTCTTACATTTCAGGGAAGCTGCAGTCAGTTAAATAACACAGAGCAAAACAAGGAATTCCAGCCACCCACACTTGCCTGTTAGGGTTTGGATTTTATAGAGCAATAAGGCTCTATTCTCCTCCCAAAATAAAACCTTTCAGAACACTTGTGCACCGTTGGTGGGATTGTAAACTGGTACAGCCACTATAGAAAACAGTATGGAGATTCCTCAAAAAATTAAAAATAGAACTATCATATGATCCAGCAACTCCACTTCTGGAAACATATGTAAAGGAAATGAAAACACTATGTCAAGGAGATCTCTGCACCCTAGGTTCATAGCAGCATTATTTTCAATAGCCAAGACATGGAAACAACCTAAGTGTCTCTTGATGGATGAATGAATAAAGAAGTTGTGGTATATACACGTACAATGGAATAGTATTCAGCCATAAAAAGGAAACCCTGCCATTTGTGACAACAAGGATGGACCTTGAGGGCATTATTCTAAGTGAAGTAAGTCAAAGAAAGACAAATAATGTATGATATGTAGAGTCTAAAACAACAACACACCAGACTGGGAGAATTGGATGAAGGTGGTCAAAAGGTACAAACTTTCTGGTATAAGAGAAATACATACTGAGGATGTAATGTACATCAGGATTACTATAGCTAACACGGCTGCATGGTATATTTGAAAGTTGTTAAAAGAATAAATCCTAAGAGTTCTCATCTCTCACACACACACAAAATATTTTTTTTCTTTTTTTGTACCTTTGTGAGATGATAGATGTTAAGTAAACTTATGGTTGTAGTCATTTCACAATATCTGTAAGTCAAGTCATTATGCTGTACACTTTAAACTCACACAGTGTTGTATGTCAACTCTATCTCAATAAAAATGGAAAAAATATATAAAAATGAAACCCTTTGCCTGTGAGTGTAGTTAGAGTTTACAGTTGGAGTTTCTTTTCACATTATGGAATCTCATGACTGAGTACAAGTAGGCTTGAACTTAAACTCACGGTATCTATCCAATGGGTGCCCATGAGCCTAGACGTCCACAGGCATCTCAAACTCTAGTCACATAGCACTCATCCTTTTTCCTTCTAAATAAGCTGTTCCTCCTATATTAACTATATAAGTTAGAAGCAAACACTTCACCTAGTAATTTAAGCTAGAAAATCTGGAGATTTCTCTTGAGTCTTCTTTCTCCTTAGAATGCCACCTACAATCAATTTCTTTCTTCTTCCAATGTCAACCCCCAAATATTTCTCAAAGCTCATCTCTCTTCTCTGATTCAACTGTTATTGCCCACTTCAATCTTTTATCCTCTCTCACCTGAACTTCAGTATCAGGTCCTCACTGCTCCTTCAGGTCCTTAATAATGATAACAATAAAGCGATGACAGCTAATGTTTAGTGGGTGTTTATCACAAGCTTTAAACTATAGACCAAGGCATTAGATGCCTTCTCATGTATCCTCACGTTAGCCCTGTCGGGGTAGGCTTTTGGGGTTATTACCTTTATTTCACAGATGGGATACCTGAAGCTTGCAGAGGTCAAGGAACTTGGTCAAAGTCACACATTTAGAATGTGGTGGAGACAAGATGCAAATCCAGGTCTGCCAGTCTTCAGAGAATGTGCTTTTATCACAGAGTCTATGATTTCTCTGAAAGCATAGTTGCCTGGGTTGTCCACTTAAAATATAAATGTCTTGAGCTGACCCCATGGCCTAATGGTTAAGTTCAGTGAACTCTGCTTCAGCAGCCCAGGTTCATGGGTTTGAATACTGGGCACAGCAGACCTACACTACTTGTCAGCCATGCTGTGGCAGTGACCCACATATAAAGATTGGCACAAATGTTAGCTCAGGGTAATCTTCCTCAAGCAAAAATAAGAGGAAATTGGCAACTGATATTAGTTCACGGCTAATCTTCCTCAGCAAAAGAAAACAAAACAAAAACCCCCAAAACATATCTATATAAATTTCTTCTGTTTCAAGCCTTAAATGGTCTCCCATTTCCTTAGCATGCCACTCAATGCCCTCTATCATCTTATCCTTTTGTGGTAGATTGTTAGAGTACCAGCCTGCAATATATTCACCTCTGTATTCATGTCCTCAATGGTCCTCTCCCACAAGGACTGTTGGTTTCACCAGTGGGACATTAGCAAGTGTAATGCAAGTGAAGCCTTGAAAAATGGTTGCACATTGGACCTTACCCTCTCTTATGGATTTCCGGGAACCTTTGGCTTCCATATGAAGAATCCAAGGCTAACTTCTCCAGGATGAGAGAGCGCATCCCAGTCATCCTAGCTGAGGCCTCAGATGTGTGATCAAGGCCATCCTAGACCATTCATCTCTGGCCTAGCTGGCCCAGATCAAAAGAACTGCCCGGATGACCCATAGAGTCATGAACGAAGAAAATGGTGATTATTTTAAGCCACTCAGTTTTGGGGAGCTCTGTTACACAGCAGAAGTCAACTGATACACTGGCCCACTCTTGCACCTTCATCTCTCACCACTCCTTGCCTGCCACTATTTATCTAGTGATGGCATTCTGCTTGTTGGCCTTTGATTCTTGTCTCTTTGCCTTTGCTGATGCTGAGCCCTCTGCTGGGAATGTGCTTCCTCTCAGCCTGGTTAACTTTGACTCATCCTTTACTACTCAGTTTCGATGTTATCTCCCTCTTCCTTCCTTGATGCTGCTCTGCTAACCCTCCCCTGTGGCCCTTCATGCTGGGTTAGGGAGGCACCTCTCCTAACCATTCTCAAAAATCCCTATCACCACGCTTCCAAAGGGTGTCATGATGGCCTGGTTATGATTCTAGTCTCCTGCTAGATGGCAGGATTCTGAAGACACAGTCTACACTCTGTTCTCTCTCTCCCACCCCACCCAACATCTAGCAGAGTGGCTGACCCTTAACTATCGTCAATAAAACTTGTTAAGTGAATGAATGAAGGAAGGAAGAAAGGAAATCAGGAGGTAGTCTGTAGCTAGCTAGGCAAAGGCCCCAAATCAGTAGGTTGGCATTGACACTCTTCAATTCAACTTTTTTTCTTTGGTGAGGAAGATTGGCCCTGAGCTAACATCTGTGCCTATCTTCCTCTATTTTTTTAAGTGGGGAGCCACCAAAGTATGGCTTGATGAGCAGTGCTATGTCTGCACCTGGGATATGAAGTCGTGAACCCTGGGCTACTGAAGAAGATTGCACAAACTTAACCCCTGTGCCACTGGGCTGACCCCCAATTCAACTTTTATATATCTTTATCTTACCTCAATAAGGGATGAACTTAGCAACAAAAATCCAGATGGACTTTAGGCAAAGAGGGTCAAAAAACCAGTAGCCAAAAGAGCAGATATCTCAAAGACTTCAACCTTTGGTTTTGGGGGATGGTGCAGAGAGTGGAGGTAGCTAAATTAAACCCACAAAAAGCAGGTCTGAGGTTGATTATTTAACTTGTTCAAGTGTTCAAAATAGAAATCTGAATCCAGTTTCTAACAGGTTTCCTGTAACTGGGTAGAAAAGAGAAAAAGAGGTTTTTTCTTTACTTTCTCCATCCCAAACCTCCTAGCCCGCCCTGGTAAAACTCACCCTGAGTTGGAGTTGATAAACTGACAGATAGTATCAAACGTCAGCCAGGGCTTCATTTCCATGCCGAGGCTCTTAGGAAAATCACATGAACAGATTGTTCCTGCCAGAGTATCTCATTATTTTAAGCAAATTGAATTTCTCATTGACTATGTTGAAAGGTTGTGAGCTAGTTATAATTACCGGTTTTACTTAATTTCCTTTTATAAATAGGTTGGTAGTCTGTACTTGAAAGTAGTATGTTGATTACTGTTTTTTTTTTTTTTTTCTTCTTTTGGCCTCAGGGACTTGTTTAGAGCAGAAACGGATGACTGAGTGAATTTAAGGAAACAAATACATGTTCAGTTACAAGAGGGTGTGTGTATGAGAGCACACACAGGCACACAGGTGGCAAACACACACTAAGCCAGAATCATGTCTGACAGTAGTGCAGAAGCGGTTAGTGTCCTAAATGCTGGCTTAGGAACACTGGAACTGCTGGCGAAGGAGGCAGCTCCTGGCTATGATCGTTGAGAGGCTGGTAAACACTCCTTCTGCAGAATTATCTTCTCTATCTGAACTGCCACATATTTCTACTCAGGGAAACCCTGTGTCCTAACGAAAGGCAGGTTTCCGAAAAAGTTCAAGTATGTTATCTGGGAAAGGGAACAGATCAAACTGTTAACTCTACAACAATTTTCAATTAAGAATGCATTTTTTGGTTTTGAATGCGTGTTTTGTCAGAACATTTAGATAATGAAGAAAGCCAAGGGATAAAAATAATAAAAATTATGTATAATCCCACCATCCAGAGATAACCACTCAAAGTTCTACACATTTTCTTTAAATTTTTATATTTTCATATTTATGTATACATGTATGCGCTCATATACACAACTTTGTATCATTTTTTTCACTAATATTAATATATTGAAAGCATATCTCCTTGCTATTTATCTTTCTAAATGTAACTTTTAAAGATTAGATACTTATTCTATAGTGTGGGTGGACTGTGATATATTTAACTACTCCATTATTATTATTCAATGTCTCATTTCATTGCTCTATCAATTCTATTATAAATAATACAATATTGAACATTCTCATAATTAACCATTCTGCATATCTTTCACTATTTCCTTTGGGTAAATTCGAAGAAATAAAATTTATGGGTCAGGAGATTAGAGCTCTTTTAGGTCTTAATACAGATGATAAAATTGCTGTTTTAGAAATGTTGCGTTAATTTATATTCACTTAATGGTAGAGAAGATTGCGTTTTACCCTATTCTTGTGAAGACTAGGAATTAAATATCCTAAAATATTGTCGATGCGATAAATGAAAAGTCCTACCTCATGTCTTTTGCTCTAAGTAGGGATAAACAATTTTATTTGTCTACCATGGCAATTTAACTTATGCATTTTGCCCTAGAAAGGAATAGGGTTTGAAAGAACGGGACACAGACAAACAAGTTTTGATGGAAAAAGGAAAGAAAAGAAAGAAATGTGCAAAGCTTAGATATAGCTGGGCAAAAGAATCAGTTGAGGAATTGATGAATATTTTGACTTAACTGATTATGGAAAGGCCAGAATTTGGTATTTTCTAAAAGCTTTGCACAGACATCTAATGCGGAACAAGTGGTGGGACAGAGCTTTGCCAGGAAGAGCAGGCCTGTCTGGGCTGTTGTGGTGGGAACCAAGAGAGGGTAAAGCTGAGACGTGAAGATATTGGGATTCTCCAAGGCTGGTGGTAGTAACAGTGCAAGAAAATTACCAAATAGACCAGAGATGAAAACAGCCAAGCGCAATTCTGCTTTTGCTTATTCCACTTATTCTCGATTTGGGGCTAATAATTCTGCGTTTTATTATATAACTCACTCTCAAGTTGGGGCTAATAATTCCGTTTGTGAATTGTTCTCCTTCCTGGTTTTTCTTGCTCCAGGGTGAGGTTTAGACACTTCCTGGCTCATAAGCGCTTCTGTGAAATGTTAAAAAATAGTGGCTAAAAAAGGGAGGGTGGGGGATTATCTCTGGATTCCAGATAACCCATCTTTCTTGACCTGTGTTGCCACAAAAAATAACAAATTAACTTAAGAAGCTTTTTCTCCCCATTTCTCCACCTCAAATACAGAGAGATTCTAGAAAAGTGTGTATAAGTGTGTGTATGTTTGCATGTGTCCCTGGCGTGTCACACTTAAGTCAGAGTGTTTTATAGTCTTATAGATGAAAAAATGTCCAGTACTGTGGCCTCACGTGCAGTCACCTGTGTGGGGATGTGGAAAGTTCTTGAGCTGCCCATAAAGAGACTTGGGCCAAGTTGCCTCTGACGTCCTACCATGATTGATAAGTTGCCTAGCCAGAGGTGGGGAACCTCAAACCCACTACTTTTAAGGTCCCAAGGACATTGCTCCTAGTGTCTCAGGGAGGTCTAGAGTCTGGGACCTGAGCCAGTGTTTCAGAAGCAGCATGATGTAGAGAAATGAATATAAAACTCTGAGCCAGGAATCCTGGGTTGTAGTCCTACTTCCTGCCACCATTTAGTATTTCTACTAAATGACTTGAGAACTCACCTAATTCCTCTGGGTCTCATGGTTTTCTCACATTAATAGTGAAGACAGTGACATAGTCTCCAGTGTGGTGGAAGGGACACATTCCAGTCCCCAGCTGGGCCAGGCACCAGCTCATGGCCTGGAGCGATCACCAAGCATCCATTAGCCTTAGTTTCATATTCTCAAATGGAGGTTAACAGCATCTGCTGCATCTACCTGACAAAAATGGTGGGAAGGTGTAGGGATCCAGTAGGTTAAGGTGTATAAAAGCACTAGAGGCAGCGTGAATGAATGAATTTGAAAGCAAGAGTGAGAGTTTAAATGGCATTTCAACCAAAGGGGGTGGTGCTCTGCTAATATCAGCATTCACACCAGAATGGGGTAAAGGGGATCTGGTTCAGAATCAGGTGATCAAAGCCTGGACTACCCTCAGAACAGCCAGAGGGTTCGTGGTTCCATTAACGGCTTTGAGAAAATATTGCTCTGCCTTTTTAACTCATGACCTCTTTTGATAAAAAATATAAGTCTTCTGTGCTTCTTCAATGCTGTTTGAAATGTCAAAATGTATTGACTATCAAGACCAAACTTAAATTGTCTACAACCCGTCAAAGAGCTGCCTCTTGCCATCCCACTCACCCTAACCACTGGACTGAGTAGCGCTGCCCTGGGGTAAAGCCTAGGATGACAGCCACAGCTCCCCTCAGATGCTTCTGGGTATCCCAGGATGGTGCAGTGGTACATCTGCACCAACCTCACAGTCACAGAATTCCGGCACTGTGAGGTTCATCTGAGGCTTGGAGGAGTAAATGCCTGCCACGGCAGTTAGGGACAAGGTTGGAGCCAGGGTCACTTGTCTCACTGACCTGCTCTTTCCTGCTTTTGAAAGCTTTCAAGTTGAAGCAATTTCCCTCCTGTGACTCAAAATTTCAATAGCAATCCTCAGGAGGCTCCAGGGTGTCTCAAGCCTCTCCAAGATTTGGGAGAATGAAGGGGTCACAGGGCCACCAGTCCATGAAGAGATTGTTAGTTTCAAAACACGCACAATTTCAGGCCATCTGGCTCAGTCAGTGGAAACATTTTTACAATACTTTAACATGTAATCTGTTAGAAGGAGGTCATGTCTTTATCTTTGACCATTGAAATTTTGTTTTAGGTAAAAACAAAGAATTGAATCTGTACTTTTCCTCTCAGTTCCTCCTCCTCAGGGTGAGTAGGGGCCAGATCACATGAACTCAGGCTGGGACATCTTGTAAACTTCTTCTCAGGGCTGCAAATATCTACTCATAATGTGCCCTAGGATCTTCTCTAGGAAGCCCAGAAAGCCATAAGCTAGTTTCCCATCTCAGACAAGCCCTCCTTTCTCCTCTTGCACTTAGCCAAGTCAGGCTTTTCCGTACAAAAATTATGAGAGGAAAAAAAAACAACAAAAAAATAGAACACAAAAAGAATTGAGCTAGAAATCTCAGAACGCGACACTGTGAGTAAACTGGACGGTTCTGATGTTTTGAGCTCCTAGGAACTTGACTTGAAAAGAGCAAAGGAAAAATAAATCCTTAGAATTTACTTACTGTTTTGTTTGTTTAATTTTATTTTTAAATTAAAAAAAGTGACCTGTTTTGCACATGGGTCATACAAATCAAAGAAATTTGGAAGAGTTTCAAAACCTTTAATTGGGTAACAAGGACTCACTTCCACTGTCCACGGGCACTTGTTTGGCAAGGGTTCTATGGGCCCTGCTTAGCTGTACTAAGAGTACTCTCAAACTCAAACACTCTTGGGGCCAGGCAGGGACATATATGAGTGAAATGAGTGAAGCAGGTTGGTTATACAATAACAAAGCAGTGAGACCGGAGCAACTGGTATGTGCATGTCCTACCTACAGTTGTCACATTGAAATTTTAATAGTATATCTCATGCAGGTCACAGAAAATGTGCATTTTGCCCAAGGTGGAGCCTGTTGCCTTCTCATTCTGCCAGGTGATGTGAAATCCCTTTCTCCCCTTTTTCCCTCCCTCCTCTAAACAGAGCATGACAAAACGGTTAAGAGCATAGATGCCAGAACATCAGTTATTAACTGTGTGACTATAGGGTAGTTACGTCATGCCTTTGTGCCTCAGTTTTATTCGTCTGTAAAAAGGCAGATGTGAAGAATGAACGAGTCTATTCAGTGCTTAGATCAATGCCAGGTACACAGACAGCATTATGTATGTGTTTTGTTATTCATTCATATCCATTTGTAATTAATCAAGCATCTCTCATCTTCCAGGTATTGTTACTAGCTTAATTGGGAGGTATGTTGATGGATCAGACGTGAATCCTTTGCTTGAGGCAAGTGGGGAAATGAAGAGCTAATATTTTTACCTTTTAAGTGCTAGGTGTGTTATGAGCTTTTCAAACATTATCGATTTACTCTTCAAACTACTTCATGATGTAAGTTTTATTATCCTTATATTTTAATGAATGTGGCGACAGGGGTTGCAGACCTCCTCCAGGTGACAAGACCATGAATGGTAGGGCTCAGGTTTGAATCCAGGCCTGATTATGAAGCCTGGGGTTTTCAGACATCTTACAGGGTCTAAAAGCAGAGCAGGTGATGCTTATGTGGCCGCTCTGTCATTAATCATTCATTCTGGCGTCTTTCTCAGCTGGCCTTGGACTTGGCCTTGCTGTTCTTCTTAATGTGAGGTTCCAGGCTCCACCACCGAACAGTTATGGTTGGCATGAGAGTGGAAAACTATTTCCCATCCTGGGCATGTTCTAGGCTGCCTCAAGGGAAAATTTTGACCAGTCTTACAACCATTTTCATTGGACAGATAAGAAATAGCCTTCAGTGAATAATAAAGGCCACAGCCAGCCTCTGCTTCTGTTTACATTTTGTGTTTTATTTGCATGATCCAGACTATCAATGCCTGTCTTCCAAGGTCTCTTTCCTAGCCCCTGTATCAATCTATGGGTACTCTTCAATTATAGACATTTAGAACAGGAAGGAACAATAAAGACCATTGAGTCCCCTGGATGCCATAAACAGTCCACTTGGTTCCTTTTGGGATATAAGAACCACCAGAGGAACTTGTTAAAAAAAAAATACATTCGTGAGCCCCACTCCTTGGAAATTCTGACTTAGTAGTGCTGGAGACGGGCCCAGGAATCTGTATTTTAATAGACTCTAATGTATAGACAAGATTAGGAATCCACTGATCAAGCTGACCCTCTTAATTTCAAAGAAAAATATTATGTGATTTGCCCAAGTTTACACATTTAGTTCATATCAATTAGACTAGGACTAACACTGCTGACTTCCAAGTGAATATTTTTCCCACTACACTGCATAGTTTCTAAAAGGGGGCATTGACAATTCTTCGGGACGAACAACTTCCTAATTCATGACTGACATTAAATTTTAGAGTTTAACTCTTAGATTAAAGGACTAGAATATTGCTTAAAATCAATACATGCAAAGAAGCTCACAAACATGTTGATTTCACGCGGGCAGGGTGCTTATGTAGATTTCACTTCCCCTGTTCAGAGCGATTTCCGAGGGGGTGAACCACAGCCTTTTTGTTATCCCAGCGTGTCTCAGAAAAAAAAAAAGATTTAAAAATAGATGGTAACTAGATTTTAAGAACAGAAAACCTATTTTCCCTGTTGCAAGGTTATGGTCTCAAGGGAGGGCTGGAATAAGTGTAAATCATGCCTATTTCAGGAAAAGATTAAGCAAAGACAGTCTCTGCCTCGGAGTTGTTAGAGTGAAAACATTTGCAGGGGAGAAGCTTAAAAGCATGTCTTATTTTTATTAGCATCCACTTCTTTTCTGAAAGGCTAATTGTAAAATTTATAGAGCTAATTATCTCTCTAGATTAATATTTATGAACATACAATAGCAAATGTGAGTTCCAAGTGTTGTATTAAGCATTGGCTTTTCTCCCTTCACACACACAAGCAAACAATGGATAGCTCAAGGTGATGTTAATATTCTCTCTACAATGTATGTAAACAGTCATGCTAAATTTTTCTTCCCAATTGCTGCAAATTGGTATTTACCCAGCAACTGAAAACTATTTTTAACAGTTAATACTCCTGAAATGTATGGGGACCTTTCTGCAATATGACTAGGAGCTTGGAAAATCAATTGCATAAAGGTTCCCCTAATCAAACACTGAGGAGAGAGACTTCTCTTTATTGACTCATCTGAACCACATTTTATTCTTGTAAGAGAAAGGAAGGATAATCAAAAGCACTTTGTTGTTTTTCCTGTACTTGGAATATCGAGCTAATGTTCCTTCATTTCCAAAAACAGGGAACAAGGTTAAGCGTTGCAAAAACACTGCACTTCCAAATAAATCCAAGCGTGCTGATTCAAATACGCCCAGCTGAACTCCTAACTTTGGTGTATAAATCTTAGCTAATTCTACTATCTGTATAAAACATGAAGTTTACATGACCCAGGGTAAAGAAAGATGTTCAGAGGACAGAACGGGGAGACACAGAAGCCAAGTTTGATAATAAATGAATGGCTTCCGGCCAATCCGGAAACTCTGTGTTTTGGTTTTCTTGTCTATACACTGAGGGGTGTTTTTCTATGTCAGGAATTCCCAACCAGGGACTTGTGGTTTGCAAAGGGGACAATGGATGAGCTTTAGGGATTTTCTAACTCTCCTGCCCCAAAATGTCATATAAATGTATCATATGAGTTAGTACGAGTATATGACTGACTGAATATCCATTGTTTGCAACAATTCTCAAAGGGTTCCAGAGCCTCAGAAAATAATGAGCTTTTGTACTAGATGATCTCTACAGTCCCTTCCTATTATGATTCTCTTTAATTTTTGCTGCATCCTTGCTCCAATCTCATGCTTTTGCCTCAATTGCCCACCCTTAGTCCTACGCATCTCAAACTTACTTCTCTCTAAGCTTCCTTCTTCTATGACTTTAGACCTGTACTGTTTAACATGGCAGCTTCTAGCCCCATGGGGTTATTTAAATTGAAACTGATTAAAATCAACTAAACTTAAAAATTCAGTTCCTTAGTCACATTTGAAATATTCAAGAGGCTTATGTGGCTTTGTGGTTACTGTACTGGAGAGCATAGACATGGAACATTTCCATCATTGCATAAAGTTCTATTGGACAGCATTGCCATAAAGACAATGGTTTCTAAGCTTTAATCCCAAGAATCCTAATTTTTTTTATTTTTAATTTTTTAATTTTTTTAATTGAGATTCATAATAGATTACATCATTGTGAAATTTCAGTTGTACATTATTTCTTGTCTGTCACCACATAAGTGCTCCCCTTCACCCCTGTGCCCACCCTCCACCCCACTTCTCCTGGGAACCACTGAACTATTTTCTTTGTCCATGTTTTTGTTTATATTCTGCATATAAGTGAAATCATATGGTGTTTGTCTTTCTCAGTCTGGCTTGTTTCGCTTATCATAATACCCTTCAGCTCCATTCATGTTGCTGCAAATGGGATGATTTTGTCTTTTTTATGGCTGAGTAGCATTCCATTGTATATATAGACCACATTTTCTTTATCCAATCATTAGTCAATGGGCACTTGGATTGTTTCCATGTCTTGGCTATTGTGAATAGTGCTGCAGTGAACATAGGGGTACATATGTTACTTTGGATTGTTGATTTCAACTTGTTTGGATAGATATCCAGTAGTGGGATAGCTGGGTCATATGGTATGGTATTTCTATTTTCAGTTTTGTGAGGAATCTCCATACTGTTTTCCATAGTGGCTGCAACAGTTTGCATTCCCATCAGCAGTATATGAGCGTTCCTTTTGCTCCGTATCCTCTCCAACATTTGTTGTTTTTGGTCTTGGTAATCACAGCCATTCTCACAGGTATAAGGTGATATCTCATTGTAGTTTTGATTTGCATTTCCCTAATGATTAGTGATGTTGAGCATCTTTTCATGTGCCTGTTGGCCGTCTGTATATCTTCCTTTGAAAAATGTCTGTTCATATCCTCTGCCCATTTTTGGATTGGGGTTTGTTTGTTTGTTTGTTTAGTTGTGTGAGTTCTTTACATACTTTGGATATCAGCGTCTTGTCTGATAAATGATTTGCAAATATTTTCTCCCAGTTGGTGGGTTGTCTTTCCATTTTGTTGATGGTTTCCTGTAATTTGTAGAAGCTTTTTAGTCTGATGTAGTCCCATTTGTTAACTTTTTCTTTTGTTTCCCTTACCCAAGTAGACATGGTATTCGAAAAGATGTGGCTAAAGCCAACGTCAAAGAGTGTACTGCCTATATTTTCTAATAGGATTTTTATGATTTCAGTTCTTACATTCAAATCTTTGATCCATTTCGAGTTAATTTTTGTGTTTGGTGCAAGATAATGGTCTACTTTCATTTTTTGCATGTAGCTGTCCAGTTTTCCCAACACCATTTATTGAAGAGACTTTCCTTTCTCCATTGTATGTTCTTGGCTCCTTTGTCAAAGATTAACTGTCCATAGATGTGTGGTTTTATGTCTGGGCTTTCAATTTTCATCCATTAATCTGTTTGTCTGTTTTTGTGCCAGTACCATGCTATTTTGATTACTGTAACTTTGTAGTATGTTTTGAAGTCAGGGATTGTGATGCCTCCAGCTTTGTTCTTTTTTCTCAGGATTGCTTTGGCTATCTGGGGTCTTTTGTTGTTCCGTATACATTTTTGGACCAAGAATCCTAAATTTTTAATAAGCTCCCCGGGTGATTCTGATGCAGGGTGTCCACACATCACAGTTGGAGAAACAGTGCTAAGGCCAATGCACCAAGGACATCCTGACCCATTGTTTTCAGGTCTGTGGTGATCACTGAGTTATTACTGCCCTTGTTGATCAGTCTCTATCACCAATATCCTAGCTCATTGTCCAAGGTGAGTAGACAGCTTTAGACTCCCACAGTCTCGGAGTTAGAAGGAATCTTCCAGGTTATCTGGTCCAAATACTCATTTGCTACTTGAATCTTCTCTAGACAACTTTCCAACAAATGCTCATGGAGTATACACTTGAACAAGAACAGGAATGGGGAAAAAACATTCAAGATAGCACATTTGATCTGATAAAAGCCCCAATTATTCAATAGTCTTCCTTTATATTGAAGCATCTCCCACTAGCTTCCTCTCATCTGTCCTAGCTTTCTCTGGTCAGAGTTCAATGCTTACTTTGAATGTGTAAGGCTGATACCAGCCCCAGCCCCTCTTATCTAGGTATCATGCTCTATGAATATATATGTTTTATGGAAAGAAAAGGCTTTTGGAAAAGAGAAATTTCTGGTGAGCTGCCTTGAGTGTTATGAGAGAGAATCTAGTCCCTAGTTTTGCCCCAGCAACCAGGTCTTGGGCTTTACTGAGAGAAGGAATTATCTCCTCATTTAGAGCAACACAGAAGCAACTTCAGTTAAGCCTAAAAGGCCCACAGATTTTTGCATTTGAATGGTTTTGAAGCTTTGGGACACAGACAGACCACATACTTGGCAGAGAAATAATGTTTCCACCAGCAGCATTGGTAGATGTGAAGTACTTTTAATATGCGGCTCATGGGCAATGGAGGTGAGAGCAGAAAAAAACATGAGGGGGCAAATTATGAGTACCCAGAAAATACCCTGAGGACGCACAAACACAAACGGGGATAAATCTGAGGGGTCGAGCCAAACTGTGCATTTACACAAGTAGGGAGGGGCAGATAAACACAATCCAGGAATTGATGGGACCTCATTTATAGCCTTGGGTTGGTGCTTTAAGAGGCACTCAGGTTATCTATATCTCCAGGAGCATAATCCTCTTTCACACAATTGCACTGTAAGACCTTCAAATATTTGAAGACAGCTTTCATTGACTCCCTATATCTTTTCTTCTTTAGGTTAAGTCTATATTATTATTTAATCTTTCTTGGAATTTTTCATTATCCTCTGAACACATTCCAGCTTATCAAACTCCTCTTAAATTGAGGAGTCCAGGACTGTGCTTTTTATTCTAGATATGGTTTCATCATCCTTGAATAGAATGAAACCATCACGTCCTTCTTTCAAAGTCCTATGCTTCTATTAACACAAATCTGAGATGTTGTCACCACTTTTTGTTGAAGGCAGAGACTGGTAGAAAACAGAAGAAGCTCATGACCCAGTGGTCCCCATTCTTTCATTTATTTCACCTTGTTTTCTCAGACTTTAGTGGTTTTAGGGAAAATACCATGATACCAAGTTCTACTGTATCCCTTACATCAGCTGGCATGGCTCCAAGAGTATGATGAGTATTCAATGAAATGCTTATTGATTGCTTGAAAGTCTAAGAGGGAACATGCATGACTAAGGAAATTACAAAATAAATACAACACGGCTGTCAATTGGAATGGGAAAGGATTTGGAAAGCTAGTTGGTAAAGACATTCTAGGTAATGAAGAATTTATTCATCTACAAAGTAAGAAGCCTGGACTCCATAATCGCTAAGTTTCCTGACTAATCTCAATTTATATATTTCTATAAAAAAATTTGAATCCAAGGAAGCCATCTTAGGCATTAGCAAAAACGCCACCAGCCTTTCTAATATCCTTGTTATCTAGGAGTGATAGAGCCTCACTCAAGACACATAACCAAATTGTATCTAATCATGAATTTCATCAATATATTTAAATTTGATAAAACATTTAAATTCTTGTAAGGGATTTTCTGCAAAAACAATTCCATAAATAGTTAAAATATCTTTAGTACCCGAGCTGGGATTCACAAGCACAGGGTAGTATGCAAGAAAATTGGGTCAAGTGAAAATGAAATTTGATTGGAAAAGGACCTTCATTGAGTTATAGAGAATCAGAAAGATGTTCACAGGAATGAGTTAATCTTGCTCCTGCTGGTTGGAATATGTGACTCTCGTAACTCTAACACAAGTATGTGAGGACATGCTAATAATTACCAAATCCTCAGGCTGGATATTTTCTTGATTTTCAAAAAGATTTGCAGATGGCTTTGTAGAATTAGTCTCTGAGATGCTCCTGGCAGCTATTGCCAATTTTCTGTCTCCATCTCAATCCTCCTTCTTGTTGAAGCCTCACGTGACTAAAATATCTCTGCCTGAATGTGGGAGGGAGACAGAGTGGTCTTTTTCTGTTACTTGTGTCAGTGTGTCAGCTTTTCTGAGTACTATTGACGCAATTTCCACCCCTGCCACAGTCTTCTCATCATCTCTCATCTTGACTGTCATCTCCTATTTGCAATGGTCAATCCAAGTTCCAGCACTTTGGGCTTCTCCATCACCGTACCCTCTTGACAGTAAATAGGCACTATTTCCAACTTAGCTTTCATAGATTGTTCCTTGACTCAAATAATTGGCTACTTCTAACACTATTTTAAGTACATAAATTACAGCTCAAGAGTATACTTAAACTAACATCTGGGGAGCAACCGTTAGCAAGTTGAATGAATACGGTCATATCCTTGGTTCAGTTTGTGAATCTACCCATTTGTTAGCATGTAAACACCATGTATCTTCCACAACAATCATTATGTGTGGGTGCTCACATCTTATCCTTGTCAGGAGATTTAAAATATATGTAATTCACCAACATTTAAAAAATAAAAACACATTATCTCTGACATACAGGCAATGGGGACCACACTAGGCTGACAGGACCAATGAAGAGCTGTAACCACGGAAGTGTAAATGTGACTTGAAAAAAATCTGTTTCTCCAAAATTAGAACCTTCCTATGGACATTAGTGTAAGGAAGAGTAATTTCTAAATGAAAATCATTCCCTAGATTGCACTAGATTTTCAGACAATTCTATTGGCTTCTATTGGGTTTAGGCAGTCACAATGTGATCAATTCACCATTGACTCATTCATACAGTAAATATTTACCAATCCAATGAAATACATTTTGTTAAGCCATTTCCATCACTTTTGTCTCTGACTCTCAGGAGAGAACTGCCAAGAGGAGAAAGCTTGAAACTGGGAAATACAATAATCTAGATTCTATTTTCTTGCATGTATTATGATCTGTGCCATGTATAAACTCATTATGATCAGAGTTCTAGAACTGTCAGAGACTTTGAAAATTGTTAGTTTCAATGATTTTATTTTAAATATGAAGCAAGCGAGGCCCAGAGAAGTTAAGTAGCTTGCTGACGGTCACATAGTTGGTTAGTAACAGGGTCAGAATGCCCAGCCCACTGGTCTTCTTGGTAAACCACACTACCATTTAAGTGTGCAAAATGCAAATTGTTTTTACTTGAGAACAGGTTTTGAGCTTTGACAATCAGAAAAAGTATTTGCTAAAGTCATTCCTGAGTAAATCAGTGGAAGATATGGGACCTGGAGACTTCTTTTCAATGAGCAGCTCTAGATCCCAGCAAAATTAAATAAACTTACCTTTGTAAAGGGCATCATGAATCTGGGAGAAGAATAGATGCCTCCTCCCTCTCTTCTTTCCTCTGCATATGGTTGTCCCCATATTGACTAGTCCAAGAGCGATAATAGGCTTGTTGAATGGCTTGACCTTGCCAACTCATTCTCTTATTTTAAAGTTCATATAAAAACATATTTTGTGATGCAATATTTTAAGGGAAAAATCTTTATTTAGATTCATTTCCTTGTGTGTCAACTATGATTGCTGTGTAGAAGGAGAACATAATTTATGGTAACCTTTTTCAATGTGTTCTTGAATCCCCAGATGACAATCCATACCTCAGGTTCTTTGTTATCTGTTCCTGTAATTCAAATATCTTTTTTCTTTTCCCCATCAGTTTTCTATTTATACACCATTCCATCAATACCTCATTGTGTTTTGGGCATATCTCTTTTACTCTGCAGCTCTCACTCAAAAACAATTTTGTTTCTTTCCCTGATATTTGGAACTTTCAAGTACTCTATAGCATCAGATAGTTACTGTTTCCCAGAGGAGATGAAAACTTCCTTCACTGTATTCTGAAGGGAACAATAAAGCACCAAAAGATGAATATTCTTATTATTCTGGGGGCAGCATTGCCTCTGTTAAGAGACTGCCTATGTTTACCCCCTCTTAAAGATGCTGCCTCTTCAAGGTGGGAGGAAGAGCTTATTCTAGGTTTTATGTTTTATTTTTATGCTAATACCAAAGCTATGCAACAGCCAGAGGTGCTAAAACCAATATCAAATGCAACATGATGAAAAATACATCTTAAGTAACCTCCTAACAACCTATACTGATCCTTGAGGATCTACTCAGACCAAGCTAAAATGAGGCTTCCATTTCCTCTTTACCTCAGAGCCTCCATCCCATGGAGAAAAGCAAGGATGTGAAGAGCATTGAATGACAATGAATAAAACAGCTCTTACATATATGTTTCCTCATGAGTTTAAATCACACATTTTCAGCCTTCTTGAACCTCAAACCCCAAATCCATACCACTCCCTTGAAGCATTTTGCTGGGATTTGAATTTTCCTAGGTGCCTAGTTTGATATTTGCAGAAATCAGAACCTAGAAGAAATCTGTTATCCTCTTACAGCACTTATTTGTTCTTTCATACTTTTGTTTCTTGATCACTTATTAAATGTGTATTCTACTATGTGTAGAGAACAATCAGGTATTTTAAAGTTTTCCAAAGTAGGAAACATAGTTCTTACGTCCTAGACCTGGAGATTATAATGTCATCGAAGAGCCAGGACATGCATAAGATAAACAGCTAATGGATGTAAAAGTTATTAACCTTAATAACACATAAAAGTACTGAGTATTGAAATGATTGGTGTAGAATGAAACTAGCCTTAGCTTTTATAGGAAGAATTAATATAAAATTTTGAATACCTAAAGAGTGTCTGGACTCATGGGAGGACCAAATACATGCATGAAACATGAGCAACCTAAGTCATCTCAGTGAAAGATGCAGTGAGAAGCACTGAAAGATTATCCAGAAAGAAGCATAACTGGTTAAGATGATTATATTTTGTGGTTGGAGCATGCTCAAATGTTACTTTGCCCACTTTGCAAATCAATATTCCACTTGAAATAGTCTTGTAGGACAACCCTGGATATTCACTTACATTGGATTATTTCTCTGATGTATGGAAATTGAAGCCCTCATAAAAACTGATAAATTGATTTGTTGAGAACAGTTGAACACAAATTTCACAATAAGAACAACACACAGATTTTCACTCCTGCTGAAAACATCTGAAGAGTTGATCAAGTGATTTTTCCACCCAGAAAAAATAACCCTCGGCCATGGAGTCTCAGTGAACAGATCTAGTCCAGTCTGGATATTCTTCTGTGTGTCCTGCGATATTCTCATCATTCATTTTTGGCCCAAGGCAGTTTGCTTCTTGCTGCAGGGCCCCTATTTTAGTCTTTGCTTATGCACTTGCTCGAAGTACAGTATTCTGCCTCTGAGTTTCTCTCTGCTGTGATCTGAGACCTCTGCTTTGATGGCTGCCTTCTCCTTGTGTGATTAGTGTTTTCCTTCTTGCTGTGATAATGGGAATGGATTTTTAAATCCCTTTGGGGATAGGATAGCCTCTTCCTCTTTGGTTTCTAAAATGAAAATGGATCTCTCAACTCACATACGTGTAAGCAACACTATATTTCCTGTACAACACAATTAAACATCTCACTGGCGAGAGTAACTCGGTGTTAGTTTATCTACTTTATGTAGGGTGTGCAGGATAATGCAGCATCCATTGCATCAGTAACTGTTAAGTGGATGAGGCACGAGAGAAGGGTCAGAGTAGACAGACTGAGGTGAGAAGGTATCCTGAAGGGGTGAATTTTGTGTGAAGTGTTAAAGTTTGGTGGAAGGATAGTTAATGGATATTCCAAGTAAGGGAAATAGCGTGGGTAAAGACACAAGGATGGGAATATACAAGTCACTCCAGGAAAATTAAGGCAACTGCACAGAAGTAGAGTATTATCGAGGTATTAGCGAGTTTTCATTGTGGGTTAGTGTTGGCTCACGTGTAATAACAGCTGACATTTATCCAGCACTTAGTAGGAGAGAATTGGTGGGCTAAATGTAGTATATGCATCAGCTCTTTTCACTTTCAGAACTTTTGCAGTAGGCACTACTTTTGCTGACATTATACAGACGAGGAACCCAGGCCTATGGTATTTAAACAATTTGCTCAAGTTCGCGCATTCATATGTGCAGACCCAGGACGCAAACCCGGGAAGTTTGACTCAGGGGAGACCAGAGGTTTGTTTTGAAAGCATATCACCTCCTTTACCTATCCACTGATGAATTCCTGGTTAACAGTTCATAGTTAACAGTACAGTGACTAGCTAATTAAGTGCATCAGAAGCTTTTGCTGGGGTTGAGTTCCTCCTTCACGAGTGCATAAAATGTCAAAACGTGGGCCTGAGAAAGCAAATACTTAGGCTCCTTGTGCATCAGGCATCTTGCAAAAGAAAAGACCCTAAACATAATCTGGGCAGCCTCTTGTGCCCTATTAACCAGAACTCTAGAGAAAGGGGCGGTGGGGAGGAAAGTTTGAGTCAGCTGTGCCCCGTCATCTGACCCTTCCAAGTCCTTCAACTTCTCTGACAGCTTGAAGCCCCTAATTTGGTCTCTTTCTCCCTAAAGGGGTGAGACAGGGCTCCTGGGGCTCTGGCCATGTGAGAAACAGAAAACCTCCAGGGCTAAAAGGCCTAGCCAGACAAAGAATTGGGCAGATGCCAGTAAATGTTATAATTTGCAGTTTTTGCAAAGGATTCAAAATGCAGAACATTTTATATTAGTCCATGAGACTGATAAAATGTCCACTTTGATTTGATTTAAAATCGACTTTGATATGAATTACTCCTCCAGACCTGGAGATAATGCCTGTTCATGATTCTTGACCTTGGCAGGGCTCACAGGATTCCTTTGATGCTATCATGAAAAATGTTTCTTGAGTCGTTGAAGTTTACATAGAATGCCCAACACTTCCAGCACAAACCAACAGTAAATTTTCATCCCCTCCTTGTTTGTATAACTTAAGACAAGTGAATATCTTGTCCTTTGTAAGGTTTCCACCTTTTATTGTTTATTCTGTACTGAACCTGTTTTAATTGGATGTATTGACCTAAAAAATTAAACATATGACCTTCCTAACCAGAGGCAAGCTAGGCTTTCAATTCTTAGAACAGACCGTAGCTATTTGATGTTAGTTCAGACAGAGAAATCACAGAGTGAGAGACTGTGCCTTTTGCATGGTGGTAGAAGGGATCCTGAGTTAAAAAAAAAAATCATGACATGGTGCATAAAACACTCAGCAAAAGAAAAACTTGTCTGGATCAGATATTTCACAAATTAAAATTTCTTTACATTTCCACCAGAATGAACCTCCAACACGAACCAAGTTTTGTCAGTATTTAAGCTATATGAAACGCTGATGGACCAAGGCCCACAGCTTTTGTTCATAGAGCAAAATAAGAAGAGAAGTATGATTTAAGGACAAAGCATGAACTTGCTAAGATTCCTTCCGTGATTTGGACCTTATTCCACATTGGGCTTTTTATATATTCTCTTTAATCAGTGTCTAATGCCCATCAAGAATGAGTTAATGAGGAATGCGTACCCATGTGTTTGTTTATTCATGCTTTCTTGCCATTCTTAGGAGCCACTGGCTCAGTGCAATACTGTATGCGAGGCATGGTGATCAATTGTGCGTCTGTTTATTCTTCCATTGTTAAAGCTGGTTTTCTTTTTTAAGTTATTAGATGTACTTAGCATTTCTAATAAGAACAACAAAATAATAAAAAGCCATTTACTTGAGATAAAACATTAACGTACACGCTGCCAGCCACTAACTTTTAGGTTGCTTGTACATCTCATTCTTCACAAAAACAAGAATACTTAGTCTGGACTAACACAGCTTTCTTTTCTATTTTACACTATTTTCATGAGAAATACTATCATTTTCTTAAATTGAACTCTTGGCTGACTCTTTTGAGTCCCTGATTTGTTCCTTGCTGTCACCTCACTGCTGTTAATTAATAACAAAGTCTGTTGGTTGATGGTAACGTCTTTCTCATTCGGCCATGTATTCTTCACTTCTCTCCTTACCCCTGGAGTTGGCCTATATCTCTTCATGCCTAGCATTGACCACACCAACAGAGTTTCATGCCCCCAATGCTTCTCCTATATAATCATTCTTATCCCTTGTCATCGTCAGGCCTACATTGCTGCCTCCACATATCATTTATCTGCCCCAAAGCCTGCTATTGGCCCCAAATGCCTATGGGTTAATGTCTTTGATATTCAAAGCCCTTCACCATGTAATCTTTACTTCCCCCATTCCCATACAAACACCCTTTATTTAAGGGAGTTGATTCTCTAAAACATGTCTTCTGCCTTTCTGTTTCCAAATTTGTATTCAAGCCATTTTTAACTTTCCCATTTCTCTTTAAAATACAGAATCTCTCTGAGCTTCTCTTTGACAAGAACAGACCACGCTGATCCTTTTTTACTCTGAACATCCAGGGCAATTTTTAAAATAATCTGAATAATACTTCTCTTTGATATTTAATATGTATTGGCTTTTATAAAATATTACATATATTTGAAATATAAATAAACAAAACTCTGGAAAGTAGAGACAGTGTCTTATACTTTGTATTACCGAGGACACTGAAAACATCACCCAAATGTTCAAGGAGCTCAATAAATATATTTGCTTAACTATTTTTAATCATGTGAAATCTAAAATACTTGATTAATCAGAATGTTCTATTCCTTGTTTAATCTGAGCCTTATTTACAGATTTAAATTTATACGACAGATTTTATCTGTATACTGTAGGATATTTGCATATTTTACTTATAATCAATATAAGGAATAAAAAATGCAGGTACGTATATTCACAATGATCTAATTCCTGTTCATATTTCACTGGACTGTAGATTCCTTGATAAAGAGAATTCTGCAGCTCTTTGGTACAAATTACTTCCTCAAAGAATAATATGTAGTGCCATTCAAATCCTTGGGTGTTCACGGAATTGTAAGGCAACACAAACAAGGTATAAAATCTCTTCCAAGAATCCTGAACTTAAGACATAAGACTTAATCTAGAGACATACAGAAAGAACAAGGGACCTCAATAGACATTGAACTGCCATTAATGATTAAAAATGAATTTCTGGATTCTCTTTATATCTAATTTAAGGCTTGCAAGTAGGAACTCTTAAAAGACTCATTCTGCAATGTGGTTCATTGGCCCAGGCTCTCTTTCTCAGGAACTCACACTATACATGTTGTCATTACTTTGGTGTAAAACAAAACATCACACTTTCAAGAGCTGCGTTTCATAGCCACACCCAAGTTCTTTCAAGACACCCCACTCCATCAGGCTATTCTACCTCCTTCTCCTCATTGCTGTCATTTACAGACCACATTGTCACTCTCTTCACTTATTGAAGAGTTAAATTCTAGTCCCTTTGTCTTCTCCTCCATTCCCACCACCCTCTCATTCTGAGGAATGGTAGAATTCTGTCACTTCCAAATTGTTTTCCTCAGCCTCACCACATGATTCATACCCAAGGTCACTCCATCAGAACAATACCTCTGAAATGTATTGCAAGGATCCACAATATACATTCTATCCTAGCAGCCTGCTGACTACAAAATTTCCTTGCCCTCACTGAGACTTCCTAATGATCCCGTGATTTTTGGACTACTTACCATTGTTCAGATGCCTTCACTTTCTTTAGAACTCCATTTACAACCCACGGTCAAACCCAATTATAAAATTATTATTATTCCCTGGTATACTCCCACCAACTTTGCCTCTCTTGCCTGCTCTTGAATTCATACGGTACAAGCTCAACTATTTGCATTCTTTATGCCAACACTCGGGCTGCTTAACATGCCTAGATTTTGGAGAAAAAATATATTATTTGGGTGATTGGATTTACTTCATTTTTTTTTTTTTACTGTCAGTTGTGAATAATATTTACCAACATTTTCATCAATGACTTGCTTGCAGTTTTTTCTTTTATCCCATGCCAACTGAATATGTTCACTTTTTATTCTTGCTGAAGTGCATTCTTTAATGATAGTTTCTGTAAAGGTCTGTGGGTGGTAAACACTCTATGTCTTTGAGTGTCTGAATATTTTGTTTTGCTGTCATTTAAAAAAAAAATTCTAGTCAATCCAGGCGTCTCGTTGCCATTTATGTTTTTCAGTTCTCTAAAACTAGCATGGTATTTACTTCTGAAAACGTTATATTACTGCTGATGAGACTTCTGATGGTAGTATACTTGTCTGTTTCTTTTCAGTCGCATTTTTCTCACTCTAGAAGCTCTTAAGTTTTTAACATTATCCTTGATGTGCTTTTATTTAATTACAAGTCATTTCAATGTGGGTTCATTTTTATTTGAGGTGCTCAGGAATCACAGTGCACTTTCAATGTATGAAAAACTGCTTGTCTTTTTTTCCTTTTGCAAAAATCTCAGAAGTCTCCAATTACTGCTTTTCCATTATTTCCCGCATTCTCTTTTCCTGACACTCCCTTTTGATATATGTCAAAGCATCTCAAGCTATCTTCCATATCTCCTAACTTCTTGTTCACATTTTAAAAATGTCTATCAGTGTTCCAGGTGAATTTCTTACCACTATCTTCCAATTTACTAATTCTCTCCTTAACTATGCTAATTTTGTATTTATGGCATCCATTGATTTTTTTTTTAAATTTAGTAACCCTATTTTTAATTTATACATTTTAAGTGGATGTCTTTCACGTTCACTTATTCTTAGCCAGTTTTTCTTTCACGAACTATTATTCTTTTAAAATTGATCTTATTCTTTCATTTATCTATTTGAACATGAAACTAAACACTTAAAATTTCACATAAAATTAATTTCTCCTGGAATAAGTCCGTGTTCTAATTGCTGATTTTGTTGCTAACATTCTTAGAATAAGTTTAGGTTGTTAGGTCCATTTTGAGTTGAAGTTTTCTGTTTTTTCTGTTTCTCACTTTCTCTTCATGAGTTCCAACCCAATGGTTGACTCCTTGCTTCTTCCTGGATGCAAAATTTGGAACCAAGTCTTACAATGTTGTTTCAGGGCTCACCAGACCACTCACTGATCCAGGAGGGGGTTTGACTCAGTTCCTGGCCCTGAGGAGTTTGTCTTCCCCATGGCTACACCAACAGGCCCACAGCTCCCTACAATGCAAGACCTTGGGCTTCAGATCAGCAACTCCTTCAGGTTATTGTATCTCACCATCGTGGATATCAGGTTGGTTTTTCACCTTCCATTTCTTCATCTTTTTATTTGGAGAGGTTGGAAACTGCGTAACTCCTTCTCAGGTGTGATTTAGATTATGCCAACTAAGTACATCCATGCTAGATTTGGAAAGTGTATGAGAGGTAGAGGCAATCTTCCTGAAGCTTCTGTCTGTCTCTGCTGGGTAGCAAAGGCATAGTTTTCCTGAGGCGGTTTCCGGTGAAGATTCTCCTGATGTCCAGGGTTTAGTGCAGCTGCTGGCCTAGGACAGCTCCCAAAGCTGTTTAAGTTGTAGACCCTGAGTAGCTGATTCCATGGTGTTCTGGAAGTCATTCCAAGATATCCGTCCAGCATAGAACCTGCTTCTTCAACCCTCCCAATGATTTTGTAAGCACCTGATTCTCTGTATTAAATTCCTCTATGCTTCAAATTTCTAGAGTGATTTTGTTTCTTCTGCTGAACTTGACTGATACACATACCTGAACCCCAGCTTCAAGAGTGAGCCTGAAATGAAACATATTTTATCCCTACCCTGAGGAACCCAAATTGCCAGCCATCAATGACTGATTCTAAACCAATTACCAGCAGCCCCATAGCTTCAGCCACATTTACTGCCTTACTTTTTCTGCTCTGCTTTGGGCGCATAGAAATGATTATCCTCTTTCTAAGCTCAACCAGGTCTTATTTCTTTATTCTTTTTATATTTTACTTTCCACTGCTACAGGTTGAAGGAGAGGGAGTGATGTTAAAGCATAAATTTATTACAATATCTTAACCAGCAGTCCCTTTCTTTAAATTGGGTTTACTTTAAATTTATGGCCATAGGCTCCAATGGGTACTCAACACCACCTCCTTCAATTCTATCGTGCTTCCGTAGTAAATTAACTTTTTTATCCTCCAAATCAATAACTTCAAAACCTCTTTGCTTTTTTCAAATATTCACAACTCCTCCCATCACACTCTTATTTAGTTTGTCACTGAGAAAACAACAGCTATCAACATGGAACTCCTTTCTCCTCCTCATCCAGATCCACAGACCTACCCGCCTGTGTGTGGATCTTTGCCTTTCCTCCTATTACATCCCAAGAAGGGTACCTGCTCTTTAGATCTGCACTGGATCCCATTCCATCTTACTAACTCTAAACCAAGGGTCAGCTAACTTTTTGGTAAAGGGCCAGATAGTAAAAATTTTAGGCTTTGTGGGCCACAAGTTCTGTCACAACTACTTGAGGCTGATGTTTTAATGTGAAAGCAGTGTTGACAGTAATTAACTCGCTGGCTGTGGATGTGTAGAAGTGTATTCACAAACATAGATGCTGGTTGGACTGTAGGCGCTAGTTTTCCTCTTCTGGAAACTTGATTCTTCAGTTATCTTTTCTCTCCGGACTTATCCTCCCCTTCTTCTCTACTCACTGCCTTGCAAACAAACTTAAGAAGTTATCAATGACCTTTTTTGACACCTGGTCCTCCTGCAGCTATGGTCCCAATTCTCTCTTTTACCTCATAGTCTATGTTTTCAAATGAATTGTTTGCCCTCATTCTCTTCACTCCCTCATCTTCTGGTTGTTCTTCAATTCCTTCTACTTGAAAGGGCTCTACTCAAAGTGGCTTTCCTCTTATTAATCCCTATTTTATCACTTTGTTTTCTCTCTAGCACTAACACTCTGTAAATATTATATTTGTTTGTTTTCTTTCTATAAAATCCCTTTCTCATCTCCCAGAGTGAAAGTTCCCTGAGAGTGAGGACCTGGCCTGCTTGGTTTATCACTTAATCACTGGGCACGCTAATTGCAGATAGTAGGACTTCTAGAAATATCTGTTGAATAAATGAATGAATGGATACAGTGTGCTGTTTCAGACACTGCGATGTGCTGCCAAGATTCCCCGTTTACAGAATTTATTTCCTCAGATGCTGAGAGTGCTGCTGGCAAGTGGATCTTCGTTTGTGCCTCTGCTGAAGGGTATCACATTGTCAAAGTCAGGGCCCCTTCCTGGGGAGGCCCCATCCATTGAACAATCAATGTGGGAGTTATGAGGGACTGATCCTCTCACCCAAACTCTGAAGGGTCCTCCCAGCTTCAAAGCTCCTTGTAGAGCCAGCAGAAGCTTCTGTTGAGAGTCAAGAAAAGTCCAACTTTGCTCTCTACCCAATCTTGCTTCTATCCTTTCCCTCCCTTCTATCCCAAATGCAGGCCAATAAATCTTCTGTATGCCAATCTATATTTTGGAGTCAGCTTACCCAGGGAACTCAACTGGTGAAATTTGCTGAAGATTAATTGATCTGTAAATGGCAAGTTGGGATTCAAACCAATTTCTACTGAATTTTAAAGTCAATGCACTTTCCATCATCTGTTCGTTGGAAGTATTACATGATTCTCTAGTTTTAAAATAAACTCCTTTCCTTTCTTTTCCTGCTTCAGTTCTCTTTACTGTTAAAACTGACTTAGAGCAATAGAGGGAATATTTATTTTACTCATCAAATCTATTTACATCTATTATTTAGTTTAGAATAAATCTAGAAATTGTACTCTTTCATATATCATTAAGATGATCTTTTCTTGAATGACCACTGTCTTTCTCTTTGTAACAATCCTCCTCACTCTTAGTAGCAGATGTGATCAGTGTTTAAATATGCATATTTATGCATATGTATATTTAAATATGTCTCTGAAAACCAGAATGCCATGCATATTCTTTGCCTATAGCTTGTATAATCTGAGAAAAACTAAAAATATAAGTCAGGAAATGTGAAAGAGACACATTTTAGAGGAGTTATTTATTTGCAAAAAAACTAAATCAATTTCCAGGAGTGTTTTTAAAACATCCTCAAATAATAGCCTTGGAAAATCTAAAGTCCTTTGGACTCAACACAGAATTCAGCTATAATCCATTTATGTAAGTTATGGATAAAATTGACCAACCTGAAAGTTTACAGAAAGCGATCGCTTAATCTTCTTTTCCTGAATGTTAAAATTCCCAAGTGCCTCTATTTTGTACTGTCATGGAAGGTCCTTAGAAGAGGCTGGCACAATCATTGGCAGTTTTGACACATCTTTTTTCCATGTGCTTTCTGTAGAAGTAAATGGGAAGCCCTGCAAAATCCTCAGGTCCTTGGGCCTCAGATTGATCACATCTATGTAGATTATAGTTCACATTTTCCCTGGGGCCTTCTTTTTAAATGATGCCTGTTAAGATCTTATATGGTTGTGCCTAGACCCTGAGTCCTGGAAGGCAGGAACCATGCAGGGTTCTGTTTTGTATCCTCAGGTGCTGAATAAAAGCTCATCACATCAATATATGGGTGAGTACGCTTGGGACACGGCTCTGTGTTATTTCCGAAGTTCTCATTTAGATAGCTTCTAAAGTGCAGGAGAAGGAGAAAATAATGCAAAGGTACAACCATGTGTAATTTCTGCTGACTAAAACATAAAGTCAAGCATGGTAACCTCAACTGCCTCATTAATTGCCACCTTTAATTAAAGGTGTCACACGTCACGAAGGACTGAGCCTAAGTAAATGCAAAGTTCGATAAGCTTAGCAATTACCTTAATATGAAACTAATGTAGCTCCTTATTTAATGATTGTACAAACAGGCTCCAGAGCTGAAGATAACTGATATTTGCATTACTACCGTGCTTGCCATAAGGAAACCTTGAAGTCCAGAATTCTTCCTTGTGGAGAAATGAACACACATACATAAAGGCTTCCAGGGTGTTACATATTCTTAGACCAGAAACAGCCAGAAATGACCCAGACAGTCTTCTCATGGGCGCCTTTTACACCTCTAGAGCCAGGTCTTGCAGAAATTAGAATCAGGAGCTGCATTGCTCATCCAACACATCTGCTTCGGGTTTGACAGAATGAGGGTAATAGGATTATACCATTCATTCTCTTTTGGGCAAGCCCCTCTCCCTATTCATTTTAAAGCATTCTGGTTATGTTTGTTTTCCCTCTGTCTTCCCTTTGCATGTATGTGTCTATCCTTGTGCGTTTATGGTCACCAACATTACTGCTTAGCATTTCCAAACTCTCACCTATTGTTTATTTCACAATCTCTTGTTACACAACCCAGGGAAGCAGGTCAACATTGCTATTAACATTTCCCAGAAAAATGAAGGAATAAGGCTGCAGGGACTGGTTTAGAATTGTCCCAGCCAGGGCAGAGGGGCTCCAAGAGCTCAGATAATAGCCTGGACCTCTTGACTGCACTCTTTGCTCCACCCTATCTTCCCTCAAACTTGAGTGAGAAAATAAGTCCCTTTATCAATCAATTCAAGAGCGTGGACTCTGGAGCCAGGCTAATGTGGGCTAAAAATCCCAGTTCTGACTCATTTGGCCATGTGATCTTAACCAAATTTCTTTCTCTCTCTGAGTGTGCATTTCTTGATTTGTACAGTGGTGAAAATACTGATCTCATAAGATCACGATGAAATGATTAATGCAAAGCTCTTTCCACAGTACTCGCCCGTGGCCGGTGCTCAATAGAGTGATGCTCCTGATTTGTGTATTCATTTGACTAGTTATTTCTTGTGGATGTATTTTAAGTGCACCTTCTGTTTGTGTTTCTTGGCAGGAGGTAGGAAGGGTAGACAGATAGTGTAGAAGGTGATTCTCTGCTCCAATTGGGTTTCTACTTTGGCATTCCACTTATTCTTTCAGAATTTATGTCTCTCTTAGAAGGGGAAAGGGCAAAGCGTAATGACTAAAGAGTCGGAAATAGATCAAGGGGGTAAAGTGGTGACAGAAATTATGGTAAGCACTTTGTCTTCATCCCTGTCCACTTTCACATAAATAGAATTCAAATGATTTGCTACAAGAAATTATATCTTCACAGGTGTGATGGCTTGCAATAAAGAGAGGAGAAAATCAATCTTGCACAAAGAAATCAAAACGATTGATTGTTTATTTTTATTAATTTATTAGTTTCTTATGCCCAGTGCCAGTGGAGAAGGAGACCTGCCTAGCCTAACTCCTAGCATTTCCTGATGGATGTGTTGATGTGTAGCCATTTCTGCTGGTGCATTTTTAAGCTGAGCTGCAGGGGATGTCATGTGTTGCAGTAATTGCCATGGAAACCATTGCTGTTGAATGAATAGAGAGGTTTTAAATCCTTGGTAATGAGCCTGAGAACCTAAGTAGGTTGTAAAGTTTAACTTGTTTGGAAGTGGTTCATGTTTCACACCGAGATATTGGAGGCAAAAGGTGGGGGGCAAAGGATGGGAGAGAGGAATTTTAAAAAACGCAAATAAATTTGCCTAATGTCCTGTTACACTTCTGCTAGCACTTTTTAATGAAAAAATGCCAAAGATGCATAGCATCAAGCCCCAAGCCTTGAGCAACACTCTTGCTGTTGAACAAAGTATAATTTGGATACATTGCCACTGAAATCAACACTTTCAATTCACCTCTCACAAACCTCAACTAGTGAGAACGTTAAATATTTTTAAGGCAATTAATTAATAGGTTTATTTGGATTGTGGGATCTTTGAAGGGGTGGGCTGAGTTTTGTCACATTTGTATGACCTCAAGCTGTTAGCAAATGCATTCTAAAGAATGAAACTTCATAGAACATACAGTCCAAGTGTGTCTTATATTGGAATGGCGATCTAGGAATGACCAGTGACCAAGGGATCCCACCACTGCCATCAGCAATGTCTCAAGATCTCTCTTTTCCCTTTCCTTTTCAGGCATCTGTGATCCTGGTCCCTTATCTCTCCCCCAAGACCTTTTCAGGTTGGGTGACCTCTAGGCAGGACTGACATAGCAGCATCAGAAGAGACAAAGAACGAGGACTAAAATCCCAGAAGGTAAGGCTTTCTCTCTCCCAATGGCCAAGAGGATCCCCTATCCAGCTCTTCCCCTTCATGTAGAGATAATGCGGTGCACACCTACTTGGGTTTTTGGAGAGAAGCTGCTTCCTGAACATTTACATGGTAAAGGGTATCAGGACATGCCACCCCAAAATGTGCTACTCTGGCCTAAGAATGACTTCAAGCTGAAGGCATTTGAGTTCCTGAAATCCCTTCTCTGCCTAATAGCAGAGCCTCCCGAAAGACCTCAATTGTCATAAATCGCCTCCCAGTGCAACTCTAATCTCCTCTTCTGGCCCCATACCCGGACACTCTCACAACTATCAGGGCTCCCATCTGTGCTCCCAAGGGCTCACTTGTCTTTCCAAAAGGTCCTTGCTTCTCCTTAAGTGCCTTTCTCCACCTCCCTCCTTCCTACTAAGTTAGTTACATAGACCCAAGTCTAACCCTACTCTGAGTTACTCATCACTGGGTACCATGTGAATGCACAATGCACATGTTGATACACTTCTGTTTGTTTGTCTCTTGTTAATCTGTCTTCCATCAGCCTGATTTACAGGGTCTCAGCTGGAGAACTTAGGAGGGTAGAAGGAAAAAGAATTTTTCCTCCCTCCCCTACGGTAGTAATTTTGTCATTCTTGACATGATTTAAGAGAGAAAAGAGAAGGTGGTGATGAGGAAGGAGCTTAGGAAGAAGTCTTTACATTCTGTCTCTTTATCTTTGTTACTAGTGTTTATAAAAAGCATTAGAAAGACTTCCCAAGGGTTCATGCTGCCTAGAGAAGTAGTTAGAGGTCTTTTGAGAGTCTGAGAGGGAGGAACAGGACTGGAAGGAACATGATGGCAGTGGAGGCTAAGATGTGAAGTCAACATCGGACCCAGAAATTAAAAGGAAGGAAATAAATGGGAAGGGAATAGAAGAGAAGGGAAGGAAAAGAACAATACCATGGGATCCTTGAGGGATCAAAACGCATGTGGGAACTTAATCAATGAGAATCTTCCCTTTCAAGTTATCCCATTCCTGTATTCCAGGGAAAATACTGCATGGTTACTACAATGAATGCTCTGGAGCCAGATGGCTTAGGGGTGGGTCTTCGATCTAACATTATTAGCTGCAAGTCACTTAACTTCTTTATGCTTATAGAAAGTGGATAATTATACACATACACAACAAAACTACTGTGAAGACCAAATAAGATGATAGATGTAAATTTTTAGAAAAGCGCGGAAACATAGGACTTTCAATTAAAAAATGTGATCAATAAAAGTAAATGATTATGCTTATTCATCTCTAATTGCATAGAATTGCTCCTTTTTATTCTTCACTGAACCAGAAGTTTGGGCAGGCTGTTGAAGTCATCATTCACAGTTGTGTACTGTGAATCTGCTCTCCTTCCCTAAGCTCCCACAAGGGGCTTAGAGGAGATGGAGAGAAAAGTGATGCCAGAGGGTGAGAGTGTTGTTTTAGTGCTATTTTAGAGTTATTACAGCTGGAAATCCAGCAATTCTGAAATCCTGCCCTGCTAATAGCCTCTACATCTGGGGAACTTCTCAAGGGAATTCTAGGCAACAAACAGCAGAGTTGATCGGTTATGTTGGTAGATTTGGAGCCCTCTGGTAAATGCTGGAAGTGGAGCACACTGCTTAGATTTTCTCTGCAGAATTTAATCTTGAGATTGCACTACTCTCTAGCTAGTCTTATGAAGGAAAAAAGAAGGTGGGAGCATGACAGCGGTATCTGTAGCCAGATCCTAGGTCATAATACCATCTCTCAGTGACATTGACCTCATCTGTCCTGTCTAAAAGGGAACACGTGCAACTCCTCCATTTCCCTGTTTTATTTTTCTCCTGAGCACTCATCATCAGAGATACTCAATGTTTTGATTATTTATCTTGTTGATGAGAATCACTTGTGACTAAATTGTAAATTCTGTGAAGAAAGGAATTGTGGACTGTTTTGTTCATTGCTTTATCTCAGCAACTCAAACAGTGCAGGGGATAGAGAAGGCACTCAATACGTATTTGTTCAATGAATAAAATGGAAGGAGGGATGTGGAGCCTGTCTGTGTACCTCTTAACACATAGCAGCCCATGCAACTAGTAAACTCCAGCCTGATAAATGTCCTGGAATGCTAACCAACCGGATTAGCAAGTCTACTGCTAGGATTGGGTTGCAATGTAGCTAGGAAGGTGAGAGAGGAAGTAGATGTGGGTCTGCTGGAGAGAGAAGAGGCTGGAAATTTCTTTACAGTGGAAGGAACAAGTGAGAGAATAAAAGAAGCTATGACAGGTGAGGGGACATTATCCCAATCCATCAGGGCTGAAAGGAGTATATGCTGGACCAGAGTTACATTCTGGACTCATTTTTCCATGGGAACATTAGATGGCTAGGCTGTTAGTAACTGTTCAGGGTGTTTCAGAGACGTATACAATATTGAAGCAATGTGGAAACATAAATTCTAGGTTTCAAACAACAGTAAGCATTATGTTTTACTATGCCTGTGTTTGATTTATGCCTACCTATTGTTTTTTGGGCAAAGAAAAAGGAAGAGGAGAGCTATACACCTTAGAAAGAATGGATTCGGAATAAAATTCCAGTTTGGATAGGCTGTAGGCTACCATTATCTAACGGTTATTCTTGTGAAGTTCACCTCTGTCTTGGGAAGCCTGTCCAGAGTCATAATAGATATAAATCAGATTGAGGATTTCTTGACACAGAGCCTTCATTCAAGATTTCTTTTATACTTGGTTAATTGGTTGGTAAGCCAACCTAAAGCAGTGTGCAGTCAGCTTTGCAGTCTAGTTTTTAGAAGCACAGAGAGCTATCAGAGACTTCTAAAGCTTCATCAAAGATCATGGCTCAGGGTGTGAAGGCCTTGGTCACACGGGGAGAAGGCGGCAGGCAATAGTGAGTGGCTCACGTCTGAGCAAAGGGACTTGTGCCCTGCTCACTTCTCTCATTATGCCATTGGCATAAATGCTACCTTGGAATTCCCAGGTGAGCTCTTTATATGGGTTGGAGATGTGTATGGTTTGTAATTAACAAAGGGTTAAGAGAGCCCTTCCCAATTAACACTTTGCTGGTGGGGCCCTTCCTTCCATCTGCATCACTGCATCATTTCCACTGTGTGTGATGACCACTGATGCTGTTTGAGTTGACATGGTGACACTAATGCAAAATCAGTCCTATATTACCCACCTGTTCCCATGCACACTTGATTTAAAAAGCAAACAAACAAAATAATTGGTATTATTTTTGGGCAGCTAGTATATGTCAAACACGGAGCTTAGTACTTTACATTCATTATCCTTAATCCTTCTAAATCCTGTGGGGTGTTGAACTGATGAAGGAATGAAGACTCAGAAAGTTTAATAACTTGTCCAGGGCCACATAGCTAATGAGTACTAGATTCAAAGCCAGATTTCTCTGGCGACCAACCTCATTTTGTTTTCCTACACTTCATATCGCCTGGAGGGAACGCTGCATTCCCCAAATCACCAATGAGGTGGTCAAACATGGCTAACGTCGGTGGTGGAAGGGGATTTGAATTTCTTTTACTACAATTTTGTCATTAGATGGGTGATTATTTATTTAAACTGCCCTCAGCAACAATTTTTTTTTTTTTTTTTTTTTTTTGCTGAGGAAGATTCACCCTGAGCTAACATCCATGCCAAACTTCCTCTATTTTTTAGTACTTGGGCTGCCAGCACAGCATGGCCACTAACAGTGCTATAGGTCTGCGCCCGGTAACTGAACCTGGGCCCCCAAAGTGGAGTGCGCTAAACTTAACCACTAGGCCACCAGGACTGGCCCCAAAGGTATTTTTTAATTTTCAAGTAGCCACACTTAAAAAGGTAAAAATAAACAGTTAAAATTAATTTTACAAGCGTATGTAATTTATCTAAAATGTTACTTCAACATGTAATCCACACAAAAATTGTTAATGAGATATTCTATATTATTTTTGTACTAAGTCTTGGAGAAAGCCAGTGTGCATTTTATACTTACGGCACACCTCAATTCAGGCTAGCCACATTTAAAGTGCTCAGTAGGCACCTGTGGCCAGTGACTGCCATCTTAGACAGTGCAGATAGACTGTAAGTAGCGTTAAGGTGTGGACTAGCTCTCAGCACAATGACCCAGTAAATTCCCAAGCCATATTTGGCATATGAATACTTTATGAATGAATGAACAAGTAAATAAAAATAAAAACCTACGTTACTAATGGTGTAATCCATTAAAAAAAGTATGATTTGAAAATTGTTTATCAAAGTCTTTTTTTGGCACATGTAAGTACAGACTACTATTGAAGTTAGGTACACTACTATATATACATGTAATGAAATACATATATACATAATATACATATCTCTATTTCTATCTATCTTCTATCTCTCTTACTCTTTCTCTTTGGAGAGCGAACAGATTGTACACAGTCGCGGAAATCCTGGAAAGTCTGGAAATGGACTAACTCAGGCCGGGGCAACTGTGACAAGCCAGGTGAGCTTCGCAGACTGGTGTGCAAGATATTTGTTGCTGTAGTTAACTGAACTTTACTTGAAAATCTTGAATTAACTGAGTTTGCAAGATGGATGTAAGCGTTGTGTGTACTCACATGGAGAGGTGGAAAGGTTGCAGAATTCGACCGGTTGCATGTACTAAATGATGCTGGGCACACGACATACCAAACGATGTGAGCTGTCTATAAACACCACAATCTGGGTCATTCACAGGACAAATTGCTAATACATAGGTTATGTTTACAACTGAGCAAATCCAATTTTGTATGACACTAGAATTATCCTCATGAGGATGAAAAGGTCCTGGCTCTGAACAAACATAACTTGGGTTCACGCTTCTGCTTCCTGCCCCAGTACATTAGGCATCTACTTACCAGTGATATGCAGACCATACAGCCACACGTTTTTTCTTTTGTAAATGACATTCAAGAGAGAATGGAGACTGAAGGGCTATCGTAGCTTGGTGTAGATTTCAGGTGGAAATTATTTTAACTTTGCCATAAATAAAATAAAAAAACAGAATAGACTCTTGGGTCTCCCACGCTTCTCTTTGCTAATGCAGCTTTATAAGGATGCCTCTTGAGGCTCTACTTTTAGTTGTCTAATTGTTAATTACCCTTTGATGTAACCGACCTAACCTTTGGGTGGCATGACTTCATATATCTGTACAGCAATGCTGTCACCCTGTGGCCTGGCCTTGGCAAATTGTGAAGCAAGTCAATTTTTAGCATGTTTCACTTTCTTTTTCTAACTCCTTCATTCCTTGACCTTCTCCTTGTGACTCCTTTCTCCTTGTGACTCTACCCTCACCCCACTGCATCCTGTTCTTTCTTATACCAAATACATACATTCTGCTCTCTGGGGGGAAAAACGTGTCCTATGTATAATTCAGTTTGTAAAGTCTCCTAGGACGATTTGTATCTTAAGCCTTCTATTTCGTGGTGGAGGGAAACAAATGAGTTTCATGCATTGATGAGTGGTTGGAAGGGATGCATTTCTGGACCGAGTGGCTTTGAGAACTGTATGAAACAAGGTCAGACCAGGCAAACGGAGGGAACTTAATTCAGGGAAATAGTTACCTAGACAAGGGAAGGGCTGAGAAATAGAGCATAGTGAGATAACCCAGAGACTGGTGACTGTAGAAAAGCACTAAAATCCTTATTCTGGGGGTACAATAAAGAGAAGCAGTGTTCTTGGATCTCAGGGCCGGGGCCATCAGAGGGCAGCTGGAAGCAAAGCGAACTTGTCCTGCAGGAATTGGCACCCAGATATTACCACCTGAGAGGAAAAGACACACCTTGGGTCTCTCTTCTTCCTGCTTTCTACTCCATTACAGTGTTTCCCAATGGCCAAACACAGCCAGAAGCAGCTTTCTGGAAAACAAAGACTGCAGGGGCCATATTTCTGTAATTAGAGCAGAGCAGGAGGGCAAGAAGGAGGTCTCATATCAAACAGGTCAAGGATGAACCAAGGTCATGGGAAATATGTGGAGGTATAAGATCTAGAGTGTGCGCACACATCTGGGCCAGATTTTTGTGTCAGGTGTCAAGGATAACGAGCTTCACTAATTCTCTCTCCTTTGTCCCCAGTATCTAATCTATTGCCAAACCCTGTTGCCTTCCCCTCCTCAGTAACGTGTGAATAAGTTCACACATCTTCTTTCCTAACGTTATCATTCTAGTCTAAGTCATCACCACCTCCTGCTCAGTTTGCTGCAATTACTTCCAAACATCAACGGGCATCCGTTCAGATTCAGGACACTTCACATGGGAGGCAGGACAATCTTTTCAAACTGTAAATACGATCATGCCTCCACCTTTGGCAAATTCCTTCAGAGGATTCACTCCGTGTTGGGTATAAGGACAGCTCCTTAGCAGGATTGGCAAGGCCCTGTCGGGTCTGGTCACCACTAACCTCTCCAACCTCCCTCTGCCCCTTATGCTTCTCTGAGTACTTTCTGCTCTAGCTGCAGTGACCTTCTTCAGACTTTGAACTTGTCAGATTTGCCTCCTGCTGTAGGGCCTCTGCTCACACTGCCCCTCTACCTCAAATGCTCTTTCCTACTTGACCTCTACTCATCTCTCAGATTCTAGCTCAGACATCATTTCTATGGGGAAGCCCTCTTTGACTTCCCTAACTAGGTTCTCTCTCTCTCATTCTGATCTTTGAAAGCAGAGAACATATCCCCCCTCCCTGCTTCTCTCTATGGCATAGAAGGTGCTATGGACTGAGTTACATCCCCTACCAAATTCCTACTTTGAAGCTTTCACACCCAATGTGTCTGGATATGGGGCCTTTGAGAGAGAATTTGAGAGATAATCATAATGGGATTAGTGCCCTTATAAGAAGAGACACTGGAGAGCTTGCTTCTTCTCTCTCTCTACCAGGTGAGGACACATTGAGACGGTGGCCATCTGTAAGGCAGGAAGAGAACTGTCATGAGGAACCAAATCTGCTGGCACCTTCATCTTAGACCCCCAGCCTTTGGAACTGTGAGAAATAAATGTCTTGGTATAAGCCACCCAGTCCATGGTATTTTCTTATGACAGCCTGAGCTGACTAAGACAGAAGGTGCTCAGTAAGTGAAGAATTAATGAATGAAACATGTCAGGAGGGAAATGGCAGCCTGATAAGCCAAGTGCTCCCCTTGGGATCTGTCCCTGATCCCTGACTCACTTAATGTGAAATAGTCTTTTCTCCTCTCTATCTGTTAAGCAGGGTGTGGATGTGTTTTACGCCACCCCAAAAAACACTCAGAGGCTTATCTGAGGTCAGAAGGGACTGTTTCATTTCATGGTCTGAAGCATTTTGCTCCTTCATCCTTCCTGACATGGTGGGTATGAGTTTACACCTGGAAATAGGATCCGCCCCCAGGCCGATTGAAGGACAGGCCACATGAGGTTTTGTCCTTGGGAGAATAAATATGTTGGGCAAACCCATTTATTTTCTGCTATTCTCCCTTAGGAAAAGCTGCAGACAAGAAGGATACTATGTGTTTCTTTCACTTGTACACATTGCCTTTCTTTACTTAAAAGTCTTTATTTCTGTCATCCATTCACTGCTAGGTTACATTTTCTATAACAATGGGCTGCCATTTAGTTTCTCTCTCTAAACCCAATGTTCCTCAACCCAAGGACTCACCACCATGAAGTATTATTTTACAGTTTGAGAGGCACATGGCTCTTGCAAATGGACTGTCATTTGTACCAATCGACAACAACAAAAAAAGCCTGGTGTCAGAGGTACAAGGCAACCTCTTTGTCGGAATCCACCCACTCCTCTTTTGTTTTCTTCCAGTGCTCACTGTGCTTTATGTTCCACATGCTCTTCTCGGCGGCTCTGCAGATGTGAAACTTTAAATGCAGGGTATTTAAAAATAATAAAGAAAAAAAGAATACCACCCTGAAAATTACAGAGCTTTGTAAAGGAACAGCATGTGGCTCCCTGAAGAGTTCTGTTTATCGAGAGTTCAGATGGTTTATGTATTGTTGATTGGAGCTTTCTGGATGACAGGAGGGAGGGGGTCAAGGGGAAGGAAGTTAAATATCAACATGGGAAAGTACCTGAAAACCGGCTCTCCCGGACCCTGTTCCTGTTCAGCGGAAACACGTGAAGCAGAGTTGGGAGGGGGCCAGGATCTCCCACTGCTTGAGGATCTTGCTGTTAGGGAAGGGCCTTGTGGACATATGCAGATTGGGGCCATGGAAGGGGAACTAAAATCAATAAAGTACGTATTACATTACAGGACTGTCTGTCAGTCCTCATCAAAATTCTGTAAAATGGTGAAATTTGCATTTACCTCTCCAGTGGAAGCTGAGGGGTGCCACCCTGCTCCCCCTTTTCAGGACCAAGGCACTCAGTCCCCCAGCAGCCAAGCTTAAGGCTCACATGAGCGATGTTCAACTGTAGGAAGTCTCCTGGCCCAAGGATACACCCCCTTCCGTTCCCTGGAGCATCCCTTTCCTGGAGGCATCTGATTAGTGTGGGGGTACAAAGACTCAGCCTCCTCCTTGTTTCAATTTGGGGCAACTCTAAAGGGCCATCCTAGATCCAGAGCTCTCTGTGGGGTCAATTGATGCCTCTGTTATGATTCTATGGTGGCTCAAATTCTCCCATTGCGCAACCCTGCTTCCCTCACTTCTTTACCGGCTTTGTTCCTAAGACCTTTCCTTACCCCCAATAAATCTGCTGCATGCAAACAGTCATCTCAGAGTCTGTTTCTCAGGGAACCTACCAGTTATGAACTGTGTTCTCCCAAAATCCATAGGTTGAAGTCCTTACCCCCAGAATGTGACTGTGTTTGGACATGAGGTCTTTAAAGAGGTGATTAGGTTAAAATGAGGTCTTTAGGGTGGGCCCTAAGTCAATGTGATTGGTGTCCTTATAGAAGAGGAAATTTGGACACACAGAGAGAGATACCAGACACGTGTGCACACAGAGGGATGACCATGATGCCGCAGACAGAAAGCATCCATCTGTAAGCCAAGGAGAGAGGCCTCAGAAGGAATTAACCCTGCCAACACCTTGATCTCAGACATCAGCTTCCAGAACTGTGAGAAAATACATCCCAGTTGTTTAAACCACCCAAGCCGCGGTATTTTGTTACGACAGCGCTAGCAAATTACTATACCACCTAAGACAGCTTCTCTAACTGCCTCTATCTCTCCATTTTTACAAATGAGAACCTGAGAGTCAGAGAGGTTAAATAATTGGCCTAAGGTCGCAGAGCCAGAAAGTGAAAGAGCCCTGATGTAAAGTCCATGACTTTCTGCTACATGAGATGAAATCTAAACTTCCTATTGCCACCTGCTTGTCCCTTTTAACCACTGTGACACCTCACGACAGATACTCAGAACTAAATTAACACTTGATATCATTGAACACCCATCCAGAATGAAAGCTCCTTCTAACTGGGCTTGATCAACAGGAAAAAGCCACAAAATGCTATATATTATTTCTTTTCCTAATCATTAAAAATAGCATGCCCCCCCCCCACATACTTACAAAATTTGAGGAAATATACGGCATGAAAAATAATTATGGGCTACAAAATAGATATTTATTTATGCAAACTATAATAACTTAAAACCATTCTCAAAAGAGAGATTACAAAAACCTTGATGAATTTTCTAAGAAATGGGAAATCCTGATCTAATGTAAGCCAAGGGAAAATCGTTGATCCACCCTGGAAGGGTCAAGTTCTTCATATTTAATTTTGCAAAACACTGTGGTTCCCATAATTATAAAATAATAACTTCAATTTGAGTCTTCATAGTTCAAAAATGTCAAAAATACCAAATTATTTCCACTATTAGGATATTTATTAGAATATACATTTATAATTAAAAATAAAACCTTATTAGAATGGCGTAAAGATTCATCTCTCCAACTCTCATTCCTCCCTGTATTTGGAAAGGTGGAATGGTCATCTTGAGATTTAGGGAGTGTAAGGTTGGAATCTGAAGCTGAGACTATGAGAAATCCCCTTCTGGGAGAAACAACAGCAACCAGCAAATGCACGCTTGCAGTAGTAATTACAAATGGGGAGGTTGACGATGAATGATTTCGGATTGTATGTTAGGCTGGGAGGCATCTTGGAGACCCTTTAGTCCATTGGGCCCAGAAAGATTAAGTGATGTGTCCACAGTTGCGCTGGAGCCAGATCCAGAACCAATGGTCTCCGGCTGCTCATCTGGAGTTGTCACCCCTGTGACTTGCTGCCTTTTCTTTCTATAGAAGCCGAACTTAAAATGGTAATGAAATGAAATGAAATCCAAATTTATCTTTAAAATTGAGCTGCACCTTTTATGAATGGCATTCATCTCTGTATGTTGTAAATGGGATTAATCTACACATTATGCTTGTATTTTACGTCACCTAATGCAATATTAGCTCTTCGAAGGCTGGATGATAGATGTTTTATGCAGGACAGAGCAAAATTTGCTCAACAATAAAGTTAGAGAATAACAGCCTAAGAATTCCACCTATTTGGTGAATCAAGTATTCAGAGAAATGGACATTAAAATAACTTATTGCTGAGATGAAAAAAAATCATGGCACAGAAGGCTACTTGCATTCTTTGCGTTCTAAGAACAAAGCAGTGATCTTTCGTGGGAGAAGGGACTGGCAGTGGTGAGATTTCCAGGGAGATCACGAGGCTTATAGGTGGGTGACTCCTGATGACAAAAGAGGCAGCTGCTCTCTACAGTTGAAGAATAAACTGCATATTGAAAAGACACTGAGATACAGGCTCAGGAGCTAGTGTTTCTGTGCTTGGCTTTTGTATGTTCTGTGGTACCCACTTGTGAGGCCAGCCAGCATTTATCTCGTGTTAACTCTTTTGCTGGAAAAGTCAGCGGAAATAAAATCCCCTGCTGTCCAAAACATATTTCTGACAGTTGTCGAACCAATTAAGGTAATTGCTATGGTGTGTGGTAACCCAGTATACAGGCAAATAGCCTCAGGTGGGGCTGTAGCTTTGGTAAAACATCGACAAGCTGGTAATGGATATTTCTTGATAGGCGAGTATTTATGTAGTGTTAGGATTCAAAATGCTGGTCTCTCCGAGATTCCCTCTCCCGCTATGCACACAAAACCATTTTTATTCATAGGTGGTTCCTTGAAAATCAAGTTTCAAGAAACCATTAAGGAAAACAAAAATATGTGCTTGTCTCTCCCCTCTGACTTTTTTGGGGAGGATTGCGTCGTGTTCTTTTATGACAAAAGTCAGGAAAATAATTTACCTATAACATATAAATCCATTCTGATGTCTCGCCGTTCTTGCCCAGGGAGTAATTATGACATGTAGGTGTCCGGATGAACTCGCTCATCACCCTACGGTACATGGCCAAATGGAATAGACGTGGCATGCGCTTTGACTCACTCAAACACCTAGGACCTGTTTATTTATAACGTGGTCCATTTACCATTAAAAACACAGGGTTCATCGACCTAAGTGTCCTGGACTTAAACTCACCCGTGACGAGGAAAACTCTCTGGCCCCAACCAGCATCTGCCAGTTCAAATGAACCAACATCAGAATGAGCTCTTGAAAAAGATAGGTACCTGAAGTCTGTGAACAAAAGCATCTGTTATGCTATTTATAGACGCTTTATCAAAATTCAATGGTATAATTAGCAATATAGAGATAATTTGGTGAAGAGTGCCACATTATCCTGCACTGCATGAATTTGCATAGCACCCAACGCATGGCAATCTGTAGGAATGGTTTGAGCGTTTAGTGGCAATTTCGTAGATAACCACCATTGTATACACAGCCCCAATGCTTCTAAAGCTATTTTGAATGGATTACTTGTGCCAGGTACCTTAGATATGAATAATTTTTTAAAACTGCTTGTCAAATTTCTTTCCCTGATTGTTATCAGTGTCATCCTATATCCTGAGGGGTTTTCAGCACAAGGTCTGTTCTCTGAACCTCCTCCTGGATTGTTACCTTCCTCCAGGAGTGTAGCCAAAATTACACACCTCCCCCACGGATGTATTCCCACTTGTCTCCGTGCTTTTAACTGTAGACACTGCCTTATTTTGCTATGCTCTTCGTTTAAAGGCTGCTTCTGCCAGAACTCATGTATCGGCTGCTATTATTTCTCAGCGTGCTGCAAAATGTCTTTTTCCGTGGGTTTTCTACTTCACTCATCCTAAAAGTATTGTTTTCTTTTTTAAAAAATAACCTTCTATTTGAAATTCACTTTTTCTTAACATAAAAAGAGATATATGCGTATATTATACACACACATGTACATATGTGTGTATATGTGTACATATATATTTTCTTCCTATTCTTAGGCTAATAGCAACTTAATACAAAGTATGATGATAAAAAATTAAAAGTCAAGAAATGTAACAAAAGCATCATTTTATCTGTGGCTTTGTGTTTTTATTAAGCTCGTCGTTGAGAATAACACAGTGGGTGATCAACTGATTGTTAATATAATGGGACATTTTCTTAATTAATTAAAACACCCTTTTTCTTGTTTAGAGAAATGTACTTGGTGTAATTTCTTTTGAAGTGGGCCTTGTTTGGGTTTCTTTTGATTGCAGGCAGAAATCCAGTTAATCCAGTTATAGGATTACTAGCCATACTAGATTAAATGGAATGTTTTTATCTAAGAGTAACTGCTGTAACCTTAGTGAGGATGTGTAATTGCATTTCTGTACACCCATCCACCCACACGCACACACAACTGCCTACGTGCATCTCCATATATATGTCTGTCTTTCAAAATAAATCAAAGTATTTCAAAAGAACACTTTAAGGCAGAAATGGGCATCCTTATGTTAAAAATAGAAAGCATAATTGTACAGGTTCTATTGCGGCCTCTCATTTTATTCATCAAGTTTTCAAGAAGAGCTGAGGAATTGCGTGGGCTGATTGCTTAGTTTCATGTGCGTATCGAAGAGAAACAGAAAACCCATAGAGATGTGTGCAATACAGTGATTAGGAATCCAGGTGCTTCAGGTTTAAGAATCTTAAAGATGACTTCGGACAAAATATTTTCTTTTAGATGTAGAAACCTAGACATTCATTCAAGGGGCCCAGAAAGACTACCGAGTTTATTTTGCTCCTTTTCGCCAATAGAATATCAAATTAGGGAATTATTTTACACATGCTGTTGGAAAGGATGCTCAGCTTGGTTTCAATATTGGTTGGTGAGCAATCTCTTACGTTTCCTTTTCTGTTACATGTGTGGCTTACTAAAGGAAAAGGCTCTTGTCTCTTATGTCGATCTCCGTAGTTTATGGTGAGAAGGGTTTGCAAAATTTTAGGCTTGTTCTTTGCATCTTCGATTCGTTTTTGTCCTATGCAGACATCATTTTGGTGGATAATACCTGTAATTTTATACTAATAATTTGCTACATGGAATATTTGTATTTTACTTTAAAACACTCTATTTGTCTATGCACAAATCTATACAAAACTATCACACATATATTACCTCTGTAGCTCTGGCAGGTATAATGTCCACTGGAGCCTAGAGAGGGAAGTGATTTGCCCAGAGTCACTCCTCTAAGTAGTAACTGAGTCAGGTTAGGACCCAGTTCATTAAACGCCACGCTATCTTTGTTGTGCTGGATGTGACAGGATAGTCCTCACATCTGCTTCCTGCAACCCTTTCCCTGGTCCCAAATTGCTCCCTGCCTGGAGGAGTGAGTAAGATCATGGCCTTGGCCAAATGCTCCATGCCTTATCAGTATTTCGCCAACATAGCTAATAGATAATGTGCTTCTGGGTTTGTGCTCACCTGGTGGCTGGAAGCAGCCATTATTTCATTTTGTGTTGGATTCCAGTTTTAACACTGATCACCGGCATTTGTTACATCAGAACATTTGTGGATAGAATGCTGGCGGGCCTTTAATCCAGGTTCTGCTCCTTTAACGTCTTTAGAATGTACATCTGTAGTTGTTGTGGGTACATAATTGATTCAGGTCCCCAAATGCAAGCACTTTCACGTTAACTTTGTGTTAGAAAGAGGCAATAAAATCAGAGCTAGAGCCATATCTCATTAGGGGCTTAAGTTTTCTCAGGGCAAAACTCACCGGATGCTTAATGTTGAATCTGTTTATCATTTCCTCAAGTCAATGAAAAACGGTATCTCACACAAAAGACTGTAGGACTCTCTGCAGGCAGGGTGTCATGGTCTACCTCTTTCATCATCATGAGCACAGAGCTGGTTCTCAGGAATAATTTATTGGCTAGTTGTGTTGTTTTTATCTGAGTTTCTTTGGGATATGCCTGGTCCTCTTGAAAACAGAACCATCTGTTAACATAAGGAAAGGTCGTAGGCTGCTGTGCTGGTGACCAGCTGCTTAAAAGGGCCTTAGTCTTTAGGAGAAAGCAAGTTGAGCAGGTTAGTTAATCTCCAGTTCACTTTTGCGCTAATTTCAAGTTCTGTGTTTTAGCCAGAACAGAGAAAATGGAAAAAATATTCTCCCCTCCTTCTTTACTAGCTAAGACCTCAGCCAACTTTTGGCATTTAAACTGGGGGCATGATTAGAGATAAAACCAACTGTTTCTCTGCCCCTTGGCTCCTCACCACCAAGCAAATATTAAGTAGTGTACGAGAGATCAGCACCAGGGAACTCAACGGACATCTCTTTGTCAGAAATCAAGACTTCAACCTAACTCACAAACCTGCTTCAGTGGAAGAATCTGCTGCTAGTTGGAGCATTCCTTACCAGAAGGAAGACTCCTTCCATGCTGGGGGCAAATGAATCATTCCAGAAGATTCTTCTGCCTGAGAGACTGAATATACAAATCGACAACGGCCAGACCATTTATAAAATAGAACTCGAACCCACTATCTGCAGCAACCAGTCCAGGAAACCAACTCATTACCTTCGGTAACTACCTCAAGAAGCCAGCTATCTATGAGTCAGACTTGTAGGAAGTCAGACCACTATTCCTAGAAAACAGTCCAGGAGGCCAAACAATAACCCCTATAGTAATTGGCCTAAAATGACCAAGACTTCATCAATAACTGACAGCTTTCCTAATTTTTGTTTCCACTTCCAAGTGAAAACCAACCAGAGAAAGCCAGATATGAACCTCTAACACATCGCATAGGATGTCCCACTTCTATTTAGCTCATCTTCAGCTTCCCTGTGCCAACAGCCTCCAATCAGGGTATCCCTTGATTCTGCCTTTTTTTCTCTCTATAAGGGTTTCCTACTCCTCTCCTTGCCTTTGAGTCTCGGCCAAAATACGAGAGATAGCAGCTGACTCTTTTGCTATAGAAAATTCTGAATAAGTGGCCTTCGCATGTTCTCATTTGCTTGATCTTCATTTATTTGCATGTGGTCCAAAGTTTCTTTTCCCATCATGTCGTATAGCGGTTGAGGATGGGACTCTAGAACCACACTTACATGTGTTTGAATATAGGCACCAACAGTTGCTAGCTGTGTGGCCTTTGGTTGGTTACTTAACCCTCTATATCTCAGTTTCTTCATCTGGAAAATGTGGAGAATAACTGGATTGTCAAGTTAGGTGATTGGACATCCATTAAGGCACCTAGCATACTACCTACTCTAAGTGCTAGTGGCAGCTATTTTTATCAGCCCTGTTACAATTAAGTTCATTGCCCCATTACCCCTTCTTTTGATCTGCATTATCAAGTATAAATCTTAATGAGATGTAAATTCAATCCTGGAGAGGCAGCACTTAAAACCATTGATATTTATTTACTAATTAGCGTGACTCAGTATATAAGCTTTATTAACCTGGGAAGAGTCTTGGAAATTTGACATCACAAGACTTGAGGAAGGAGTTAGATGTGTGGGTCTCTTGGGTAGAGGGGCACCTAGGCACTTCAGTGGACAACAGGGAACTTCAGGGGGCATCGGATGAACTCCAAAGAGGCAGGAACATAAGAGGACACTGAATTCTTTAGGATGGGTATGTGGTTGTGGGGGAGGATGCACAAGAATGGATACCAGCACCACAAAATCCATCCACTTAGCGAGGCCAGGAATTTCACTGTGGACGCAGTCCTGGTAGCCTGGTATGTTTTAATTATTAGTGGAAGTAGATGGACCGCTTCCGTAGAAGGAATTCTGTTCATTAGAAAGTTATCTGAAGAATTTATCACTTGTAACATTCACCAATTTAGACGGAAAGGATCAAGCTTTCTCTCCGTGCTGTTCGGCAATCTCCCATTCAGTCATGAATCACTGTGTGGGTAGGCAGGTCTTCCAGAGTTTAGGAATTAAAAAAAGCCCTTTGGCTCCATCAAAAGGCAAATCTAGCTTAGATGTTTTGCTAGAAAATAGGCAAGCAGTGAGATTTCTCTTGATAGCTATTATGAATAGCCCCCAAAGCAAGGAGTTCCCGAGAGGACCTCAGTTTCGGAACCTTGAACCCAGAACTGTGTGCAGGAGATAAGGAGAACATGGGTGTGAAAAGCCAGGAGCATGCAGTCCTTTGTCTCACATTAAATTGCACCTGTTCCTGGGGTTTTCAGTTCTGGGGAGATGTATTATGCTGTGTGTACTGACATGCCTGCTTCCCTCCAAACTTTGCCATGAAACAACCTGGACTATGACACAGAATTAAAACTTCATCTTGAAGTCCTTCCTCACCTAACTGAGGAAGGTTGCCTCCAGCAAGAGAAGTTACAGTGTTCTTCATACCAACTCATCTGTTCAAAATTTAACCACCGGAGCAAGAGGAATTATTACTGTCTCAATGTTTTTTTTAGAAAGAGTTGGAGTATTTCCTTTTCTTTTTCTTCTTCTTCTTCTTCTTTTTTTTTTGGTGAGGAAGATTGGCCCTCAGCTAACATCTATGATAGGCTTCCTCTTTTTTGTATGTGGGTGCTGCCACAGCATGGCTTGATGAATGGTGGATAGGTCTGCGCCTAGGATCTGAACCCGTGAAATCCTGGCCACTGAAGCAGAACGTGTGAACTTAACCACTACACTACTGGGCTGGTCCCATAAATATTCTTTAAAAAACAAGGGAGGCAGAATTTCCAATTCTTCCTTTACTCTGTTGAAATAATCTGTTTCCAAAAATTTACTAGAACTACACCTGGCAGTCTTTCCTGAGCACCTGAGGGAAAAGAAATAAAAATCTAGAAAAGATTCCCTTATTTAGCCTGGCTTATTTTCTTACTTTCTGTTTCAAGTAGCCAAGTCATTTACTTTGAAAGCTTCTGTAACTGAACATGTGTATTTGCTGAGCTATTTCAAATGTGTTCTATTATGCCTCAGTGTTTTTCAGTGATGGACTTTGCACAGAGTTCTAATGCCTGGTGGTACAATTTCTAACTGGGAGGCGTTCTCAATGCAAGCTGAGTAAAAGCAGTGGCACAGTGTAGGGATAAAAATACTCTCTTAAGAGTTGTAGTTCCAGAGTTTTCTGTTTAGCTCCAGCGGTCAAGCATCATGCAGGCCTGGTTCAGGGAATGTATCCTTCCATGTCTTGACATTCCATCTGCATAGTGGGAGTGAAATACCAGTCCCAACTTCTTTTGCATTGTGCTGAGTGAAATCCTAATGGGTCAGTAAACTCCCAAAGCAGTGCAGAGATGGAGGGTCCTGCTTCTTTGAAAGCCATAGAAATTCTCTAAAGTTAGTCAAGCAAAGCGCCACCTTATGCACTGGCCAACCTCCTAGAGAACCATGGCAGAAACTAAACACTGGTCCGTAATAGTGAGAGATGAGGATTGTGCTAAATTCCCTTATATCTATTATCTCTTTTGATATTTACTGAAACCCTATAGAAAAGGTACTGTTACTTTTTCTTTTTGTAGATGAGAAAATAAGGCTCAGAGAGCTGAAGAAACCTTTCCTAAATCTCATAGCTACTCTATAACTCTAAGGCCTCTACTCTTAACCACTTCATCAGAAATTCTCAAGAATGACTTTAGGGCCAACTCCCTGAGATCTGGAATGTGGACCAGAAATTGGCATTTTATAAAGCATCTGGACGATTCCACTATGAATCCGTGGTCGTCAGACTACTGAAAAGCATTGTACTGTATTACTATTCACTGTCCTGCTGCTATTTATTACATACATGTATGTCCTACTTTAAAAAAAAAAAAAAAAAAAGATTTGGGAAAGATTAAAGAAAGGATGTCACCAAAACAAAAAGGTTAAGAAAGAAACACTAATGAAAAGCAGAATTAATAAGGAGACCAAGAGATCAAGAGAAAAATGTGCTTCCTTCCAGTTAATAGGACAGGGGGCACTGGTATAGGGTCAGCATGATTGAGCTCCTTTCCGCAGCATCTCTTCTTGCCCTCAGTAATTTCTATGTGCTTAGCACACATCACTCTTCCAAGGTTATCCAGTCTCAATGCCAAAGTGGTACTCATCTCTCTTCTCTTCTGCAGCATGTTCTGGGCTGAAAATTTGATCCTTGACTATATTATGATGAGGCTGGGATTTTTGGAGGGCACTTGGGGTTGACATTGATGACAGATGATGGATGAAAGCCAGCAGGGCAGATAGAGAGGGAGATGTAGGGAATTGTACCATAGACAGTTGGGACTAGGCATAGGAGGAAACAAACATTAGAAGGATTGTTATACTGGGTGTACTATATCACCTCTGCTTGCCCCTCTAGATCCACACTTTACTTTTCCCCATCTTTCCCTCTGCCCAGGAGGTTGAGCTCTGTGGGCTGCATCATCTGGACTCTCTTGCCCTTTGGCTTCCAGTTGGGTTTAGTCAATGGGAAATAATGGCAGGAGGACAGGAAGAGGGAGGGAGACAAGCTAAGGGTATTGATAGTCTGCTTACCTCCCTACTGGGTGAAGAGTTGGTTGGCAGCAGGAGCTTTTCCACAGTCTCTGTCAGATAACCCTCTCCTACAATTACTCTCTTATTTTCTGGTGACCACTCTCTTTCCATGCCCTTTCATGCCTACAGGTGATAATGCTTCCTACACTGCCCTTAGGCCTTATACATTAGAGGGCTCTTCTTTGCCCCTCTGGCCGTAACCCTCCTTATCCCATGAAGAGTCCTTGGGGACAGGCGCCATGCCACTTGAAGTACACACATTGCCCCCTTCTAACTCAAGCACCAGGCACTAGGGACTTTAATTTCTTCTGCACAGATGGCTCCAAACTTAGTTTCAGGTTCTGCCAGGATTTTTTTGAGTCGATCATGCACCCATAGTGTTTTCAGCCATAGGCTCAATGAGTGGCTAAGGCTCAGTTGCTTGCAGGGGGAGAGTGAACTCAGCTGGGATACGTGGGCTGGGTCCATGCATGTGGGACCCCCTCATGGAAAAGTACAGAGCTGGAAGTGGGAAGAAAAGCCAGGATACAGGCTGCTGGCCGAGGGGCAAGGATTGTCAACTCTCCCTACACCATAAATTTCCAGTAGAACTCCAGGGAGTCTCAGAATTATAAATTCAAAGCCAGTTTCCAGGTTATCATGAAATTACATTTGTTAAGGTAAGAGGACAGGATATATTTTCTTTTACAGGTTTTTTTACCCTGAAATTATAACTTTTAAATATATAGATCTATAGGTGGGTCTCCATTTGTGCTCTGGCCTGGGGCCTCACAAATGTTAGGGATGGGCCTGTTGACTCCCCCGCTGTTGCTATCTCTGGGATTCTTCACAACGCTTTGTTAGCTTCCCTTAATGCTGCCCCCACCTTTCTAAATCTTCCTGTGCTGATTATAAAGCTCTTGACACAACTCCAAAACTCACCCTCCTATACATTTCTTTGTGATACAGGACCCGGCTCACATCTCTTCTAGGCCAACTAGCTCTTTGTTAGGTTCTTCCATGCTGGGGAGAGACTGCAACCCTGGAGGAAGAAGAAGGGATTTCTCTCCCGCTTGTTGGTTTCTTATTCCTATCAGCAACATGACACCTTCACTTTTTCACCTAATACTGTCAATTTTTCCAGTAGCAGCAGCAATTGGATTCAGTTTGTCTAATTTGTTGTCTGTTTTTCAAAACTTGCAGAACCAGCCCAATCATGACCCCTCAAGCCCCATCAGCACCAGCCAGTGGAGCCCACTCCTTGACTCCTTGAAGGTCTGGTTCCAGGCCCATGAGGTCTTTTCTCTAATCTTCTGTATTTTAACAACTCCACTTGCTACCCATATTTCCTTTAGCCCAAGCTGCTTCCTGCAGCTCATTTATCCCCTGTGATTTTTTAGTGTTCTCTCTTTACCTTTTCAGTTACCCAGTAAATTATCCTTATATTAAATTCTTCCTGTTAAAATAACTGGTGTGGTTTCTGTCTGTGATGGCATTCACCATCCACGTCTTTTCAACAGCCCTGCTTGATTGTGCCTTGTATTACCTGCTGGAAGTATCATTAACAAGGAGTTAAACCAGGAGTCCTATTTCTGGAGTCACAATTAGAGAAAACGATGAGTATTGCCAGCCACAAAACTGACTTTTTATTTAATCAGTGGCTTGGGATTGGTTAAATTCTCCTCAGTGAGGAAAACTTCACTTTCAGAAAGAATATATGCTTAAGGGCAGATGCCACTTCAAAATAGACCAAAAGCATTAGGAGGTATTTACAAGACCAATTCTTTTTGATGGTTCTCTCAAACCATGTTTGTGGAAAGTACATAAAGTATCATTCATATGAATCACTCCATTAAGACTCCAAAAGCATTCTTGAGGCCCACCCTCTCCTGGAAAAATGCTTATGCTACCACAAATTTCAACACAATGCCATTATAACATGACTACTTATTACATAAATTTGTTTGTGTCATGGGTGTAGTGTAAGGCATAAAAGTAAGGCCGAATATTATGTGCTGCCTTGACATTTTGTAAAATCAGGAGTGCCTCAAATGGCCTAACCACAGGTTCCCTTCCCCACTTTGCTTCTGTGGATAAGGGCCCTTAGCCAAATAACCCTCCTTACCAAAGGGACCAGGAGCAATTCTTGCTCATCCCTGAGTGGTATGTTTCAGTTCCCTGTTGGCTGACAGAATTATTCAAACAAGCCAATCCCATTCTCCTATAGGAACCAGGAGGCACCTCACCCTTTTGATTCCACAAAGCCTGGCTCCCACAGCCCCTGGTGGTTTTGTTCCCACTGTAACCACCATGGGGCCCTGTGTGGCATGAGGCATCCTTCTCTTCCAGGCTGTGAGTATATGGGATTCACAAATTGCAGTTGATTTTATCTGTCCAGTGTCGAGAGTCATATGTTCAGAGCCACCATCATAACCCTAGGGCAGGGGTCCTCCCTTCACCAATGAAGTGAACAGGAGGTGATTAAAAAGTGGGTAAGACTGATCTCTCCAAATGTGTACTAGAGCTGATATAATAGGATTCGGTTTATAGAAAGTATATTTTTTTCTTCTCCTAAAAACTTTTCTTAGTAATGGGTTCTGCAGTAGCAAACTAGTTAATTATATGTAGTGTATAGTCATAGATTTGTTTTAACATTGTACTGTTTTAAAGAAGATCCTTAAAGGTCTCTTCCAGTATGACGCATTCTACATTATGCCTAATCCTACTAGGAGTGAGAATTAAGTGGCCCCCTTTTCATAGTGCATCCATTTTTTCAGACCACAATGATGTGGCAGGATGATTTCCTGATTCTTTCTTAGAAATAACTACATGGCCTAAAGTTAACCATTTCTTAAAAATGAATGCTGTCTTTTCTTCTCAAAGATAAGATTTTACTTGTATCTAGTAAGCAGTGGGGTAGGGAGAAAGATGCAGAACGATAGATAAGTGAGGAAAGAGAAATTGAGTTGGAACATGAGGGCTCTATTTTCAATTTAGTGAACCCTCATAAAATTTATCTGTATCTCCCTTTATCCTTTCTCTCTCTGTCTCAGAGGATGATTCTTTCTTTTCCAAGGCTAATCTAATTCTCTATCCCTCACCTTATTTCTTCCTTGGTTCATTGGAATTTCTCTCAATCAATTTCTTTTTCTCTCTGAGCTCTTTGCCCCATCAACAAACATGCTCCCTTCTCCCAACTTGAAAAGAAGTTCTCTGGATTGCCTCAAATCATTGTGCTATTTTCACCTCTCCTTTTGCCCTAAATTTCTTAAAAGTGTGTCTATACTTAGTACCTGCTTTTTCCTACTACACTTACTCCTACGCTCCTGCCTTTTAGTTTTCCAGTCTTGATCTTTTTTGACCACACTAAAGCATTTGATCTTGTGGTCTACTTTCACCTATTTGAACACTCTGTGAAATGGTAGTATCTTGATTTTCTTCCTATTTTCAGATTGTCTTTTCTTGGTTTCTTTCATGGCTATTGATTTTTAAATTTCCCAAATATATCCTTAGAGTTTGTCTTTGTCCTTTATATTCTTTCCTTTGGTGATCCCGTTCACTTTCACAAATTCTAACACTATTTGTCAGTGTCTTCCAAGTATATATCTGCATGTTCTAGCTCTCTCCTGGACCCCAAGTTCCCACTACTTGCCATATGTCTTTTGTGGGTGGCCCACCAGCATCTCAGATTCAACATACCTAGACCCCAACCTTGTTTATTTTCTCAAAGAGATCTCCCTGTCTGGGCATAGTCTTTGCCCCATTATCTCTGAATTTATTTCTCCCTTATTTGTGAATCCTCTCTCCTTATCAGAGTGGTTAAGACATTTGCCCAAGGTCATCCAGCTAGTCAGCTCTGGAGTCAAGATTCAAACCACAGTTTGCCTAAGATCCCTACACTGGGCTTTTTCCTTTATAAATTACTCTGAGGTGAAGAGATTAATAAGTCTTAGTTTCAGCTTTTGAAGGACATTTAATTAAGTTTAGAGAGCACTATTGTAAAAAATTAATGACCCTTAGTAAGTATTTAAAAATTGGTAATGTACCTTCCGACTGCCCCATAATAATCAGTAAAGGTTTGTATCATGATTATAAGAAAATTTTGTTCTGGTCCTTCCAAAATTTATATGCTCTGAATATTGGACAGTATGTCCCTTCCCACTGCCCCTTAAAATAGTCTTTATTAAAAGACAAAGCAAATTCTGTTTGATCCACATTTATAGCTAAAATAATAAATGGCAACCTGAAATCAAAACACGTCTGTGTATTGAAGCCCATACTGTAAATCACACTCTCAACATTCAAATGTACTCTTCCCTAATTAATTTCAGGTGTTTAAAGCTATATTATGGTAAGTTGTCATGGTTTCGAACAAGTGAGGCTAATGTAGCCATCTGCACTGATTCTTCTCAGTTACAAACCCAGCATTCTGAAATAAGATGGATTTAAATCTGCAGAGACAGCATTCAGAGAAAGAACAAAGCCAGAGATGCTAAGTGCATGAAAATTCCCATCAGCCCAAATCTCCCGCCAATATTTGGAGGGTGGCTGCTTTACATTTATGGTTTATTTGGACTGATTTCCTTCTTCAAGAAAATCATAGCTCTAGTTTTATTTTTCTTTTCTCTTGTATCATTGTAGCATCTCATGTCCCAATGATATACTAAGATAACTCAGAAAGTTCCCAGATCTCTAGTGAGTAAATGATGTTTTTTAAAATACAAATATGTAATGTCTAAAGGAGATATAAAATTCACTACCAAGCAAGGATCAACATTTAACAAATGATGTCTATGACTGACCTTAAAGTTCGTTGTATCCTATTTTGATATTAAGACTGCAGCAACTGGAACAATGCTGTGAAGTTATTTAACTTGATTGTGCTGCTTACAATATTAGGTTGTATAATCACAGAAAACTTTATCACGGGAGAGTACAGCTCTGTCTCTTAACTTGTGACTTCCACTTAAACTGTTAGGATTCCAACTGTGCAAATAAAAGTGCTGTTTTGGTAATAGCTTGTTGAGAGAACTCTGTGTTTCCCCAGAATGTACTTGAAGAAGATTAATGAGTTCTACATATATGCCAAGTCAATCTGTTCCTCCCTGTCAATCACCATCCCAAGAACAAGCTTCTCTCTCTCTGCCGATATGTTTTCAAACGGATGTATGGCTTAAATTTTAATTAAATCATTGAAATAAATGATTACTAAAGACTTTCCAAATGTATGGCTCAAGAGTTTTACAGTGGCATCAACTGGACATTATTGAGAGGACCTGTCCACTCCAGCACTTCTCAACCACAGCGGTGACAGTGAGGGTTGAAAAGACATTGCCTATCTTTTTTTTTTTTTTTTTTTGAGGAAGATTAGCCCTGAGCTAACTACTGCCAGTCCTCCTCAATTTTGCTGAGGAAGACTGGCCCTGAGCTAACATCCGTGCCCTTCTTCTTCTACTTTATATGTGGGACGCCTACCACAGCATGGTGTGCCAAGAGGCACCACATCCGCACCCGGGATCCGAACCGGCGAACCCTGGGCCGTTGAGAAGCAGAACATGCAAACTTAACCACTGTGCCACTGGGCCGGCCCAGGTGGTGTTTCCTATCTTTGAGGACCTTGAGTATATTTTACTACATTGGCTATTAGGTGAATTCAGAACACTTAGACTTAAGATATTGTGTACTTCTCTCCTAGCCATCTTCATCTATGGATCTCCAAATGCTCAGTCAACTCTTTGCTTGCTTGCTTTCCCCGTAAGGCAGAGTAGATGCAGCTATTAATGCAACTACAATACTCTAAGAGGGGTTGGAGAGTGATGAAATGATGAGGGCCTGTTGTGAATACCAATTGTTCCTGGTTAGCCACCAGACCAAAGTGTTCTAACTATCATCATGGTTGGTACGTCCTGTTCTTTCTAAAAGTTATGAATTTCCAATTAAACAATGTCTAAAAGGAAATTTTAGTACAGGTGACTAATTCTGATTCAAAATTTATTTAAAAAGAAGTGAGAAAAGAAATTGAACCATAGGAGGCTTAATCACTCACCTTCTCCTCCTGCAGAATTCAAGGATGAGAACATCTCAACCCTAAATGAATAGCATGCCTTCCCTAGTGTTCCATGGACTGGGCAGAGCTGGCACACTGTGGGAGATTCAGGAGTGGCTGATATTGGAGTCCAGAGCTGCCTAACGAGGTACCAGAAAGAGTGATTCAGAATAGGATCTGAGGTCAGGATCTGGAGCATGTGTTCAGGTATCAGAATCTGTCAACAATATTTTCCTTTCATAGGACTGCTTGTGTTGGTTATTTTATCATCATAAAGGCACTAAAGACTTCGGTTAACTATTCCATATTGTTTTAGAGGGTGATTCTTGAACACGGTGTCCATCAAAATCGCCTGGGGGTCATTGGTAAAGATTCCCCAGAAGTTCCAGAGTATGGTCAAGCAATCTGTATCTTAAAAAATGTCCCCAGTTGATTCTGATGTATGTGCTCCTTACATCCTGCTTTGAGAAACTGGTTTAAAGGAATGCTGGTTTAGACTGAGATGAAGTATGATCACAGGTGAATGCCAATTCAAATGCATTTCTTTTAGAAGATGCGGCTAGCTAATTTTTGCAAGATCTGGTGTGGAAATCAGCCATTAGTTTTTAGCTTGCTGATACTGTATGGGGTAAAAGCACACAGAGACACAGCCATGATTTTCTGTGCTAATATCAGCAGAAAACTACCCCTTGACCATCATCTTAATTAGCTATTTTGCATTATAAGCACTCTGAGCAGTCATCAGCTGCAGGTGTAGCTCCACCCTCTGGTTTACTGCTATGTAATTTGAAGACATGACATTAAAGAGACCATTCTATTTTGCATCTGGGATAAAAGAACAGTACCAATTCCACACTGAAAATAGTTTTTAATAAGAATTAGTGAATAGCATGGTGTATTCGCTGCCTCAGAACCCTTTCCTCATTCAAAACACCCAGCCCATCTCAGCACTCACTGTTTTCAAACCCCTTTTTAGGTAATCGGATATTAATATGTGATAGTTGTATAACAACTAAGAATGGTCTCCTCCCCATCTGCCTAACCTTTCCTGCCTTCTCAACCTGCAGAGCAGAGTGGGCTGCTAGACCCCCAAAGAAACAGTTTCTCTGGATTATATGTGTGTATTTGTGTGTGTGTGTGTGTGTGTGTGTGAGGGGGGGTGATGAGTTGTGAAAGGAAATAAACATCCCTCTCATCTCCCACGGTGGCAGCAGAGCAGTTCTAGTAATTGATCACCTTCTACAAGGCTTGGACATTGCATTGAGAATGGAGAATAGTCCTCAAAGACCAGCTAAACCACAGCTTGGAGATGTTGACACTACCTCGGGGTCTGGTTCAGAGCCAATGATGAAGACTCTGGGATAGAGTGCTCCTGTTGTCCTCCACTGGGATTCCCTGATGTTCTGACTGAGACAGGGGTAGACTTCATTGACCTTAGCTGTCTACCAAGGATCCAGACTCAAATGTGGCTGGAAGACACATTCATAAAAATAAGGGGTCTCCAAAATGTGGCTAGTAAACGATTTAGTAATCTTCAAGACTGATGTCCAAAAAGAGCATGGAAGCTGCTTAAAATGTTATGAACCAAGCCTTGATGTACAAGACTGACAGAATCTCCATTCACTAGAAGGAATACACCATGCCCACTGTGCCTGCACCTCTGAATGTTACAGGGCAGAAATAAATGACATGTCTACTAAATATCACTCATTAGCTGTATTAGACTCTGTCCAGGAGAGTGAAATGGACTAAATTGGCTATAATAGTAACTCACATTGCCATTAACAAGCATACACATTTAACTCATAGATGAGGAAGTGCTATTGTACATCTAGCTTACTTCTGTCCCACTCAGGCTGATAAGACAGTCTCCAGACAATTGTAATTATGGGCAATTTGTAATAATAATAAGAGCTGCTTTTTATTAGATGCAATAAAAATCAATTCTTCATTCAATTACCCTTCTTGCCTGTGCTATGTTAGATACTCCTTAGTAAATACTAGTGTCAAAATAAAACTAATAATAATAATAATGATAAAGTTTTTGAGGACAAAATCCTCCTTTTAAGATCAAACTATACTTCTTTCCTTAAGTCCCTCCCATCCCAATGAGTCATGAGTGAACTATCTGTATTCTTATTTTACTTGTTTTGTGATAAAGGATCTTAAACAAACATTGCCATGTGCAATAGCACAATGAGTCTTTTCAGGAGTATGAGTGCCACAGTATTATCATCACTCAGTAAAGGGACATGGAGCACAAGGAGTGTGGACTGAACTTCAATTCAGCATTGACACAGGCCTGCGTTATAGACAGACTCCTTATGGGGTCCCTGTGATGGGATTCCTTACCTCCAAAGTCTCCTGCTAATTGAGGCGGGTAGATTAGCACGTTAATCTTAGGTTCAAGAGTCAGCTCAAGGTTGAGCCTCCCTCTTGTTACGTGGATATTGTTCATTTCACAGGAAACGTCCACAATAAGATTAAATATCAATATCAACTAGCTGCCCACATGATAGTGAGGAAGGCCAAGGTCTTTGCTGTCCCAGGATCACCTTTCTAAGCCTTCACATCTGCCTTCTTTTTGCCCTGCAGGCAATCTGTGCCTTTTATTCTTTATGTCGTCAATCTCAACATCATCTTCTCCAGAGGAGTTTGATGAATTCTCTTACCCCTTCCTGGCGCATTTGCTTTGTGACAATTAAAAAAAAGGCATAGATCTCAAACTGAAAATTTAAGCATCTGTGAGTTGAAATCAAATTCAATGGGGCAGTTTGGTTAGGAAGGTTGCACAATGAGCTAGACACGTGAAGCCCTGGGGTCTAATTTGAGAGCGTCCACTAACTCAACGTGTGATCTCAGGTAAGTTGTTTAACTTCTCTGGGGACTGAATGAGATAATACACAAGTCCTGTCAAGCCTAAATGAAAAAGCTCTGTATAAATGACATAGAGTCAATTTGCTGCCTTCTCTGAAATGAAAGGTTTTCTTGAGAGAGGATTATAGAGACAAGTCAAAGAAATGTCAGCCACTAGGACTCTGTATTGACTCCTTCTTGATAGTTTGGCCCTCTCCATGCACTTACTCCTGAGTGTGTCAAAACCCTAGAGGAAAACAGCTATGTATGCAACATTGCTTTCCTTCCTGTAAAGAACTATTATCATGCATCGGAGGCAATAATTGGTTCCTCAATCACTGTTAGAGATTCCTCGGGTATGAGCCAGAATACTCTCTGTGGTCCCAGCCAGGTAAGAAGGTAAAGAGTTATAAAAGAAATACAAGCATCGTTTAACAGAAGGCAAGTGTTAGACTCACCTGGAATAGTGAAATAAATTCCACACACCCTATGATGTATCTTATCTTTAAAAGAAACATCACACATTAACACATTATTCTACCCTGTAGCTTGGTTAATTAAGAGTAGGTCAAATATCATTTGAGTGTGACATCACTGAGTACCACAGTGGTGGAAGATGGGCAGCCAAATATTAACTGACTTGTTTTCCTTTTATATGAGCATGTGTGCAAAGGAACACATCTGGATCTGTTTTTGCTTATAATGAAAGCGTAACATTTTGCTTGGATGGTTCAAAAGAAAATGCCACAGATGATTTATCAACAACTGAAGTACAAGTTTAATACAGTCTCCTTTGGTCTGAGCCTAGAACTTGCTTCTTTGCTCAGATGACCAGAAGTCCAGCTCCCAAGTGTTTGTCTAGCCTGTGATATCCAGAAAGAGTAAAATAAACAACTCTATTGAGAAAGGAGCCGTGCAATTTAAGTCTCATTATACATAGAAACAAGTACTTGTCTTTTATGTGGTATTTGTTCAGCAATCATTGAAGATCATTCATTCATTTATTCAACAAACACTTATTGAGTTGAAAAAGAACAAGAGGTGGCAAAGAGTAAGGTTGGTGGTTGATGAGCTTGGAGTGGACTTGTGAAGTTTGAGATGTCTGTTGATCTTCCCAATGGAGATGTCTGGCAGGCAGTTGTATATATATGTCTGGCCCTTAGGGCTGGTTTAGAAGCCATCGGTATCTGCTTGTATGACGTCACCCTGAAAGATCATGCGGGTTGGCAAATAATGGTGACAGAGAGAAGCCTATCAAATGATAACAACTAAGGTGGACAGAGGGAGCTTACTAAGAAGTCATCAGAAAGGTAAGAAGACCAGTCCCATTTGCTCTTTTGTAATATTACTTGTGATGTTTCTCCATATAACTTTATCTGAAGTTTTAATTCCAGAAAAGAGGTCTTCAGGGAAATTTTTATGTATTGAATCACTGTAATTTTTGATTAGAAAATTGTTTGGCATGTGACAGCCTATTATTTCTGATTCTATTGTGGGGGACTGGTCTTGGCCACCCCAAGATATGTCTCTTTGGCATGAGGATTATTTGAGGCTGGTTTCTTTGCAGACAGGAAAGCAATTGAAAAGTAGAACTTGCTTGCTCTTTGTTAGGAGACATTTACATTTGTAAGGTAAATCTCTATCTGTAAAGGTGCCTCCCTCTCTGTACCAGGAAGAAGAAAGGGGATGACCTTCTCTCTAGAAACTCTTAATCAATGCCAAAGGCAAGGACTTAAGTCTGTATAATAATCTTATTCCTGTTTCTGGTAACCTCCTGTAACTGACTCCCCCCAGCCCCAAAATCCTCCTTTGTCTTTAGCTGGATATGATTTAAGGTGAGGGCTTCAGCTATTTTGGTGAGTTGCTCAGCTTGCCTGACCTCTCCCATGTATACATGTTATAAAACTTTGTTTAATTTTCTCCTGCTATTCTGTCTCAAGTGAATTTAATTCATTCTCCGGCCAGACGAACCCAGAGAGGTTAGAGGAAATGTCTTCCTCCCCTACACCATAATGTCTCTGCAGTGATAGTGATAGAAGAGAAAGGGGTGTATAGTTGGTTAACAAGCATATTAAAAACTAACAAGTCCATTAAGCAAATCTTTACAAGCTTATCTTAAAAGAGCTGAGCAACTTGGAAATACAGCACCATTTCAGAACCCCTTCTTATTAGGGCGAGGACAATGACATTATCAGAAACATATGCACATAATCATGCACACATATATCCACACACAAGGACTTAGCAATCACTGCTGATGTGAGAATTTTCTAGGCCTCCAGGCACTAAATAAGTAGTAGATATTGTCACTCTCCAAGTAGCACACAGTCTATACTTCTAAACAAAAACACTTAAGTTTCATCCAAAATTTCAAAACCCCTTTGGTAATTTATTATCTCAAAAGAATATGCTCACATCCTCAAACATGTGTGAGGCATCATTTGAATACTGCTGTGATAGAAAATAGAAGACAGTGTTTGAAATCTCTTTAAAAAGCCACTTACCCATTCCTGAAGGTGTCAGTGAGAGAAATTCTATCACTTCCAAAGACTGTCTCCTAAAACACCATCTCTGAAAGCAAAATCTCCTTCGAAGCAACTTAAAATGAAGGTCATGGATTGCCTTCAGTGTACTTGGCAGTTTCGTGTGATAGTGGTATACAAATGGCCACAGTCTCTGTATCTCAATCCTGTGGTAGTAATGACTGAACATCTATTCAAGGGTCTGTCCATCTTGTATTCATGCTAAGTGGGGACTGATTGCAGCCTCAAGATGTCTCAGTCTCCTAGGAGAAGATTATTTTTCTTTTTGGTTCATGTATACACCTAACAGAGAGAGATACACACACAGAGACGTACACATACACCCAGAAAGAACATACTCTTTCAAATTTCTATGATGAACTTTGCCCTCTGAGAAACATATTTAGAACAAGAGAAAAATGTCTCTTGAAGGTCCCCATACACTTTGCCACTCTAGTTCTTTCTTGTCCTTTCCATTTTATTTTATTTTGACCTTTCCACATTTCTTATTGCTTTAAGTATCAACAGTCTATAGAAGTCTTCATTCATTGAAAGCCTTTCCTACTACATAGGAACACACAGATTACATATCTCTGTGTACAACTTCTATTTATCTGGGCAAAATTAAAATTAAATCTACCTTAATCATTAGCATGTAGAATTTATCTACAGAACTTCAGGGTTGTACCAACTTTACTGGCTGAAGGGCTTGCACTGGAAGCTGGATGGTGCCATTTATAGCCTTAAGATGCTCTTGTTGTTTTGTATGACCAACCAGATTGAAATATGAAGTCTTTCACTTACTAGATGGAAAGTGCCAGTCATTCGTGGGCTGCAGTGTTGAAGGCTCCAACCTCACTCCTGCACAGCTCCACTGTGGAGACTGCATCTAGACCATCGACGCTGTGAGGGTAGAGACTGTGCCTTGTCTGTTTTGATTGTTGCATCCCTACTGTTCATGAAGAATCATGTTCAGTAAATATTTGTTAAGTGAATGGATGCTGAAGGGAGGTCGAGTGGATGCATGATGTTCCCAGCCCAGCCACAAGGACTGACTTCTTATTTTGACTCTGGGTAATGGCAGCATTGGTGGTAGAGGCTAAGGGAGTCTCCAATGCTGGTTTTATACTGAGTTAATAAGGTTTCACCTTGTTATGATATGCTCCTTAGTAACATATAGTTAAGTGTATACATCACTATAGTAAGATGCTTCCAAATCCTGGGGATGAGTCACCTTCTGATTGTTAATCAATAAAAGTTGAAGTACAATGGGTGTAAGTGGCCAGCTGTGGACTAACCCACTCTTAGAAATGGTTTAAATGCATGTAGCTAAAGTATCTAAAATGTCCCCAGATCTCCATTGAAAGATATATGTATAGTCAAGCCTGGAGTGTTACTAAAGAATGTTGTAACCTAATAAATTGCATTACAACTCAATGGCCTGAAGTAGCTGCATGGTGCATACAAAAAGGGAAATTGGACAACAGGAATCGGTCAGGGTTTATCTATCATGTCATTGTTGGCTGCCAGCTCCTCCCTGCCTCATCTCCTAAAGGTAGATTCAGTTGACTTTCCACAAGGAGGCTTCATTCTGCATGAGACTGTAGAATCGATCCTTACTCTGGGCAGGGGAGATTGATAGAGTTCCAACCCTTTAGTCTGGACCTCAACATTGAGCATCTTTCCTTTTGCCTGGCTCTGTCTTAAACTGAATCCAGATCTGACCTTTGTGCTAATATCATCCAAGGAAGAAACACATTGAGTATGATTAATAATAATCTCTGGTTCCCTAACAGAAATACGCTATTGCCCTTTCAAAAATATGGACTGTGGAGTGTCCTACAGGATGTTACATGTTCTGTGGGAAGGTGGTTCCCAAGTTTGGGAAATGCTGTATACTATATCCAATTTATGTAGACTTACAATTCAAATAGACATGTCAAGAATTGGGATTTTACCCATTTGAGCCCAAGATTTCCCAAAATTTGTTGAATGAATGATTAAAAAAAGAAAATAAAGCCAGGAAGTTCTACTTCTTGGGTCCATGTTCACCTCCTACTGACAGTTTTGATGCCCCAGGCACTTTGATACCAAGACAAATTATTCCATAGAGCACTTGCAAGTATTTTGACAAACAGAGTCTTGTATTGTATGTAGAGAAGCACTCTTGGGGCCCATCTTGGTTCCAAGAGAAAGATTTCTGGGATTATTTATCAATATTTGCCAAGGATGCAGCAAATATGAGGGACTTGCTCATTTTTATCATCCTTGCCCAAGAAAAAAGTGACCTCACGAAGATGCTGCCACCTTGTGAGACCCTGGATGGACTGTAGCCATTCTCTTTTATTAACTGCAACCAAGTGTGGGCCATCACTGCCCAGTTACACCTGTTCATTCCTTTTTCCTTATCCGGTAATTAGAGAAGGATGTGATAAGTATGCAGAGCTTTACATTTTTTATTTGTTAGAGTAACACATCCGCTTATGGTTTTAAAAAGAGGTAGCATGGACATGTTGGTAGAGCCCAGGGAGTTAGATGTAGACAAGAAAATCATATAATAAGTTAAATTTCACATACTTACTTTAGCTAATAAATCAAAGAGGTTGTATAGATTATGCAGCTTAAGGTGAGCAAATAAGGAGATAAATGCAGCCGCTTTCCTTTCTTACGCCATTCTAGCTTTGTCTTTTAGATCATTTATGTGAAGGATCTCAGGCCCAGGGAAGTGAAGAGTTTATAAAATGTAGATAATAATAGTATCTATCTTTTCAGGTTATTGAGAATATTAAATTAAAAATGCATACAGAGTACTTAGGACAGGGCATGACACAGAGGAGGGATGCAAACTATTTTAGCTATTATCAATTAATTTGATAAGTAAAGGCACAGAACCTTAACACAGCTTCCCAGGCCTTTGCCTCCCATACTGTATTCTCCAGCTTCAGCTTCCCAGGTCCATCCTAGGTTCTACTTTTGCCTTCTTTGGTCAAGTGCCTGACATTTTATGGAGACATGGCGGCTCTGTCTTGGAATGTGGCACTTCCAGGGCCTCGTCCCAGGCTCTTGTCCATACTGGCATCCTTGCCAGTTGAGTTTCTCTTATGTTTGTGCTTGGTCTTGGGTGGGTGACTCTCTCTCTTTAACTCACCTTGACTGTCATGCAATGGGGACACCTATGCTCCTCTCCCAGAGTCAACACTCTTGTTTCCAGCCATTTCTTAGCTCCACTTGCTCAAGGCTGACCCTGCATTTGCCTCAGACTCAGGCACCTGAAATCTTTCCAATCCTTCAACAGAATTTTTAATAGAGACTTGCATTTCAGAAACTCCTTGCGTTACCATAGAGCTGTGGCTTTTGTCAGGGCCTTGATTTGAAACCATCTAGCTTGACTAAGTAGTTACTAATCTGTTTGGTTTCCATTTAAACTCCTCTTTTTTCCCCCCATGTGCTCATTACTGTGGTTTATATTCAGCTTCTGATGATAGCTCACCATTTTTGTGAAGCCTAGAGCATAATAGGTATTAAAAGCTCAAGCCTTCTGATGCATCTGCTATTTGTTTTCCCTCCCTACTAATTAGCGGGTCTACATTCTCTTTTGTCTTGTTCCTAATGTATTTGTGAAATATTGTCTGGCTGCCCTTTGTTTCTCTTGCTAGTTGCATCTCGCATTGTGCTGTGCCTTCCCGGCTGCTCTGCCCATATTACACAGGCCCTGCTCTCTTACCCTTGCCTTCAGCAGTGTGCCCTCATTTTCCCTCTGCATGTCATTTCATCCTGGCAGCTGAAAACTCAGCGTGGGTTTTGCTTTCCATAGAATCACTAGCTGGGTGAAAGTTTGAGGACAAGCTCTTAAGCACTGTAGAAAAGGAATATTTGGCTCTATGGTATCTAGTGTTTAGCACAAAATCGAAAATATTCCAGTATGTTCCTGAAAGTTGACCTACCCCAACCCAGCAGGCTGGACAGCTTGCTGTGGTTCAGGTCACTGTCTGTGTGTTCTAAGGTATCTGATGGTAGCAGTTGTTGACTTCAGTGAAGGTTGGATAAGGTGTCGGGTGTGAAAGGGGCTTTCATTCCAGCTCCTCCTGCCCTTTTCTACTCCCAAGAAAATTGGTAGAAATTTGGGGTTTCTCCAAAGGTCTTTAAACAAATGCTTACAAAGTTGTCTGGGGAGAGGCTAATGTTGTCATGTTGTTTTTAAAATGTGAAGCGTGGCTCAAATCTTTGATCATCTATGGCCTGGCCTGCTGCCTTGAAAGATTTAGTAGACCCAGTTATGAAGTGAAAAATAGAACAATGAAGTCAGACACGTGGTGCAGATTTCCTCAGCTGGTTGTAAGGTGAGGGACCCACAAAGCTGGCCGCTTTCCCGCTTAACCTTTTACATGCAGTAACCAGCAGTGGTTCTGGGCTCATCTAGACTGAAGGACTCCTTACTTCCGTTGGGCTAGGAACACCATCCCTTGTACTCCGCGGTAACTAGGGTGGCAGGAAGCCTCACTTCCTCACCCATGTCCATGTGTGTCTCTTGAACTAAGTGTTTACTGGTTTAACAATAAACACAAGTGAAAGCAACCTAACCGGGTCCAACTCACCACTCTCACTAGTCTTTGAAGCCAGGACTGGCCTTGTGGTCCAGCCTAGCTTAGCATTTGGGAGGTGGTTTTTATAAATGGAACAATCTGAATTATTCACCTATAAGAAGGGTTTCTTGAGGAGAATGGGACCTGACAGGAGCATTGCAAGCTTTCTTGAATTTTCAGCACTTTGCTTTCATGGAAGACATCCTTCAGGATTATTTTTCTTTTCCTTTTCTATTACTAGGAAGTCAAATTAGCTGTTGACTTGTGAAGTTCCAAAGCTTCTATAATGTTATCCTAAATCTAAATAATAGAGACATATCTAACATACTGTAACAAAAACTGTCAAAAGTAATGTTGGGGGTCATTTCCTGTACTCAAATTCTGACGCATTCACTCATGGTTTGAATTTTTTTTATGAGTTAGCTTAATATTAGGCTGTATTAATTTTACAGAAGATTTATCCAAAGTGTTCATACGTCGCTATTTTAATAGGACTTCCTGAACCTGACTCATTAAAAGATAATTGTTTCCAGAGATCAGGAAAGGCTTTGCTTTGTGAACATGTAGAATCTGCCCCAAAATAGCCAAATAATTTACCCAACTCCTGATCTTTTAACAAATCTCGTTTTGCTAAATTCTGTTCCCAATTTGCTGTTTGGCCAATGGCCCCAAAAATCCATGCCAGGCTGTCCTCAGATCAGTATTCATATCAAGCCTCAGATCATCCTATTTTATGTTGTTTTATTTTTTGACGACTTCCTGGAATTCTGCTTATTTTTCCTAAAACTTGGCTCTTATTCATCCCCTTCCTGACTCTTTTTGGACTGAACTCCTGACAAACTTTTGATCACTTGGAAAGAAAGCTCCATTGGGCTCACCTCAGGTGCCTGGCTCCCAGCAAAGTGCTTCCCCACCCACATGGAGAAATTGATTTTCCACCATGATGGCCTCTCAGCTGACTTGTCCTCTTTGGCTCCTTTGGGGTCTGGGTCACCAATAGAATGGTCCTTAAAAGAGGCTTCTTCTTTTTTGAGTATGGAGCTAATTCTCTTACTGTTTTGTGGTGTCCTGTATCCGCTTTGATGTCCACCAGATCAAAGTATGTGCCAATATTTGGTGCAAATATTTATCTTCTTTCAGATTGTGTGCATCACCACTTAGTATTTAATTAGGAATTTTCCTAAGTCTTGGTTAATACTTTGCAGCTCAAGAGAATAAGAGAGAATTCCCACTCTTCTTGTGTTTGGAATTAGAGAATCATTAGACTAAAAAAGCTCATAAACATGCTCCAGTATAATCCTCTCCCAACATCCGTGAGGAGATCAGAGCCCAGACAGGTTAAGTAACTTCTCTGAGGTCACACAGTGGCAGACCAAGAAGAGGAAACATAATCTCCTGCTTTCTATTGTAATTTTCCTTTCTGACAGTTTCAGTCAGACACAAATAACGCAAACACATGTCATTGTGAAATCTGGCTTGGAGAAAGCCCCATATTTGTCTTGGGGCCATTCTAGGTATAGTGCTGGGCCTAGGAAAAGAATCATATTCTCATAATTGCTCATAACAGTTTCAATTAGATTAGAGAGAAAGATAAGGAGGCTGCGACAAAGGGAAGCATCATTGTGGGGTGGGGCCCATTGCTGAGAGGCCACCCCAGTCTATGGGTGACATGAGGGAGATGCTGAGTGTGACTGGAGTGTCCAGAGAGCTGGGCAGGTTTCAAGGAGATAGTGAGTGGTTATGACATGGTTTGTCACCTTTTCAATGGAAATAAAATACAATAGTGCCAGTGAGGCCATTGTATTTATACAAGAAACTGGCACACTCCAGGTGTGGGCGGCTGGAGTGCCAGTAAAGGAAATGCCATTTTATGAAGGATTTTCTAGCACATTAACCATATAATTCCTCATCAGGATTGCAGTTTGGTGCAAAGTGCACACCTCTCCCACATAATTGCCATGGTGGGATTGCTTTTGGAAAAGCCCCAAAGCTCTGGTTGAGAGTTATGGCTGCCCTTCAGCCATACGTCCCCATCAGGACTCTCTTCACCTTCTTAATGCTGCCAATCAAAATTGCTTCCTTAAACTGGGCTAATTTCCTGAGACAATCTCACATTAGCCCTTGCCCATGTCTTCAACGCACTTGACTAAGGAATCCAGGCTTCAAACGTAAGATACAGGCTCAGAGTGTCAGCCTGGACTCCAGGAGAGAGTCACATGTCAAAATATCATATTTCTTATTATACAAGTTGAGCTGACCAAGGTCAGGATTGTGAAGAGTTGACAGCCTTCCCGTTTTTCTTACTACACTCTCTTTTCCTCCTTCATGCCCAGAATTCTCATACCAGGAAGGCAAAAACGAATAAATCAGCTAACAATGTGGGCTCCAGGGTCAGACAGCTTGGGTTTGGATGGGAACAAGCTCCAACTCTTACTCCTTCAGGCCAGTTACCACTCATCCTGGGATGCCCATGTCTAAGTGCAGTCCTCAAGCTGTAGCAAAATTCAGTCACTGAATTAAGAATATACTCCCAATAATGTCTCCCTATGACCACAGTGATTGGGAACTTGGACAAGATAAACGGCATAAACTCTCAATAAACATTAGAAAGCATTATGCTACTGGCCCTTGTTTCATGGGAAAAACTATTTCACACCTTAATTAATTCACAAATGTTTCCATGCACCTGTCCCAGTAGTTTTCTCATTAAACAATGGGTGAGGGTTGCGTATAAGATCATGGGATTCTCTCAAAGGGTAGAAATGTGGTAGATCAATGAAGAGGTAACCCAGCTGTCCAAAGCCAGGCTTGTTTGATCATGGCGCCTGAAGATACTAGGTTGAGGATGCTTCTGAGATGAGTAGGGTGTGGCAGAACTAATGGTTTGTCGAGGACCAGGAGGGGACTGTCATCTTTCAAACTTCAGAGGTGTTGGGGGAGAGAATGCAAAATCAGCAGAGGTGAATTTTTCTTTTTTTCTTTTTTGTCAATGCTGCTGACTGTTTATTTTCTGCCATCTTCTCTCTCCAGATCTATGGACATAATTTACACAGGACCCCCGAGGGTAATTAAGCCAGCAATTCCTTTGCCAGTAAAATGAGAAAAGCCAGCTCTCAGTAAATTCTGAATTCCACCATGGATGTTGCAGAAACAGAAGTAAAAACAGCTGCAGTTTATCTCTGCTGCCGCATTGACTATAATTTCCTGCCACGCTCACCCTTAGCACCCAGCAATCAGTGTTCAGAAGTACAGAATCTTAAGATGATGAATGTTTTATTTCTTAAAATAAACAGTAGCAATTTAGAAGCACATTTATGTATTTTCCATTTATTTTTTTATATAGGAAAAGTATATTGGAACCTTTCTCAGTGTCAAAATCCTTACATGCACTTGTCAAAAATATCAAGATGACAAGCTAATATGGAATTCAGACTTAAATAACAGACTTTTCAGAGATATTCCACGAAACTTCTGATTGTTTTCTCTGCACTGACCGAGCAATGCCTGTTTCTTACCTGTGGCCGGGTATTTTCAGGGTGTCAGATTTAATGGTCATGGTTCCAAAAGTTAGACCAAGAGGTGAGGGTTTTTTAAAGTTAACTCATGGGGTTGGCCTGGTTGCCTAGTGGTTAAGTTCATGTGCTCTGCTTTGGCAGCCTGGGGTTCAGGGGTTCAGATCCCTGGGCGTGGACCTAGCACCACTCGTGAAGCCATGCTGTGGCAGCATCCCCCACATAAAATAGAGAAAGATGGGCACAGATCTTAGCTCAGTGACAATCTTCCTCAAGTTCAAAGAGCGAGATGAGCAACAGATGTTAGCTTAGGGCCAATCTTCCTCAAAAAAAAAAAAAAAAAAAAGCTAACTTTTCATCCTCCTAGCAAATTCCAGTCACTGGCTGAGTTTCTTGGTTGGAGGGACTTCTCCAGTCTAATGATCCACATGAATTTACTAACCACATGTGCAGCCTTCTCACATTTTCTCATTAGACCTTGTTATTATTACTGTCTCTTAACCAATCTAAGATGCATAGATTTTCAAACACATCACTATTTCATTTTCTACTAAGCAAGAAAAAGTGGTACCCACTAAAATATGCTACACTATAAGTCGTTAAGATGTTTCCTCATTTCAAAGACGTTCAATGAGAAAAAAACATAATCTTAAAATCCTTGAAATACGGCATCTCCACTTTTTAGAGGAAAAAATTAGTGTAGTGACTGATCAAAGTTCACATAGCTAGAAGTGGCAAAATCAGGAGACAAGAGTCTCCTGTTTCTGATTTCAAAGATCTTTCCAACTTAGCTTGTCTAGTACCGTGACCTTGAGTAGTTGTGAATTCTCTCTGCGCTACATTTTTCCTTCTTTTTTAAAGTGAAGTTAACAGTGATAATAGTAGAGTATTAGTGAGGCACAGTGGGAAGCTGGGCTAAAAAGGATTCTTTGAATTCAAATTACCCTCTTTGCTCCCTTCAAGGTCACTTGATTTCTGTTTTACCAGACTGAATGACATTCACTTTTTTCTAACTATTAAATATAAATGTTCAACTACTATATATTAGTGTTGCAAATTGTGTAACAGTAGGAGAGAATTCAGTTCGTATGAATGACCTTTAGTCAAAGCAATTATGACAATGAATGATATGACTCCAATGGAGGATTTGGGAAGATCTCATTGTATGAATATGACTGGTTTTAGTCCATACCATAATTGTGTGATTTCATGAGTTTCCTTGGCTGCTATATGCTAGTTTCATTATATATAGAATCAATTATAAGACCTTGACGCAATGGTTTGAAACCTGATCAGAGGCTGTTGTCGAGTTCAGCGTGCCTACAGATAGCTGAGAGGGAACCTTCTGTCTTTTAGTAGCTCTTACCAGTCTTGCTGGGTTTTTTGGTCTTAGTTTTTGTATTTTCAGATCTCCTTTCAAATCAAAATGCCATAGGCAAATCATTTTGGTCCTCGCCGCTATTACACACTTACATAACCTGTTATATAACTCCTCGTTTGTCATCAGTGTTAATTAGCTGTTCTTTGCAAGGCATTCAGAGATTATCTTGATTTTGCTGAAGAAGAAATAGAGGGTAAGATTTATTTGGGAGAAGTCATTTGAATCCCATCAAGTGGTGACACAATGGCAGTTTCAGGAAGTATCATTCATGTTCTTGATCCATTAGTTCTCTGTCCATGGATTAAACAGTCTCCGGCCATTTGTTTTCTTTGGAAGAGAACCCAAAACCATCTCTCTTGCCAATGTAGCTCCCAGGCCCCTCAACTATTCCAACGATACCAGCTACTCTCCTCACAACGTGGAGAATCCACAAGCTCATCCTATTCTCTCCCAAGGTTCATCTTAGGCTTCTCTCTCATCCGGAGCTCAATGCACTGCCCACAGGAAGCTTTCTGGGGCTCGAAGTTTCCAGCACTTGAGAATCCTCTTTGCCTTGTGCTTGTTGCTTCATGTGTTACCATTCTTTAAATTCCTGAGGAGCAGGGTCCACGTCTTTTGTTTTTCTTTACACTCTACCTCCCCTGGATAAGGCTGAACAGGCAGTGCCCACCATCACTATTACTTCAAAACAAAAGGCATATTTGATCCACTTGATCATCATCCGTCAGTAGGTCAGTTGTATACCTGCTCCAACCGATTGAAAACCAATTCCATGAATGAATCAGTCTACAACTATAGTCTAGGGCCACTTCTTTCTGTAAATCTCTCCATGTCCACTATTCCAAACTGAGTTTTACCATCTCTAGTTCCAGAGTATTTGAAATCAAGAAATTTATATTTGCGTACATCCCCTGAGGATCTAGGGATAACATCTTCTAAAGCCCTCAGGGGTTCTGTGTGCTTGGCAAAGAATATGAATGAGCCTGTCAGGATGGCAACCATCAGGAGTAGATGGCTTTAGGGGCTTTGAGTGGGTGATGGAAAGTGGGAGATCTGCTGGCAAGAGAAGGAACGTAGGTGTTCCTTATATATATTACTTTTGCCCCTTTTTTGGAGCTAATTTAGAAGGTGGCAGGGTGTGTAGCTGAATGTTTATATCTGAATCTGAATGTTTATATTTTTTAAAATTAAAAGTTTGTAAAGAAAGTAAATTCTTTATGATTCAGATTTATAGCATCTTTTGGATTAAATGATAATATCACTTTGATTATTTCACGTAACTTGAACTTTCTAGTATGTTTGGATAGCTCTGCTGAAACATTCTTGAAACCATAAGATAAATTGAGGTTCCCATATTCCTCTTATTTTTGGTATTCCAAATTTTCTGTCTCTCTTCCACTTTATCCTGAATAAAACAGGAGGATTTCATTTAATTGGACAAAATATTTGCTCTTATGGCTTGATTGACTTCATCTTCCTTTTAAAGTAGAAGAGGGAACTCTTCTGACCTTAATAAGTTCATCACGCCAGGATAAAGGAAATGCTTCTCTCAACAAATCAGGACAGTAGGACTAGTTGTGAAGACTGTCTGGTTGTCACATCCATCACCCTTTGATTAGTAGAGTTGATAGGGTCATACCATTTCTTAAGTATGTTATAGCAAATTCATGAGAAAAACAGAGAGACAAAATTCTCCAGTGCCTTGTGAATTGTTAAGGTACATAGCATTTGGTCCATTATTAATGCTTAACTTGAATCCTTTAAGGGAAACTGATGATTATCATGGTGTCATACACAGAAAGAACAGTAAACAAGAGTGGGTGTCCCAGACGACCTTACATATCACCAGAAATCAACCACCTTTCCACTCTTTTCGTTGTGTCAGACGAATCATTAAACTGTTGAACCTCATCTTTAAGCAAAAGGAAGAGTCTTATAAAGGAGTAGGTTAAAATCCTCACAAGAATATTTCTCTTAAGCTTGGGATGGAGGCCAGTGTGTTGATTTGACCTCCACTAAGACTAATAGCTGATCTTTCCATTTTTTTGTGCCAAAGGAAATTTACAAAGGAACTCAAGAGACCACGGTGGTTTAACAGGAGGGTAGGAACTGCCAAAAAGCAGAAACCAAAACGTCTTTAATTGATCCTGTTAAGAGCTCGCAGAGGTATCGACACTGGACCTTTCAGAAGAAGGAAGGTCTCCTGTGAAATGTGTGTTGGCAGTAGAGAAATCATTCTTTCCTCTTGTCATGGTAAGGGGACTATTGACACTTGGTGTCATGCATTCCAAATCATGTCACCATGGATGCTGTCAATCAGCAGTGCAAATATTTACTGAGTTCCTACCATGGTAATAAAGAGTGAAGGGGATGTGTGCCGTTTGGTCACAGAAACTTCTTAAATTGCTTGTTTCACTTGTACCCTGGAGCAAGGAGCTTGTTAGTTCATAAAAAATTGAATAACCAGAAAGAAAAATGAGGGTAACTTTGCCAGATTCCCAAGGTCCTTTAGGAATATACCCGTTTTGATATTGCCATGTTTGTGGTTACTATAGTTCAAATGAACAGATATCTATCTATGGAAGGCCTAACATTTACAATCTCTTGTTGGCTCTATAAAAACTAGTCAGAAGACAAAGACATGGCTTTTGCTCTCCAAAATCTTTTAATCAATTTGAAAAGAGAAACTATGAGTGCAAAGCAATAGCCTCAATAAAGAAAATAATAATAACAAGTCTTTATATGGTTCCTGCTGGGTGCTGTGCACTGTTCTAAGTGATTTACTTATATTTGCTTGTTTGATTCTTACAACAACCCTTGAAGCAGGGGATATTATTATGCATGTTCTTTCGATGAGGGAACTGAGGCACAGATAGGTTGAAATCACTGATCCACGGTCTCACGGTAGAACCAGTGTCCCAGCTCAGGAGAGCAGCTCCACGCACTGATTGCCACTGCACACACTGTCCCCTAGAAAAAGGTCCCAAGCTACAGAGTGCTTCAAATGCTGAGTTTGTTTATTATCAGTCTCTTCTTATTTCTACTTTTTCTTCTTTACAATCTGTTCTCCAAAAAAGCAGTCAGAGAAATATTTTTTTAAAAAGTAAGCAGATCATATGACACACTGGTTCAAAATCCTTGTATTGCTGCCCATTCCATGCAGAATATAATCCAAACTCCCTGGCAGGCCCACAGGGCCTCCATGTCCTGCTGCTGCCCTCTTCTCTGAGCTTCTCTCTCACCTCCTTTCCCTTATCTACCTCCCCTTCGGCCACTGGCCTTTCTATTCTGGGAACGTCCATGAGCATTCTCTCTTTATGCCTTGTGCATTTGCTATTCCTTCTATCTAGAAGGCTCATACCCCAGCTCTGTGCATGGCTCACTCCTTTTTATTCAGATCTCTGCTCTGATATCACCTCATTGGACTTAATCTACCGTGGTCATCCTACCGCCCAGCACTCCGTATTCACTTACTGCCACATTTCCTTTATAACGCTTATCGCTATCTGACAATTCATTATTTATGAACCTGTTTGGTGTCTGTCACTTCTATTGGAATATAAGCCCCAGAAAGGGAGGGATTATCTCTGTTTTGTTCACCACTGCAACCCCAGTGACAAGAACACAGCCTGGCCCGTTATCAGCGCTGATAAGTATTTGGTAAATGAATGAATGAATAAATGAAAAAATTGATGGAATATTACTTTGGGGAAGATAAACTTCTTGTTAAGGCAAAAATAAGTTCAAAAGGATTTTGGTATTTTGTCTACATCTCCCCTCACTCTCCTGGTTTTTAGCTCCACGTCTCTAAACAAGACGACCCAAAAGCAGCACTGGTAAGAGCTTCTTTTACTAGATAGAGTTGCACAGGGCCTAGCAGCCACTGCCTTTCTGAATCAAGTACTAAAGGATGACTTTTTCTCCCAGTGAAAATATCTAATTTTCATTCAGGATAATAGCACTTAGAGGTTTGTGAAGAGGACGTGAATATCATGATGAAGTATATGTCCAGAGAGATCATCAGTAAAATGAAGCCTCAACCAAGAAAGACCTAATAAATTCATATTAAAGGCAATTACAGTTCAGATAAGTATAATTTCTTTTCCAGAAGAGGAGGAAAAACATCTGGTAGAGTCCTGTATGGGCAAGAATAGACAGGGTCAGAAGCCAGATTCTTCCTCGGTCATGTAGAAAAGCTGATGAAGATGCTACACTTTGATTGAGAAATAGCACAAATCAAGTTCATCGGCAAGATCAATGCAGGGTCCCTAGTGTCCCTTCCTCCTTCTAACTCATTATTATGCACACTGTTGGGAAACTGAAAACAATGCCTAACTCTTTGAGTCCTCTAGGAATGTGTTCTTAAGATATCGTGGAGGTTTTCTGCAGTGGTACTGCAGTGGTCACTGTCCCACTTCTCCAAGACAGTGCCAAAGCTGAAATAGCAGCTTGGCAGGACATAGGGTTAATGTCAGAGGAACTCTGCCAAAGAATGGCAGGAGAGTCTCAGAGATTATTCTCTAGAGTGAAGGTTTTCCCCTGGAGCAGGCTGGAAATTGTTCTGTACAGTAGTAGAATGACACCAGCAGGCGTGTTAGAACTCAGACAGCTCACTCAAAGACTCAGTGAATCCAGTCCTCTCCATCTCTCATTACTACCACCTCCTGATTCTGCCAGTGCCTGAGGACATTTATGAAAGGGAAATTAAAACCCAGACAAACGAGTCAAAAATAAAGTTAAACAAAACCTATAATCCTTGAATGTATCTGATTCTGAGGAACGAGGTATTTCTCAGCAAAGGAATGTTCTAGGCTTACCCAACCATAAGGCCACCTTAGAATTAAAAATATTTTATCATTATTATCTTGTTAATTGAAAATATGCTTCTCTTCCTTTTAAGAAATTAGAGTGAGGAAAGCATTGAAAATATAAGCAATTAGACCAAAACACAACCAATATCCCTAACTGACATTCTGCCCTCTGGAATAGTGGGAAACCTCCATAAATAATTCCTAATTGGAACCATGGTTCAGATAAATCCGACAGTACTTTAAAGATGGCTTGAGCAGTTCAAGAGCGTGCTGAGGCTCTCTAATCTAGGTTGTTTGGCTTAAGGATTTGAGGGAGCAAATAGAAGTAGCTGCACGAAGGATTTTCTGCAATTAGGTTCATGCAGATTCTGGAAGTTGCTTATTAGGTCTGTCACTTTCAATCCATCTGCTATTTCCATGTTCGAGTAGTATTGCGAGTTGCTCAGTGGGGTCAGTGGTTTTCCTTTTACTTGCTAGACAGCATTGCACAACCGTCAAGGCTTATCTGCTGGAGGCAGGATGCACAATTTGGCTGCCAATTGCAAAGCACATGAATTGTTGATTTGTCTGTGTGAGACAGCACCGACACCTCCTAAGAGTCCCAGTTTGGACCAGTTCAAGACTTAGGTAGTATTTCCAAGTTGTTCTGGGCTTATTCATTTTTATTTTAAATTTTTTTGCAAATGTTCTTTCCTCTAGTGCCTTATGTAACACACAAAACCAAAGGCAAATGCTATGGAAAGCTAGTCATTTCCATTTTATTTCATCACCTCTCTAGTACTGATTCAGGAAGCTATAGACTAACTTAAGTGGTACCCCTGGAATAGGGCTTGCGTCCTTCAAACTTCTGCTAAATTTGAGGGCTCTGAATATTAAAGATCATTTCTGATCTCTTAGAATGTGCTAATTTTATTTATTTATTTTACTGAGGAAGAATAGCCCTGAGCTAATATCTATTGCCAGTCTTCCTCTTTTTCTCTTGAGGAAGATCAGCCCTCAACTAACATCTGTGCCAATATTCTTCCACTTTGCATGTGGGTTGCTGCCACAGCATGGCTGACAAGTGGTGTAGGTCTGCACCCAGGTTCCAAACTCTTGAACCCAGGGCACCGAAGCAGAGCATGTGGAACTTAACCACTATGCCAAGGGGCCACCCCCAGAATGTGCTAATTTTTAGCACTATTCTTTCTTTTATCTTTCTCCCCAAAGTGCTATTTTATATTGTCAGCCTTCATTTGAATGGAGGAAAATTGAATTCGAAGACATTCAGAAGAATTCTACACTGATATCACACATCCTGCTCTTCCCACCACTTCCTCTCTTTCTCACCCTGGTCCCTCAGTTTGCTAAAAATGTTCAACACAGGTTTGGGATGCACTTATTTGGAAATTTTTTGAATGCTCTTCCTCCCTACCCACTAGGTACCTACATGGGATTACGTCAAGGCGTACCATATCCTCTGGATTATGCAGTTATGAGAGCCTCCAACTCTCCAACCTAATTCCTAATACGTTGTGGACTCTTTTGCATTTGCATCTGACCTCTTGAGACTTTGAGAACAATCTTTTCCAATTAGGCACAGAGGGAGCCTGGGCCTGGGTTAATTGATTTTCCCCAGCTCGTTTTATTTATGTTATCTCATTTATACTCAGAGTTTAAATTTGCCAAATGATGATAACCAGGAATGCCCTTGTTTCTTAGGATGTACACTAAATTAGCATCATGGCAGGAACAGGGAATGGGCTAAGAAGATGAACTGCCTGCATCATCTCTCTCATCTCAGCAATCGTGAAGGGGTCCTGCAAAACATACAATGTCTGGGTTGTGTATTTTGCCACATGATTTCCATGCTCTCCTTCCCCATGGGGGGAGGTGGGGTGCAGGGAGGACAGGAGGGCAGGGAAAGTAACTCCTCTACTTAGCATAGTGCTGCTTGGAAGGAAAAATAAAATAACAAATAAGCCTGTGCAATTAGTGATAGTGTCAATGAAAAACTGGTAGATATTTTACTTCTTAAAATTGTGCTTTCCCGGAATCATTTCTGGATGTTAGCACGAGATCTGCTTAGATGCTGCCTTTCATGTTTTTGGCTTAGAGTGCTACAGAATCAACAAATAACTACAGCCAGGTTATTGAAAAAAGAAAAGGAAAGAAAAGACCTCATTTTAACGTAACATTGAAGCCCTTGAAACTTGAGGCAGGAGCAGCTGAAATAAGGAAGTGAATTGATTCTGGCCAATCCTATAAACTAAAAGCTAAACATCAAAAAATCTCTATCATTCGGTCTACAAAACACATCCTTTGTCTGGACCCCCACTACAGAACATGGCTTTAATCTGTATAGATGTGGAGTAGGATGGTAAAAGATATGTGTGCCATGTAGGCATTATTCCAGAGCCCAGGATTAGAATTTATGCCTTCTAAGGTTAAATTCTATCAAGTTCTGGAGTCTCCTCTCTTCCTTGCTGGAAACCAGGATGTGGTAAGGAATGAGTGGGTGTCTCTGGACTTCAAGATCTACCAAGTGATTTCTGGTGGACACTTTGGTATTATTTGAAGAGCATCAAATATTTGAAGGGCATTTGGTATTATTTAAAGAGGCTTTTAAGTACCCTTACTCATTGCAAAATCAGTTAGTGGTTGAGAATCAGTATGAGTTGGAATTATTTGTCATCAGAGACACAAACACATGCATACATGTACACATGCACACACATGAATGTACACACCCATCATAAGCATTCTGAGAATTAGATGAAAACTGGAGGAAAAGTAAAAAACACGTGAGTCAAGGGTAAAGAAGTGATGATTTCCTACTGAAGGGGAGTAGAACTTGCCACCCCAAAATGCGCGTCTTTGGCCTAAGGATTATTTTAGGCTGATTCTTTTTAAAAAACAGCAGAGACAGGAGGACCTCTGAAAACCAAGTAGAAGTTATCCTTTTGTAAGAGAAATTACACTTACAGGGGAAATTTCAATTTGTAAGGGTGTCTCCCTCTCTGTACCAAGAAGAAGAAGACTAAATCACTAGAACCTCTCATCAATTGAGATGGTAGTACTGTGGGCCCCTGTTATCTAAGGGTTTGCTTTCCGTAGTTTTAGTTACCGATGGTCAACTAGGGTCTGAAAATATTAAATGAAAAATTCCAGAGATAAAAAATTCATAGGTTTTAAATTGCATGTCATTCTGAGTAACGTGATGAAATTTTGTGCTATCCTGCTCCATCCTGTCTGGGACATGAATCATCCCTTTGCCCAGTGCAGCCACACTGTAAATGCTACTTGCTCATTAGTCACTTATTAGCCATCTTGGTTATCAGATCAACTGTAGGGCTACCACACTGTGTTCAAGTAACCCTTATTTTACTTAACACGTCCCCAAAGTGCAAGAGCAGTGATGTTGGGTGTACCAAAGAGAAGTTATTGTTGTTAATCTCTTACTGTACCTAATTTACAAATTAAACTTTATCATAGGTATGTTTGTATAGGAAAAAGCATAGCATATATAAGATTTGGTACTATCCATCATTTTAGGTACCCACTGTGGGTCTTGGACTGTATCCTCTGCGTATAAGGGGAGACTACAGTAACTTAAATCTGCATAACAACCATACCCTTGTTTACTGTGCTTTTCCTGATAGCCTCCCATAACTGGCTACCCCCAGCATCTTCTTTTGTCTTTAGCTGGAGAGGACATTTAAGGTGATGGCTTCAAACATTTCAAGGAGTTATTCAGTTTTTCTGGATGTCTCCCATGTATACAGGAGGTGTACATGTTATTAAACTTCTTTGATTTTCTCCTAGTAACTGTCTTTTTATTACAGAGTGTATCTCATCTAAGAACCTAGAAGGGTAGAGGGAAAATTATTCTTCCTCTCCTACACTACTCCAATATAGACAACCTGAGGAAATTTTTCTTCTTGATTTTACTGTTGCAAGAGGTATAACAATTGTCTTATAAGTAAAATATTCTTTTAAAATAAGTGAATACTGACTTCTGTTTTTGGATAGATGGAGTAGATATACCTTTCCTTATTTCTCCTGCTGTAATCCCTGCATAGTATATGTAAAACAAACATAAGAAGACTCTGATAGAAGAACTAGACAGAAAGTCAATAAGGATATAGAAGAACTCAACAACACTGTTGATTAACAGGACTTATCAGACGTTTATAAAATATTCTACCCAACAACAGCAGAATAAAAATTCTTTTCAAGTACCCAGAGAACATAAACCAAGGTAATCCACATCCTATGGATAAAACAAATCTCAATAAACTTGAAAGAATTAAAATTTTACAAGGTGTGTTCTCTAATTATAATGCAATCAAACTAGAATCAATTTCAGAAAGATAACAGAAAAATAGTCAAAAATGTTGAAACTAAACAGCTCACTTCTAAATAATCCACAGGTCATGAAAAATTCTCAAAGGAAATAAGAAAAATACTGAATTAAATGGTAATTAATATACACATATCACAATTTGTGCGACATAGCTAAAGCAGTGCTGAGGGAAATTTATAGCACTAAATGCATGCATTAGAAAAGAAGGAAAGTCTCAAATCTATAATCTAAGTTTTCACCTCAAGAACCTAGAAATAACAGAGCAAAATAAACCCAAAGCAAGCAAAAGGCAGGAAATAATGATAAGAACATAAAACATTTAAATAAGAAACAGAAAAATAATAGAGCTTGTTTTAAAAAAATCAATAAAACTGACAATATCTAGCAAGACTGACAAAGAAAAAAAAGAGTATGCAAATTACCAATATCAGGAATGAAACAGGGGACATAACTACAGACTCTGCAGACATCAAAAGGACAATAAGGAAACATTACAAACAACTTTATACACATGTATTTGACAACTGAGATGAAATGGACCACTTCCTCAAAAAACACAAACTACACCCAACATGACATAGTTTGAATATTCCTACAACTATTAAGGAAATGAATCTATAGTTTCAAAACTCTCAAGAGAAATCTCCAGGCCCAGATGATTTCACTGGAGGACTTGGGACCCTGATATCAGAACCAAATATGTAAAAAATAATTAACACAAATTCTACACAATTTCTTCAAAAAACAGAGTAGGAGTAACATTTTCCAATTCTTTTCATGAAGCTAGTATTACCATGATATCAAAATCAGACAAAGAAAGTTCACAAAAAGAACAATGCAAATCAATATCCCTCATGAATACAGACACAAAACTCCTTAATAAAATGTTAGTGAATAGAATTCACCAATACATACGAACAATCATACACCAAGACCAGGTAGAGTTCATGCCGGGGATGCAAGTCTGGTTCAATATTTGAAAATCAGTTGATGTAATCCACCATATTAGCAGGCAAAAGAGAAAAAGAAAATGATAATACCAACTGATGTTGAAAGTGCATTTGTCAATCATTTATGATAAAAACTCATGGACAAACAGGAATAGAGGGCAACTTCCTTACTTGATAAGGAGCATTACAAAAAGCCTACAACAAACAGTATAGTTCACTGTTAAAGACTGAATGCATTCCCCCCAGATCAGTAGCAAGGCAAAGATGTCGTGTCTCCATTTTTATTCAACATAGTGCTGGAAATTCTAGCCTGCCCATTAAGGCAAGCAAAGGAAATAAAAGCCCTACAGATCAAAATAGCAGAAAAAAAAGTATCCTATTTGCAGATGACATGATTGTCTACACAGAAAACCCTAAGGAGTCAACAAAAAACCCAAAAACTAGTGAGTTCAGCAAGGTTGCAGGATGCAAGATAAATGTATAAAAAGCAATTTTATTTGTATATACTAAAAACAAACCCGGGGGGACAAAATTAAAAACACAATGCCATTAGTAACAAACAAAAGTAGAAAACAAAAGAAACCCCACTTCAAATACTTAGATGTAGATCTAACAAAACATGTATAGGGCTTATATGCTGAAAAATGCACAACGCTGATGAAAGAATTCAAAGAAGATCTAAATAAATGGAGGGACATACTACGTTCAAGGACTAGAAAACTCAACATAGTAAAGATGCCAACTCTCCCCAGGTTGAATGCAATTCCTATCAAACCACAGGTTTTTGTTTGTTTGTTTGTTTTGAGGAAGATTAGCCCTGAGCTAACTGCTGCCAATCCTCCTCTTTTTGCTGAGGAAGGCTGGCCCTGAGCTAACATCCATGCCCATCTTCCTCTACTTTATATGTGGGACACCTACCACAGCATGGCTTGTCAAGCGGTGCCATGTCCGCACCTGGGATCCAAATTGGCGAACCCCAGGCCGCTGAGAAGCAGAACGTGTGCACTTAACTGCTGTGCCACCAGGCCGGCCCCTGTTCATTTGTTTTTTGTATATAAAGGCAACACTATTCTACAGTGTATGTAGAAAGATAAACAGAATAATTGAAACAATTCTGAAAAAGAATCAGTGAGAGGAATCATTCTGATTACAATGTATTGCATAGCTGTGGAAATCAAGACTATGCGATATTGGTGGAGGAATAGGCACATAGGTCAATGGAACAGAATAGAGAACCCAGAAATAGACCCACACAAATACGCCCAATTGATATTGGACAAAGAAGCAAATGGAGAAAAGATTTTTTCAACAAGTTGTGTTAGAGCAACTGGACATCCACAGGCAAAAAAAATGAACCTTAACTTGAGAAAAATATAGGAGAACGTCTTCAGGATCTAGGGTTAGGCAGAGAATTCTTACGACTTTAGACCAAAAGCGTAATCCATGAAAGGAAAGACCGATACATTAAACTGTATCAAAATTACAAAGTTTTGTTCTGTAAAAGATCCTGGTGAGAAAATGAGAAAAGAAGCTACGGTATGGCAAAAAACCTTTGCAAACCACATATCCAACAAAGGACTAGCAACTGGAGTATATAAAGATCTCTCACAAGTCAACAGTAAAAGAGACAACTGAAAAATCCAAAAATTTTAAAGTGGGAGGAAAACGTGAAGAGACATTCCACAGGAAAGGATATGGGGATGTCAAAACAGCACACGAAAAGGTGTTCAACCTTATTAACCAATAAGAAAATGCAAATTAAAACCACAAGGGGATATCACTGCCCACCCATCAGAATGATTAAAAGAAAAAAGTAGTTTCAAAAACAGATGTTGGCAAGGATGCAAAGGAACTGAATCACTAAGACATTGCTGGTGGGAATGTAAAATGGTGCCGCCGATCTGGAAAAGTTAGGTTATTTCTTTAAGAAACTAAGCGTGTAAATACCATATGACCTGCAATTGCACTGCCAGGTATTTATCACAGAGAGATGAAGACTAAGTCCACAAAACACATGTACAGAAATTTTTATAGAAGCTTTATTCATAATAATCCCAAACTGGAGACAACCCAGATGTTCTTCAGTGTGTGAATGGTTAAACAAACCATGGTACAGTTTGGTACATAGCATGGAATAATATTCAGCAATGAAAAGGGATGAACTCTTGATAGATGCAACAACCTGGAAGAATCTCCAGAGAATTATGCTGGTGAAAAAAAAATCCCAAAAGGTTGCATACTGTGTGATTCCATTTATATAAGTTTTTAAAAAATGATGCAATTATAGAAATGGAGAACAGATTAACAGTTACCAATTAATGGAAACCAAGTGAAGGAAACATGGGATCTCTTTGTATCATTTCCTACAACTATATGCGAATCTACACTGACCTCTAAAAGAAAAGTTCAATTAAATGATAAAAAACTAAGTGAATGCAGGAAGTAATAATGCTCCAGGAAACAAAGTAACATGGATCCTACCCCTAAATGTCACATGATTATTACGTGCTGCCCAAATGAGACTTGAGACAGTCAGAAGCTTCAATTTACAGGGTTTAGTTCCCATGACTCATGTAATGTTATTGCAGTGTGGTTCCCCGTTCTAGTTTACATGGCGAGATTGTATTTCTCCCTCATGTTTCATGTAGCCCACACTTAGCGAAAGTAAAAAGACTGACTTTGCCTTACCTCCACATACATCTATCTCTTGGCCTGCTTATAGTTCCTGGTGGTTGATATCACCATGAATGGTTCAGGAATCTCTGTTTCTGCACAGCATCATCCCAGCCTGTTTCCCTTTAAAAGACCCTGATTACCATTTTTCCCTTCTTCACACTGTTGCCCCAACTTAGCCTGCCAATCCTAGCTACGAAGCCAAGTCATCATAGTGGTAAATAATCAGGTGTAAATTACCAGTAAGTTTAACGTTCCTTCTGATGTCTTATATTTTAAAAGAAACAAAAATAAATTACTCTCCTATTGGTAGAATGCTTGGGGAAGATCCAGTTGTTCCATTTGGGGTGGTGGTTGGTAAGGAGCAGAGACGGGAAAATATGGCTTCTCTTTGACTCCCCTCTGGATTTTAGTGAAGGAGAATGAGGCAGGGCTAGAAAAATGCCAAAGTGCATACTTGCCCTACCCTTTCTTCTGTCTCCAACTCTTTCTCACCTCCCTGTGGTCCTTTACTAATTTGTGAGTAAATTTTTAAATGAGACCATTAATTGTGTTATATTATTTTGTTTGTAAACGTCCTTTTTAATGAAATGAGTTAGTCAAATTTTAGCTGCAAATCCCTACCTACTAATTTTTTGTGGATTTAATGCTCTCACTTGCACAGCTTTCTGTTACACGGCGTTTTCCAGCAGTGCCCCCCTATGTTAGCTATTAGCTCCATGACGAGAAAGAGGGTAGAGGAAGGCAAAGCTTAATTTTACTCTGCAAAATAACCCTCGCCAAAAAGCCATCATCTCGTGAACTTAGAAGGCATTATGCATTATATTTATCTCATCCCTTTCACCTAACTGTAGTCTCCTTATGCTGTGCTTTCTTCCTCACCTCTTACTCTCTTCTCAACCACCGGCAGTCAGAGTTCTAGCCCTAGTAACTGAGCTCAGATTTGTTCTCTTAATCAAATCCAAGAGGCTTGGCCCAGTTTCACCACCGTGATCCAATTTGTGGCTTTGGGCCTGAGCACCCACCTCCTTCCTTTCGTCACTCTCCTCCCCCGATTTCATGAATGCTGCCCTCCCCTGGTTCTCCTTAATCTGGGGCTGCTAACTGTCTCATTAAAATCTGCCTTTGGAGAGGTCATCGGCATTTCAAACTTAACATGTCCACAGCTGAGCTGCTGATTCTACCACAAACCCGCTCCTTCTGCAGCTTTCCCCATTTCAGTTAATATTGGCTCCAGTCTTCTACGGGCTCAGGACGACAACTCTGAGGAATCCTCAACTGCTCTTTCTCCCCCACCTCACGTTGGTCCATACACAAACCCTGCTTGCTTTTTCTCAAAATGTATCTAGAGTTTGAGCGCCTGTTACCACCTCCATCATCACCACCCACATGCATGCCACCTTCACCTCTTGCCTGGATACTGCAGTATACCCGAGTCTCCTTTTTCATCTCTTTGCTTCTGCCCTTGCCCTTCATCTGTTTATTCTCAACGGAACCTCCAGAGTGATTATGTTAAATTGTAAGGCAGGTCAATACCCTCCAACAGCTCCCTGCGTCACTTAGAGTAAGACCAGTCCTCACAACCGCTTGCGCCATTGGCTCCCTCCCATCTTTATTCCATCGTCCTTCACTCTGATCCATCCACACCACCTCCTTGCTCCTCCACATCATGCCGAGCAGACTCCTGCTTCAAGGCCTCATACACACCGTTGGTTCCTTCTGTCTGAAATGCTCTTCCATAGAGAGCACCGTGACCGACTCCCTCAGTCGGTCAGAACTCAGCAGGTACCTTCTTCCCCCACCACCCATTTAGAAGCTGAAAACCCTCATCCATGTGACTTCATCTCTCCCATTCCTGCTTTATTTTTTTATCAGTAGCACTTTTCAGTGTTTCATGTAATATATATTTGATTTCACCATTTTATTTAGGATCTTCTTCTTCTGCTAGGCTATAAGTTCAATGGGGAGATACTTTTATCTTCTTCTTTTTCATTGCTGTGTTTCAGCACCTAGACTAGTGCCTGGCACATAGTAGACTTGCAGTAAACATTTTTCTATGAACTGAATAAATGATTATTTTCTCTGTCCTTGTGTCTCTCCATTTCCGTCTCTCTGTCCCTTTGTTGTGTCCTCTCCATTCTTGTCTCTTCTTTTCTTCCTGTGCTTCATAAATGTACTTATGTCCCAAGAGTTTCTCCTTGCTGCTTTTCTCTCTTCTTGATTACATTCCTTTTCTTGTTCCTTCCTTCTACCATCTCCCTTCCCTTTGCCATTGGACCCTGCCTCCAATGCACAGTCACAGTCACCCAGCCTTCCTTCCTGTACTTATCCCAGGCCTCTGACTGCAATTAGAGGTGTCACACACTCTAGATCCTGCAGGGCAAGAGGAACAAGGAACAGATGGTTTCATACAGAGACAATTTCAGTATTGTTTATCATGAAGACCTCTATTTCTATCTTGGGTTATAGGAATAAGCATATATGTCCTCTTTCCTTTCGTCTGGTAACCTGCTTAGAGCCAATAACCATACATTGTTCATGTTTGTATTCATCCATCCTTCCTTCCATATGTCCATCCATGCATGCATTCACCAACATTTGTTGAGCACCCACTGTATTCCACGTCCTGTGCTAGGGCTCTGAGAATGTGAAGGTTAGGTGAGAACAGAGATGGCATCAAGAGCAACCAGGCAGACTTATGGGCTTCAAGTTATGAAGATCAGGGACGCAGCTAAGAGGAGACGATGTAGGAGACTATAGTTGTAGCGTAGGCAAGAGATTAATGTAGCTTCTAAACAAGGGGTGATATGCATGGAAATAAGTAAACAGATGTGAGAGATAGCTAAGAAAAGGCTTACAGAAAGTCTTTCAAATATATTTACCAAATAAATGAAGCAAACTCACTTGACATAGAAAAACGGAGAATTCAGGACTTGGAACTGAGCAGACATGAGTTTGAATCCCTGCAAGGTCTTCTGCTTACTAGCTGTGAGGCTTTGGGCAAGTAACTTAACGTCTTGAAGCCTCAGTTTCCTTAGCTGTAAATTGGAGATATGGGCAAAACCCACCTTGCAGGGTTTTTTCAAGGATTGAATGAAGCAATGCATGTAAGAAATTAGTACAAAGTCTGGCACAAACTAAGTGATCAATATGTTATTATTGTTATTAAATGTTGCTATTTTTAGTAAGTGATTAATACGTTACTATTTACATTATGGAAAACAGTATGGCGATTTCTCAAAAAATTAAGAAAAGAACTACCACACGATCCAGCTATTCCACTTCTGGATATTTATCCAAAGAACACAAAAACATTCATTTGAAAAGCTATATGCACCCCTATGTACATTGCAGCATTGTTCACAATAGCCAAGACTTGGAAACAACGTAAGTGCCCATCAAGGGACGAATGGATAAAGAAGATGTAGTATACATACACAATGGAATATTATTCAGCTATAAAAAAGATGAAACCTTGCTATTTGCAACAACATGGATGGATCTTGAGGGTCTTATGCCACGTGAAATAAGTCGGAGAAAGCCAAATACCATATGATTTCACTCATATGTGGAAGATAAAAACAACAACAAACAAACGCATAGATATAGAGAACAGATTGGTAGTTACCAGAAGGGGTGGAGGGGCAAAAGTGGTAAAAGGGCACATGTGTATGGGGATAGATGGTAATTAGACTTTGTGGGGTGAACATGATCTGGTCCACACAGATTTCTAACTTAATGAGGTACACTTGAAATTTCTATAATATTATAAACCAATGTTACCTCAATAAAAATGAGTAACAAGTAAATATTTCCAACAGGTTGAAACATCACTCTACTAAATAGAAATAAATAAACTGAAAGTTTTATTTCAGTGAAATCATGTCCGCTGTTTCCCGGCACATGTGGATATAAGGAGGGAATACCTACAGTCCTCAGAAGGTAGACCAAGGATAATCACTAGTGAGCTTGCTTGGCTGGGACAGAAGGATCCCTGCAGAACACAGCAAATAGAAATGCCCAAGTCCTTCACTCTTTCTCATGTGGTCCACAGTGTTTTAAACATTGAGCAAAAAAAAGGCCAGAGTCATTTTAATTATACTATTGTCAGATAGAAGCAGAAAACTATTTCCTCTGCCAGAAATTTTGATTTTTTTTTTTTAAAGGAAGGAGAGAGAGCAGGAAGCACTCCATGGAGCAATTCTCATTGTCTGTGGACGCTGCTCTCGCTCAAGCACAGGGGACAGGCATTAAAAAATGTGAATGGTTCTCAAGGCACCTGTGAGGTCCTCAACAGATAATATCTGCTTTATAACCTTAAGTTCCGTACGAGTTCTCAGTTAAGGGGATATTTTGAGATACAAGTGGAAAGGATAATTTTCTGTTCAGTATACAGCCTTAAAACCACACAGCTGTTTACTAACATGGCTCATTGCTATCTAGTGTTCCCGAAATAACATGAAGTTTGTTTTTTATTTTATTATTTACAAAGGGATACATTTTTTAATGGGGTAAGATAGACTTTGAATGTAATCCTTGATTGCTTGTAGTCTAATATTAACTTAAAATCATTCAAGCAGATGGTATTCTAATCCACCCTAGCTTGATTTTCTCTATTGTTGTGCAGCTAAATTTATATTTTGTTGTATGTATAGACCAATGTTAGTGTTTGTCTGGGCTACCAAAAGACCAGAGTTTAATCATATTATGCTTTTCATAGATGCCTTTGATAGTGATTGTGACATTTAGATGATAAATCTTTCAGAACATGGATTGTTCTAAGACTATTCTTTACGTATTTTATGTACCCCTCCCTCCTCTCTCCAGGGTCAAGTACAGGGTGGAATGCAGAAAAGGTGTCCAACAAACTCTCATTGATTAATTAAGTGTTTATGAGAACAACTTTACTATAGAATATCATGGTGAGAAGTTTGGCATATATATAAAATAATGGGCTGAAGAAGAAAATGTCAAGTCTCACAATCATATACCAACAGCTTTCTTTTCATGTAAATTAGAACAAATCTATCGGATTTTCTGTGTATCAATCTTCTGATTTATAAGATGAGTTATTGGAAAGTGACTGGCCCCAATTTTAAGAGAACTTGGAATGTACTGTGGTATATCAGAATGCCCATTTCTTTGACTGTTAATGGTCAAAGATGCTGGATTACTCACTCTTAATATTTTACTCACCAGTAACAAAATCTGCCAAAAGAAAACATCCATATGTTGTTAGGAACGGAAGTGCTTATACCAACCCAATTCAACTTTAAAGGAAAACATTCTTAATTTCAATATTTCAAAATCCTGCTCCATTTATTCTGTGACAGCTACTTTTTTATCCCTTTAAAGGATAAATAGTTAATTGGACATAGAGTGATTCTAACAGAATGGTCTACATGGTACAGGACTGAAATTCATGCATTAATTCAATGTTTGGGAAGCATCGGCTCTGTGCCAGGCAAAGGCTGCTCTGCTTTGAGGCGTTCTCCTTCTCTTGGGGGAGATATTATCATAAACTGCTCAGAGATTTTGCTGTAGTAATGCCATAGGGCCCGTGAGAACAAAGAACCACTGAGTTCCTAAGAAGACAGCAATATATGCTGCTTTGGATTGTTAGGCAAAGGTCAGAGGCAGGTTGGCAAAGTAGTACTTTCTAGGTAGAAGGAGCACCATGAATAGGACTTGGAGGAATGGGGGTCCAGAGTAGCTGATGGCTTATTAAGGAATTTGGGCGTCATGCTAAAGGCTGTGAGGTTTGATTTATTTTATTGCGGTAAAATATACCTAACATAAAATTTACCATTATAACCATTTGTAAGTGTACAGTTTGATGGCATTAAATACATTCACATGGTTGTGCAACCATCACCACCATCCATCTCCAAAACTTTTTTCATCTTGCAAAACTGAAACTCTGTACTTATTAAACAATAACTCTCCATTTGTCCCTTATCCTAGCCCCTGGCACCACCATTCTACTTTCTTGTCTCTATGAATTTGACTACTCTAGGTACTTCATGCAAATGGAATCATATAATATTTATCCTTTGTTACTGACATTTCATTTAGCCCAATGTCTTCAAGATCCATCCACGTTGTAGCACGTGTCATAATTTCCTTTCTTTTTAAGAGTGGCTAATATTCCTTGTATGTATATAGCACATTTTGTTCATCCATTCTTCTGTCGATGGACACTTGGGTTACATCTTCCTTCTGGCTTTTGTGAATAATTCTGCAATGAACATGGGAATACAGATATCTCTTCAAGATAGTGATTTTATTTCCTTCAGATATATACTCAGAAGTGGAATTGCTGGATGATATGGTAATTCTATGTTTAATTTTTTGAGGAAATACCACGCTGTTTCCCACGGCAGCTGCACAATTTTACATGGCCAAATGAGGTTTGATTTTTAAAGGATTTTAAGCTAGTGAGAGATTGATCCGTTGGGTTTAGAGAGCTCACTGCCTGCCTGCTGCGTGGGGAATGGATGAGAGGCAGCAAGGCTGGAATTAGGCTGTTGTGTAACCAGCTCAGAGATGAGGAAGATGTGAACTAAAGCTGGCCCTTCATGGATGAGGACCGATGATGAGTTGCATAGATTTTTAGAGATGTGCCATCTAGTGCTTAATGAAGTTATGTCCATAATGGCATCACCAATAACCGGTCCCTGCCATGGGGGAAAATTAAGGAAAGAATAAATCCTCAGTTGCTAAATGAGTTAACCTGGGAAGGGATGGAGAACAGAATAGCATAAGAAGTGAGAGGAAGGGTGAGAGAAGGGGACAAGGAAAGGAGAAGGAAAGGGTGGGTGGGAGAATGCAAGGAAGGAAGGAAGACTTGAAGAAACCGATCCTGTGTATACGTTTATGAAAAGATGATCATATGGGCTTATATGCAACAGAAACATTAAAAAAAATCATTAAGTTGTACTTGAGAAATGGTGGACAAAGCAAGAGCCATGAAAGGTACACATGTTTTTCAAATAAGAATGAGGTAGTTCGAGGACAGCCCAGCTAGTTCAATCACTTTTATCTTTGTGGCCTAACTGAATTACCTATTAACCAAGCAAAAAGAACACACTGGTTTTGTGTGTGAATGTAAAACACACTTTTCTTTCAGAGATTAGAGATAGGAATTCACATTCCAAAAGGATTCACAAATACTCCATCATGAAAGTAAGAAAATCAACATAAACAGTCTGAGGAAATGGATTTCTTGCAGTTCAGCAGAGAAAATCCAAAGATTAGACATACAGTCCAGTTGTCACCCATATTCCGGGCAACACGGGTCCGTCAGCACACGTCTTTAAGAGTGATTACAATGAAGATTATCTTCCTGAAGATGTTGAAGAACAAGATTAGGAGAGCACCATACGAATTCAAAACTATTTCTAGTGCAGACACTGCTGGAAACCTCATTTAGTCATATTTCAGAATGGATATGCCATGCAAACAAGTATAATTTCTGTGCAAGACAATTCCGCATTTATTGAATGTGTCTGGATGAAGGTTTTGAAACATACTGAATAAAATACTTTGAATAGATTTTAATGTTAGTGAAAGGGGCTGGATTGAAGTACCTAGATGCATTTGTTTGCTGGGCCAGGGAAGCCTTGCCAAACAAGTTTCTTTAACCTTGACCTTGGGAGATAAACTGCCTTAGAGAAGGAAGAATCAAGCAGTTTTCTGGCTGTGATGAGATTTAAGTTTTCTTTAGCCTGTCCCCTACAGACATTTAAATAGTAGTATTGATTTTCTTACAATAGTCACCAGGGAGCAAATAATGGCTAATTTTTTGAAAACTTCATACCGTCTGCCCAACTAATACTGTATTTTCTGTGACCTACTCATTTTCAGTTTGAGAGGTCATCTTTTGGAACTGAAATATCTCAGGGTCTAAGACTCTTCCATTTGTATCCCGGTTTATCTTCGCTCCCTTTCCTCATTAATTTCCTTGGGCAAGTTGTGTTCATTCCTGCTTCTTGGTTTCCCCACGATGGCACGCCTATTTACCTCCTAGGATTCAGAGATGAGAAAGAGGTGACCTTTCTCAGCCCAGAGCCTCGCTCAAATTTGTAACCTGCCCACATACTCCTAAGTCCTTTCCTTTCTCTTCCTCCTCTTTATGCCACGCAATACGTGTGCTTTTTTTTTTTTTTTTTAACATTAATGTGCGTGTGTATGAATAATTTCCAAGTTATTGTGTATATGCTCCCTGGTAGATAATGTATATGCTTCCCATGTTCCCTGGGTAGATAGATTATAGATGACAATCTCTACAATGACAGGGAAGTTACTTTCATTTCTTTAAAAATAATTTTCTTATCCCAAATCATCCAAGACAGGTTCGAATCCATGGTAAATACCCATTAGTGTGTTTGGCTGAATGAAGTCCAAAAAAGTAACCCATAGGAAAACTTTCTGGTGTAAACAAGGATATTTTTCAGAAAACAGTCCTATTATATTATAGAACAACTGGCAGATGTCATGTGATAAAGGATAAAAATGATTTTTGCTCATGGCGATTTTGCAAGTCTTAAAACCACAATTTCCAACTGTAGTTTCCCCCCCCCATATCTTTTTTAATTTTTTATTTATTTATTTTTGTGTGGAAGATTAGCCCTGAGCTAACATCTGCCACCAATCCTCCTCTTTTTCGCTAAGGAAGACTGGCCCTGCACTAACATCTGTGCCCATCTCCCTCTACTTTATATGTGGGACGTCTGCCACAGCATGGCTTGCCGAGTGGTGCGTAGGTCTGCACCTGGGATCTGAACTGGCGAACCTCGGGCCACCAAAGCAGATGTGCGGACTTAACCACTGCACCACCAGGCCGGCATGCCCCATGTCTTTTAATGATGGCATTGTTTCTAATTTAGGCAAAATTGACCTACTCTACTCTCCGGTAATTAGGCAAGTCAAAAGGCTTGTGTCATTCATGTCTTAATATCAAATGGACATCAGCCTAAGAGATGATGAGCAATTTATTTAAATTCAAGTGTTCTAATAGTTTTCATTTTTTGATAATATGGCAGAAGTGATTTTCCCCATGAGGTGCCAGAGAATTTTATTGTAAGAATCATCAAATGTGATTTGTCAGATAACTAAGAAGGGTTTATAAGATGTTAATCATTCCATGGAGCACGGTGCCCTCCTCCCTGGCACCTGAGTCTCTGTACCAGACAGTTAAAAACATGAGTGTTCCTTCTAAATAATGGCAAGTGTCCAATGTATACATAAATATAAATATGCCACATCCTCCCCCCAAGTCTGGGATATACTCAGATAGATTCAAATTTTTTTAACTAAGGAAAATGAATGGAAAAAAGTTGTCCTGCTGAGATTATAGAATCATGAGGTTATTTAATTGAAATTGCCAACTTTGCTCCTGAAATCTTGCCATTTTGCTGAGTTTCCCCACATTTTGTTTTTAAGGACAAGCCATAGAAAAATGCATTAGCACAAATTGTTCTCAAATAATTCATGGACTACTTCCTGATAAAATTCCTTCAGAATATTAAAAATCCCAAGCATTGCCAAAAAATTGGCAGAAAGTTTTGGTCTCCCATGCCTAGATGATGATCTTTAACTGTAGTTGTTATTTTTACTTGACTGGCTTATAAAATGTGATTTTTATAAAATCAAAATTTAATGAAATTGAGGGCATTTCTAATGTATGCTGTATACTCATTGAATTGTGTGAATATTTGGGAGGTCCTAATGGAAGTGATTAGACAACATGAATTATCAAATGAATAAAGAAACACGAAAAATACAATATGACTGGGCACTGTCAAAACAGTAAATGTTAGACTAAGCTGACATTGAAAAATGTGTCTAATTTTTAAACGATCAGTGGTGAGGATTCTCAGAATGCTCTAAGTATACCTACACTGTTCTAATCAAAATTCTGAAATCCTAGGGCCGTTTGTCACTCTGGATAAAGAATCTGACAGGACTAACATATCTGGACTCTTTGTAAGAAGGGTGCTTTATAGAGCTTAGGTGTTGTTCTTAATCAGTTGAATTAAGACTTTTCTTCATTATTCACGTTCTGCAGAGCGTGGGTTACGTGAAGGGGATTTTGATGAAAAAATTGGTTTGAAAATAAGTTCCTCATCAGTGAAATGTAATGGAGCTCCTAGAGGGGTTTCACAGGGCTGGGGGTTTGCAGTGCATGCAGAACTGCGTGCCCTGATGAATACACGAAGATTTGACACGAGAGTTCCTCACAGTCTTGCTTGGAGGTTAAGTTAGCTACTATCACCTTTCCCTGCTCTCAATTTTGTCACTTACAGTAGGGGCAGGGGTTCAAAGGTTTCATCTCTGTGTCTTTGTTGCGATTTCAACCCCAAACCTCTTTTTCTCTACTAGGTGGTTTTACCAAGACTTGAAGGAGAAGAATTGAAAGATTTGGTGTTAAACGCAATCCTTACTTTAACATCTACATTAATTTGCTAGTTCAAATTAATATCACCTATTTCTAAGAATATATCTGTTTAGTTTCTTTATACCGTATTCCTGTAGAAATAAATCTCTATGTGGAAAGACAGTGGCAAAAAAATATAGAAATACAATAAGTATGATAATACTACTTGCTATTTATTGAGCAATGAATCTCTTTGTGCTTCAGCTTCTTATCTATAAAATGGGGATATTAATAACCATGTGATGATTAAATGAGAAAATACTTCTAAAGTGTGCCTGTGGTACATATGCCCAAGGACTCAATAAAAGTTCAATAAATCCAGATGCAAGGCTAAACATTCTCTACAAATCATCTCACGTGCTTCTCAACACAAGTCTATGAGGCAAGTATTTTTAGCTCCTCTCTTACAGATGAAGAAACTGAGACACTGCGAAGTTAAATAATCTCATGAGGTCGCACAGAGAATGAACACCTCTCCTAGAATCTGAAGCACGGTTTGTCTGCCTCTAGGCCTATGATTTTCAACTTTTTAACTAGTTCAGTCATTTCTTCTGGTCATTGTATGATTCCCTCAGAATGAGGATGGGGACTGACAACTCCACTGTATTGTACGGATCAACAATATAATAAAGAAATACTCCTATCAAATGATTTCAAAAATAAATGATAAATCAAGTTTTTGACTTACCAAAATGAATGTTTCATAACAGTAGACTATAACAGGTTGATTTCCACTTTGAAGATTTTTGTCTCCCCACAAACTATTTATTGGAATTTACTTATTTAATTAATAATACACTAGCTTTCATTGTTATATAAAAGAAACCATGCAACAAAAGCTTGTTAAACAAAAATAGAACCTTAAAAAGTCATAAATAAAAGTTTGCAATCTTTGTATTACAAATACAACTTACTTAACTTCAATTTCTCAATTCTCACGTTGAACTATTTGCTAAAAATATACTTTTGTATAATTTAAAGGGTTATGCATAAAGACCATCATTACTAATTCATTTGGTATTCATTATAAGACCTTTAATCATGATGTATTAAGTTGGTATAAATGCTGATATAACATATAATTTCTAAATGATTCCATTATAATTTACCAGTTAAATAGTCTATTGTTATTTCAAAATCTCAAATATGCATCAAAGCATAATGTTTTGTCTCTTTATGAAACAGCCAAAGTTAAGGAAAGAGCCAAAGTATGTTCCTTTCTTCAGAGGGTAGATATAGTGGCGTAAAATCTAATAGAGGGATGGGATCCCACAAATGATGAAAACGCTAGTCAAAAACTTCCCCCAGTTAGTAACACAAACAAATGGACTGTAGTGTGTTTGACATGACATTTCTGAAGGTTAATGCACAAACTTTAAGAACCACTCCAACCTATGAGAGATGAAACCAATCAGCTGAAGTTTGGCTTTTTAAACAGCCGAGACGCAAAAGATGGAAATTTTTTATTATAAATAGCGACCTAGCCTTTATGAGACGCTGACTTTTGACATGGCCACTTGGCTCTTCTGCATTTTAGATGTTACATCTATGCTTTGAGGGAGACTCTGGCAACCCATGTATAATAATAAAGAAATTGAAAATACAAACAAAGAAGAGGTGTCTTGAAAGGACAAAAGAAGATATCACAGCACCCCACATGTTGCTTTCTGAGAACTATTCCAGAAATCATAGCAGAAATCATCTCTACTTCTGAAACAGTCTCATCCTGATGGCTCCAACTGTAAAATGCTTATACATTCTCCAGTCAAATGAAAGACATCCCTAGACATATACTATGTGAAGGGAAATTTCATTTCATATTGGCAGAAAAACATAGTCAATCTACTTGTCAGTTGTTGCTTTGCATTCTTTATAATAATTCCTCTCTGTTCCCTTTTCTATTTACTGAACTTTCAGCTGCCTAATTCTTCCCCATCCTTTTTGGAGCCTTCTGCTTTTAACCTCCTGGCAACAGCTTCCCTAATTAATGTACAAACTCCAGGGAAACAAAGCCAGGGGTGTTTACCTAGATTACTTTCTTTTTAAAAATACAATAGGATAAATATAGTAAACAATAAATAACATAGTATGCAATGCTGTTATTTTGTATAGAAGACAAAAGATAAAGTTTATTCTGAAAGTCATCTGAGCTCTGATATTTAGCAGGTACTATCTCTCAATCATAGATAACTAAATTACGGTACTAAAATATCATGATGGGGCCAGTATCTAAGCTTTTCTATTTTTGTGTATCTGTTTAAGTAATCAGTGAGAAAAGTTAAAGGTGTGAGTTCTTTGCATCTATGTTCATAGCATCTGTTCAGCTTTTCTTATTGCTTTGTCTAGTCCAAATTTAGAAGAAAGAGGATTAGGACTATCCATTCCCCACTGTGACCTCTTCCCTACACTCTTGGAGTCTCTTTGACCTTTGCAGGAAGAATAAAGAGGATAAGCCTGGAGAAGCTATAAGCTTTCTTCAATTTCCAGATGCTGTCATTCTACATTTCTATAATTCTATTTCTACTCCATGCTCTAATGGGTGCAATTAACTCATTCTAAAATGGTGTCTTTCTTCACATGACTGCCAAGTATAGAATCTAAAAGGTTCTGATCATAAACACTGATGATTACGTGGGTGATTTCACTTGCTCTCCTGTATTTCTCTACATTGGAATCTTCAGACTTTAGTTTTTTAGACAAAAAAGCTTCCTATCCATCTCGTTTATGCTGAGGTTCTGGAATTTGGCTTTGCCCTTTTGTGTCTCTTTGGGAGACGGACAGGATAGAGACAGTTACTTCAGTGACAATCGTTGCACCACACCTGGGAGTATTCTGGGAAGAGGTGCCATATAAACACAGAGCACTCTGCAAAGATGGTCGTATTCATTCTCATAACATCGCATGAGGTGGTGTGCTGTGAACATCGTTAATACAAAGCTGCCAGGGCCACAAATAGAACAGAGATGATTTTCTCTCAAGGCGTGAGGAATGACAACTTTTTCCTCACATTTCTAAAGGGGAATTATCCATTGGATTGTTTTGTGAATGTCAGCCTATATATATATTTGTGTGATTGCTCACAAATGTGACCTAATGACTCGTTTGGAAGACAAGCAATATCTCATACTTAAAAGTTTATACAAATGCAGGTGCTTCCACTGCAAACCAAATTGGAAAAGGTTAATATGGTATACCGAAATAAAAATGTGTAGAACTGTTTATAGAGAAGAACATTCGTTGAAAGGGAAATGAATACATGTTACCTCTGGACATTCACACCATAAATGCAGGTCCTTGGCATTCCTCATCATTGCTTTTAACATTTTAATAAAGATTATGCTGTAACAACATGAATTCTAGCAATAAGCCTTAGAAATGGCAGTCAATGTAATTAAATCTATTATCAATGACTGAATAAGGAGTTGACTCTTATGTGAGGCCAATCCCCTTGGCAGACCATGTAAAAATTATTACTCGAGTGCCCCAGTGAAATGTCATGGTGTCCCTAGAGGACAATTTCTGAGCATCAGAAGGAGTACGTAAAGAGATATAAAGCACAGGCTGCCCATAAAGCATCATCAAGAAGCTATTTAGAAAAGAAAAATTCAACAAAAGGGATCATATTTCCATTGGAAAGTACCCTCTTCCTCATGACTGATTTGGAATGCAGAGTTTTAAAAGAAAATCTCTATCCAGAAAAGCAGATACAGTGCCTGCTTGATTATTAGGTACACTAATTAAGAATAGCATTATGTGATTTATGACAATATTTTATTTGGTACGTTTAATTTTTAGATTCTTTACCTGTTGGAAGTCGAGTTAATTTTTGATCATTAAAATGTGCAAACATGGCTAGTTGCATACAGACAGGAGAATGGCTTATATTCCGAACCCATCAAAAGGTCACAGGTATATTAATTGAAACCTATTTTAAGAGGTATAAAATTTTATAACTTGTAGAGTTAAGGAGGAAACATTTTCTTTATAGCATACTTTGAATTGTTTAATTTGCTGCATTTTCGGCGTCCTCCTTTCCTTCTTTCATTGGACAAACAGAAGTCTAGGGACTAGCTTAATAGGTGGAATGCATAAAAGAAATGAAATTGATCTTAGGAAGACCTAATTTCTGTTTTTATTTAACTATCAAACTAAGATGAAGCAAAACCAAAGACACAGATAGCAATTTTACAATTGTCTTTATCAAACTGGGTGATTTTATTTATGGGCAAATAAATATGATTTCTTCATATCTTGAGGATGACAACTGGCTAATATAAAACTTGGCTCACTCTTAGGTATGTGCATTCCTCTATTTACATACTGAATTTATGTATATACATAGACACTGAACTCTTGTCTGTTACCAGGAGCTGTGTTTTACATACCCTGTTTTATTAAATCTTCAAGATACTTTCCGAGGGATTATTATCACCTTCTCCATTTTACAAATGAGGAAAGAGATGCTTGGAGAAGTTACCCCATGATATTTTAGGTAGTGAGAAACAGAGTTTGCTTTGAACTCACGTTGCACTCCAAAGTTTATACTCTAGTCTATCAGTGTTGACCAGCCTGTTTACAAAACTGTCTCAACTGCACCTGTGGGAATTTCTTTTATAGACGTGACTGAGTGATGACTTAGAGGGGTCAATGCCGTTGAAGGGATTACTTACAGTTTCAAAAAAAGAGAGGGTATGCCAGGCCATGCAGGTCTACGTGGGGAAGCCCCCAGTTTGGTCAGCAGCAGAAGGAACTAGAGGAATGCATGGTGCAGAGCCTTCATGGTCTTTTCCACGGGAAGGAAGGTGTAAGGAAGGTTAAGCAGTGGCACAGCCTTAGGACTGGATAGTGTGACGGTGGTCCCAGTTGTCTGGTACCTGGCCCTGGGGTGCTCTGGGGCAGGGGAACTATTGGCTTGGTGTGTGAGAGTTAAAAAGGGAGGTAATCAGGGGTGTGAACTCGGGACTGGCATGTTGACAGGTGTTATGGTCTGAATGTTTGCATTCCTCCCCAAATTAATATGTTGAAATCCTAATCCCCAGTGTGATGGTATCAGGAGGTGGGGCCTTTGGGAGGTGCTTACATCATGAGAGTGGAGCCCTCGTAAATGAGACTAATGCTTTTATTAAAGAGACACCAGAGACCTCCCTTACTTCTTCCACCACATGAGGACGCAGGGAGAAGTTGCCAGCTATGAACCAGGAAGACGGCCTTCACCAGAACAGGACTACGCTGGTGTCTTGATCTTGAACCTCCCAGCCTAAAGAACTGGGAGAAATAAAATTATGCTGATTATAAGCTGCCCAATCTGTGGCATTTTGTTATTAGTGGCCCAAACAGGCTGAGACAGCTGGAAGTTTACCATCATTAGGAGCTAGCTAGCCCTGGGAGGGGTACTCTGTTAAGGATTAGCAAGGCCCCCCAAAATGTCAAAGCATCATACAATGTGGAAAATAAAAAAACACTGTTTCAAAAAGAAAACTGTCTTTGGTGTGTATTTGGTAAGTCAGGCAAACTTTATACTTGGCTTGAATATTCACAAATCAAATATTAGCATATTCAAGGTTGTGTGAAGTCCTACAGTAAAGTAACCTTTTTAACACTGTTTAACCCAGAGTTGCTTAAACTGATTTGACCCTTTGCAGCCAATACTTATTAACAGCAAGCAGAACGTTAACATTATGAAACCAGTTTTTTAACCAACTTTTTTCATATTTTAAATTGGGTGATTTTTACAAATCTGTTATTGAACACTAATCGTAACATACATTTCACACATTTGTGCGTTGGCAATAATTTATAACATTCCAAAAAAATTACCATATTTTCGAACAATTATTCTTCTAAACAGAATTTTTCCCCATGCACTGAAAGGTATGAATATAATCAACAACCTCCAAAATGGAATTGTCTCCTCAAAGACATTTACTATGCAAACTATTTGCAATTCTTTTTCACAGACACTGAGTATATGTGCAAATCAATATTGTTCACCCACTTACAGCAACTCCTATAAAGCTAACTCCTATATCTGCTTATAAAGATCGGAAAATGATACTTAACATTAATGAGTTTAAAAACATTCAAAGCGTGGCTATTGAGGTTTCAGAATCATGCATTGCTAGAAATAACTTTTGCCTAAATTGGACCTTCTACATATGCAATGAGACCTGATTCTGTATTATTTCATGTACTGCTAAGCCCATGTTTCTGCCAGTGAATAATTATTTTGAGTTATTAGAAGGAAAATGAAGCGTAACATTTGCATGATTTCCCTCATACTACAGAATTGAGTTGACAATTCACAATTAAAAGGGGGAAAAAAATCATCACCCAAAATCTTGAGCTCTGAAAACAAAGGAATGATATTGTTTCCCTTCTTCCTCATCTTCCCAAGTCTTCCGAACTGAATTATAAATTTTCCAGTAGTATCATGTGTAACCCAAATGGCAAAGGTATTGGAAAAACTTTTAGTTCTTTTAGAAGATCTGTGACTGGGATGATAGCTTCCAGTCTAATACAACACAGCTCAGAAGGGAGAAATGGAGAACAGGAAAGTGGATTACCTTAGCTTTTGAGTTTAATTGTTGCTGAGAGAATATTTCCTTTGTCGTGCCTTTCTCTTTAAGGTGAATTCTCTTTAGGGTGGTTAAAAGTCAGGGTTCACTTCACTGCTTCATTTACTCGTTCTTCATTTAATAAGTATTTATTATGGGCCCAAACAACCAAGCAATTCATGGAAGGGAAAGAAAGTCCCCGTGCTCATGGAGCAAACTCTAGAAGTGCAGTCAACCAATAAGTAAATAAACAAAGAAATACCTAAGTACATAAATAAACATGAAAATATATAGAAATAAGTGATATACAGAAAAGTAACAGTTTGATGTAATGGCCAATAACTCATTGGCTACCATGGATTCAGCAGTCAAGGAAGGTTTCTCTAAGGAGACGATTACCTAAACTGAATGACAAGTGGCCACAGAAAAGCATTCTATTTGCATCTTTCTTCTTTCAAAATACAATGGGAAAGATTCCTTGTCATCTGAATTATATTGAGGCATAGACCATAAAAGAAAAGGTTATTGGTGCTTAAATGAAAAATAAGCTAACGGAATATTTAAAAAACAGTCCCTAAAAGAATGATTTATTGGAATGTAGATGACTCTCTCTACTTTGAGTTTTCCTCATAATACATAGTTTTTAGTTATTCTTTCTAATTCTCATTTTCAAAAGCGGTTGTTAAGCAGCCATCATTAAATATGGAGAGTGAGTTTGTTCCCTCAATGTGGGAGTTAGGAAACGTTGACCATCTTGTTCTTTATGGCAGGGATTCTCAAATGAGGTAGGATCTCACTCATTTGGGAACCTTGTTAAGATATGAGAGCCCTCATCTGTACCTCCAGTGATCCTGATGAGGACTGTATCCCGGTATTGCTCTGACTTAGCTAGGCCAGCAGAGCTTGGGTCGTGGGCATCTCCTTGGAGGTAAAGGAGTTCGGTTAGACAAGAGGAGAGCTGGTTCTCCAGGAAACCTGGGCTTTGAGCTAAGTTCAGGGAGATCTGCCACACCAGGGGTTTTCTGAAGGGATTGATGGAAATCTGATGTCCTTCAGACATTACTCAGAGGCCTATAGGGTGAGGTTTTGGGCTCCACTTCTGGGTAAACTTGAGTAACTCTTCTCTTGGCTATTTTATATATTGGGGCTACATATATGATTTCACTTGGAAAAAGTTTCTTCTCCTAAATAGATTAAACACCATTGAACTATGTAGCGGAGAGAGAGCTGGGAACTATATGTCCATTGAGCAGCAAGGTCCAGAGTCCACAAAAAAGAATCTAGACACCAGAAATTATAGGCAAAATCCTGGGAACCAGGCCAAATCGATAGGTCAAGTTTGATAACGCTTCATTAAGACATTTAATGAAGATATTTTTTCTCTGCACGGAAAAAGTTGAACAGGGTTAAATTGTGGCTAATAATAAAAATAATTTCCATTTATTAAGGAACCATTAAGTTACAGGGTTGCACATGTTATGCCATTTGTTCTGCACAAGAAATCATTGAGGAAGGTGCTAATAGTCCTAACTTCCAAGTGAATAAACTGAAGCTTGGAGATATTAAATAGCTGGCCCGAGGTCCCCTGGTAGATCTAGACCTTAAACCTAGATCTGTTTGGTACCATAGCTCATGTTCTTAGTCACAACTTCCAACCAGATCGTACCTTAGAACGAGCAGGGCTTTGCCTGTTTTCAGTGATGAGAATTATAGAAAAGTTGAAAAAGTAGTAGTGACACTTATTTCATTCCTATCGTAACTTCTACGCAGTTTGGAAATCAATCTAGATGAACCATCTCTAATAAAGAGTGAGGGAAATGTAGAAAGAGGACGCCTCTACTTGTCCATCTATTTCAGAACGTGAGAGGCAAACTTGCTTGAGGAGAAAGGAAGCAATGTCAAAATCAGGGCTGTTACAAGTGACTTTTCAACGAGATTATGCAGGGGCTGGGGTCGGAGGGCAGGGATCATGAACAAAAAGAAAGATCAAGAAATCCTCCCAGTTTTACCAAACCATACCAAACAAAACCAATTATTTTAAGCCATTCTTTGTACTTTTACCCTCTTATTGCTCCCAAACCCGATAAGATATTCAGTTGCCACCAGAAATTTACACTTCACTGTGAATGTTTTAAAAGCTGAAATTGTCCCAGCCAGCATGATGGAGGTCTGTTTTGAGAAATGTCTGGGGCTGAAGAAAGGCATGGTTAATTGTGTTCATGAGGTACTGACTTCTTCTAGCTATAGTCCCTGCATGGAAGCCACTTCTGTCATTCTGATTTAACAATTTATTTAGAATTCTCTCTTGTATACTATATTCATGGTGAGTTCAAATAAAACTGAAAAATTATCTTCCTTGAATGACTACATAGTATTTTTAGATTTGGGCAAATTTAGAGAGGGCTTTATCTTTTATAGCTGATATTTTTATAATCTAAAGTTAGATATAGTAACAATGCCCCAATTACATTAGATGCTATGAAGAGAAATGCGTACGTAAGGTCCTTCCTTCCGAATTTTCTGGTAAATGTCTGAATCTCAATAGGCATAAGTCAAACATATAAAATGTGTAGTATACTTTATGACAAAAAAGGATAACTGGGGTTGTAAGCTTCAATAAATAAAATAGCCTAACACTGGCCAGATTTCAGCTTTTGGTGGATGGAAACCTGTAATGTTGTTGAGAACCAGATAGCACTGGGTCTATAGTGTTTCCATCCAAATCTTGGCTCACTTGCTGACAAAAGAAATACACATGTGCTGAGGAACATAGTCTTATATCAGATAAAAGATGGAAAAGCTCATGGCCATCTTTTTCCTTGAAGGATAGGTAAGAAAACTACTCATATGGAAACTGGTATCTGAGTGATATTTTCAATAGATGTTTGACAATGACTCAACCATAAGAAGACAGAATCAAGTTCTGAAAGAAGCTTATGTCTACAGCATTAAATTGTGTTACATATATTCTCAGGACAGAAAGAAACTTGCCACATTATACACATGATTTATTTTCCTTGGGGAGCAGTTATTGATATTCTTACTAAAATAATATGAGGAATAATAAAGATAATTATTAAAGTAATAAAGACTCTATGCTATAGTTTCAAATATTGTAAATTCCATAGTTTAAAGGTTGGCAAACTTTGTCTAAGAGCCAGATTATAGCTGTTTTAGATTGTGAGTCACATACAGTTTCTGTCTCGTATTTCTCTCTCTTCTTTTCTCGCCCTCCCTCCTTCTTTTCTCATATCCTTCTTTCCCTTCTTCCTTTCTTTCTTGATTTATTTTTAAACCCTTAAAAATAGAAAAGCATTCTTAGCTCAAGGGCCATACAACTGTAGACTGTGGGCTATTAATCATATTTACTTTTTAGAGATATTACGTATTGATAATCCTCTGCCTAGAAAATTGCTGAGTCAAGAAGATAGGACTTGGTGCTATGTGGATACAAATGTGATTGATGAGGTTTATAATTAAGAAAGAATTAGCTCTAAAATTTTGGATGTCTGAAGGCCCACCAGATGTTTCCATTTTCTCTGTTTACTTAGCTTTGAATATGACTTGGGCAAACCAGAGAGATGAAACATTTCTGGGCCCATCCATTATATTTCAGCAGTCATGCAAAAACTCTCTGAATCAAAGGCATCACCAATCTATGGTGAACAGAGTTGTAACTTTAGTTGTCCATTATCTCTGACACTTATTTTTTTTTTTAAAAAAACAAACATCTTTTAAAGAGCAGTTTTAGATTCACAGCAAGAATTGAGAGGAAGGTACAGCAATTTCCCATATAACCCCTGCTCTTCCCCTCCCCAACACAGCCAGCTTGTTATTAACATTCCCCATCAGAGTAGTACATTTGTTACAACTGATTAACCTACCTTGACACATCATTATTTCCCAAAGTCCTTGGTTTATATAAGGGCTCTTGGTGGTGTATATTCTACAGGTTTGGACAAGTGTGTGTGCTCATTTGCAGCATACTGACATTTCAGTCAATGATGGACTGCATATATGACACTGGTCCCATAAGATTAGTACCATATAACCTAGGTATGTAGTAGACTGTACCATCTAGGTTTCTGTAAGTATGCTCTACGTTATTTGCACAATGACAAAATCGTCTAATGATGCATTTCTTAGAACACATCCCTGTCGTTAAGTGATGTATGACTGTGATGACATATACCCACCAATATAGTATCATACGGAGTAGTTTCACTGCCCTAAAATTTTTCTGTGCTCTGTATAATTATCCCTTCCCCTTCAGCCCCTGGAAACCACTGATCTCTTTACTATCTCCATAGTTTTGCCTTTTCCAGAATGTCACAAAGTTTGAATCGTACAGTATGTAGCCTATTCAGATTGGTTTCTTTCCCTTAGCAATACTCATTTAAGGTTCCTCCATGTCTTTTCATGGCTTGATAGCTCATGTCTTCTTAGTGCTGAATAACATTCCATCATCTGGATTTACTGTAGTTTATTTATCTGCTCTCCTACTGAGGGACATCTTGGTTGCTTCCAAGTTTTGGCAATTATGAATAAAGCATCTATAAACATTCATGTGTAGGTCTTGGTGTGGACATAAATTTTCAAATCCTTTGGGTAAATTCCAAGGAGAAAAATTGCTGGATCAACAACCTTATTTTTGAATCTGTTAAATTTATGTTTTTTTTGATCTTATGGGATGTGCTATGGAAATGTCCAATCAAGGGACTGACCTAAGACTGTGGAGTGGTCAGTGTTCTCAGCTAGATGGTTGGCTCACAGTGTAATTTTCCATTTTAAAGTGTATGAATTACGTCTAGGCTAACTGTTCTGAATTTTTTATGTCTCCAATCTCCTGCATTTGTATAGATACATGTGTTGACCATTATAGAAATTAAATAAAAATGGCATATTTGTTTAAATTATCTAAACTTCTAGAGTTTCTTTTCTCTTTTTTGTGAGAATAAGTTCAATTACATTAGTTTGTTTGTCCTCACAATATTCTTGATTTACTAAAAGAATACATATTTTTTAAAAATATCGGTCACAAAATGGGGCATCCGAAAGGAAGAACAGTTAAGTTCCTTACTCCAGGACACCTGTATGGACATATGTTGAGCTTTTAACGTGATCTAAGAGAACCTGAACATTAAAGGCCAAAATGGGGGTAACACTGACAGTTTACTAACCTTGTAAGAAAGAACTTGTGGACTATAGGAAATCACAGCTCTGAAGAAAATCAAAAACAGTGTGATTGAAGAAAACCCAAAGATTTTCATTTGAAAAAATGTTTATAACCTATTAACACCCTGATAAGGAATAAATTTATACTTTCTCATCATGAAGCTGGTTATCTGTTAGGGTATTTGATGCTTTTCTTTTTCAAAACTTGCATGCTAGGAAAATTATTTAATGTAAAATTTTACTTACTATAAAAATCTTTAGGTTAAGGATATTTGGGAGTAGGATGAGAGCATAGATACCCATTCAAATATTGATGTTACAGAGCCAGCAAGATGGGACTGCTTTGACATCCCCTCTTTCTGGTTTCTGAAGCTAATTCCCTATAGAATGTTTATAGATATTTATAGATATCATAACACTTAATGTTCTCAAACTTGGTAATAAAAGACAGCCTTTACATTTGATTAACCCTATGCCTCAGCATCAAACTTAATTCTCAACTACATTCCTGATAGTAGACACAAAGTTGAATAATTCCTATCATGTGGCTGGTAGGAATTTTGGGGTGATGCAGAGGGAAATGGCCTATGATTAAACTTAGATCATAAAGTAGAGCTGTAGGGTAACACAAGACATCTTCCCTTGTACACATGAATGGCATGACATTGAAACAAGTTGAACCAATCATGGGATTTGTCAAGGGTGATCTTGAGTATGAGAAATATTCCGAGTTATTTTTCAATTGATTCTTACTAATCTCTGCTGACCAACTCTCTGCCTTGGAATAGCTATTCAGGAGAGCACAAAACCCCAGCAGCCTCAGTATTGGAAAGCAGCAATCTACCGTTAACTTCAGTAGAACCAGGTGCCAAAGCCACTTAGGAGCAATAATATACAAAATAAAAAGGAATTATCAACAACCACTACAAAAGAAAGGGCTAAACAGCTTAAAAGTGGAATATGCAAAAGAAAAAAAGGAAGAAAATGTCTGCTCACTCAAAGAAAAATACACTCGTTGATCTTAATTGCTCAAAATTGGAAGTTTAGAGGTTCATTATTTAAAAGTTAAGGCTTTTTCTGCATAAAAAAATAGAGATGGGGTCTGAACAAAGTGTTAACAAGTAACCAGGAGCATTTCTTCCTAGCCTTACATTAGCAGTGAGAACAATATATATTGAGCATGTGAGTTAGGGGGCAAAATGTTTTAATTAAAGCACAACAGATTCTTTGTCCTTCTTCCACTGACGGATTGAATGATACTTATTCCCCAGAAAGAGGCCCTCAAATTATATAATTGCATTTTTGTTTTTTTCCTGGGTAATGATGTCACCCTGAGAAGTTGATCTGGAGGCAGAAAGAGAAAATTACTTTTCTATTGTTTTTCCTCTGAGTGGCCAAGCAAAAGAGCTTGAATAATTCTGCCAATAATTGACTTGTGACATGGATAACTCAGTACTGTTGTTTTTACATATCTACATCCAACTGCATGAGGCAGAGGCAGACAGGTGTGGTAGGCAGTGTCCTGACCAAGGGGCCAGAAAACACGAGGCTAGGGGTCTTTAGGAGGAGACCATCAGGAACCCATTGAGTGCTTCTGAGCAAATTCTGTAAACTCTTTGTGCCCATCTGCTTCACTTTTAGAGCAAGCATCACAATAACTGCCCTACCCGAATAAGAGAGATGTATAGGAAAGTCATTGCATGTGTTTACAGAAGAGTGCTCTAGAAAGGTAACTGTAGGGCATTGTTCAAAACATACGTCATAAGTATCCTTTCCAATAAGAAAGCTTATGAACTGTGTTTTGGAATGCTACTTTGGAAACTCTGACCCTGAAATCTTGTCAATCTTCTCCATCTTTCTTGTTGACCTCTGTGTTGGAGACACCATTCCCAATTCATGAGCAAAATCTGTCAGAGCCACTTTGGAATGATGTTCTAAGGCTGCCTCCTTCTCATCACTTCCAGAGGTGACATTCTAGTTGTAGCCTCATCATTTCTTACAGAACTAACCCAACAGCTCTTCTGCTGTCATGCATTTTCCCCCAACAGTCTATTCTCCATGGAGCATCCACAGCGATCCTTTAAAAGTCACCCCTCAACTCAAACCTCCCTCTCCTGCAAAAGATTTTATCATAAATCCCCACCATGTCCTACAATGCCCCACGGCAGGGGGTGGCAAACTACTGTTTTTGTATAGCCTGTGAGGTCCAGGTGGTTTTTACATTTTTAAATGGTTGTCGCATGATCATTATACATAATTTAAATTTTAGTGTCCATAGATAAATTTTGGGGGAACACAGCCATGTTTATTCATTTACATACTGTCTATGGCTGCTTTCATTCATCTACAGTGCAGAGTTGAGTTGTTGCTACATAGACAATATGGACTCCAAAGCCTAAAATGTGTACGGTGTAGGCTCTCCACAGAAAAAGTTTGCCAATCTCTTCCCACAGGGTTGGACCTCTCTTCTGTCCTACCATTCCACTCATTGGTGTTCTGCTCCAGTCATTCTGATAGCTTACTCTTTTATGCTTGTTCTTGCTATAGTGCTATTTTATACGCTGTTGCCTTTTCCCTTGGGTACTATTTTCCTGGATATCCTACGACTTCCTCTCTCACATCACTGTAGAATCTGTTACCTTTCCCAGAAAAGTCTCCTTTGACAATCTTATAGAAAATAGCACTGGTATAAAATTAAAAGTAGCACAGAAAAATATTTGCTTTTAAGATATAATTCCAGTTTGCCTGAGTTCAACTTCTTTCCCTTTTAGATGTGCATTTTTTTTTATTGAGGTCATATTGGTTTAAAACAGTCTGTAAATTTCAGGTGTACATCATTATAATTGGGCTTCTGTATAGACTGCATCATGTTCTCCACCAAAAGTCTAGTCTTCATCCATTACCATACATTAGATTTCAAATATTTTAATGATTAAAAATCCGTGTTAAATTTCAGATATTTAACATTCAATGGCTCAGTGTAGTTTAGAGGACAAACTGGGAGTGAGCAATGATATGCTTCTCTCTCTCTTTTTTACTTCATGTCTTCCAAGAGTTTAGTACATGACTCTGGACAAATAATTTAACATAAGAAGCCTTAGTTTTCCCTTCAATGGCTTAATGATTATTCCCCTTGAGTGAATAATGAATGTGATGGATAGACATAGGCATATAAGCATTACATTAAAAAATGCCCAAGAACAGCAAGAACAACCAAAAATCTCTTCAACATATTATGGCATATACCATCCTCCCCAGGATTTCATTCTTAAAACTTTTCCTTATAAAAGTGACTCTTTTGACTAAATGACTCTTTACTAAAACCTGCAAAGTGCCTAGTTAGCAGTGGCACCTTTATTAGTTTCCCAAAGCTGTTATAAAAATGTACCACAAACAGGGTGGCTTAAAGCAACAGAAATCTACTGTCTCACAGTTCTGGAGGCTAGAAGTTCAAAATCAAGGTGTTGGTAGAGCCATGTTCCTTCTGAAACCTGTAAGGGAATCTTTTCTTGCCTCCTTCTAGCTTACAGTGGTTTGCCAGCAATCTTTGATGTTCTCTGGCTTGCAGTTGATAACTCTATCCAGAGGCCTTCATTGTCACAAAGTGTTTTCCCTGTGTGGCTATCTTCTTAAGGACACCAGTCATCCTGCATTAGGGGCCCACCTTACACCAAGATGATCTCATCTTAACTTTACCAATTCCACCTGCAATGACTCTGTTTCCAATAAGGGCACATTCTGAGCTGCTGGAGATTATAACTTCAATGTATCTTTTTTTTGGGGGGGGGAACACAATACAACACACAACAGGACCCAAAATCTCAATGGCAAGGATCTCCACTCTAAAATGTATCTTCATAAACATAAGGAACTATTTACTCCCTTTAATGTATATCCTTTCATGTGTATTTGCTAGTTATCCATGTAAATAGCATTTATTTTGGAGAGAAAAATCAATAAATTGGTACTGTGATTGCCCAGTTTTTTTCAGTGGTATTTGCTTTCTCCTGATAGCCAGAGTTGAAGAATGAGAATGAACAATTGATGACTCAACTGTCTACCTTATATGTGACGCAAACACTCTCATAAGTGTCACTGGAAGCTCCACAGTCAGCTCCAATGAGACCTTAAGGTTGTTAGATTAGTGGGCTGGAATCTTGTCAATTTGTCCTAAAGTAGAAAAAAAATCTTATGGAATGCTGTTCATTCACAGACATTTTTATAAAATTGCATGATTCCAATTCTTAAAATGAATGAGATGTGAATGTATTAACCATTTAATAAGAGAGGGAAATGACCACAGAGTAGGTTTAAAATTGACATACACGAAAAAGTCAAAAAATTTTCTCTTTGTATTAGTGTCTTTCTTTTCTTTCTTTTTTCTTTTTTTTGAGGAAGATTAGCCCTGAGCTAACTACTGCCCTTCCTCCTCTTTTTGCTGAGCAAGACTGACCCTGAGCTAACATCCGTGCCCATCTTCCTCTACTTTATACATGGGATGCCTACCATAGCATGGCTTTTGCCAAGCGGTGCCATGTCCACACCCAGGATACGAACTGGTGAACCCTGGGGCCGCTGAGAAGCAGAACGTGCAAACCTAACCATGGTGCCACCGGGCTGGCCTTGGATTAGTTTATTTCTTACTTTTAAACAGTCTCTGTGACATAGCAGACATATACAATACATCAATATATCTAAAAATGAATTCACAGTTATGGCAGTGGTGTTAAGTGATTGTGCAAATCCTTCCACAGATAACAATTATAAAAACTGAATAAAGCATAAAAAGACTCTAATGGTTTAAAGACACTGGGATGTGTCCAAAAATATAAGTTGGGGAGAATTTATTCTTGAAAAAAACATAGTTATAAAGGTTCAGAATTGTGAGGTATTTCTCAATCCCCATAGGTATGGATGAGAAAAATGGTGGTAGAAAATCACAGCCTTGTCAGCAAATGTTTGCAGAAATCAGAGTTCACTAGGAAATGTAAAGGTGAACTCTTGAGAATAAGATAATTGCAGAGGAATGAAACCAAAAGCCCATAGCATCTGCCTGACAGATAAACTACGCATGGTGAGGGGAAATTCTATAGGGCCTGGCAACAAAGCAGGAAGAGGTCAGAGAGGACTCTACTCTTGAAGCAAAAAGGATGCATGGGCAAGTACATAATTTTGCTGCTTTTTAAGCTGAATACATTGTCCAGTTGCATGAAGCACAGCCAGCAGAAAACTGAAGCCTCAGGGATTTTTAGTGTCAGAAGTGAGATCCTAAGGATGTGCCAAAGAAGCTCGATTTAGAAGGACATTCCTAGAGGAAAAGAAACCATAGAAAGGGGAAGCCCCAGTATATGAGGAAGTCTTTGCCCAAATCCCTAGTTTCCAAATTACACAGGCGCAGGGGAGACTTTCAGGAAGTCAGACTAATAAAAGTAGCATTTTAAAGCCATCAGAATAGACCAGAGATATCAGTAGCTGTATACTAGAGAGAAGATAATTACAGTTCATGTCCAGGCAGATTAATTGAATATTGGAATAAAAGAATTACAGGTCTCAGAGCAGCACAGAATCTGCTGTCATAATAACAAATTATCTTAAATATTCAGCTTACAACCAAAATTACTAGACATGAAAAGGCACAGGAAAGTGTGAATCATAAACAGGAACAAAGACAGTCAACAGGAACCAATTCCCACTGGTCCGAAGTTTGGATTTAGCAGATAAAAACTTTAAGGCAGTGAAAAAATAAAAGAAAGTATGACACCAGTGAGTGAAAAGATGGGAAAATCTCTTATCTTTTTCTCATGAAAAGATAAGAAGAGAAATAAATTTATATAAAAATAAAAATTTCATAACTGAAAAATTCAGTAAACCTTAAAAAGTACTGGATGGGCTTGACAGCAGATTGGAGATGGTAGAATAAAGTATTAGTAAACTTGAAGATTGATCAATACAAATTACTCAATTTGAAAAGACAGAAAAAAGATTGAAGTAAAATGAAAGTCTAAGAGGACTGTGGGAGAATATCAATCAGGCTATTATAAATGTAATTGGAGCTCCCAAAAGAAAGGCGAGAGAGAGAAATGAGCAGAAAAACAATTTTGAACAAATAATGGCAAAATATTCCAAAATTTGGTGGAAAATATTAAATTCAGATACAAGAAAATTGATTAACTTCAAATGGAATGAAATCGAAGAAAAACATTCCTAAACATATTGTAGTTAATCTGCTGAAATCCAGAGATAACAAACAAAATCTTGAACTCAGCCAGAAGGAAAGAAACAATTAAAATAGAGTACTTCTAGAGAAAAGAGGGAGACTTTATAATGAAAAAGGTCAATACAACAGTAATATACAAGAATTATAAATGTATACACATCTAATAATAAGGCTTCAAAATACATGGAGCAAAGTCTAAGAAAAGCTAAGGGGAAAAATAGAAAAATCTACAATCATGGATAGAGACTCTACTCTTAGTAATTGATAAAACAAATAGATGAAAAACAAGTAAAAAATATAAGATCAGAAGGTTACTGCCAACCTAATGGCAATTATACAACACTACACCCAATTACTGCAGGAAATACAATCTTTTTATGAACATTTCAAATTATCACCAAGTTAAGCCATATGTTTGGACATAAAGATTATGATATTATTAAGTTCTCTGACCAGATTGGAATTAAATTAGAAATCAGCAACAATAATACAAGTTGAAAAGGTCCAAGTATCTGGAAATTAATTAACACACTCCTAAAAAACCATGGGAAAGAGAAGCAATTACAAAAGAAATTAAAATTATTTTGAATGAAATATTAAAATAAATGAACACTTGTGGGATACAGCCAATGAGGGGGTTAAGGGGAAATTTATAGCTTTAAAGGCATATAATAGAAAATGAATAAAAAGCTAAAATCAAGTGAGTTTCTAGCATAGAAGGCAAAAAAATGGACCCCTGAATATGTCTGTGTTCTGATCCCTGGAACCTGTAAATATGTGACCTTAGATGGTGAGTGAAACTTTGCAGATATGATTAATATTATGGACCTTGAGAAGGGGAGATTATCCTGGAATATCTGTATGGGCCCAGTCTCATTGCTTGGGTCCCTCCAAGTGGAGAACCTCTCACTTGGGTTAAAGAGATGAAATGGAAGAAGGAAGGGAGATTTGAAGACTGAGAGGGACTTGACCAACCATTGCTGGCTTTGAGGATTGAGGAAGGAGTCAACAAGCCAAGGAATATGTGCGACTTTTGGAAGTTGAGAATGACCCTCAGCCAATAACCAGTAGAGAAATGGGGATCTCATTCCTATAACCGCAAGGAATTGAGTTTTGCCAACAATTCAAATGAGCGAGGAAATGGATCCTCCTCTGGAGCTTCCTAAAAGAAAGGTGGCTCTGAAGATGCTTTGACTTTAGTCTGGTGAGATCTGTGTCAGATTTCTTATATACAGAACTATAAAGTAATAAACTTGTGTTGTTTCAGCCAGTAAGTTTATGGCAATTTTCCATAGCAAAAATAGAAAGCGAATAGATTGATTTAAAAAAAAAAGATATAGAAAACACAAACTACTAATGTTAGAAAGATAGAGGAGATACTACTACAGATCCTATAGGATTCAGAGGATAAGGGTATATGATAAACATTTTATGACAATAATTGTGATAATTCAGATGAAACATACAGACTCCTTGGATAACACAAATGACCAAGGCTAACATAAGAGGAAATAGAAAATTTAAATAACTCTATATCTACAAATGGGATTGAATTTCTAACAAAAAGTCTTTTCACAAAGAAAACTCCAGACCCAGATAGCTTACTGGTAAATTGTATCCAACATTTAGGGGGAAAAAAACAACGAATTCTACACAAAATCTTTCAGAAAAGAAAGGAGGAAGGAATACTTCCCAATCTATTTTATGGGATCAGTATTACACTGATTGTACATTAGACAAACATACTATGAGAAAATAAAGGTGCCAGGTAATATTCTTCATGAATAGAGATACAAAAATCCTTAATAAAACATTAGCAAATAAAATCGTCAGTATGGGGGCCACCCCATGGCTGACTGGTTAAAGTTCCATGCACTCCACTTTGGCGGCCCAGGTTCGTGGGTTTGGATCCTGGGTGCAGACTTACTCCATTCATCAGCCATGCTGTGGAGGCATCCCATATGTAAAGTAAAGGAAGATTGGCACAGATATTAGCTCAAGGCTAATCTTCCTCGAGCAAAAAAAGGAGAATTGGCAATGGATGTTAGCTCAGGGCTAATCGTCCTCACACAAACACACAAATCCTCAATATATAAAAGGACAATACCCTTTCATTGTGAAAAATCTTAGCAAACCAGGAATAGAAGAGGATTTAGGCATTAAAGCATGTAACAAAAAACTCAACTAAAATCATACTCTGTTATGAAAGACTGAATGATTTCCCCCTAAGGTTGGGAACAAGTTAAGGACGTTCATGCTCATAATTTCTATTCAAGATTTTACTGGAAATCCTAGCTATTCAATCAATTGAGAAAAGGGATAAAAGAAATCCAGATTGGCAAGGATGAAGTGTTTCGATTAAAGAGTTGATGGTTATTCAGAAAATCCTAAGAAATATATATATTAAAAAATACCCACTAGACTAATAAGCTAATTTGTCAAGATAGCAGTATAGGATTTCAGTATACAAAAATCAATAGTATTTATATATAACAGCAAGAAAAGTGGGAAGAAGAAATAAAAAATACAATTCCATTTCAATAACATCCAAAACATTATATACTTAGGGATAAATTTAATAAAAATGGTGAAACTCTTTTATACTCAAAACTACAATCCATTGTTGAGACTAAAGAACAAGTAATAAATGGAGAACCAAATAAATGTTAATGGATCAAAGATTCAATGTAGTTAAAACATTAGTTCTGCAAATTGAACTATATATTCAATGCAACTCCAATAAAAATACCAGCAGGCTTTATATTGGGTAAAAAATTACAAGTTAATTCTAAAATTTACATGGAAATGAGAACAACTTAGAATAGCCAAAGCAATTTTTAGAAGGAAAAACAAGATTGGAGAACTTACACTCCTGCTTTCAAGACTTACTATAAAGCTACAGTAACTAGTACAATATGGAATCAGCAGGAGCATAGACATAACTCAATGGTAAAGATTAGAGATTCCGGAAAACAACCAACACGTATATGGTCAACTGATCTTTGGCAAATGGTCCAGGGTAATTAAATGGGGGAAAGAGTAAGTTTTTCAGTAATGATGTTGGAGCAATTGGATTTCTGCATAAAAAAAATTGAACGTTCATTTTTACCTCATATCAAACATAAAGTTAAAATGGTTCATAGATCTAGATGTGAAAACTAGATTTACAAAACTTATATAGTATACATAGAAGAAAAATCTTTGTTGACTTCTAATAGGCAAAGATTTCTTAGAAAGAACACAAAAATTATAAACCCTAAAAGAAAACGAATTGCCATGTTGATTATACGGTATGTTGGTAAATTGGATTAATCCAAATTAAAAAATATGGCTCCTTGAAAGACATCATAAAAAATATATAGAAAGAAAAGTCACATACTGGGAGAAAATACTTTCCATATAGATGTTTGAAAAAAGACTTCTATCCAAAATATGAAAAGAACTCCTACGACTCAGTATTAAAAGAACACATAGCACAATAAAAAATGGGGCCGGCCCAGTGGTGCAGTGGTTAAGTGTGCATGTTTCCCTTCGGCCGCCCCGGGTTCACCGGTTTGAATCCCGGGTGCAGACATGGCACTGCTTGGCAAGCCATGCTGTGGTAGGCATCCCACATATAAAGTAGAGGAAGATGGGCACAGATGTTAACTCAGGGCCAGTCTTCCTCAGCAAAAAGAGGAAGATTGGCAGCAGTTAGCTCAGGACTAATCTTTCTCAAAAAAAAAAAAATGGACAAAAGGTTTGAGCAGACAGTTTACAATAAGGCAATGAGCAGATGAAAAGATGCTCAACATCAATATTTCTCAGGGAAATGCTGATTAAAACCACAGAGAGAACCCTCCCCATACTCATTAGAATGAGTAAAATTGAAAAGATTGGCAATACCAACTGTTGGCAAAGATGTCCAGTGATTGGAACTCTCGTGTATTCCTGGCGGAAGCATAAAATTTTACACTTTGGAAAACGACTTGGTTTTTCCTTATAAACTTAAACATACACCTTTCTTAAGACAGCATTTTCCCTTTTAGCTATTTACCGGAGAGAAATGAACACTTAACGGCCACGTGAAGACTTGTATATGGATGTTCATATAGCTTTGCTCATAATAGCTCCCAAATGGAAACTGCCCAAATTTCCATCAACAGGTGACTGGATAAACAAAATGTGGTATATTCATGCAATGGAATGCCACTTAGCAATAAAAAAATCTACTGATATATGTAACAATATGCACGAATCTCAAGGGGATTATGCTGAGTGAAAGAAGCCAGGCAAGAGTACATACTGTATGATTCCATTTACATGAAATTTTATAAAATGTAAATTAACCTATAGTGGCAGAAAGAAAATCAGTGGTTGCCTTAAGGCTAGGTGTGGAGGATAGGATTGACAGCAAAGAGACACAAGAGAAACTTTTGTAAGGATGAAAATGTTCTGTATCTTGATTGCTGTGGTGGTTTCACAGGTGTATACGTTGGTGAAAACTCATCAACTTGTGCACTTAACATGGCTGTAGTTTATTGCATGTAAATTACATACCAATTTAGTTGATTAAAATCCCTAACAAATGTCTTTTAGAAGAGAAGAATTTTGGGGATTCATCTCCAACTCTTCAGTTAAATAGATTAGCTAGATAACAGGCCTAGCACAATAAAAATACTCAGAAAATCGCACATCTTCAAAGTATCTCTTTGCCAGAAAAGCACGCCATCACATCTTTATTTTCTCATAATAACCTTTAAAAAGATGGATATTCAGAGTGCATTATCTCCCTGTAACATTGTCTGCAGAACTTAGGGCTGTTTTAATATACGGATATAGTAGAATCAAAGATGAACAAAAGAACTTGTTTTGCCCATTTCTCTGTGGCCTGTTTACATCATCCTATGACTAGAAGATTCTCAGGAATGCCATTTGTACTGCTCAAGTGCTACTTTAAGAAGTACACAGAAAATGTCAGATTGTACCATGTGGTTATAAAACAACTTTAGTAAAATGTTTCCCAATTCCTTCAAACTTTGCTTTCTTTTAGATGACTATCATTTATTAGATCAGCTCATTACTACTCAAATCAACTGTAGTTCCTTAAGAAAGTTCTAGAGGTCCCAGGAAAGCTACAGTTACAGTGTAAGAAAAATCTACCTTATTCCAGATGATCTTACCCACATTCCAGTAGATTTTACACATTTATACGACATCAGAAATCCCGCCATTACTGCCCCAATTGCCATCTGTCTTATGAAACCCACTCGTTGCATCTTATCACCTCTGATTATGTCTTATATCTCCGTCTCTCTTTGTGTCTTTGTCTGCACTCTGGGAATTGATACTTATTTGGATCTTCTATTTTAGTTTTTGCCCTCTCTGTTTCTAGATCTGTCTTCCTGAGCCTCCATGACCCCATTCCCCACATCTCTGAGCCAGTCTCCTGCACTTCCACATTCAGACCAGAATGTAGCCCTAAGTCTACCGATTAGGATGATATTGACATTTTTGATAACATCTAACATTCATTAAACAAATGTTTATTGAGCACCTGCTATGTCTCTGGCATATCCAGATGCCAGGGACTCAGCAGTAAACAAAATAGGCCAAGATGTCTGCCTTCATGAAACATCTATTTTAATGGGGAGAGTCCAACTGTAAACGAATTGCAAAATATGTGTGATACATTATACTAGAAGGTGATAAGGTCTATGCAGAGAAATAGAGCAGTGAAGGAGGAGAGGGAAGATTGGGACTAGTTGTACTAGTAAATAGGGTGGTCAGAGAAGGTGATATTTGGGCAAAACATGAAGGGGGTGAGGAAGCAATTGATATGGACATCTAGAAGGAGTGATCCAGGCTTAGAGAAGAGAACCCAAACACATGAGGAAATAGAAATATGTTTTTCTTTTTTAACTTTAGAAAGAGTTAGCATCTATACCTTTGGATTAGAACAACTTTCCCCAAGTCCACCAATCTTAACTAGTGTCCTCTATAGTTTCTATCGGAGTACTTGCTCTTGTCCTTCACAACACTTGCCACCACTTGTAATTATATATTTATTTTGTGTTCATTGGTTTCAAAATGTCTTAGATTTTGAGCTTCTTGAGGATAGGAACCATATCTGTTGGGTATGGTTCAGGGTATATCAGTGTCTTTTAAAGAACAGACATTTAAGAACAAATTTGGAATGAATGAATAAAGAGATCACAAGCCCTTCTGTCTTGCTGCCCTTCTGATAGAGGTAATTTGAGAACAACTAGTGTTCTCTCTGCCTCCTTCCAGCAACCTGGGTCTCTAAAAGATTGACTAATATATGGATGGGAATCAAGGAACAAAATTTAAACTAATTTCTCACATGTATATATATCCCATGTATCTCTCCATCTTCTTTTTTTGTGAAAACAGGAAGCCAGAAAGGTTGAAAGAAAATAAAAAGATTATGAGATTTCGTAAAACTAAGCACTTGTAGACTTACCCAGGAAATATAAGATGGATGGACTGGAAAACTTTTAGAAACAGGTATTAGAAAATATTCTAATTTTATATTTATAATATATTTTATATTATTAATGTAGGTTGTAAACAATGACTTTTTGAGTTATGTCATTACTCTGAAGTGTTAGTGATAGGTACTAATGGCGATAGGTACAGGGAAGAATATTTTTATGTGTTTAAGAAAAGCATTGCTACACGTTTTAGTTTTAAGGCGAGAGATATTCTCTGTATTTTCTTGGGTCCCGTGGAGGAAGTCTCTCAGCAGATGGTAGACTAGCGTTCTTTATATACACTTACTGCTCTGCTGCAATGTTTCTCTCTAGTCCTGTGGGCATTACCACATGAAGGAAGAGAGAATAGGGTGCGAAATAAAGAAAGTGGCCTAAGCACACATCAATTCAGCAGAAATGCAGAGGCTAGGACTTGTGGCTTATTAACCGATAATTCTCTTGTGGTTTTGTTTACACCACTGGTCTACAACGCCTGCCATAACTGACATCCTCTTTCTCTTCCTTGGAAGTTACCCATCTTCAGCTCGGCGGAACTGAACAATTTTACTGTTGGATGGGCCCACTTCCTCTTTGCAAAAGTGAGGAGACAGAGGCCTAAAACGGTTAAGTAACAAAGTCAGTGGGTGACTGGGGATTAGAATTCATATCTCTTGATATCCAGTTTAGTGCTTCTTGCTTCTTTTCTTTTATAGCTAAAAATATACAGGTATTAAAACTATTTGCATCAATACTAATAGAACTTTTTAAAAACATGGGAAATATAAAACACATATGTGGCTATAGAGAAACAGCTGAAACAAACGTGGGAAGTGAAGAATATGCCTGTTCCAATAAGTCAGAAATAACATGTTATAATTTTTCTTGATCCCGTGGGCCCAACACAACACTAAGTTCGTCATAGGCTAATTAATCAAATTACATTTTCTAGTCCACCAGTTAAACTTCTACTACATTGTAATTCCCTTGATGACCAAGACATGGCTTTTTCATTTTTCAATTTCCCATAGATCTTGACATAGTTGATACTCAGTAAACATTTATAATGAATTGAGCAAATGTCATATGTCATATTTTTAGAAAGTATTACTTCTACCTTCATATGGCATTTGCATTTTCATTCTGGCATCACATATAATTTTGTCTGTTTGTATGTCTGTGTGTAAAATAACAGTGTTTACTCTCACTATATGGTATTTTTTATTTCAACACCTGTGCAATTATAAGGTGAAAACTATTCCCAGATGCCACAAAAGCTAAATGGCAAATGCAGAACCATTGTTGAAGAATTTTGCTCTTGAAATTGTAATGTCATAGCACTTCAGCAAGGGAAGAAGAAAAGCCATTCTGATATTATGTGTGCTTAGATATCTGGATTTGGGGCTATTACTGGTTCTTTTTCTGTTGAAAAAATGGATAGGGTAAAATCTAACTAAAGTAATTTCAGTGTTATTCAATATTTTATTAATCGGGGAAAGCATCATTTTAACTGCAGCAATCTATAGAATTATGGACTCATTACCAGTTCAAATGACAGAGCCCCACAGTGAAACCCATAATTTTACATTATGTTCTGCAAGAGATGATAGCACTTCTTCACACAGAATGGTATTTCTAGCCCAGAATCTTGTTAACGCTCATACTCTGAGAGGTTGTGCTTATTCACTCTCATTCTTATTTTGAATCAGAAAGAAATTTTTTCAAAGGTCTATTGGCCTTTATTCTTCACATACAGGATGTTGGTCAATTATCAATTTTCACGGAAGAGGCATTTTGAGTAGAAAATTTAAGAATTTAAGTAGAATGGTAAAATCATAAAGAAATGCATTTTTTTAAAAAAAATTAAGGAATGCTAGTGCTGTGGTTTGACTTGCATTTAGCTCTTTGTAGCTATTTCTAGTCACTGATTCTATGGAAAGTAGCTACAGACTTAGTCGCTTGTTACTGGGCAACAATTTATTCCAATTATAACTGAAATGTTCCTAATAGACAGTTACTGGTGGATAAAAACATTTTAAAAATGAACTATTAAATCCATAGTATTTTCTCTTGTTGTAAGAGGCAGAAATTATTCTAACAATTGACATTTTCTAATGTTCCGAGGTCTTTTTAGACATTTCAAGTGATCTGGGGGCATCTGTGAGGACCCAAGGGGTGGCACAGTTCAGAGCTGTTAAACGTAGAAATGACACAATTAGATAGAATAGCTACAGAGACTAGGGACTGAATGTTACCAGTGTGTGCAATGCCACATTCTCTATCAGATGCAAATGGCTTACAATGTTCAAACTTTCACAGGAGAGTTTTTCTTTAGAGAAAGCTCTTAACGGACATTTGGTAACTACATTCTCTTTTTGATATTCTCTTTTCATTACATTTTTATTTATCTATTAAAAACAAAAACTACCACAGTTTACACACAACAATTGACAACAGCAGAAAATATCCTTTGATGTTTTATATATGTTTTTAAAGGCAAAAAGAGAAAATTTTTTTTCTTAAGTTTCTTGATCCAAATCCAGGCAGACTCATTGACAAGTCTAAACCTTTCGATGTATCTTCCAGCTTCTGAAGCTAGGGATTGGGTAAGCTCAAATAAAGTTTGTCACAAGGATATATCCTCAAATGACATGTTTGGTTTGACAGAAAGATAAGATTTCCATTTTTTCCCCTTCTTTATATTATTAAAACACAGTCTAAAATATACTGATCATAGTTGAAAATTGACAAACAAAATTTACATGCATGGAAGGAATAGAAGTACATTGATTGTAGGAGATTTAACCTTGAGAATTGTATCTCATGGTCATCAGTCATGCATTTTGAAATGTGTCTTAAATGATCTGATCAGTTCTAACAGTAGTAAAAATAGCTGGTGCTGAACATTCACCCCACGGTTTCTTCAGTTTCTCAGAATAACTGGCAAGAACATTCTGAGTACCGGTCCAAGGCAGAATATAGAGAAATACTTGTTGAATTTAATTGAGTTGAATTAAAATTCATCCTTTTAAAGAATAAAGTTGGCATCTCAAGTTCAAGGTCCCCAGATGATCTAGGCTCTCCACGGTTGACTGTCTAATGAACTCCTGACTAGTTACAGATGAAAGGGATTAAAATAACTTTACTTAGCGCTCACTTTAGTCTGTTTCATTGTCTGGACTAAGGAAGTCTATGATAATGACAGCATTACTTAGAAAAAGTTTTATCATTGTACTTCCTGTTTGGTGAGTAAACAGCAAAAGAGTTATGGGCTATAACAGACCTATTAAAACCCATAACATCCCTACAATGGAGTAACTGGGAACACTCAAGAATTCTCCCTGACAGGACACTGAGACGTCAACTCTAAACGATCAACAACTCATTGCCATAGTGCGACAATGTGAGCCCTGTTGCAACTGGGCAACTAGTCAATTCGCAGAGAGAAGCATCATCGGGGTACATAGGAATGCTGTTATTACCCATTATAAGTATGACGCCAAGGTCACAAATCAGGCAATTACACCTTTTCATTACACGCTAACCCCTCACGGCAGGGAAGCCACGCTTATGACTGCATTAGACAGACAAAGCCTTCAGCTCTTTAAAAAAAGAAAAAGCCAAAAAAAAAAAAAAAAGAAAAGAAAAGATAAAAAAAATTAAATTCATTTTCTTACCAGCACGTTGCAGCACCAACTCGCTCACAGGAATCTTGCCTTTACAGGTTTCTCTTTTAATTATCCTGGAAGCAGGGAGACAAAAAAAAAAAAAAAAAAAAAAAAAAAGGCAAAGAAGAAGAAGAAGCAGGGTGGTTAAATTAGCGTGCTGGAATCTTTTCAGTTTGTCGCAGAGTAGAAAAATAAAAAAGGGAAAAAAAAGCTCAGTAATTTAAATTTGCTCTCAGTTCAGGCTGCATCGTTGGGTCCCGCCCCTTCTCCCGCTGGGTTCCACTACCTGCAAGGCTGGAATTGACAGCTACTGTGCAAACAAAAAGAGGCAACAAGCATGCTGGGACCATTCTGTCTGCCGTGGGGTCTCACTTTTCCTGACAACTAAAAATCATCATGGAAAGGTATTCTACATTTTCCATGTGAATCATTTGCATATAATTCCCTTACATTTTAATCGATACACCATAGCTCATGATGATGGGGTTTTATTTCTGTTTGGGTTTTTTTCCTTTCCTTTTTTCTTTTCCTAGATGTGTATAACAATAATAATAGTTATTAGTTATTATTATTTATACTTTTACTGTTATTATTTGTTTATTACCATCTTTTGCATCCCTTACTGTTCTGTCCTCTTCTCCAAGACACACTCCCCCTCATTTTTTTGTTTATCTCATAAACATTGAAATTTCTAGGAATAATAGAAATACCACGATCACCAGGGCTTCCACTTTTCCTTTGATACTTTTTTATTTTTTGAGTATGTAGTGTTGAGAATAATTCAAAGGACATAAGGGCCTAGGAAGGATGTCCCATAAGTACCAGAAACTTCTAAGAAGGATAAAATATTAAAGCAAAAAGTTACTGTACCCAAATCCAAAAAGTTGATTTTCATACTTATGAACTGGGCAAATAACTAAAAATCGCTGAGATAAATGTGGTCTACATTGAAAATTCAACCTAAGATCTCTCCTATAGAAAACTACTTTAATTTTAGCAACGAAAATAAAACGGGTACTCAATGTGCAGCATATGGTCAGTTTGTAGCAGAGGAATTATAGAAAATGAGGAAGCCCATCCTTCTTTTGTTAGAACGTAAATAGCTGACTGAGAATTTTCAACAAGCTCTTTTGTTGTTTTCTACATGTTTTTTTTTTTTTTTTCAGATGAGGGTGTTATAGCCTGCTTTGGTATTGAAGCTATTACGAGCCTACACGTCATGTGGATTATCTACAAGTTTGCCTCTTGATCTGAATCATTGCCTCTATAATGGCATATAGCATTGGTTCTCCTGTTAAAGTATGGATTTTTCTTGGGTTATCCTACTGCTCCAACAAAAAGTACCATGCCGATTTGTGTGTCATGTCACATAGTTGGGGGCGGGGTAGTTAAGGAGTAAAAGATAAATGTATCTTTTATATGCATAAATGTATAACGTGAAAAGTAGATATGGTTCTTTGCCAGTGGTTGAAAATATGAAAGAAAGTTATTCCTATTGACATGACAGCATTTCATCTACTCTTGCCTGTCAGCTTTTGTACTTTTTAAGACATTTCCCCCTTATCCCTACCTCAAGCCATTTAGATGGATTTCACTATTTCTGCATAACTTGTTGAATCTCTGAAAGCCAAGAATGGGCTTAACTTGATGGCTTTTAATGCACTTCAGTTTTGAAAGTCAGATTTTAAAAAGAGAAATGATTAACAATATAAATTAAATAAACATGTTATAGCTTTCTAAATTGGTAAGAATTTAGCTGAACGCCATTTAACTGTTCTGTCATTTGAGGTCTCATCATAAAACCAAACCAATTAAAAATGGACAGGGCTGAGGAGGCAAAAAGAAAACTACATATTTTCCTTGTACTATATAACTTTTATCAGGATTATTCTTCTGTCAGTAATGAATGACTTTGCTCAATTCCCAGAAACAACTGCGGTATAGAAAAATACGGCAGGTCAAGTACTCAAGAAACCATGTTAACTTCCCAGGTAGTTAGGCAATCAGCTTTAATGAAACAGTGGTAAATTGCACCAACGTGCTAATTATGGTACTTTGTCACAGCATAAATGCAATAAAACCAACCCATGCCTTGGCTTGGAAAGTGTTATGCATAGATTTTTCAAAAGATTTAATTGAAGAGAGATTTTATTTCTTGAAGCATTCTGTAATTTCAAGTGGCTTTTCCTCAATCCTTTCCTGTTAAAGAAGAGTTCTACAAAGATGTATAGAGCTGAAAATATGTATACGAAAAAAATACAAAGAAAAATATGAAGAAAGAAAAAATACATAGAGCTGAAAAAAGCAACGATAATGGTTTTTAAAAATTGGTATCTTACTTGATGGTGACAAATTTTTGTGACTAACATGCTAATATTAAATACTTTGGAATCGTGAATAAGGTAACACACTTAGAATGTGTTAGTTAATATACAAATATGCACAGAGCAGCACGTTTATATATTCTAAAGTCTCTGTTTTAAATGAAGAGAGAATATTCCCATGGTTGTCAATGCTGACTGAGTGCAATTAGCAGAATATTATTCTTAATCTAATAAAAAATCTTGACGTTGAACTTTAGAGAAGTAACAGACTTTGGTAGATGTATGAGCCTCATGATTCCACTAGACATTTAACCTGTTACTTCAGAAGTTGTTACTTGGTGTTGGGGGACAAAGTACCATCTTATCACATGTCGCATATCTCTGCTAGAACAAAACCACTTCAACAATAAATATCCTACTGAATTGTTAGGGAATTTTGTGTACAGATATACATTTATATGGCTTCCAAATCATAGAACTTTGTCTTAAAGAAAAACACTGAACAGGTTTATTGGGAATGTGTTTTAAAGAAATTCCTTGAACGGATTTAATATATAAAATTTAAATTTTTATGCTCAGAGAAACTTAATGTCAGGGTGGGAAATGCTAGTTCAGTTTTTTGTGTATGGATCAAATTAATACTTTTTTTATCTTCTCAGTTATAATTGACAATGAAATATTTTTGAAACTTATTGCATATTTTTAAATTACTTTATTCCTTTTTGATAAATGTCTCCTTCATTCTGAATCAACTGTCTTCAGGGTCATTTTTGTCTTTGGGCCTGTGAAACACTGCCTAATGTATGATATATTGTGACCCTGATGTCTTAATGACTACAAGAGCCAGTGAATAATAGGTTTTTTATTTCAATAGGATTCTGAGAAATTGCTCGCCTTTACTATAATACTTAGCTATCATGATTACCCCTTTAGACCCGAGTAACCAGAAAATATCTCACCGCTGTCATAACAGTGGTCTTCTACTCTTGGGTTGTCTTTTGAATGATGTGTCCATTGTTAAATCCACTTTACTAAATTTATGAAAAGTAAGTTTAATTTGAGTCTTTATTTTCATTTTTTTTTGAGATTATCCCTAAGCTAACATCTGCTGCCAATCTCCTCCTTTTTTCTGAGGAAGATTGGCCCTGAGCTAACAGCCCTGACCGTCTTCCTCTACTTTATATGTGGGACACCTGCCACAGCATGGCTTGCCAAGCAGCGTGTAGGTTCACACCCAGGATCTGAACCAGTGAACCCCGGGCCGCCAAAGTGGCACGTGCAAACTTAACCGCTGCGCCACTGGGCTGGTCCTTAATTTGAGTTTTTAAACATACACACACACACATAGAATTCCTGATTTTAAGGGGATTTTTATAATCATTTCTTTGGGACCAAGTACACACAGAGTTGTAGGCAGTTTAGTCTGAGTATTCAGATTATAAAGGGATCAACTCAGAAAGTGATAATTGGCCTAGGAGAGAATGAAGACCATAAGATGCCTTAAACCTCCTAGGCCATTTCTATCTTGTTGCCATATTCTTACTTAGACAAGCCACAAATAAACTCACTTTTACATTGAGTTCATTCTGAAGCATAAAGCAGCCCATATGAGACTGGGCTCAAATGGCTAGACATAATGTCCCTTTACCAATGATGCCAGGAACATGTGATCCATGAGGTATCATGGCATTTTATAATGGGAAACAATATTAATTCCTATTTCTAAACCGAAAGTGTACATCGTTACTCTGATAGGCACAGTAAACATGTAAGATGTAAGCAAAGAACACCATAAGCCGCAGAAAATACAGAGAACACCCAAGTTAGACAGACAAGTAAACAACTTGAGCGTTTTACAGAAATGAACATTACTTGGTTAAATTGGCTGCTAGAAGTTTTCAGAGCATATTGGAAAGAAGCAAAACCTTCTTACGAATCAGTTGATAAAGAGATTGTACTTCAAGAAAGTTTAAGTGACAGATGAAGGTCCAAGGAAATCCAATTCCTACAGTGACCAAGGTGAGAAGAGAACGGCACAGGGCTTAGAGAATAGGGTCAGTAGAACACGGTCAGTGCTCGAAAGGAGGGGCGACTTCTCACTTGGATAACAAGGGGGATAGTGGCATAATTCATCCTGAGGGGATGCAAGGAGGTACAAGTTTTGCATAGTGAGTGATGGTGAGGTCAGTTTGGAACACGTTCATTCAAGAACTCAGTTGGACAAAGTATAGGAAAGGGCCAGTTATTTGGGTCCAGCTCTCAGGAAAATGATCAGTGGCGGGATGATGATGAGAGTCTTGAACATACAAGGAAAACCACATAATGATGAGCTCTTCAGAAGAATGCCAAGGAATAAGAGGAGAGTTCCAGGGATGGCAAAGGAGAAGGCGCTAAAGTGACAGATTGAGTAGTAGCATGAGAGGTGACAAGGAACAAGATGGGATCAAAGAATTCAAGAGAGATGATTTGAACTACTACAGAGCATCAAATTCTGAAAAGATTTCAAATATTTATAATCTGGCCTGTAATAGACTAGGAAATATTAATAAGAAATAGCGAGTTGAAGGTTATTGGCAAAGCAATTTCATTGTAGTGACGGGGTCAGTTGCCAGACAGCATTGGCGAGAAAAGGGAATTGCCAAAGGCAAAATTTCATGGAGTTAACCACAATGCAATTAAATTTAATGAGAACTTGTTAACCATATTACTGTGGTCCTATCTGGCAGCAGGATTTAGTTTAGGTTTTTAGATAGGTAGTCAGGGATACAAAAGAACTAGACTTCAAGTTTCCTATTCTCCATCGATCTGAAGTATATGACAATCTATTTGGAATATATACAATTGCATTGCACTTTATGTGAGAAATCTGTCTCATGTAGAGAAAATTGTAATACGATAGAGAAAACAACAAATATAAATTCATATAATATATAAACATCTCTTACCAATATATGACATTCAATTTGGCAGGGACTATATATCTATACAATTTCAAAAGAGATGATTTTATGGCTTACCTAATAGGCTGAGGAAATGTTTATTGGGTAACTAAGTATATAAACATGAAGTACACTATAATGCGCCTTATATTTAAACAAGCATCACAGAAATCACGCCAGCCTAAACGTATAATGTCGCACTGTGTAATTGTTCATACTGGTCTGAACTGGGCTTCTTCTATTCTTGTTCACGCCCTTAGTTTTAGTTGTTGCCTCAGAGTTTTCTCAAATTAGAATCTTTATCAATTAATTTATAAAGAAGTTGAACCCTTTTATCCAACAGATGCTCTGCAAAATGCTCTTCAACATGCTTCTGTTATCTGATACAGTTAGTAAACAGAGTTAAAAGACTTGCTATTTTGGCACTTGAGCAAAGGAATATAGCATTTCATTACAAAACTTCATTTCTTCTCAAGCCACTGGTGAGAGTCATTTTTAGGGCAGAGCTGTTTTTCGGAAACCATAATGTCCTATATTTACTGCAATTGACATAATTCCTGTTTTAGATGTAGGAAGAAAAACAAAGGGGAAGATACAGTGGGGAAGATGAGATCTGAATCTTGAGAATATTCTTTAATTCTTTTTTCTGAAATACTTTACCATTTTTATTTAATTTAAAGCCACTTAAACTTGGGTGTTGCAGATATACTTTTCCTGGACTTACATATAGCAGTTTTCTACACAGGGCATAGCATGTTAAGATATTATTATTTATTTAGACATCAGTTGAACAACCAACAGTTATATTTTCATGCTCTTCCTTGCTCCCTCTCCATTTTCCACAACATGGCATAAACTTTCTCAAATTTCCATTTCTTGCCAAATGCATTCTAATATTTATAATGTGGAAAAAACAAAAACAAAACAAAATAAAATAAACTAACAAGAATAAAGCTAACTCTCCTCAAGTTCACTATTGTGAAAAGAAAATGTTTTACTTTATAATTTTGATGGAAAGGAAATTAGTATATTGTCATAGAAATTTATTTGTTTATTTTATATTACAAATGGTTCAGTCAAATGCAGACATAATGTGTTTAAATGCTCATATATCAAAATTGCACTGAGAAAAAGTGTCATGAAGATATAGACGCGACTTTCTAAGAAGTTTGTGTCTCATGTTAGAAGCAATAGGAAGTCACTGAAGTATTTTAAGTAGGAGCCAGACATAAGTATATACGTATTGCTCAAAGACAAATCTGCTAACAGCATTTAAAATAGGTTTTAGTGGTAAGAACTCTTTCAATAATATATTATCCTGATAATGTTTTACCTTGTTGAGTTGAAAAGGATTTAAGGTAGTTTACAGGGAAATGTATAATTCAACAATATAAAATGCAATTGAATGATGTCGGGGAGAGGGAAAAACTAAGGGTCCAAATACAAAAGAAAATCAGGAATTAAATTAATGAACAAAATGATACTATAATGTTATACTCTTGGTAGAAGTAAGCTACAATTTTGTTCTAAGCTTCCCAAACAATGTGAAATAGAAAACACAATTGGCTTCATGTACCACACTATCTATAAAATAAAAACAAACCGTTCTTTAGGGGAAATGCAAATTTTTGAGATGAGAAATTAGAGAGGCATTTCTCTCATGGGTTCTCACAGAGAGGTCCCAGAATGGTGTATTAAACAAGTTTCTTGGGTCCAGCCCGGTGGCGTAGTGGTTAAGTTCGCACGTTCTGCTTCTTGGTGGCCCGGGGTTCACTGATTTGGATCCTGGGTGTGGACATGGCAACACTTGGCAAAAGCCATGCTGTGGTAGGCACCCCACATATAAAGTAGAGGAGGATGGGCATGATGTTAGCTTAGGGCCAGTCTTCCTCAGCAAAACGAGGAGGATTGGCAGTAGTTAGCTCATGGCTAATCATCCTCAAAAAAAAAAAAAAAAAAAAAACACAACAAAACCAAGTTTCTCAACACAAGTATTTATATTTTATATACAATTATCCTGACTTGGGTCATAAATGGGCCAAACTTCTTATATCAAAGCTCAAAGTGATTATAATTTTAGGCTTAGAAGTAAATAATCAAATGTTCTACTTCAACCCTAAAACAAACAAGGAAAACATAGTAAGCAATTAACTAGTCAATAAAACAAATATTAAGCACCTAATTTGTGCCAACCCCTGTGCTAGTCACCAGAAATACAACTGGGAATGAGACTCAGTATTTGCCCACAGACTAGTGTTGATGAAGACGAGTTAACAGACAATTGCAATAGTGACCGATGAGTGTAAGGATGGGGAAAGTATAGGACGATATGGGAAGACAAAGAAAGGATAGTTCCAATTGAGACTTGAGGGATCAGAGATGGCTTCCAAGGAGAAGCGACATTTACGTAGCATCCTGAAGAGAAAGGGGAAACTAAGTGAAGAAGGGACTAGGAAAATGGGAGTAGATGGAATTGTAACACTTAAAGGGAACAAAGAAGTAGACAACAACCCTCGGAAGAGTTAGCAGTTGTATCTCTAGTGCCTGGAATAGAGCAATCTAAACAAATTATAAACCAGTTTTTAAGTAAAAATAAATAATCTCTTAACAAATGTCAATAGACTAATGCTTGCTTAACAGAGTTAATGTCATTTACCTAAAACTTATGACAACCATTGTATTTAATGTTGAAACTCAGAAGTAGTCCCATTAGAATCAGAAACACGAGTGACTTCTATTATCCTTGTTATTCAACATTTTCTTGGAGATTCCAACCCATATAATAAGAAAAAAGAAATAAGCAATGTATATTTTGAGATGGAAGAGACAAACAATAATTTGCTTTTTTTTCAAATAATATATGTATCTACAGAGAACATCAAGAGATGTTCTATGTATAAATGGTTATAATAAGATCATCAAGGTTACTGATACAAAATAAATATGAAAAAAATCAAGAATATTCCTATACTTCAGCAATAAACAAAATTTAGTGGAAAATATAACCCTTTATATACTAGGAATAAAACTGTGAAGCCTTGAGAAATAGACTAAAGATGTGCAAGATCTTCTTAGACAAAATTAAAACATATTATTGAAATATATAACATAATATATGAATATTTGAGCTATATAATATTATAGCTAACCAATTTTACTCAAATTAATCTATAAATACAAAGCAATTTTAATCAAAATCTGATAAATTAGAACCCAGGGAAGACCCAAAGTCCATTGCTTGAACTGTATACTCTCTTCTCTATAAAATGGAGATTTTGGTTTCAAAATCTTTAAATAATTTTCACATTTAAATAAATAAAGGAGGGAAACAAAATTAGCCTATTAATAGATGAAGTAAACTTATCAAGACTGACAGTTTAAAAACTGTCCAAATTTATTTAAAAATAAAGATTACTATAAGAAATACAGTAAACATCTAAATAAATATATTCAAAACTGTAGAGTAGTATAAGAAAATATGAGGACATCCCACACAATAGCCAAAATTTCTGTATGTTTACCCCTTCCCAGGAGAAGAGCTCTATCTGGGCCAAGACCAGATTCTTAGTATTTGTTATATGCCCAAGATGGAAAACTGCCTCCACAAATAGTCTGGGTCATCATTTCACCCCTGAAGTTTGTCTTCTCTTCAGAATTTGACTCTCTTTAGTCCTTATTGCTTCTACAGCTCTATGGTGTATTTAAATATTTTATTTATTTTTTTATTGAGGTAACATCGGTTTATAGAATTTTATAAATTTCAGGTGTATGTTATTATATTTTGATTTCTTTGTCAACTACATCATGTTCACCACCCAAAGTCTAATTAACGTTCATCACTGTACATGCGTCCTTTTACCCCTTTTGCTCTCTCCCATCCCCCCTTCCCCTCTGGTAACCACCAACCTATTTTCTATATCTATGTGTTTGTTTGTTATTGCTGTTGTCTTTTGTCTTCCATGTATGAATGAAATCAGACAGTATTTGGCTTTCTCCTTCTGACTTATTTTGCTTAGCACAATACTCACAATTTCCATCCATGTTGTTGCAAATGGCATGCTTTCATCTTTTTTTAATGGCTGAGTAGTATTCCATTGTATAGATTACACATCTTCTTTATCCATTCTCCTGTCAATAGGCACTTAGGCTGTTTCCAAGTTTTGGCTATTGTGAATAATGCTGCAATGAATGTAGGGGTGCATATATCTTTTTGAATTAGTGTGTCTGTGTTTTTTGGATAAATGCTCAGAAGTGGAATAGCTGGATCATATGGTAGTTCTACTGATTTTTTGAGGAATTTCCATACTGTTGTCCATAGTGCTGTACCAGTTTTTATTTTTGAGTTTTATATAAATGATATCATGCTTTATTTGGTCTTCTGAAATTTGTCGTACTTAGTATTAGATTTCTTATAAGCATGCAGATGTTGTAGCTGTAGATAATGAACAGTCATTCATGTAGAATATTCCATTGTTAATACAATATAATTTATTTTTCCACTCTTCCATTGATAACTATTTGGTTGTTTCTAGATTTTTGTTTGCTTGTTTTTGTTTACTATAAAAAGTGCATATATCGTATATTATCTGTTGCATATTTCGAGTTATTTTGCTGTTATGAAAAGTATACACTCTGTTCCATATTTCTTTTAGTCTTTAAACAGTATACACCAAGGAATATATTGTTGGCTTATAGGATACAAGTCTCATAAGAATGTACTTCCATGCCCACAGTGGAGTAAATAGACAATTGCAGCCACCACAGCAAGACAAGGGCAAGGCAGCGAAAGCCCCATATCCTTCAGGGATGAAAGTGTCAGTATCCCTCACCTAGCAAGCAACCTAGATCAGCTGAAACATTGGATGAGGGTAAAGAAACTTAACATATATACCATAAGAGTTCCGGATGGTAAGGATAGCAGAGAAAAGCAGAAAAGTAGAGCTAACGCAGAGGATCATGGTCTCACTGACATAAGGAGGCTGAGAACAGAGTTCATGGCTACAGAAGCAGCTGAAATTTGAAGGATACTTTGCCGGAAAGGAGGAGGCAATGGAGAGAGGGACTCCTGAGTATGTGCTCTTTCCGTAAGGTGAGGGTGCAATTCTACATTGCCCAGCAGAAAATGACTGCTGTAAGGTTGAGAGTGGAACCAAGAGACTGCACGGTTCTGGGAAATGCCAGTGCTCTGACCCAATCATAATGGAAGAACCTTGTTAATACCTTGGGCATTTAGCTGATACACCAGCACAGATAAACCTTAGAGGTAACAACCATTCCCAAAAGTTACTGCAATGGTCCTCAACAAAACCTAAAACTAAGCTTCAACAAAATCAAGTAGAGACACCAGTAAATTAACATCCTGTTGTAACAAAACTCAACGTTCTTTAAAAGAAGACATTAATCCAGATTTATTACAACTGATCATCCACACTAACCAGCATTATTGCATATTTTCTAGACATTATAAAAGGCAAGAAAATAAATATATATATATATTTAACCCAAAAGAAGACATGAAAAGAGAAAGAATAGGACAAAAATAGATCAGACAGATAGATAATAGGTAGGAAGACGGTAGAATTAATCCCAAATATGTCAATAACTATATTAAATGTAGATGAGTCAAATGCTCTGATTAAAAAGCAGAGATTATCAGACTGTATAAAAAAGGAAGAACCAACAAAATGCAAACTATGAGATTTACTTTAAAATATAGAAACAATGGGGGCCGGCCTGGTTGCATAGTGGTTGAGTTGGTGCAGTCTGCGTCGGCAGCCCAGGGTTTGCAGGTTCGGATCCTGGGCACGGACCTAGCACCACTTGTCAAGCCATGCTGTGGCAGTGTTCCACATAAAATAGAGGAAGATTGGCACAGATGTTACCTCAGCAACAATCTTCCTCATGAAAACAGAGAAAGATTGTCAACAGATGTTAGCTCAGGGCCAATCTTCCTCACACACACAAAAAGAGTAAAATATAAGAAACAACTAGGTTTAAGTAAAGGGATGACAAAGTCATATCATGAGAACGTTAACCAGATGAAAACCATAAAATGTACAAAAGCATACAAAAGGCTAAGTTTATATAAAAAAAGGTAAGTTTCCTGATAAGAAGTATTAGCAGAGATAAAGGAGAAAATTTTATACTGATTAAAGGGTAAACTCAACAGGAAAACATATAATCCTAAATGTGCATGTGCCTAATAACAGAACTCCAAAAAATATGACACAAAATGGACAGAACTAAAGGGAGAAGTAGACCAAATTCAAAATTAGAGTCGGGTATTTTGACTCTTCTCTCAAAAGTGGTTTGAACAAATAGACAAGAAATCGATAAGGCTATACAAGATCTGACCTCAGAATATTATACCTAGTAAAGGAATAATACACTCCTTTTCAAGTATACATGGAGCAGCCACAGATATACTCTATCCTGAGCCATAAAATGTGTTAATAAATTTCAAAAGATTGATGAGATAAAATAGAAAAAAAGTACCAATATCACACACAAAAGACGAGATATCAGTACATATTCTCCAGACGTCATAAGAATAAAAGAACGTCATCTAAAACTTGATGTCAGTAACAAACCAGATAAAAATTTACAAATTTCTTGAAAAATTCTATTTCTTTAAAAATTCTACTCTGATATCGGAAGAAATAGAAAACCTGAAAACTACTTATCAAAGTAACTAGATTTGTAATACAATAGCTTCTTGTAAAGAAAAGTCTAGATCCATATACACTGATGAATCCTATCAAATGAAAAAAGTCTGTTTTTACACAAAGTCTTTTGAAAATGATGGAGGACAGAACACTCCCCCAATTAGTTTTATGATGCCATTATAACTGTAATAACAAAGACATAGACATTACAAGAAGAAAACCTACAGTCTGAAATCTTTTATGACTTAAAGATATACCTATCCAATTGTTCTGCAGTTCAACTCCCAAGAATTTAGTCAAGAGAAATGAAAATATATCCCCAAAAGAATTGTATTTGAGGCTACTAACTGATTTATTCACCATAACCAGAAACTAGAAATAAGAATATGTTTAACAGATGATGGACAAACAAATTTTGGTGATCCATACAATGGAATGCCAACCCTGGTGGTCTAGTCGTTAAGATTTGGCACTCTTACCAGTGCAGCCCGGGTTCTTTCCTGGTCGGAGAACCACACCTCTCATCCGTCGTCGTCATATTGTCGCGGCTGCATATTGCCAGGATGCTGAAAGCTATGCCATCAGTATTTCAAACACTAGCAGAGTCACCCATGGTGGACAGGTTTCAGTAGAGCTTCCAGACTAACACAGCCTAAGAAGAAGGTCCTGGCCACCCACTTCTGAAAAGATCGGCCATGAAAACCTATGAACAGCAGCAGAGCATTGTCTGATGCAGTGTGTGAAGGTGAGAGGATGGTGCAAAAAGACCGGACAGGGTTTTGCTCTGCTGTCCACTGGGCGCTGAGTCAGAATCGACTCGATGGCACGAACAGCAGCAAAGTCAGAAGAAAACAAAATATTAACTCTAAAACACAGAGAGAAAAAAATACTCTAAACAAATATGTCAATTTAAATTCTGTCTGTATAAAATATTATTAATATCTAATTGCTGAGATTTTCATCAAAAGTGAAAATGCAAATTTTAGACATAAATAGTATGTATATCAGGGGAAAGGTGATAAGAGTTAAAGTCTTAGAATCTTTCTTGTTTTCTAAAAAGGCTTTAATTTGGTTTTTATCTTTATTAAATTAAATATACATGAAAAGATTTCAGTCGTAGTCGCTAAGAAAAAGGAAATAGGGAGCTTAAATTTCAAATCAGTAGAGAGAGACTATGAAAAGTAAAACAGGCAAACAAACAAGATGAAAAAGTTATAAAAGACAGAGAATTGTAATTGTAACTCGTACTCACGTAGTGATTCCTACAATGGAGGCACAGTTTAATTACTTTACACATATTAACTAACTGAATCCTCACCCCAACTTTATAGCTTTACTACTATCCTCATTTCACAGAGCAGGAAAATGTGACACACAATTTCAGAAAGTTACTAAGTAGCAGATTCAAAACTAGGCAGTTTGATTACAAAATCCATTCTTGGAACAAATATCTTATTCTTTCCAAAAACGTGGAGCAAAGATAAATTAAAAAGAGATGTAAAGGAAGGAATTCCAAAATAATGATAATTTTAATAAATGTAAAGAACCAAAGTTGTGGTAAATAGATAGACTTTTCAAGGGAATTTCAAAGGTTTCAGCTCTATCCCATTATGAGTAATGTATGTACAATATGAAGAAGCTGAAAATAACAAGACGGGAAAAGATAAAGAAAATAGAAACCAAAATAAAGATTAGATAGCTATTTTATACAACAATATACTTAAGACAAAACATATTGAGGATAGAAAGGATCATTATATAACAAGCAAATGATTCTATTTACCTGGAAGTTATAGCTTTGCAAATTTGTATGCATTTTATAAAATAGGCCCAAAAATATAATGCAAAAATGAATAGAACTACTATTGAGGTTCAACCCAAGCTAATCATGAATAAATGTTGATGAATTCTTTCAGACATGACCTTGAGCCCCAGTTAGGGAGAATTTATGTTGTCCAATATTTTAATATTTGTTTAATATTAATTGTATGTATAAATTATGTATGCTTTTAAATATGGTGATAGACATTCTTGCCAATAAGGCCTTTCGTTATTATTATTATTTCTGCCCTAAATTAAATTTATAAGGAGGGATTACTGATTTAGAAGTCGTACACAATTCTCAAGGTTTTGACAAATGTTAGGTATATTACCAAATTTATTTCCAGGAAAAGTTAATTTACATTCAAATATTGATATATGTGAATTCCTTAGATATTTTCATTTTTAAAAGGCTTCACCAATTTCATAGACAAAATACAATGAATGTGTGTTATTTTAATTTGATTTCTAGATTATTTAAATAAGACTTTTTTCTTTCATACTAGTCATATATCTTGTTGGGAGTATGTTTTTATGTTTTTCCCAATTTTCTTTTAAGGAGTCATGCTCTTCTTGACTTGTAAGAGCTTTCATATATTAAATACGTTGAACTTTATATTTTGTAAATATAATTTCAAAATTTCAGGTAACTTGTGTTCTTATAGACGTGTTTCTATTTGTTAAGAAATTTAGAAGGTTGATGTATTCAAATCTATCAGTTTTTTCCTTTTTTTATCATGCTGAAAAAGTATTTTTCCATTGCAAGATTATGTAATGATTTTCAAATATTTCTACATTTGCAAATGAAATATACATCAAAATAACTCATATTTTAGTAAAAAATCACAATGAAATTATTAATAATTATAACTAAGTAAAATGAAATTATAAGTCAATGAATTTACAGAACAAAATATGTTGAATGCAATGATAATAGAAAATTGAGAGAAGTTGAGAGTCATGAACGTTCATTCTAGGAGATAAACAAAACAAAAGAAAGTATAAAAAGGGCAATAAATAAACCAAAGATTAGAAACTAATAGAATAGAACATAAATATACCACAGATGTTCAAAAATTCGATAGTTGTTTTTCTCAAAAGAATAATAAATCAGGCAAAACATCTATAAAAGAACAATATTAAGTGGACATAATTAGAGATAGAGGAGAGTTAAAAAACAACTAGAGAATACCATGAACAACTCGATGCTGTTAAATTGGAAAACTTGCACCAAAAAGAAAATTCTTAGAAAAATATAAATTATTACAGAATGCTCAAGAAATAGCAAGCATAAATGACTTATAATAACCACAGAAATAATATTAGTATTAAAAATAATCTCATGAAAAACTGACCCAGCTCAAATTATTTTTTCAGTAAGTTTTACAAAACTTTGAAGGAAAAAATCATTCCATTTTTATTCTGCCTCCTCCAGAAAATGATAAAAAGTGAAAATACTCTCCAACTCATTCTATGAGACCAATGTAATCTTGAAATCAATCTCAACTGTGATTATATATCCAAAACTCCTTAAAACAGTCCAAAACTCCTAATCCAATATTGTATAAAAAAGACCAAGTTCTATTTATATGAGGAATGTAATCACCATATTAATAGATTTAAAAGGATGTCTACATGATCATCTAAATAAATGTCAAAATAAACTAATTTCAACAGTGGTTCATGTTTAAATCTCTTAGAAAACTAGGGCACGTCTATCTAATGAGACATAGCTTACAAAAATATCATTCTTAATGATGAAACCTTTAAAAAAAAATCCCTAAGGAATGTCTAACATTATCCTATCTTTTCAGCTTTGCATTGGATGCTCTAGACCCTAAAAAGTGAAAAGAAAGTAGATGTAGAGGGATAAGAATGATAACGAAGTAAATTCTCTTATTCACATAAGAGACGATTGTCTGTGAAGAAAATGGAAATTTAATTATTATCAATAATAAGGATGTTTGGAAATGAAACTGGCTAAAAAACTCAGTCAAACAAAGTTTGTGCAAGAAAGGAGTGGAGAAAAATGAGAAAATTTTATTAAAGATATTAAAAAACAATCTAAATATATAAAAAGGTGTATGTTCATGAATTGCAGAGCTCAGTATTATAAATATTTAATTAATCTTCTAATTGATCTATAGATTCAATGATATTTTGATCCATATTCCAAAAGGACATTATGTGGGACTTCATAAGTTGATTCTCAAACTTACATAGAACACTCAGAGGCTAAAATCTGCCAAAAAACTTTTAATGAAGAATAAGCTGTGTGTGTGTGTGTGTGTGTGTGTATGTTCAGTTGCTTTACCAGTTATCAAGACCTGTTATTAAGCAGTTTACAGTATTGTATTGGCCCAGGGATAGAAAAATTGAGCAATGGAACAACATAGAGAGTTTAGAAATAGATCCATCCAGTCGTGAAAACCAGTGTCCATTTTCACACCAACTGTGCAGTAAAATAGGTGATTTAGTTCAAGCTTACAGAATGAAGCTCATTCTGTGAGATTCAATGTCAATAACTGAGCATTCTATAAACCGTCTGAGGTGGTGTTTGCAGAAGCACTGAGAGTACATAAGGAAAATCCAAAACCTGATTAAGTGTCAGTCCTGGTAAGAATGAATTACTGCCCCTCTGAGATAAAGTGAGTCTGATATAATAGATTTTACCCCAAGCGGCTGGCTGACCTCCTTCCCTGATGGTACCATAACAAGAGCTCAGGTTTGGTCTCTGCTACTGAAAGGGTTGGATATTCAGGAATAGCAAAAGGTAGTTAAGCCTTAGTGAAAAAGAGTCACGGGGCTCATGCATAGCCTCCATCTCTGCCATCATAACTTCTCCATTTATGGACCAATTGTGCAAGGACAAGAGATGGCCAAGGACAGAGCCTGCCTGACCTTTACCCCCAGACTCAACCTATCTATCTAGTTGTTGAGTGCCTCCTTTTCTAATAGGTTTTGATTGTTCCACTTCATCGGTCCATCACATGTCTATTTTCCTCTTTTGTGTTTCCAATTTTTCAGCGTGGTTGCTTCCAGGCTCTTACCAATCAACCAAGTCATTGCTGCAGCTCAGGAATTCATGAGTCTTCTCACTTTAGGTTACTTCTCTCTCCATACCAAAGTCCTGACCAAGTCTACCACTGGAGCTCTACAAATAGATTTCTTTTCACCAGGGTTCTTTAAGGTCATCTCTGATTAGGGCTATAGTGCATCATAGGTCCATTTTCTGCACCGACATATTGAGTTAACTCATTTTTAAAGCAAGGCTAAGTTTTTCTTTTCTATTCCTCTATTTTCATTCTTTATTAGCTGGTTATAGGGAACACTCCAGGAGGCCACAGTTGCGTGCTGGGGAGGAAGCCATCAATGCAAAGATGTTGGTGATATAAGTATCTGAGTCCTCTGTTCTTGTAATTTTTGGGGCGCTTTGGACTTGCTCAGGACAAATTCTGAATGTTCAGTTTTCATCGTATGGTGGATTTTGACTGCACTTGTCCAGCCTTGTAACTTTGTGAATCTGACCGTACCCAGCTTATTGTGCACAGTAATGTTTTTGTAACCAATTCGTATCCCATGACTTGGCACTCACTGTCTACTAGGGACAGATGGCATGCCAACAACTGCTTCTCAAACGTAAGGTAGTGTCTTGTTCCAGAACCCTAGTATTCTCTTTAGTCACTCACCTATTGCAGATAGACAGCGGCTTTACATAGTACCTTATTTATCATAGATACCTCTAGCACCATCAAATCTATCAAGTCATATCATCTGGACCTGTGACAAAGTTCTCTCTTGCTCTGTGCAATTAAAACTGGCAGCCTTATGAATCATTCAATATATAGATCTGAGCATTAGACACAAATATGGTATATGCTGTCTCCAAAATCCAAAGAAAACCACCAAGCCTCATGTGGTGTCTCTCTCTTAGTGATAAAGGGTATAAAGTTCAATTACTAGCTCTTTTCCTTACATGGGCCTCAGAGCATGTCCCAGATTAATGAAATCTTATGAACATTATGTAAGTGGCAAGTGTCTGAATCTTGCAGGGTACATGTGAACCCTCTGGCATATTATGTACATTTACAGGGAATCCAGATCCTGATAATCTGCTCATCAGGGCATTTTAATATGATATGATAAATATGATGGCCCAGAAAGATACTTTATAGAATGACAAAATTTCTGTAGAGTATCTTGTGAGAAGGAGTAGGAGAGCTGACATAGACTTGGGGCAAGAGTGAATATATACTCCTATTCTCCCCATGTAAAAGCAAGTAGTTTTGACCCTCTTTACCTATGGGTATTGAAAATAATTCACCATGTCAATTGACATTCACCATATCAATAGCCACATATCCAAAGTGCCAAAATCTGTGATGATCCATCTGTCACAGCAGCAGAGATTGGAGCTACAACTTGGTTGGGTTTACACTAGTGCACCATCACCAGCCATATTGCAAATCATTTTTCCTTCACACATGCCATAGAGAGGAATAGAAAAAGGATACAATGGGGGCCATTTGACCAGTAAGTGATCCAATTCTAGAATATCAATCGTGAGTGTAAACTTTCTAATTGGCTTAGTTTCTGTTCCCATGAAAGCAGACCATGAAACGATTACATGCATGTATGTAGATGATTTGAGAAGTGTTCCCAGGAAGCAGAAATAGCAAGTGGAAAAATAAGATAGTGAAAGGATTCAATTGATAAATGGTACATTGATTAGCTGTTTATGACCATGGGCAACTGGGGTTCAATCAATCTAGAAACTTTCTGAGGGATCGCGTACAACACACATTAGAATTATCCCATGGGTTTTTCCTGAGATTGTTTATACCCCTACATTTTAGGATTTTGGTTCTGGAGTTGAGGAGACTTCTGTGGCTTTGGAGGAAGGCTTGAGGGTGCAAAGCAAAGCCACCACAGCAAGATCTTTATATGGGAGGCTGGCAACATGCTGCACCATAATAATACAGGAAAAGCTACGTGGAGATAATGTTGATTTAGTGGCAGTGGTAAGTTACAAGCATTTGCAACACTCAGAAATGCACATAAATGTTTTATCAGTGTGAGAGTTCCGCAGGGTCTTAGTCCACCATATTGCACAGATGCAACAAGAGTTATAGTTGCCATAAAATAGATTGACAAATATTCTGCATCTTCTCTGTGTGTAAGCAGAGAAGAAGGTTACATTTTCCTGCCCTTTCTGAAATGAGGCAAAGCTATCTGACTTGCTTTGGCCAACAAAATGTGAATGAAAGTTGTGTGTATTACTTCTGGATAATAACTTTGAACCAATGTGAGAGCAGGCGTGTTTGCTTCCCATTGCCATAGTGACAGTGAAAGTACTGATGTGCAGTCGGTTCCCGAGAAAACTTCCTGCCCCAGCTAACCTGTGTTGGCCATGTCCGTGTGAGCATGAAATAAAACTTTGGTTATGTCAAGCTACTGAGATTTTGATCATAATACACCAACAGATTGGCAAACTATGGCCTAAAGGCCAAATATGACCCTCTGCCTGTTTTTATTAATAAAGGTTTATCGGTACTCAGCCACACTCATTTATATATATATTATCTCTTGTTGCTTTAATGCTACAATGGCAGAATTGAGAACGGCTTATATGGCTACCAAAGCCTAAAATATTGACTATCTGGCCCTTTACAGGAAAAGTTCATTGATCCGGGTATAACGCATTCTATCATGATACAAAATGCACAAAAATGTCTGAAATTCAATATAACCCCAAATAAATTAATAATGAGAACAACTATTTGTTTTCCTAAGCCACTGAATCTTGAGATGACTCATTATGCATCATTATTGTCACAACAGCTAGTGGATATACTGTGTGATTTTAATTTTATAAAGTTCAAACAGACAAAACTCATCTATGCTATTTGACGTCAAGATAGTGGTAACCCTTTGAGGGCAGCAACTAGAAGAGGCCACAAAGAGTGTTTCTCCTTTCTTTTTTTTTTTCTCGAGAGGAAGATTAAACCTGAGCTAATATCTATTGCCAATCCTCCTCTTTTTGCTTGAGGAAGATTGTCCCTGAGCTAACAGCTGTGCCAATCTTCCTCTATTTTGTATGTGGGATGCCACCACAGCATGGCCTGGTGAGAGGTATGTACATCCGCACCTGGGATCTGAACCCACAAATCCCAGGCTGCTGAAGTGGAGTGCATGAACTTGACCACTATGTCACCGGGCTGGCTCCACAAAGAGGGTGTCTTGATTGCTGTTGTGTTCCTATTCTTGATTTACGTGTGAGTTCCAGGAGAGTGTTCATTTTTCGAAAGTTCATGAAGTTAATTTTTGATTTTTAAGTTTTCTTTATCATGTTATACTTCAAAAAAGTTAAAAAGAGGAGTGAGTAATATTTACATGTATTTATATTGAATGATTTTCAAGATATATTAAGAGAAAAAGGAATCTGTAGCATAGTCAATACAAGTGGTTTGTCACCATTTAAGTACAAATCAAAAGGTGGATATGTATGCATATATTCTGATATATAAATACAAAATCTGGAATAATAAATGCAGTTTCCTCTAGAGAGGATAATTGGGAGATGAGGGTGAAAATAAAACTAACTTTTTACTATGGAAACTCTACTTTTTTTAAATTTTTATTTTTTTACTGTTTTAATTTTTTACCCCGTGCGTATAGTAACTTTTTAAAAACTCAAAATATCAAAACTAGAATTAAAATGTATATGTGTTATGCTATTATCTATTCCTTCTATTACATGCTTAGTAGTTTCTAACTTTTATTATTACCATTACCTAAATAACAATGTGATTTTAACATCCTTGTAAATCTTTGTCTGCTTCTTGAAAGATTTCTTCAACATCAATTTCCAAAAAGGATATGACTAGGTCCAGCAATGAGTGAGAATTAGATATCCCTGAAACTTGAATGATTTAATTACTAATGCTCACAGTTAAATTTCCCTATATCTTTTTCCAGTATATAGGTGAAAATAATACTTAGTGTTGTAAACAAACTTTTAAATTTTGGATAAAACGTTAGAAAGTTTTAGGAACAGAATTTATAAAATAATCAGAGTTCTTTGGGTGATTTATAATTGTTTTTATTTGTATCACTATTTAATGTTGTTTTGAAATTCCTTTTCATTGGTCTCTCATCTTGCTATTTAAAGTTGAGCATTATTTCGGATGTGTAAGCCTGAAGGGTGATTTTAGCGATGAGAGCATGCGTAGGGGTATTATCTAACCACTTTTTAGTCTAAGAACCACTACACATAATCATTCATATACACACAAAGAGTTGTACAAGTTTTTGGTGTAATGTCGTGTTATCTATTCTGAATTATATGTCTAAGGGTCTTATTTTTCTCTTAGGTAATTTGGCTTCTGTGGTACGTAATGTGAATTCATTATTTCTTTTGCCTAAATATGATCTTCATTTATTTATTTGTATAGAGGATAAAGCAGACGTGATTGTATCTTTTGTAATTCCCATTAGCCTAATTCCCAATCCCATTTTCTCTTCTGTCAGCTTCTCTCCTCTTTTCGCGATTTCTCTTGGCAGAGAATGATACTTGTGTCAGTCTAGTGATCAATAACTGAGATTATAAGTCTTAATTCTCTCCCGCTGTTTCGCCAATGGAGTGGTTTATTTCTGCCAAGCATGTGTTCATGCCCTAAGGGGTGTCATGCAATCTCGATATAGTCAAAATATCTAGCATAAAATTCGCTGCAGATTTTTTTCCTTGAAAAACAAAAATTCTCCAGATTTTAATGCATTAGCTGTGGTCATCTTTGTTTAATTTTTTTTTTTAAAAAAAGGATTGGAAAAGAAATCAGGATAAAGAAAGCCCAGGGCTTTCTTCTCTTATTTCCTCTTGGGATCACGTTGTTAAGAATTTGATATCATTCACTTTAGGAGTAAAAGAAAACTGAATATTTTTTTCCTCTACAGCTAATTGTGAACCTTCAATACAAATGGTGATGTTATCAATTCTCAAACACACTCTATTTAAAAAAAAATCTTACTGAATGATATGGTTAGAACACAAGAGTATTCCTTCTCACTTAAGAAACTAATACAGGATATCGAATCAAGAATTCTAGGTGTCAGTGCCAATGGCCCCATTGGGGAATTCTTTTGCGCAAGTTACCCCATCTCCCACAGAGTGTGTATTAGAAGGAATGGCAGAAGTTCTTCCAACGTTCTTGTTCACCGTTAAATATTTTCCTGGTTCTAATATGGACACTAAAATCATGCTTTTACATTATACTCAGGAATATTTGGTGGCAAGGAAAATTAGACTTCTCTGCAATGGCTTGAAGACTCTAAGAAGTAAACTTTGCCATATAAAACTTAATTCCTTAGAAAAGATCTCAGTGTTAGCTGTGCTTAAGTCCCCTGTGTACATAAATCAGTAGAAGAAACCAGTTAAGGATACAAAGGAGAGAAGAGACAGCTAAAGGAAAATATGGACTCCTGATGAATTAAAATTGGATATGATACTTCTTGGTAGAAAACTCAGAGTTTAAAGTTTTCTAGTAAAAGTCAAGGATTTCAGAATTTTTAAATCTTTTGTTAGCTGAGTGATATTAAAAAGTAAAGCCAGTTTTCCCCTGTGTAAAATGATGGAATTGGGCAAAATGATTGTTAGGATCCTGTTCTGATGTGATATTTTGTATGCGTTTTACTGCATACCAGTTGTTGGGATATTTAAGTGCTTTGGTCATCTTCTTTGAGATTTTCTTGTTGGCATAAACAAATTAGTCTGTTTTGCCCTAAAAGAGATGACTTAGAGAAGCATATTAGAAATTGCACCTTATGTAACTCTCAATAATTCTTTGGAAATCTCACTCTAATAATATTCTTTGACTCAAGCCATGGCATCACATAATAAGTCATTATTTTAGCATGACAGTTTATCTTCTGTTATCCAAAAAGGCAGATCAGCTCTGAAGCTCTAAAGAAATGCTGATGGAACCTAAAGATGCTCAGGCCTGTAATTCTCATACATTATACATTTCTAATAGATCTTCATCCAACTCCAACCCTTTAAAAACATGGCCTATTATCAAACATTTTTAGACATATCCAAGATGGCATCTACGTAAGGAAATAGTCTATTGTATTAATTAGGGTAATTTTAGCTGCTTAAACAAATAACCCCCAAACTTTCAGTAACTCAGCCCTGCTGAGGTTTATTTCTTGCCCAAGTAACAGTGGGATGTGGACATTCCTGGACAATATAAACTTTCCTTCACTCTGTGATATAGGGAGCTATGATTCTTCCCACTTATAGTTCCACCATCCTTCAGGATCATAGAGATCTCTGCTTCCAGTCAATAGACAGCGGGAAAGAGGATGGAGAAAGCTCACTGCTTCTTAACTCCCTTGGGCTGGAGGCAGCACACACATTCCTTTTGGTCATAATGCAAGGGCAGCTGGAAGATGCAGTCTCTGGCTGGGAAGTTCCTTTCCAGAGTGACTCTCCCCTATGCAGGGGCGGCACAGACATCAACAGCTATCTCTGCTCCATCGGATGTATCAATTAATATTAGAGGCTTGTTTTAGGTCTGTCCTTGAATGCTCAGGTCACTGTGATTCTTTATTAAGTGACTACCCACACACGAGTTTTTACCAACTTCATTAAACCATAAATTGAATTTTTGGCTGAGTCCTGTCCCAAGATTGACACCAGCACTCCTCCATTTATGATTTGAATGACTCTCATTACATTCATTACTAAAATAGGAAGGCATGCCAGAAGCAAAGTGGTTATTAGACAAAGCAGTCCTGGATGAATTTATATGAAGACAGTCTTTCCCAGCAGATTATTTTCCTTTTTGCTTATTAACTCAAAGTTCCTGTTTAATAATGGAAAGAAGAACACTCTCCTTGTCATTAGGAGAACTGGCACTAAATGCTTCCCTCTTTTGACCTCAGTTCCTCACTGCAAAATGAAGAGTTTAGATGGAAACCATTTCCAAGACCTTTTAATGCTCTAAAATCTCTGGAGTTTGGTGATACCTGTATCTTGCTTGCATACTTCAGGCCTTAGAAATTCTGCTCTTTCATCTTGTGGTCATTCACACTGATGGTTTTATTCACACTGGCTCTGCTCAGCTCTGACTCTCTTTGCCAGTGTGATCTGTCAACTGCTTCCTCGTCCCCAGCAGCTCTGTTGTAGAATTTCTGATCATGAAATATCCTTTCCTGCCACTCTTTCAATATCTAGAATCTGGCCTTATATGCTCAAATTCATAATCAGTTCCTTGAAGCTTTATGTCTCAGATTATGATAACTAAGCTACTTAACCCTTTAAAATATATTCCCCAGCTAGATATCACTCTTTTCTCTTCGATTCTGATTTAAAGCCCATGAACGTGATCCATTTGATGGGACCATCTGTTTTTTCCTTCTGCCAAAGACATTCTGCACATTTTGGCAGCTTCCCTAAGTGTACTCAATAACTCGTGCCAAGTACAGTTGGAAAGCTTCATGAGTCCAAACTCTGAAAACAACTGAACCAAGCAGGGTTCATCTTAAACTGATTGTTGATTTGTGGTGAGTCAAGTAGCCCTGGCCTGTACATCTTAAGGTCTGGAAGAGCAGAATGATAAGTTGGTGTCATAACTACCCCCTACTGACAATGTAGAAGTTTTTTAAATTTATAAAATAGTGACATTGATGAGATTTTATTCCCAGAGTTCTGCACCTCCATTTTGGGATTTACAACCTCTATCCATGTAAGTACTACTGTGATCCCTTTTGTACACGTAACCCTGTGCACACCGAGACACAGCTTATTGGTTCAGACGAGGGTGTCTGACTCCTGCTGACTAAAGCTCAGCCTGTCCAGGAGGCAGGTGGATTTAGAACCCAGATGGTGTCTGTAAGAAAAACAGCTTGAGTGTTATAGGTCACCATGCGTCTTGTTATGTGGACTACAAAAAGAAAGGTAGCATGTCTTCAATCAGAGAGAGAAAGAGAGATAGAAAGAAGAAAAGGGAGGGAAGGAGGTAGGGAGGGAGAGAAGAAAGAAGGGGAGGGAGGAGAGAAGGGAGAGAAGGAAAAACAGAGGTGAGCAGAAACATTGAGATAAAGAAAGAGTTCTGATATCATTTGTGCTGCTGTTTTTTCCTGAGCCCAACCATATTTTTCTTCTTAAACTCCACGAGATATTAAACTGTTTTAAAAATCAACTCCCTCCTCTTTTTTACATAAGAAAGTCATGTCACTTGCAAACTAAATATTAATGTATATATAGTGAAAAAATAAAATTTACTATCCTTCCAGTCAATCTGAGGCTTAACTCATATATTAATTATTGTCAAAGAATCCAGATTAAAAAATAGAATTTTAATCATCTGGAGGTTTGCTCTTTATTTAAGATCAATTATTCAAATGATGGCATTTTTCATAGTTTACTTGTTATCTAAACAGTACATATTTTTCATGTATCCAGATTCTGAAGGTTAATCACTAAAAATATTTACATCTTTACTGGACTTTAAACATTTCATTGGATAAAAGATGGGGATGCAATTAATTTTTTCTGTTTTAAGATTAAACTTTCTTAAAGAATCTTACAAAACTTACATGTTACTCTTACTCAAAAGATTCTTATTATAGTTCTCATTTGTGTAACAGAAAACCCACCACAAAATTCAGCATGATGTGTAAAGAATGTTTTGAGAAATAAGATTAAAATAAAGCTTAGTGATTTCTAATGCCTTTATTCAATTTGTTCAGACTGTAGAAAAGAATAAGTTAACCAAAGAGGCAAGCATTATTCCTGATTCTTATCATCAAAAGTTCACATCATATCAGTGACGAAGTTTTCTAAAGCTTTGTTACATATATAGTATATCTTAAAAGAAAGTTACCAGGGTCTTGGTGTCAGCATCCAGACAAAGCGAATTTCAAACTAGATGCAAATGGAGCTTATGGATTATTTTCTGATTAACTCTTTTGACAGTGATTTTATAAACATTGATATATTTATGTTCAGGTTATAGGGAACCTGTTACTATTACATTTTTTCTTCTCATTTTAGTTCCATTAAATTTGTCTTGACTTAAATTATAGAGCCCTCTTAGGGAATGTGGCCTTTTCTAGGTGAGTTACTCCAGGATCCCATCCGATGAGGTGGCAGTGTGATGCAATGAAAGGTCTCCATCTTTTGAGATGGAGCTCTATGTTGGAATTCTGGCTTGAGAAATTACGAATTGTTTGTCTTTGGGCATATTATTTAACCCCTCCAAATCTTATTTTGCTCATCTCTAATATGATGATAATAAAATTTGACTTGAAAGGTAATTGCAGAATTAAAGACAAGGGCATGGAACACAAGATACAGGGTAGGCAGTAAATAAACAGTTGCAATTATTGTTCACTGGCATCCTCAATCAGAGTAATAATTCTCTTTGGCCCTACTAAAGTTTTTATAAATGAATTGGATCATTCCATTCTTGATATCCAAGCTTATTACTCCTTCAGTGCAAATGGAAGAAGTTTTTTCTCCTTTCCCAAATATTTCCATTGAATCAGTGATTTGCATATGAACACAGATCTTGTTATACTTATCATATACTCTGAAAGCAGAGGATGCAAAGAGATGGAGCTCTTCTTAAAGCAGTGACACTAGAGAAGACTTTAATCAAAAAGGCTCCCATCTTCTGGTTTTCTGGAGAGATTGCTGAAAATCACCCAAATACTTGGTTTTCTTTTAAAAACGTAATCTGTCAGCAGGGTTAAATTCTTCAATTTATTGTCTCTTTTACCGTCTATCACTACATATACATTAATAAGGAAATGTCTTAGTCTAATCCGGCTGCTATAACAAAATACCATAGAAGATGGCTTAAAAACAACAGAAATTTATTTCTCACAGTTCTGGAGGCTGGGAAGTCCAAGATCAAGGCTCTGGAAGATTCTGAGTCTGATAAGAACTTGCTTCCTGATTCATAGACAGCTGTCTTTTCACTGTATCCTCACATGGTGGAAGGAGTGAGGGAGCTCTGTGGAATCCCTTTTATAAGGGCACTCTCCCACTCATGAGGGCTCTGCTCTGATGACCTCATCACCTTCCAAAGGACCCACCTAATACCATCATACTGGGGAGTTAGGATTTCAACATACGAATTTTGAGGGGACGCCAACATTGTCTACAGTAGGGAGGAAACAAGATAGAAGTAGTTAGCTTTTGGCCCCTCTCAAAGAATGAAAGATATAAAAACATCATATTTTCATTTGGTTAAACAATCAGAAAGGAGAAAAATACATATGTAATTTTAAAGAAGCTTTTTCTATTCTCTCCTTCTTCTTACCCCCAAAAAATTGTTAAAAAGAAAAATATGTTCCAAATTAATGAATGAAATAGCCTCTGAATGATGGATTTGAAAATGTATTGCATTCATTTCATAAAAAAAGGTCTCATAGTAGAAAATAAATTTGTTCAATACCAAGGTTTTCAATTATTATCAAATAAAACATTTGAGTCATGTCTTTCACTATTAAAGTCAAGGAAGGCATCAGTGTTGCGATTCATAGCGAGAATAGCAGATTCACGACGGCTGGCTTTATTCAAATTTATCATTGAGCATTCAAAAACAATGTCCAAAGCAAATTTTCTATTTCTTATTATAGAAATCAGTGCAAACAAACCATCATGACTTTTAAAGGCTCAACTATTCCTATAAATACCCACTCCATGCCTGTTTTAATTTTACTATTCCTTGAAGAGTTAACCCTTATTTTGGTTACTAACAGCATGCTGGTCTAGAACATCAAGAGGCACATAGTGAGCGCTCAAAACTATTTCTTGAATAAAATTTATTTTTATATTAGAAATTCATATTTTGACTTTTAGTATCTGAAAACATATGTTTTATCTGTACATAATGTGTCTCTTGGCTCAGTTATGATTATCTACTTGTCTGTTTCACTAAGTTCTAACCAATAATGCACAAAAGTTAGATGCAACAAAGAGAGGGAGAGTATGGAAGAGTTTGCATATTATTCCTCAAGTAACATACACCAATGATAAAACACCATGAAACTTTACTTTTTCTATTAATTTAATGTATCAAATTTTATATCAGGCAAATTATTTACTGGACTTTTAAAAAGTTAATTTCAATCAAGTTGCATGATTGTAGGATATAAATACCACTCATTTCATCCTCATGTGCCCTACCAAGTTACTTTCCAACTTTCATTGCACTTTCTCTTTCTTTGTTTCTGTTTGGTCCCTTTGACTCATATAACCTTAGATCATGTTTCATTTAGTTTTAAAAAACCCCTCTCTCCTCTAATGACTTAAAGATCTTGTGGATATCAACATACTCCACCAAACTTACCAATAGTTGACTTATTTGCCACTGGTGATTCAACAGTGTGTTATTATAACAACAATATTGGTTGTACATGGAGGCATGACAAAGGTAAAATATTTAAAAAGCATTTTTTTGTATTATGAGAGCTCTTCAAATGCATATTCACATGGCCATTTCACCCTTTGCCCCATTGCATGGATGTTTGGGGAATTAAAAAAAAATAGCAAAAAGCAGCAGAGATAAATTTATGTGGTTTCCAGGGGAGAGGCACTTCACAGACGCACTGGGCTTGGAAGTTATTCATTCTTACCAAAAGCACAAGGCCAAAGTAAATTGTTCCTTCTAGTATATGACAGTAAAGTTACAATTGAAATGTGAGGATGTGATGGTCAAGGTAGGAAAGGTAGATGGCACTTGGTTCTTAACTTTTACAGATCTCATATCAATCACTCACTGTATCAAAGAATCTCAGACTCATGATGATAGAAACCAAAGTTTTTGGGTTTTTTTTAAGATAAGTACATTTTTGTGATTTGTGTAATTTATATAACTTATGTGATTTTTGTTAATGACTCAATAATAGCTGTGTAAATTCTGTCATACCTAGTTTACCTATGTGTACTATTATTACCAATTTATGTTTTATAATTCGAGAATCATTGTCAAGAGATACATTATGGGGGCCGGCCCTGTGGCCGAGTGGTTGTTTGTGCACTCTGCTTTGGTGGCTGGGGGTTTGCAGGTTTGGATCCTGGGCAGGGACCTATATACCACTCATCAGCCTGTTGCGGCAGCGTCCTACATAGAACTAGAATCACCTACAACTATGATATACAACTATTTACTGGGGCTTTGGGAAGAAAAAAAAAGGAGGAAGATGGCAACAAATGTTAGCTCAGGGCCAACAGTCTCCACCAAAAAGCATGTTTAAAAAGGAAAAAGAGATATATTATGAGTACTAAGGACTGAATATCCTAGATTACACTTTGATTAGGCCAAGTGATCAAATAACAAGCAAAGCTTTGACAAGGAGATTTTAATGGGATCAGAACAAGCGTTAATTCAAACTGGGGAAATGGAGGCCATCACAGATTGAGGCAGTGCACCAAAAGTAAGTGTGAAAGATTAAAAGACTGATTTGGGCTTTCCTAACTAGAGACAACTGTCTTCAAATTTGTAGTCCAAATATAAAGAGAAAGATAGATAAAGTAGGAACATTAATAGTTATAACACAGCAGTAACTGTAACAGCAGGAATCTGATACTTCTAAGGGCACAGAGAATCTGGGTGCATTCTCTACTCACGGTCTTTCTGGAAATATTATGGGAAGAAGACAGCTGACAAGATGGGGACAGGTGGAACCTGAGGAGACCAGAACAAGGACAAAGACTGTCTCCTCCACTCAGTGACAGACTTTATGGAGCTTCAGAATGTATAACAGGCAGTTCAATGACAGTTGCATCTATGAATGTCTTTTGAGTTAAAATTTAGCTTTAGTAAGACTATACACACCTCTCTACTGTTGATTTTTTTATCTATGTTTTTGCCAAGTAATGCTTTAAAAATCTGCAGTTATGAATCAGAATATAACAATTGAACTCAGATGGATTCAGCTGGTTACATAGTAATGACATCGCTTTACTTGCATGTTCAGGCTGCAGTCATGGGCAGCTATTATGGCTGGAATAGGCAGTTTTGAGGTGCAGGCCTTAAGACATCTCCTGTCTTATGTTTCTAGAGATGTATGCACACAGAGCAGCTTTGTTAGTCTATTTTTTTGCACAAATGTGAGTTATTTCATGAGAGAACCACAGTACACACACACACACATACACTCACACAAGCTTGTCAACATCACTACTCATGAAGATGAAAACATTTCTTCTCCCTCTTTGTTTATGCTGCTCTTCAAAAGAGAAAAAAAACCATGCAGGATAAAGTAGCATTGTTTGTCAATCTCTTTCGAGATTTGGATTCAGTCCAGAAAACCCAGGAGGAAGTTCAAGTCAGCCACAGCTAATCTGCAGAAAATCCACCCCAGTGACTTCCCCCACCCTCATCACTGCTGATCTTTTCATGTATTCTTTATAAAGAATCCATTGAACTTTAATTAATATGAAAAATTCAGGTTTTCATCTGATTTGAATGTGACTGACATCATGCTGCTGCTAAAAGCGGAACAAAGGACAAGCATGGTGAAAATAAAACTTAAAACCTGGTGCCTGTCACCGTTTTATTTTCTCACCGACAAATCATCTCCAGCATTTCCATGATGCATGACAGAAAGACATCAATAGTATTTTCCAGGAATCTTGATGTCCATACCTATAAACAAGGACACACTTGAAAAACATCTATAGACAGGAAAGGACATAATTCATATCTGTCAAATGAATCAGCTGTCTCTAGTTCCAAAAGTCCAAGTTAAAAATGACTGAAGTTCCACAGTTACAGGTATATGATTCTAAAAGGGTCAATGGAGTAAATGGGAGGAAAAAGTCTTTAGAAGTGAAACCACACACCCCTACATCCATCTGTTGTTTGCACACATGCAGCTTTCTCCTCGTGTCAGGGAATTGTTCAAAGTAGGCACAAATGTGTCTTTGGAAGGGAGCTGAGTAGCACAGGGCACCTTCCTCTCAGCTCCTGGCCACTAGCTTCTGCTGGCCGTGGACAAGGCCACTCTCCTGTTTATGTCTTCTGCTTATACAGGTGCCTGGTACATGTGTCCTGATGTTGCACAGCTGCTTTACAGGGACTGACTGTGGCCCTACATCCTGCTTCCTCCACAGAACGTGGTCTACCGTCACAGCAATGTACAAAGGCCTAAAAAGTGACTACAAGAGTAAAACCAACACATTTCTTTCATCAATAAAATGTCTTGGGCATTGTGTTTCAAAAATTCACAGTCGACTGTTAAACAAGTGTTGAACCTCTCTCCCTTTCTCAGCCAACATGGCGCGCGTGGTTGGCCCCCATGGTTGGCCCCCGGGTCTTCTCACAAGACTTCCAGGATCAAGCAATTCCTGACCAAGAAACAAAAGCAGAAACATTCCATTTCCCCATGGACTTGAATGAAAACTGGTGACAAAATCAAGTACAACTCCAAAGGAGACATTGGAAAAGAACCAATATATATCTACAAGGAATCCCACATGTGATAGCTCATGTATTTATGCTGTATCAAAATCACTAACATGTTATCATATCAAACTGAAAAAGTCACCATAATCTGGACAGTTGGACACAGTTTATTGGGAAAATAATGATCTTTTTCTTTGTTTTTATGCCTCTTTGCTAACAGCTTGGTTCAGTAATAAATATGTGTGATCCTTTGTTTGAAAAAAAAGATTCAAAATTAGGACTTTGTTCCAATTTTGTCTATCAGCCTTGGTCAAATAGTTCTATGTACATCCACTTCTATTTCCCAGTACTGCAGATTTGGAATAAGATAGGTCATCTTTTACAATATAGATGTGATTATATATCATTTGAATTCTTAAAGACTCTAAGGTAAAAAAATCTGATATTGTGAATCTCATAAAACCATCTGAAATTCTGGTCAGTTTATTTAAAATCTGAAGCATCTTAACTTACTTTCAGTTCAATAACAGTTTTTTTCCTTATTTCCCTGTAACCTCTGATAAGTAGACAGATGCTTTTCCATACGTGTGCACACATATACAAACATGTATATGCACATATAAAACTTTAAAAAGTCATAGTATAAATAAGCAGCATTGAAATAGTTTGATTTTAATATAATCCTGTGTAAAGGAATATGGTTCCAGAATGGGGTTAAAGGACAGCTGATGTCCATCTTTGTTGATGATTAGCTCGGGTCTTGGATTAAAAAGTTATAGAGTGATTCTGCCCATTTCCTAGATTTTTTGCATACTTGTTTTGGTAAATTCTGTGGACATTTAAGTGTGGTTGGTTTAACCCTGTATTTCTATCAAAGCATTCAAGACCTTCAAGAACATGGGATAGTTTGGAAGGCTGGGGTTGGTAGACAATTCTTTGTCAGCCTCTGACATTTCTGCATATCTTATAGATAGAGGCACTATCTGCTTTGGTTCTGGATTATCTACTCAAGGATGTTTGCATGGTGAATAGCTTTAGAAAATAAGGATGGTGTCTCTCTCCAGAGCAAAGGGCAGGTATATTTACTGTATAGTATAATAAAGTTAATGTCTCTTACTGGGGCAAACATCAAGCAGGCTTATTGCCCAATATAAAAGATTTGTGTTCTTAAACTCAGGGTTTTTTCTCTATAATGCAATGCACTATGTGTACAGTAATTACCTGGCTCTTTTTATGTTGCCCTGTGGGAATTAGGGCAACTGGCACAAGTGGGGAACTGGCACAAGAAATGCTGATGCTCTGACTCTGCTATTACTGTGAGTAACAAATTTTCCTTTGTTTCTGATCCAGGAATCTTGTGTCTCATGCCAGCATCCTTGAAACTGCGTCAGGCTAACTTACTCACTTGCAAGCAGAGTAAAATCTCAGACTTTTCACTGTTCTTTACAGCTGAGTATTCGGCCTGGTAGGAATGCTGATTTTGTACTTATTATGGTCCCACTCCTATGAAGGTCAGATAACAGAAATATTTTCTTTGGACTGATGCATCAGTAAGCCTATGCTATAGAACACGAATTGGCAACCTGCTGCCCATCCGTAGGCTAAATATGGCTTACCACCTGTTTCTGTAAACAAAGTTTAATTTGAACACAGCCATGCACATCACTTACATCTATGGCAGCTTTCATGCTACAACAGCAGAGTTGAGTAGTTGCAACAGAAACCGTATGGCCTGCAATGACTAAAATATTTACTATCTGACTCTTTGACATTTGTTATAGACCAAAGAAGGCAACCAAAAATTGAGGTCATCATCAATTGATTTAGGAATATTTGGCATAGAGAGATGGAAATAAGATAGATTTTGCATGACAGGATGAAAGAGAGCTTAACAGCTAACAGATAAACTCACTGACTGTATATACTACACTTTTGCAATGTATTCAACAAATATGTAAGCCACAATCACAGATCCAGATCCTTCAGGACTCAGTTCATCCTCTCTCTAAGAAGCTGACCCTGATTCTATATTTGGAAATTTATTTTTTCTCCTCAGAGCTCCCATAGCAGTTTGTCTAAACATCTTCTATAACCAATTTTCTACCTTATGTAATATTTACATACACATGATTTCTCCTACTAGACTATACACTTCTTAGGGTGGAACCCATATCTGTAAATAGATTAACACTGTTATTTCCTTGATCCAATTTACTAGATAATGATCCACCTTTAGGGACCTAGAGATTGATTTGAGTAAATCCTTTTTTAAAAGTAGGAACCATTAAAGTGGGATTTTTTCTCCTATAATTCTAAATAGCAAATTATGCCCTTAAATTAAAAAATTAAACATGTTCTAATGCTCTATCTTTGCAGAAGACTTCCATTTCTAATTATACTTCTTAAAGTTTAATTGCATTTCCTTAGTTGGTGTCAACTTAATAAAGGAGGAGGGTGACAGAGAATAGAACCATTCCTGTTGGCAGGGGAAAGCATGAATACATATTGGTTTTTCTTGAGAAGGTGACGTTGGACAAGATACAGAAGGAGACATTGCTCTGAGATAGACATAACCAACTCTTGGAAATAGAGAAAGAGGTTGAGCCAATCAGTTCATTTCAAATTATGTGTTACATAGTCATGGTAGCAGGATTCAGGTAGGTATGAGTAGAGTGCCAAAGCACTGTGGGATCAATACACAGAAGAAGATTTTCAGAGAAGGAAGATTCATCAATGTTTTGGGGGTTATTGAGCTGATCATTACCCTCATTCTACAGATGAGGACAACTTGACTTAAACAAGTCAAGTGATGCTTAATGTCACACAACTAGAAAGTGATGAGTGAAGTTTAATTCAAGTTCAAACCATACAGAGCACTAATTTTTAGTAAATATATTCCACTGCCTTCAGATGGGCAAAGCTGCTTCCCACTCAGCCATACTGCTCCTATGAAAGAAAGCCTTAAACTATGGATATACATCTACAGCTCTACTGGAAAAACCTCATTAAGATGGGGAGTTGAAAGGAAGGGGTTGATCTACACAGTTTCAGATATGATTTACATCTGAAGCTCATTTAGTCCCTTCTATTTTCATTCAACCATGAGGGAGTGGTTATTCTTGTTCCCCAGCCAACTCCATTTGCTAATAATGGCACCTCATATATTCACAGTTCAAATGTTCTAACTTCCAGCAATCTATTCCTGTACTGTTCACACTCGCAGGAAGAGAATTCTATTGCTATTGCAGGCCACACCATTAACGTATTTAACATCTAGAATAAGGAGAGGCAACCTTTGATCTAAATCTTTAAGATGTCTTAATAATAATTTTTCAGGCAAATCTCATTATTTCTCGATGGTCTCAGGATAGTCCAACTCCAAAGTAATTATGACATATACCAGCTGCTGGTCCAGAGCTCTAGGGTTTCAAACAAAGGTTGGAACCTCTTCAGAGAAACCAGAGTCTTGAAGGAGGACAAAAGGCATGGTGGGAGGAGAGTTTTCGGTAACAGGCACTCATCCTGGTTTAGTCTTTTCATTTTGAATCATTTAGTTTCATTGTGACCTCAACAAAAGATCTAACTGAAAGAAAAGTAAAAGTTTCATAGCCAACAGGATAGGAAGGTGAAAAAGTTTGAGCGGACAGAGAGAGAGAGAGAGAAACTAAAGCAGAAATTCAAGAAAATTGAAGAAGTATGGCTTTCATATAGAACAGAAATTAGAGGGTTTAAGGTGAAGTGAACTTGAGTCTCATGTGTTTGCACAGGCATAGACCTAAGAATAATCAGATGTTAGAAGTGTCCATATTGGATTACTGTTGAAACTCAGAATACATACCATAAAGCTGAAACTTGGTTTTTGAGTCTGGCAGCCAAAGCCTACCATCCACTTTGTGGAGAACAACCCCAAAGCTCAAGGAACAAGCTTGCATGTTTCTTCGTATCCTATAGTGACGAGGTTTGTTTTTGACTTTTTAGAGGATCCTTATCAGCCTCAAATTCTAATATAGTAAAACTATTTTCAAGGTAAAAGCAAAATGGATATGCACATTTTATAAGGCTTCTTGCATTTTAGGTTTAGATAAACAATGTGGTGTCAATGGGAAATCGGGGATGGTGTTTATTTCTGACAACCCTAACTAAACTACCAGTACTTAAGGTTCAGAACTATGTCTCAGTTTTTTTGTACCTCCCCTTCAAAAGTACTTATAACAGTCACTAGTATATCATAGGAGCTCATTAAATACTTATTAAATTGAATCAGTAGCACGATTTTTATAAGATTTATGGATGGATGCAGCTATGATTATAAATATTCATAAACCTATGGGCAAGATAAAAATGCCTCTGACTTTTTCCTAAATCTACTATTCTATATAATAGCCACAAGATAGACTCAATTAGTTGTATTTTTATTACTTTCATATGGTGTGGAATACCCCACTAGGAAGCCTCAACCAGGTCAACAAGAGGATGTCAGCTTTGACCATAAAATTGTCATTGGGTTGATGCCAATTCTTTTTTGAAAATGAACTGTAGAGTCATACATTTTGTTTGGAAGTTGGTGTAATTTATTTTATTAATCAGATCTTTCATATCTGAAACCAAATATCACCTTCCTCCTGAAACTGGCTCTTCCTGTGTGTTACATATTTCAGCAGGATCTCCCAGTTTACAAGGGTGAAATCGATGAGTCCTCTTAGCTGTCTACCTCTCCTTCACTGTTCACATCTATTCCGTTCTGAATTCTGTGGATTTCACCTTCATTGAGATTTTTGAATCTATTACCTCCTCTTCATTCCCTCTACCACCACTCTGATTTAGATCATTTAGTTCTGGTTTGGGCCACTGAAATAAATTTCCAATTGGCCTTCTTGGATATAGATTCTTCCCTCTCCAATAATAGTTCTGCTAGGTACGTCTTCTATATACACTCCTTTCCAAAAATAGTTTAGTGACTTCTGATTACCTAGTAAATAAAGTCCATTCTTCACATATTTTTCTTTTTTTGAGGAAGATTAGCCCTGAGCTGACATCTGCTGCCAATCTTCCTCTTTTTGCTGAGGAAGACGGGCCCTGAGCTAACATCCATGCCCATCTTCCTCTACTTTATATGTGGGAGGCCTGCCACAGCATGGCTTGACAAGCGGTGCCATGTCCGCACCTGGGATCAGGGCTGGCGAACCCTGGGCCGCCAAAGCAGAACGTGCACACTTAAGCTCTGCACCACCGGGCCGGCCCCATTCTTCACATATTTTTAAGAAAGTCTTTCTAAAAATTAGCCTTACCTCTTTCCAGTAACAAGCTCGGTAATTATGATCAAGACAATCACCTCTCAGAGTCCCATTTCCTCAACTTAAAAGTGAAGGGGTAAAACTGTTTCCATCTTGGCTTACTGCTCATAGGGTAAAATGTGTATTGCATATTAATTCAAATTTCTTTCTATTCCCAGACCATGATCTAAACCAGAGGGCTCCTAAATATTTTTAGTATACGGACATTTTATGAGATTTTGATGAAAGCTGGGGACCCTCTCCACAGAAGAATTACATACAGAATTTCATGGGATGAGCGTGTGGACCCTCAGAGAGTGTGTGGAATTACCCTATACTTTCTTCCTTTAACATCTTTTTTTACACCATTGTATGATCTACATTTTCCAACAGATCCCAGGTCACTTTTCGAGATCTACTTCAGATATGACATCCTCGTTCTTTAATTTCACTGGTTGGACATGAGTGACCCATTCTCTAACCCCCATAACATTTGCGTGCACCCTTCTCGGGGTACACATGACATTCCACATTGTATTTTAACCCTTTGTGTTCTACTCCAATTATTCTACTATATTGCAAGAGCCTTGCAAGAAAAACTGACGTCTTACTCCCTTTTGCTTCCTCCTGCGCCCTTCAGCCCACTTCTGTCGCCCTGATATAGACCTTGAACATTAAAGATATTCAGCAAACATCTATTAAGTCAATGAATAAATGAAGAGCTAGGGCAGAAGTTAAAAAGCTCTAATATAACTTTTCATTTACTTATGTGTTTATTTCTTCTTTAATAACAGTAACTTATAAAATATCCTAACAATAAATAACTGGAAATAAAAGGTGAAGTTAGGCCATCTGGCAGTAGAACAGCTGTAGAATTTCATGGAATATTTTTGAGACAGGCTAGATTTTGTCCTGATTACGTAGTAAAATAATGTTACTCCCTATGATAAGAAGGTCAACTTTCACAACCATGAGTTCTGTGTTACATTTACAATTCATAACGTTCAATCTTGGAGGAATAATTTTTTTTTAATTTGGAGAAAACAAAGCTCAGTTCCTCAAAGTAAGACTTTAAAGAGAAACTGTAGAACACTTTGCACAATCTCCAAATGCTTCCCAAGGTCGTGGTTTGTGTCCTAATGACTGAGTAAATAACCCTTTCTTACTATGCATTTATTCCTCCAAGGGAAATAGTCTCAACACATTCCTTCCTCTTATTCCCATTCTGGTCACCTAAAGGTTAAGTTCTCTGATTAAATGACAGTAATGGCCCTGATTTCTGGATCAATGGACCACCACTCCCCTTTGGAACTGGACACACCCCACCCTACAGAGACCCTCTATTTTGAGCTCCTCTAAATTAGCTTGTTAATATGTCCATGACTTTAGAAATCCAACATTCCATACTGAGTAGGAGTCTTAGCCCAAATCCCCAATCCTACATGGCTTTTAACAAGATGAAAATGGTATTCATGACATGACTCACACATGCAATCTCAAATACAGTCACTCCCTGCACCTATTCTTTGGACATACTAATAGAAATTTTTTAAAATGTATTTTCGTACTAAATCAATGTGATAGAATAATCTAGACACTCCCCTTTAAGTGGGGATGGGGTGGGAATGCCAATGAGCCATATTTGGAATAAAAAGAATCTAATCAGAGCTCCTACTTCTAATCCTGATGTCAAGGAAAAAGCCATTGGTGGATATGTTGTGGTTCTTTCAAGATAAGTCAGGCCCAGAGAAGAGTCAATGTTCCTTAGAACAACATTGTTGTAGTTTTTCATTTGGAGAAGATGGAGTGATGCGAACAGGAAGAATAGACTTGTCTCAAGTGAGACCAGTCTGTGCTGTCTCTGGCGAAATCAGAGACACCGCTGGCCTTGCTCCCTAGGTCAACTAAGGAATTACTCAGCATTGGCCTTGCTGTAGACTTGAACTGGACTTGTAAATCACAGAGGAGAACTCTGAACTCTGTAAAATAGAGACCTGAGGGGTGGAGGGAGGAGAAAGTGTCTTGGTGGAGAGGAGGAGCATTTATGAACACCCTTCTTTGGATCTAAGAAGGAAATACCTTTCTTAGAAAGCCCAACTCTGTATGATCCCCTTCTGAGGCTTGGTACAAAGGAATAAATAAGCTAAATATAGCTCCTTTAGCTAAAAAAGTGTAAAAAAATATTGTTATGGAATTATTGTGTCCCCCTAAAATTCATATGTTGAAATCCTAACCACAAATATGACGATTTAGGAGGTGAGGTCATTCGGAATTGATTAGGTCTTGAGGGTAGAGCCTTTATGAATGGGATCAGTGCCCTTATACAAGAGACCCCACAGAGCTCCCTGGTTCTTTCCACCAAAAGATACGGCGAGAAAATGACAGTCTGCAACCTGGAAGAGGGCCTCCACCAGAACCCAACCATGCTGGTAACCTGATCTCTGACTACCAGCCTCTAGAACTATGAGAAATAAATTTTTCCTTGTTATAAGCTACTCAATCTATGGCATTTTGTTATAGCAAACATAAACTAAGATGACTATATATGTACATAAAGTAATATATATGCATTAATATGACATAAATTATATATGCCCTACTCTAGTTATAGAGAGCTACTAGAGTGTTGACTGGAAAACTCTATGCCCTTCCATGGAGTTTGTTTTGTGTTTAGTCTGAGCAAGATTGGAACAGCAGGATATATCTGGGTAGAGAACGGTGACCATTTCCTATCTCTGTCATCTTGCATGGCCAGGACAGAAATGAAAACCCATTGCCCCTGCTCCCAATGAGTAAATAATTCCTAGGCAGGGTCACTGCAGGTGCTGGCAGCAGTAAAGAGAAGACTCAGTTCCTTCAGGTGAGGACTGCAAAATCAAATTATCTGGCAGAAAAGGAAGGGGCTTCCCAGGCCTAGGTTATATTGGTGGCTTTTTGGAACGACACAATGTGGTTTTCCATATAGGAGGAAATGTCCTTCACAGCACTGTCTACCCAGAGCTTGTGACTGTGATATATTCAACTTTCATACAACTCCTTACTTCATACAACAGGTACTGGCACTCCCACCCCTTTCTTTCAGAGAATTTAGTTATTAGGGAACATTTCAGGCTTTCTAATGGAGCTCTGAGTGAGAGAAGCTGTTTCTGGGAGGAAAGTCTGAGCTTCAGTGAAGATGGCAGTGTTGGGGCCGGCTCCATGGCCCAGTGGTTGAATTCGTGCACTCCGCTGCCACGGCCCAGGGTTTGGATCCTGAGCGTGGACATCGCACCGCTCGTGAGGCCACGTTGAGGTGGCGTCCCACATCCCACAACTAGAAGGACCTGCAACTAAGATATACAACTATGTACTGGGGGGATTTGGAGAGATAAAGCAGAAAAAAAAAAAAAGATGGCAATGTTTTTTTTTTTTTTTTTTTTTTTTTTTTTTTACCAGACTGAGTCTTGGCCCTGTGGGGTACAGGGGGATAAAGTGGGAACAAGGTCCAGTTTGTATTCTCCTCTCCTGAAAAGTGAGGGCCCCTAACCGAAACGCCTAAGGACGAGGGTCTGGACCTGGCTTAATCACAGGCGATTGTGTTCTGTGGCATTTGCTTATAGTCAGAGGCAAGTTCCTCTCCTCACAAAATGTTCATATCCTCGTACTTCCTCTCCCAGGCACAGTGGAGCACAGCCTGACATTCAGGGAACAAAGAAGTTAGGGACCTTCACTCAGGCAGCCGCATATTTGTTTATTCAAGAGGATTGAGGAGGTTTAGCCATTTGGGCCCCATTCAACTATCAAGTAATCATGACCAAGAAAGACCTTTTTCCCCACTTGTATTCCAGGAACTGATAAGCTCCTTGGGGTCAAGTATGATGATTAGAAACTGTCAGGGGTAGGAAGGGCAGTGGACCTGTGCCAGGTGTTCAGAACCCCCAGTTGCCCAGGATAGCTGGGAGCAGCCTCCTGGCCTAGTTGACATTTTGTGACATTTTCACTTAGCTGAAGGGTTGCCTAGGTTTAAAGAGATGTAGCGCCTGAATGAACCATTATTATAGGTTGACTTGTGCTGAAATTTGCATGAAGCCATCCAGTATTTAGTTGTCTGGTTAAAAACAAATAAAAGAAATCAAATGTAAATATTCTTTTTTTCTTTGGCTATTTAAAATTGTCTTTCTTTCAACAAGATGCTCTGAAATTGGAACTCAGCATTACTGAAAACTTGAAGGCTGGAAAAAGAGACAATATGTTTTTCTAAAACTGCCATAAATGTGTCTTAATGATCTGTGGGCAGAGTGGCCATCTGTCTTACAGGCTGACTCTTGGATCTGACAGAAGTTACTTTGACAGATCTTCATGGTCAAGCAATGTAACACAAGGTACCCACTTATTTTCTTTAGATTAACTCTGGATTTTGGCAAAGTAATCTAAAGGTGAGTACTTAAGACTGGGATATTAATTATTTTGTTTATTATTGTAAAAGTGTGCTCCATCGTGGGGATGGTGCAGTGGTTATCACAACAGAAGAAAAAATAATGTGGGAAGAATTTCTAGTTTTCCATCTTTGTGGGAATGAACTTACCTCTTCCCTCTCCCCAGAAGCATATACAGAGATCTCTATTGTTTGAATTTCCAAGCGTCTTAAGGAACACGTTATGTACCAGAAGAGGGGCCTGCTGATACTATCCCTGTACTTTTGAATCAGCTGCTTCCATATTTACTGTATCTCTGTGAAGAGTGAAATGAATATAAGAGCCCATGAAATACAACATTGATACCATCGAATACTCTGCCTCATCCAACTCTCCCTAGCACAGAACAATTGTTTTCTCTTTTGAGCAGCTATAAGCCCTCATTTGGCACTTTGCATTTGAATCTTTTTATTTGCATGCACTCTCTTAGCAACCAGATTATGATTGAGCTCAATCCAATCCCATTCAGCTTAAAATATTATTCTTTACCTATTTCATGTCAGGGACTGTGCGAGGGGCTGGTGATAAATATCCAAGACATGGTCCCTGGCTTGTAGTAAATAATTTAATATATAGATGAAGAGGCTGGCTTGCAATCCAAGTATAGTGGGATAAGTGCAACCACGGAAGTGTGGTGAAAGGAGCAGATAGCAGGGCAGGAAGGTACAGGGCTGAAGGCAGAGGTGTCAGGAAATGGTCCTTAGAGATGTGACAGCTGTGATGGGCTCAAGGATGAGCTGACGTTCCTTAGGCAGGGGTGGGAGAAACAAAGGAAAGGAAACTTGTGTATCAGGCAGAGGGAAGCACGTGAAAAGGCATGGAACATGTGCTATTTGACCCATTTGGGGAAATGAAAGTGGTTCAGCACCAATAGAGCATAAAATTTAAAATAATGGAGATCAGCAGGAGATGATACTTGAACTCAGGTGATTAAGGGTTTTTTACGTTATGCTATAGAGCTTGGATTTTATACTAAGGTCAAAGGAAGTTATGTAAGGGTCTTTACAGGTTAGCGACAGAAATTATTATTTTTTGGTAAAGTGTGGAGAATGGGTTGGAAGAGGATAAGGATGAAGGTGTATGTTGTGGAATGAATGTTTGTGTCCACTGAAAATTCATATGTTCAATCCTAACCCCCAATGTGATGGTATGAGGAAGTGGGGCCTTTGGGAGGTGATTAGGTCATTAGGGTGGAGCTCTCATGAATTGGATTAATGACTTTATAAAAGAGATTTCAAAGAGCTCTCTCACCCCTTCTGTCATGTGAAGACACAGCAAGAAGATGTCTATGAACCCGGAAGAGGGTCCTCATTAGACAAAGAATCTGCTGCTGCCTTGATCTTGGACTTCCTAGTCCCTAGATTTGTGAAGAAACAAATGTTTGTTATTTAAGCAATTCAGTCTATGGTGTTTTGTTATGACTGCCTGAATGAGTTAAGACAATGTATATTTGCAGTAAATTCAATAAGAAATGACTAAGAAGGCAGCAATTGGCATAAAAAAGAACTATTTAGGTGACATAGCCTAAAGAACTTGGTGAACAAGAGGGGTGGGGATGGGGAAGTATCTAGAATCATTCCCAAGTTTCTACCTTGGGTATCTTGGTAAATGCTGGTGCTGATACCAAGCAAGGGCTTGATCTACTCACCATGAGACAAAAGACAATCTGTCAAGAGGCAAGGTGGTGGAGAAAGAAAATTTTATTTAAGCAATGAGCTAGCTAATCAGAAGATGGTGGACTATCATCCTAAAAAAAATCTTAAAGGGGAACTGATTTGGAAATGACTTATATAAGGCAACTGGGGTTGCAGAGGGGGCTCAGGAGTGTCAGGTGTTGAATGACTGCAGACCACTGGGCACATCACCATAGACACAAGTTTCAGATCTGCCAAATGTGACATTCCTGTGGAATCTAAGAAAACATTAGTTACTTTCTTATCAGGGAGAGAAGGAACAGTTTGGGCAGAGGACTTAAATTCTCTGCTAACAAGAATGACCACGAGAGAGTCATATTCTCTCCTGGTTACTGACTAGTTACTGATGAGCTTGCCTACATGCAGTTTCAAGTGTTTTTCCGAAGCACACTGTGAAAATAAGATGGGGGTGGGTGGTTTAGACATGGGAGTCTGTCATGCTAACTTGGTCATAGCACTACTAAGACGGAAAGAACAGAATTGTGAGGTAGAGAAGCTTTATGGAAAGGAAAATAAGAAGTTGGTTGTGGGATTTTTAAGTTAAAGTTTTGCACATTTCTACTGGTTGGGACAATCTGAGGCAACTAGCCAGTAGGCAACCAAAATGTAGGTGTGGAGCTCCAGGAAGAAGGCTGGGTGTGTGTCTCACCCTCTGTGTCCGCTGGCTCTGCCACCTGGCCCTGGCACTGCAGCTATTCATTCCAGGTCTGCGATGATGGTAGTAATTATGGTCCTAATGAAGATGAATCTTTAATCAGATGTGTACTTTATCAGCATCTGACATAGTTTAGGTAAGGCTGAAGTTTTCCTGAGGTTGGACTTAAGACAATTTGGATGGCTCCATTAAATTCTTTGCCCTCTCTGTGGTGTCATTCCCTTTGATGTGTCCTTTGAAGCAGGAGACTTTAACTAGAGTCTTCTGGGAAACACAGGGGGCCACAAAGTGATCTGACGCTGCCCACAGGGTACCATAGCTCCAGCTGTTGCCATGAGAAAAACAGCTGTCTCTAGAGTGTAAGGATGGCATATTCTCTCAAGATTGAAGGAAAGAAAATATTGCTTTAAACATCATCATCCACTGACATTAATCATCTTTTGCCTCAGGCATTCTACCTGGTGCTGGGTTAGAGTTATTTACTTTTTTCTCTATTCCAGCAGACCAGTGATCCATCCAGTTCAAAACTGAAAACTTCCAATAAAGTATTTGTATGTGCTGAAAATAAAAGTGTTAATCTGTTGGGATAAACATAGAAAATTGATTCAAATTGCTCTGAATGTTCAACTGCGTTTCAGAAGACTGTCCCTTCAGGTAAACAATCAGTTGACTTTTCCATATTAGATAGTTTCGTCAGGTTTAATGGGGTATCTAGAATTGCTTTTCAGTCAATTGGCTATCAAAATAAAAAAAAAAAGGCTTTAGCCAAAATATCTTTTGTCTCATTGCACACTAGTTGGCTACTCATGGAGCTAATATTGCACTAAGCTTAATGGCTTGGGGGCAAATGATGAAAGCAATGACATCCAGAGGTATGGCCATGGCCACAGTTTGGCTTAGCCCTAAATCTTCCATCAGCCTAAACCAGGTGGGCAGTGAGGGGTGGGGAAAGCAGAAGTCAGTTGTCAAAGGCAGAGATGAAAGGTGGAAGACAAACAAGGCAAACCAGAAACACAGGGGAGATGGGAAGAGCCGGGTATAGAGGGAAAAGGGGCAATGAAAAGCAACTCCCTTTCCTTGGTCGCCCATGGTCCTTAACTGCTTTTGTCACCTGTGCTTATTTCCTTTTGTTGTTGGGGATTCTTGTTTATTTTTGTCCTACCTATTCCCTGCTTTCTTTGGGCTATTTTTCATTCTATAGAAAATGACAATTAAAACTTATTTTACATAGTAAGTGCATTTGTTTAAGTTGTTATGTATTTATTGAATGCTTCTCAAGTTTTAAGCCACTGGGTAAGATCAGGCACTATGGGGATTCAAATAGATAGCATGCATTGTCTCTCCTGGATGGGATTTGTAATCTGGTTTGGAAGATGGAACATACACATAAATAACTACATTGCAAAGCAGAATGGACAGGGTTAAATGCCTGAAAAGTACAATGGGAGCTCAGAAGTAGAAGGAGTTACTCCTAGAGGAAAACCAGAAAAGATTGCAATGAAGTGGCAACATTTTTAGCTGAGCAGTGAATTATGGTTAGCATTACAGTAGGCAGAGGCACACAAGGAAATGCATGAACAAAGACTCAGCATGGCAAAACAAACAGCAGATCCAAAGAGATCCTGACAAAATTATTTGGGTAGAATTTGATAATCTTAAAACCTTTTTAAAATTTTTTTGCACAAGAATTTAATTTTATCATTCCCATTATTTTCCCAGAAAACACTAAGACCCTCCATTAAAACTCTACAAATGTAGTTATTATATGAATCCCAGCAAACATTACTTCCAAATATTTTTTAAGCTCTGTAAATAAAATATATACTCAAGTCATATTTGATTGACTTTGGGTAGTTACAGTCGAAGGTTTACACCCTCTGTCACATAAGTTGGGACTTTATTATGCATAATTCCTCCATTGTTTATAGAGGAAACTACTATAATGGCAACACAATATTTTTGCATTAGGAACCCACCAAAGTGAAAAATCACTTTATTTAAAAATAACTTTATTCTAGACAAATTGTAGATTATTATTTTTGTGTGTGAAACTGAGGGACAGAGCAGAGATAATAAATATATATCCGCGTCTACCATTCCATAAGTATACTGACCATTTGGATATCCCTTTTCATGAAGTACCTGTTCAATGTTTTGCCCATGTGTATACTGGGTTGCCTCTCATCTTCTTATCATTTTGTGAGTGCTTCATATGTTCTGTATATGAATCCTTTATAAAGCATATGTATTGCAAGCATGGGCAATTCTTATTTATGAGGTTATGTTCTCTAAAGTCCCCTTGAACACCAATTAGTGAATACTGAACCATTGCTCTTAGTTGAAACACAGGTTTAGGTTCCTGCAAGCCTCTGGTCACAACATTTTTGTCAATTATTCAATACATCGCCTTATTTTATGTGCTTTCTGTTTAAGGACACCTCATTCGCTACATACGGTTGACTCTTCAACACTGAACTGACAGCCAACAGTATTATGAGTCCTTATACGCCTTTGAAGCTTATCTAACACACACGTTTTCCAGAAGGCACAGAACAGCCTTCTTGTACTTAGGAACATCAAATAGCACTTAAGCAGTATGCTTGGGGGCCATTTGGAACAAGGAAGTCACCAAAAACCCACAAAAATGCAAAAAAAATGTAGTACCAAATATACTGTGAAGAGGGCACTTATGTAAAATATGAAAGCTGACACAAGAAGGCAGAGGGTCATTTTGCTAGACACCAGTTGGGGATGTGCACGTTGGGTGACTCAAACTTTTTGCCATTCTGCACGTCTGTGAATGACCATGAAAGCACTATGAATATTGATTTTGAGATCACACATAAATTTTAGTAAGTAGGCAAATTAAAAAGAAGGTAAAAAAGGGAAGAAAATGAATATATTGAACAGGTGGGGAGAAAAGAAAGCACAAATAAATGCAAATATATCATTAATTATATTAAGTGGGAATGGATTGAATGCTCTAATTAAAGAAAAGCAAAGATTCCTCAAGCTGGAAAACAAAACAACAATAAATAAAATCTAACTACGTGCTTTTTACCAGAGATATATCTAAAATATACAGAAAGGTCGAATAGAAAGTGTGGAGAAAGACATACTAGATTAATTCTTTCCTAAAGAACTTTGCTGTAGGCCAACACATTATTAGGCATAAAAGGATTAGTTCATAGTGAAAAAAGGTCAATTTTACCAGAAAACTATAATTTTGAAATGTAGGCATCTAATTTACAGACTCTATATATGAAAGCAAAATAGACAGGACTACAAGGATAAAAAGAGGAACTCACAGTCATAATCAGAGATTTTAATACAACTCTCTTAGTAACTGATAGAACAAGCAGACAAAAATAAGCAAGAACACAGAAAATTTGAACATGATGATTATCAAACTTGATCTAGTGGCTTCTACAGAGTTCTGCACTCTAAAGCTGCAGAATACACCTTCTTTTCAAGTATACATAAAAGAGCTACGTAATCTGATCATATGCTGGGCTATAAAGCAAGTTTCAACACATTTCAAAGGAATTAAATAAGACAGAACATATTTTCCGACCTCAATGCAATTAAGTAGAGATCTAAAAGATAACAGAAAAATCTTATGTTAGGAAATTGAGATACATGCATAAGTAACTCACGAGTCATAGAAAAATTCATACTGGAAATTAGGAAATATTTTGAAATTAGCAGTAATAAAGTGCCACTTATAAAGCTTTTAGAGACATAAATGTTTTCATTAGGAAAAGAAAAGACTAAAAATGACCAATCTGGGGCCGGCCTGGTGGTGCAGTGTTTAAGTGTGCACATTCCGCTTTGGCAGCCTGGGGCTCACCAATTCGGATCCCAGGTTCAGACATGGCACTGCATGGCAAGCCATGCTGTGGTAGGCGTCCCACATATAATGTAGAGGAAGATGGCCATGGATGTTAGCTCAGGGCCAGTCTTCCTCAGCAAAAAGAGGAGGATTGGCAGCAGTTAGCTCAGGGCTAATCTTCCTCAAAAAAAAAAAAAAAAAAAAGACCGATCTAAGTCTCAATCTCAAGAGGGTAGAAAAAGAATAGCAAAATGAGTCCAAAGTAAGTGAAACAAACAAAAAAATTGAAGGCAAGGATAGAAACTGATAAAAGAAGATCAATAGCAAAAAACTTCTTTCTTTGAAAAGAAAGGAAAAAAACCTAGAAGGAACAAGGTGGAAATAAAGGACAAAAGCACTCTCTATAGATGTTGAAATCATTGAAAAGATTATGAGATTATATAATAAATAATCATATGCTAGTACATTTGAAAATTAGGTGAATTGGACCATTTTCTAGAAAAATAGAACTTCAATCGGATGAAATAATGTGGAGGTCATTGGTCATATTGATAAGAGCAGTTTTAGTGGAGTGGTGAGAAATCCTAATTAAAAGGAGTTTATGGGCGATTAGAAGGAGGGGAATTGGAGTTAAAGCAGTGCTTTTGAATAATTTTGTGGCATAGGGAAATAGAGAACTGGAGTGGTAGCTAGAGGGAGAAATGAGGTCAAGAGAAGTTATTTTTTAAGATGGCAGAAATGGTATCACCTTTGTATACTGATAGGAGTAATCTGGTAGAGATCTAACAGAGAAGAATAGAATTCCTGGAGAGATGACCTTGAGGAGGCAAAGAGAGCACAAAATGGGCAGGATTGGCTTCAGATAGGCATATGGACTGTTCATCAACAGCCACATATAAGGTGGACTGATGCAGACGTTGGTAACGGAGTAGATGTGCTGTTTGGAATCTATGGAAATTCTCCTCTGATTACATGTTAATAGGCAGGAAAACTAAATAGTGTATAATGGAAAGTCACTCCAAACCTTTCTATAACTTACGTATGATTTAAGGTAAAATCCTTGTAGAGTTTTGGTGGAATTTGACACCATCTAATCCTAAATTTACTTAACAAAACAAATACCAGCCAATTTTGAAGAAGATACGGGTGTATGTGGGGTGGGGTGGGGGGTTACTCCCACAGATCAATATTTATTTTAAATCTTTAGCAATTAAGATAGTTTGGTATTAGCAAAGAAGTAGAAAGTAGACAAATGATACTCAGTGGAGAGCCCAGCAAAGGACCCAAGTATGTATGGGAACTTAATATGAGAGAAGTACTATTGCGCATTACTGGGAAAAGAAAGTCGTTTAATAAATGATTTGGGATAAACGGTTACCTGGATAAAAAATCTTAAGCAGGTCCCCACGCCACAGCACACAGAAAAATAAATGCCACATGGATCAAAGATCTAAATGTAAAAATTTAAAATTTAAGACTTACAGAAGAAATAGAGATATACCTATTCTCCAAAGTCTTCATATGTATGCATGCTTTTTCCAGCAAATTTCTCACTCTCCAAGCTTTTATTACACAGGCCCTATATTGATTTGAGTGAGGTAGTATCTCTCACTATGGTCTTGTTGATGAAAAATAGTAATCAGTTGTTAATTGCTAAGAAAAATACTAGGATTTATGATGGCATTCTCTAATAATCTTTCTGCTCCTATGTAAGTTTCCTTCAGGTTGATTTTTTTCTGAAAAAAGAACATACGTATTTTATTTATTCTGCATATGCTACGTAATCATGTGTATCTAGATCTGATGTATGATAGAGTTTCAATTATAAACATGTTTTATAAATATTTGATGGGTGCTTATATCGGCTGCTTTAGCACTCATGTGGGTCAAAAGAATGGGGTACTCTTTTGTACTAAAATTCACTCACCGAACTTTCCTTTCCCCTGTTCAGCCTTTCTTTTTTGCCTGCCTTTGGTCCATACCTAGGCAGGGTCCACACCCCACAGAGCTGATCCAAGCCTGGCGAGTCTTTGAAATCAATGGAAGCTCTGCAGGGGAGTAGGGGAAGCTGAAAAATGAGACCTTTGTAATTCTTGCCTCTGCATTTTGCAGCATTTGTCAAAATTTTTCCAATAGAGATCCAAACACTTCGCTTTGAATTTTGTGAGCTCCTTAGATCTGTGCCATAGACATCCTTCTTAAAGTTCTTCCAGCCAGATAATGATCTCCTGAGACACCCACCTGCTCCAGGGCCACCCATGCCTCAGTGGGACTTGTTGGAATGTGCTGTGTGCTTGATCTTTATTTCTGAGACTGAAGTTCCAGCTAAGAAATATTAAGGAAATCTAATGAGCATGAGAAGCACACATCATCTTCCATATATGCGACTTTTTTCTTCTACATAATTCCAATCCAAAATTGGCTCACTCAAGGAGAAAAGTGTTAAGTTTAAGCAAAAACAGTAAGATTAGGCTCTATGATTACTCATCTTAGCCATGGTTCATGTGGCCAGTCAGCTTATTTACCCTTTCAATCCTTCTCCTTGGTTGCCCTCAATATCCTAGCTGAATGATTCTTTAAAGTTGTTTTGTCTGTTTTTAAGTCCTTAATAGGCTACCTACAAGGTGGTCAGTAAAACGCCATGAGTGTAGAGCCAGGTGTTGGGTCAATCAAAGCCAGGATACATTATAGTGTCAAGAGGGTGAATATGAATCCTCACATAAAAGCAATCCAAAAGAGGTCATGCCACCACACTGGGGACAAAGTTTTGGGGGAGGCAATTCAGTTATTAGGAATAATAGCAACAAACAACAGTTGATCATTCAGGGGAAGGGACATAGGGAGCTAGAGGCTGGAAGTATTGAGAGTTAAGCACGGACCCTTCAAACATGGTAGAGAGGGAGGTATCTATGAGTTTTTATACTTGGGGGCAGTTATTTGTGCCTTGTCCTTCTCCATCAGACACATAGGTTAACCCTTATTTACACAGTTTATGTTCTCTCTTATGAAATTCACCCTACATGTGAAGGGAACTAAATTAGTATGCATCATTGTTATTTTAATGCTATTAATTATTTTATATTTGCCATAAGAGTTAAGCACTAAAACTCATCGTGAACTATGAATATTTAAGTGCTGTAGAATTGTCTGAAATCTGGAGATAAACAACTTCATCAGGTAATGAGGTCCCCATCACCAAAGGTAAGTGGAAGCTTAATGACTAATTGCTAATAAATTTTTGCATTGGGTAGAAAGTTAAGCCAGGTACTATCAGTTATCATTTCTGTGAGCCAACTTTGTATGAAATATCATCGTGGTTGTTAAAACTATCAGAGTGAAATTGCTTTGCAAGTCTCCTAGTTCAACTAGTTGCTAATTAAGCAATCTGTTGACCTGAAATTACATGTAGGATGAACTTGATGATTCTGGATGCTAGAGGGAAACAAACTCTAACAAAGAATATAGCTGTAATTAATATCATGCAAATTGAATTTCTAAACAGATACATTTCATTCCGAATATGTACTAATTTTGCATTTGAACTTGTAACGCTCCTGCTGTTTGAAATAAAGCAAAACAGTAAAATAACATAATAGTAAGTTATAGTCTAAGTTATGTATACACTAAAAAAAAATCAGCACAGGGTTGGCAAATGAATAAAATTAGGGCTAACTTGAAGGGACTATGATATGAATAACATTAAAGCCTTTATTTTCTGCAACTAGTGTTTCTATATACTATTTACTGGTTTCTGGTAATGTGAATACTTACCTCTAAGTTTTTACTTGGGCCCTACGTTCATTGACATAAAATGATTCAACTTTGTAGAATCATTGTTAGTGAATAGATCCCATGGTTAGGACGATCCTTTCCTCTAGAATTCATGGGATAGACTTCAATTCAAATATTCTATTTTATTATTCTATTAAAAGTTGGAAAATCATAAAACTCTAACATGTTGGCATATTCACTGCCTTTTCTAGACTATCAACCATAAATGGAACAAAATATTGTTATCAGGTCATGTGTTCTAACAGAGGCTCTAGAAAATATAATCTTACAATATCCATTTATGATAAAAACTCTCACTAGAGAGGATACAGAGGGAACCTACCTCAACATAATTAAGGACACATATGACAAGCCCACAGCTAACATCATACTCAATGGTAAAAGTTGGAAGCTTTTCCTCTAGGGTCAGGAACAATTCAAGGATGCCCATTCTCACACTTTTATTCAACATAGTACTGAAAGTCCTAGCCAGAGCAACTAGACAAGAAAAAGAAATAAAAGGCATCTAAGTTGGACAGGAAGAAGTAAAATTGTCTCTACTGGCAGTTGACATGATATTATATAGATAAAATTCTAAAGACTTGACCAAAAAACTCTTAGAACTAATAAACAAATTCACTCAAGTTGCAGGATACAAAATCAATATACAAATATCAGCTGCATTTCTATATATTAATAATAAACTATTAGAAAAATTTAAAAAATCCCATTTACCATTACATCAAAAAACCCAAAATATCTAGGGATCAATTTAACCAATGACATAAATGTACACTGAAAACTATAAGACATTGATGAAAGGAATTCAAAAAGACACAAAGGAATGGAAAGATATTCCATGCTCATGGATTAGAAGAATTAATATTGTTAAAATGTTCATACTACCCAAAGCAATCTACGGGTTCAATGTAATCCCTATCAAAATTCCAGTGGCATTTTTCACAGAAATAGAACAAACAATCCTAAAGTTTTTATGGAACCACAAAAGACCGTAAACAGTCAAAGCAATCTTGAGAAAAAACAACAAAGCTGGAGGCATCACACTTCTTGATTTCAAACAGTATTCAAAGCTATAGTAATTAAAACAGTATGATATTGGCATAAAAACAGACATACATATCAACAGAACAGAATAAACAGCCCAGAAATAAACTCATGCCAGCTACATGGTCAATTAATTTATGACAAAGGAGCCAAGAATATAAAATTGGGAACGGACAGTTTCTTCAATAAATGGTGTTGGAAAAACTGGACAGCCACATGCGAAAGAATGAAACTGGACCACTATCTCACACCATATACAAAAGTTAACTCAAAATTGATTAAAGACTTGACTGTAAGACCTGAAACCGTAAAACTCCTGGAAGAAAACATAGTTGGTAAGATCCTTGATAGTGGTCTTGGCAATGAACTTTTTGTATTTGACACCAAGAGCAAAGGCAACAAAACCAAAAATAAACAAGTGGGACTACATCAAATTAAAAAGCTTCTGCACAGCAAAGAAACCATCAACAAAGTGAAAAGGTAGGCTACCCAGTGAGAGAAAATATTTGCAAATCATATATCTGGTAAGGGTTTAACAGCTAAAATATATAAAGAACTCATACAACAAAATAGCAAAAAGCCAAACAATCCAATTTAAAAAATGGGAAGAGGATCTGAATAGACATTTTTCCAAAGAAGACATAAAGATGGCTAACAGATGTTTGAAAAGGTGCTCAACACCACTAATCATCAGGGAAATGCAAATCAAAACCATAATGAGATATCACCTCACACCTATTAGAATGGCTATTATCAAAAAGGCAAGAAACAGCAAGTGCTGGCAAGGATGTGGAGAAAAGGGAACACGTGCACTGTCGGTGAAGTTGTAATTTAGTGTGGCCACTATGGAAAGAAGTATGGAATTTCCTCAAAAAACTAAAAATAGAATTAGCGTACGATCCAGCAATTCTACTTCTGGGCGTTTATCCAAAGGAAACAAAAACCTTAACTCAAAAAGATATCGGCACCCTCATGTTCATTGTAGCATTATTTACAACAGTCAAGACGTGGAAGCAACCTAAGTATCCATTGATGGATGAATGAATAAATAAGGTGTGGCACATATATACAATGGCATATTATTCAGTCACAAAAAAGAAGGAAATCCTGACATTTGCAACAACATGGTTGGACCTTGAAGGCATTCTGTTAAGTGAAATAAAGTGGATAGAGAAAGACAAATACTGTATGATCTCACTTATATGTGGACTCTAAACCAAAGAACAACAACAAAAATGACTCACAAATACAGAGAAAAGGTTGGTTACCAGAGCCAGGGTAGTTGGGCAAAATGAGTGAAAGTGGTCAAAAGGTACAAACTTCCAGGTACAAACTTCCAGATACAGATACAAATAAGTCCTGGGGGTATAATGTACAGCCTGGTGACTATAGTTAATAATACTGTATTGTACATTTGAAAGTTGCTAAGAGAGTAAATCTTAAAAGCTCTCATCATGAGGAAAAAAATTGTAACCATGTGTGAGGATGGATTTGCCATATATACATATATAGAATCATTATGTTGTACACCTGGAACTAATATAATGTTATATGTCAATTACATCTCACTTAAACAACATGAAAATATGATCTTGATATCATTAGTGATTAGACTGGATTTTCAAGAGAGGGAAAAAGAGGCAAATGTATAAACCTTCTTGCATTCAAATTAGGATCCCTAATATAGGACTTAGAATGGAAATTAATGCCTTATACTTGACACTGATTTGCAAAAATACTCAGATACTGTTCAGTTAATAATTGACAGAAATAAAAACTTATAGGTAAAAATAGTATTCAGTTGAGCTGAGAATAACACATTATTTCTGTAAGAATGTTACCACTAACCTATTCAAAAAGTACAAATTTTTATTTCATTTTAAGCCTGAGATTACTGATGGAGGGGGCTGGAGCGGCCAGAAAATTTCTGAGGGCTTTGAGAGGGAGCAGACTGATTCTTACAACAGTCTTCTTAGGCAGATGTAGGGAGGGTTTGCCTTGCCTCCTTTCTTGGCGTGAGTTCTAGAAAACCCGAAGAGGATACGGGAGTGAGTGGTTTGGAATTCAACCACGAAACAGTTTGACCTTTACGAGTCAATTTTTGTTATTCAGGGTATCATGTCTGTGGAATTCAGGAATACTTATTTTTCTTTTCATTTATATTTCATTCATTGTCTTGACAAGTGTATATTATATGTGGACTATATGAAAATTACCCTTTAGTCTCTATGGGAGACATAAAGGCGTGTAGTAGTCTGTAAAAAAAAAAATAGCTTCGTGCCAGGGACGATTCTGAGGGCTTTTCATCTGGTTTCTCATTCCAATGCATAGGAACTCTACGTGGTTAGTACTATTTTGATCCAATTTTACAATTAAAAAAAACACGAGGCATGAAAATATTTACTCCAGCTTGTACAACTAGCGAGTGGAAAACCTGTGTGCTCACTACTGTATCTCTATTGTAGAAGAAATATGTGTGTGTGAGTGACACAATATAATTGCAAATATTCATCACAACTACTTTAATGGTAGAATTGAACTACTGTTGCATTCTAGAGCTGTATCTTCAGGGCCTGCCTGGTGGGGCGGTGGATAAGTTTGCACATTCCCACTTTGGTGGCCCAGAGTTTGCCAGTTCAGATCCCAGTTGCGGACCTACGCACTGCTTGTCAAGCCATGCGGTGGCAGGTGGACGTCCTACATATAAAGTAGAGGAAGATGGGTATGGATGTTAGCTCAGGGCCAGTCTTCCTCAGCAAAAAGAGGAGGATTGGTGGCGGATGTTAGCTCAGGGCTAATCTTCATCAAAAAAGGAAAAACAAGATAGACTTGTATCTTCAGTAATCAATCAGGGTTGGTGAGCAAAGAGCTTATGACTGCAAGATATGCATCCTAGTGCATACAGACAGACTTGGAAGCTCTCTTCTGAGCTTTAAATCTATGTATACAATTATTTATGGGGCCAAACTATTGCAAGTCTCACAGGAATCTCAATTTCACCATCTCTAAAACCCACCACTTCCAGATCTGCCCTTCTTCCTGTAACCATATTTCAGTGAACTGAAGTGCCACCCAAGCAAGAATCCTGAGGTGTCTCAGAAGCATCCTTCTGACTTAATGTCCAATCAATAAAATCTCTTGTCAGCTCTATCTTCTAAGTATTTCTCAAACACCCTGTGGCGATCACATTTTCCTGGACGTAGATGTTGAGCTGGAGACATAAGTGCGAGCAGTTTAGTCAAGGGTAACAGCTGTGAAAGATACAGAGAAAAAGAAGCAGAATTAGATAGGAAGGGCCATTGGGTCATGTTGATAATCTGACACCCGTGCAAGGAAAGCGGGGAGGAAACAGCATTGGGCAGGGAGTTTCAGACAAGGCAGATCTTACAAAATCGAAGTTGACCCAGTGGAGAACTCAGCACTAGGGGATCGACCATTAGAAGAGTCCCCTGTTGGGCAGAAATAGCCAAATCTTAGTGCTGTAACCATGTTGGTCACTGGCTGGTCCTACTCAGGATGAGTGTGATCTCAATTCAGACGCTGCAGCAGATCTCAAAGACATTGCAGCGAGAGGAAGTTGGCTAATGGTGCTTCTTGCAGCTGAACGTCAAGTTCTTTCCGGATGACAAACCCAAGTGGCACCTTGATGGCTGCCACATGCTGCCTCTTCTTTCTGTTCCTATTGCTAGTGATGTGTTTCAGATCCTCACAATTTTCACTCAGATGACTGCAATGATTTCCTAACTGGACCTCTTGACTCTACTCTTGCTCATCTCAAATCCACACTCCATGATGCCACCACAGCCATCTTTGTAAAGAGCATATGTGAAAATGTAATCCCCTCTTAAAACATGTCATATGATTATAATGTCACAACATAACATGCAAAGTCCTTTGTGAGGGCTTACCTTCTCGGCTTTAACCACTACTGCTTCCCCCATCACAAAAAGGTCTTTCCAACATCAGCTCTTCCCATGAACTGTGTCTGAACTTCTTCAGTCTGCGATATCTGTCTTTTGCTTCTTTGTTTGTTTTCCCCATTAGACTGAAGGTTTGTCCAAGACAGGAACCACATCTTTCATCTCTGTAACTCTCATGCTGCACTTGCTGCCTGGAAGGTTTACTTCAATATGTTTATTGAATGAATCAAATAATATGGATGAAGGTGATGTTTAATTGAAGATGAAGTCTCAAGAGAATCTACACATTCCATAATTTTAGTTTTATAATTAAAAAGAAAAATTACTGAATATACTGCATAATCAATAATAATTGCAATTTTTAAAAATAAGCACTATATAATTAAAGATACAAAACCTATTTGCTTACATTTAAGGTGGGCAATATATTTGAGGATTTAAAAATCCTAAGCTTAATTATCCATGTTTTTGAAAATGCATGATAATTCATTTAGACTTGATTCTGTAAGTGCCATTCAATTTTATTTTAGTGAGCTAAACTGTAGGTCTCATGTCTAAGAGAAAATCACAGCATCAGCCTTCTAAAGAGATGGCGCATGTCAAAAGATGCAGTAAAAATTCTGCTTAATTAATGTGTTTACAAATCTTCGGTCATGAAACAGAGAACAAATTTAAGGTTCTCTTTTCTTATATTATTTCTACGTATAAACTTATATTTATATGTGTTCTCACTATAAGGTCTAAAAAATTCTTTACATTTAGATTTTTTCCCCAAACTTTGCCTTTTAGCCAGAAGAAAATAAACATATTTATTTTCTTTTCCTCCCTTCCTCTCTCTCCCCCTTCCTTCTCTCCTTCTCTCCTTCCTTTTCTTCTTTTTTTTGAGGAAGATTGTCCCTGAAGTAACATCTGTTTCCAATCTTCCTCTTTTTGCTTGAGGAGGATTGTCCCTGAGCTAAATCTGTGCCAATCCTCCTCTATTTTGTATGTGGGATGCCCCCACAGCATGGCTTGATGAGTGGTATGTAGGCCCGCAATCATGATCTGAACCCACGAACTCCAGGCTGCTGAAGCAGAGTGCAGAAACTTAACCATTACACCACGAGGCCAGCCCCATTTCTTGCTTCTTTTTTTTTGAATTAGAGTACTAGCTGTGAGAAGAGAATCTGTTGTTCCCCAGGTTGGTGACTGCATTGATATTTCCATTTTCACTTGCCTAATAACCCGTGTGAGAATTCTCAGTTCTTCAGGTGATACAGGGTAGAAAAATGTGAGTAGGAGGAAATAAATGAGGGAGGCTGAGACACGGGTATCCACAAGAATCAGGGTACAATTCTCACAGCATGTAAGAAAGTTACTGGCAGGTCTGAAGAGAAATGGAATTATGGATGGGCCAGCCCTGGAGTAATGTTAAACCTTAGAGAGACTCTTTGGAGAAGTCTCAATGCTTCTGACCAGGTCCTCTCCCCAGTCCACGTGACAGCTGTCTATCACTGAGAGTTGCATCTCCTAATATTGCTCCATTTGGCAACCTTTCTGCCTCAAGATTTTCTATCCAAAGCCCACTGCCTCATTCCCTTGCTCTTTTCCCCTCTACCAATGTTCTCACATTCAGCTGTTGACTTTGACCTTGCAACCCTATCACATTTTTTCAGTTTTCTACTAAATATCTCTGGCATTTGGGCTCATGTTTAGACTTATCACAATCCTGCTCATTCAACAAATATCTATGAACATCTATAAATGTCTAGATCTGCTTGGATACAAAGATAAAGGGGATATATTCCTGCCTTCAAAAACCTCACAGCCTAGGGCCAAATATGGAAAGCATGTTTTATAAGAACAAATTGAAATAATGGGTGTATCTTAAAAGAACACATCACCAAGAGTGTATTTTAGTAACATTAATTTTCATTAAGAATCTCTCATACTATATTCAAATACAAGTAGAGGAAATTAGATCCATTCAGGTACAAATATATTTTTACTCCTTGGAGACATTGTTTGTAAGTCCACAATACACACCTCTTGGCATAAAGAGCCAAAGAGAGACAGAGGGATGTTGTTGTTTGTAAAAGGAATATACATTAAACATCTGCTTTATGTAAAGAAGTAAGATTCATTAACCAATAGAGCATCCCCCGAGTATGCCTTAGAAATAAACTTTTATTTTGATGATATTTGACTACACTGTAGCAATTTTGATATCCAACCAAGCTTAGTAAAATGGAAATTTTACCCAAAATGGATTTTGAACTAATATGCCTATTATGCCATGTCTAATACAGTGTGTTCTTCTCTTATATGAAATACAATAAGACAGGATTATTTTCACAGAAGTCAGGTAATTTGCTTATATTCTGCAATACTCTTTGTGATTATGAAAACGTGCATGCAGATGTCTTAAGGACTACTAATTTATTTTTATGTAAAATTGGTGCTATCTCAATGACATAAGAGAAGCATGATTGAAATTATGATATGGGAAACAAGAATTTGGGTTAAAATATAAGTAATGGGCTACGTCAATATAGTATAGGATTGTTCTAGGTTTCTTATACTCTCTGACATCAGAAATCTTATCATCATTTATGTCACAGAGAGATAGTTTATGCTATATAAGACAATAGAATTTACATATGTTGCTTTTTGTTTTATAACGATATTTTTAAAGCTTTGCACTGAGCTAACACCTGTTGCCAAACTTCTTTTTTTTTTCTTCTTCTTCTTCTTCTCTCCAAAGCCCACCAGTACATAGTTGTATATTCTAGTTGTAGGTCCTTCTGGCTCTGCAAGTGGGATGCCGCCTCAGCATGGCCTGATGAGTGATGCTAGGTTGTCCACGCCCTGCATCTGAACTGGTGAAACCCTGGGCCACCAAAGCTGAGCATGCAAACTCAACCACTTGGCCATGGGGCCGGTCCCTGGCTTTGTAACTTTTTAATATGATGAATGGCAGCATGCCTGGAGTTGCCATTCACATCATCGACTCTTTAAAGATTTTATTTTCTTCCTTCTTCTCCCCAAAGGCCCCTTGTACACAGTTGTATATTCTTCGTTGTGGGTCCTTCTAGTTGTGGCATGTGAGACGCTGCTTCAGCGTGGTTTGATGAGCAGTGCCATGTCCGCGCCCAGGATTCGAACCAATGAAATACTGGGCTGCCTGCAGCGGAGCATGCGAACTTAACCACTTGGCCACGGGGCCAGCCCCACATCATCGACTCTTTAGATGGCATCATCTGAGGTTGGGCAATGCAGAGCCTCTGTGCTGTCCACAGCTGTTCTGAATGTGGTATTTAACTACTCTAACTACAAATTAAGGTCAGTTATTAAATAACAATCTGTACCAAGCAGTATGGGCGCTATGAAGAAAACATTCCTTTGGCTTCTCGAATCTTGTAAAAAGCAGGTAGAGACAGATTATAATTTCTCTTTTCAAAGGCTACACATTTCTCTTTTTCTAGTCCCGTTTTGCTTATCTGTAGGCTTGGGTTGCCCTTGTTTTGCGATGGTTTCTGTTTTAACAGGAAGCATATCAGAAGTGCTTTCCTGAGAATCTTGTCCCTCCTTTTGAGATCACTCCATGGACTCCTGGATGCTGATGCTTACATGAACTCATCTGCCTTCTGCTATACCTTCCTTCTGATTTTCCCAGGCATATGTTAATTCAGAATATGTTTACTCCTGTTGTGTCAATCAAGGTCTCTAATGGACCATCTTGTCATGGTTTGTGATTATGAAGTGGTAGGCATCAACAATATTAATTTGCTAGATAGCTCCAGAATTCCTCTTAGACTGAGAACCATTTATATTAAAAAAATACTTTGATAAACTTCCTTAGATGTGAAATTTCGAGATTGGTGGGGCATGATTTGAAAGGTGACTGGAGTAAGAGTGCTAACAAATATACCTTGTACAATAAATTAACAGAATTTTTTAGTCAGGAATAAGAAGGAGAAAAAAAAGAAGGAAGTGGTCCCTGAATCAAGAAGAAAGTAGAAATCTACGGAGATTGGTTGTCAGAGAAACGTTCCAAGGGTCAGGGCGACCACATAACTTTTAAGAATAAAGATAGTCTAACATTCAATTTTTAGTTGTGTAAAGTACTCTAATATAAGAAGTCCCAAGATCTCAAAATGTCCGTAAGTACCTATTACTCACCCAGCATTGTATGAATAATATTTCAGAGAATAACGAGTTGAAGCAGTGTTCAGAGTGGGCGTTGAGTGGGGCTACAAAGAGACGGCAGGTATGGAGTGGTGAACTAACCCAAAATCTAAAGTAACTGGGCAGAAATAGGAATTCAATGACAGAGATGAGTAGGACCACATATCCTACTACCAGTGGGTGCTGGAGCCAGCTCGCACTGGCCCGTGAGAGTCAAGTGTTAAATTTTTTGGAATTTTGTAAGCCTGTTAAAAACAGCCATTATTAAACATAAAATTATATAAATGTAATTAAATAAACTATATTTAAAACAGAAGTAATAAATACTCAAAACATCACTTCCTAATGATCTTCCTACCTTTTAATGTTATCTACATACTTGAGGTTATTTATACCTACCACATCTGTGGTGGAAATACAGTACAATGGTGTGCGATTGTGTATCTCTTCCTTTTTCTGTCTCTTCCATTGACTCTCTTCCATTACTTCTCTCAGTAATGGCATTCTGGTAGCTTGGAACAGGCCATAGTGGGAACAGTTACACCATGAACACTGGCAAATGCTATATTTCAGGCATTTTTGTGGAAATCAGGTTGTTAAATACTTACCAGTAACCACTGCCCATGCCCCAGCTCACGTGCAAGAATTTCAAGAGATTAGGAGGTAAGTTAGATGACTCAGGGCATGTTGGGGAAGAAATTAGAGAAAAAAAACAAATCTCAAGGGACTGGATAACCCCCAATGAGAGCTGAGTTACACATGGGTTTCATGACTTCACTCTGTACTTCATTCCATGGCTCCTGAATCGTGGATGCAAAGCTTGAGATCTGTGTTCTTAGTGCCCTATATATCCAAGCCCCACTGTTCCAGTTTACTGAAACATGTTATTTCTAATCTTTACTTCTATTTTGGATTCTGAAGTGAAATGAATATTTTTTTCTCTTCCTGAGTCTATTCAGTAATGTTAAGATAAACTGTATTTCTGACAAAGGAGGTGATAAATCTCCATAACTACATTATTTTCATCGTATTTAAAAAAAAACTATTATTCATATATTTTATCATTTTCTGGCTCCATGTTATATTCCTAAAGTCATGCTTATTGGCTTTATCTTTGTTGATTATTGATAAGATAATATAAGAGTACCTATCAGATGTTTCATTATTGGAGCAGTGTATACCTACTACATCATTTCCTCATCTCCTATTTTCTCAGTTTCCTACAGCTAAAGTCACTGATAACTTGTAAGTTCCAGCCTGTACTGTTTTCTGCCTTTGATGGAAGCAGGAATGCAGCTCCAGCCTCCTGATATGATATGATTGTATACTGGGTAATTCTCGTGGTTTTGTGCACTGATGATGTAGTGTAGGGCTTAAAGGTATGGGCTGGAGCCAGATTTGCTTGGATTCTAATCCTTTCCCTGCCCCTAGTATCTAGGTAATCTTGGGCATCTCCCTCAATCTTTCTGAGACTTAGTTTCCTCATCTGTAAAATATGGATAAAAGTGGCATATACTTCCTGACTATATTTGTTTCCTATTGCTGCCATAATAAATCACCACAAACCTGGTAGGTTACAACAACCGAAATTTATTTGCTCAGAGTTCCGCAGACCAGATGTCCAAAGTCCAGGTGTCAGAAGGGGCACACTCTCTCCAGATGCTCTAGGGGATCTTCTAGTCCTTGACTCTTCCAGCTTCTGGTGGTTATTGGCATTTCTTGGCTTGCGCTGCATCACTCCAGTGTCCGCCTCCATTGTCACATTGTCTCCTCTTCTGCCTCCTCTGTGTGTCTCTTAAAAGGACACTTGTCATTGGATTTAGGGCCCACTGGATAATACGAGATGATCTCATCTTAAGAACCTTAGCTTAGTTATGCCTGCAAAGACCTCATTTTTCTAAATAAGGTAGCATTCCCGGGTTCCGGGGAGTAGAGCATGATCTATTTTTTAGGGGCCACCATTCAAGACACTGTCACGGGATTGTGAGGATTCAATGAGTGAACATAGGTAAAATGCTTAGAACGTTCTTTGCACAGAAAATGATCATTAAATATTTCTCCTTCTCTTCCTCTTTCTGTCCTCTTCCTCTGTCCTCTTCTTCCTTCTCTGTCTTCTACTTTTGTTTTCTTTTTTTCTTTTTTTCTGAGACCTTATTGTAATCACTAAGTTTAGTTCTAAGTACTTAGTTCTAGGTCTCAGGATTCAGTCTTCACTCGGGTTCTCCATTGCTTCCCAGTCAAAGCCAAAATTTCAGTTTTGATGTTGGGTTTCTGGAACAGAATTCTTCAACGTGAAGGTCTTGAATTCAAATGAGCATATTTCCTTGTCCTTCTTGCAGAGTATCTGTCTTAAATTCATCCTATGAATACCTGTTTCCTACAGCTTGATTTTCTCGCTCTTTCCTGTCTACTCTCCAGGTCCTGGAAAACTACCCCTGGCTCTAAAACACATGAGCGATACATCTGAATGCTTCCAGCAATGATCATAATTTGAAATAACAGCACACTTTGGATTATGCACACTTACTTTTCTGGTTCTCTTTTCCAGGACCCAGCTTCTAGATATTTCCACTTGCTTGACTTATCAGAAACACCATTGATGATCACGTTCTGAGATAACTGTATGCCATGCATTATGTATTTTGCCCTCCTGGCTTCTCTGCTCTCAGTTCCAAAAGGAGGAGCAGCTAGTTTAGTTTCTGACTTCTCCTAGTAGGTGAGCCTGGGGAACCCTGGCTTCTTTGGCCCACTTCATATCTAGAGACACAATGTGGAGAGGCCCTGGACAAACCTGAGATAGACTGGACTATTAGCAGCTAAGCTATAACAAAGTTGAGCATTTTTAATAGAGTGATTCAATATTTTCTTAACATTTTGGAGGGTCGTATTTACATGTGAGAAGCAAGAAGGAAATGTTCTGTAACTGGGAATATTTGATTGTTTGGTTATTCAGAGAGTCACCATGAGTTAAATTGCCAAGCATGCTGATTTTAGAGGCAAGTAAATTTGACAATTCCCAAATTCAGAGAAGAAGAACCATTGCCCCAATCCCCCAAAAATATTAAGAACAGACCTCTCCTTTTCAGAGAAATGGGAAATATACACACTCTTGCATTTCAGAATGCTCCGAGCACTGCATAACCTATTTACAAATCTGAAAAGAACCCTGCTGTATTTACTGTCTCGTGCTTCCACTAATTCTTGATCTTATACACTGAGAATTCACTGTGGATTGGTTCTGACTTTTCAGGGGTTATCTAGATACTTTACCTGACATTCAATTTGCTTTTGAAAAAAGAACTTGAGATCAAATTTCCTTAAGGGATCACTCCCTGCTCTACAGAAATTACTTTAAAACAAAAAGGTACATTATCTGAGGACTCCAATGCATTCAAAAGCATTGTTGTAACAAAAAAAAATCTGGCAGGATTAGCTCACTATAATACCATATTGCACAATATTTTCAAGTTTAGTCATATTATACCACATTGAACTTTTCAGTTTATTGATTTTCTGTACATTCTTGTTAGGATGGTATAATGGCTGTTCAGAAAAGCTCCAAATTGAAAAACTAAAGCTAGGAAAGTAACTTTTAAAGTTCTACTAATTAAATGTCTTTTCACTGGGAGGTAGGTTCCTTCAATCTGTATTAATTTTCTGGTCTCTTAGGAAGTTAATTCAACTTGTTTAATGAACAGAGAGGTGTGATTTACTTCCTGCATCTGGAAGACAGCTTCAAAAGAAGTCTTTCCAACTTACCCGGTCGTGATAGCAGCAGGAAATTTTTTTCTGTAAACAGTAATAGAATCCTCAGAGTCCTGCCAGGACTTCAGAAATTACCATAAAATGTTTATCCTCTCCTCTCGAAGCCACACCATTGTTGTGATATCTTTATTATGTTCAGACTATCAACATTCTCCTAGAAACCAAGATTCGAAGTATAGTCCTTATTCTTCATCATTGTAACATTTAAGATATGGTTCAGCTGTGAATGACCCCAAACCCCAAAAAACAGTAGCTAAAAGCAATTGAAGTTCACTTTTCTCTTATGTTCTAGAAGTCTGGATTCAGGGAGTGCAGGGCTAGAATAGGACTCTGCGGTATCAGGAGGCAAGGCTCCTTCTATCTTTTATATCTCCACCATCCTCAGCATGTGGCATTTGCTCTATGGTCTCAGTTAGCTGCTCATGCCCCATCCATCAAATCTTCATTCCTGGAAAAAGGAAGAGGCAGAGACAGACATGCCCCAGTTTCCAGTTCTGTATATAAGGAGCTTGGAAGTCACCACTTTGTCCTACCAACAAGTAAAAAGCTGAACAGACTGAAAAATCAACAACTTGTCTTGAAGGCAAGGGCAGACACAAGGCAAACCACTGCCCCCAAGATTGGGGAGACAGACAGGGAGTCATGGCTTACCCAAACAAGAGATTCATGAGCAGAAACCGCTGTGGGAACCAGTGCGAGGTGTAAAAAAATGAACTGTAATTGACAAATTACTGGAGGCTCAGTGTGGACAAGTCTGAGAGTTAAAAAATCCAGGGGAACCCAATCACATGGGGCCCCCACAATATTGTGAGATTTACCTCCAAGGGCTTAATGAGGTTCTCACAGAAAATATCAGAGAACAAAAAATTTCCTCATGCTTCCATCAGGGGGAGGCGGAAAGGAATCATTTTAGAATAAGAATGAATCTGTTCTGCTTAACAAGGCCTGCCCTCAGAGGAAACTAGTTAACCAGAGCCTAACCCGCTGGGCTATAATCAGAGCCTAATAGACCTGGGGAAAAGGAAATACCCAACTCCAGCCCACTCTAGTCATCCTGTGAAAGAAAAAAGGGGAGTGGCAGGGGAGGAAAAAAACTGAGAAAAATCTGTGAAGTTCACAGTCCAAAGGCTCAAGCTCACCAAAAGACTGGGACCTGATCATAGGACTATAGAACATTTCCCCTCCACTACACCTCCTGACCACATTATGAAAGGCCTATTTACAGAAGTTGCTTTTACCTGGTACCCTATGTCTCGCTATCAAGAAAAAATTACAAGGCCTACCAAAGGCAAAAAACACAAATTGAAGGGATAGAGCAGCATCAGAAATAGGCAAGGCAAGGAGGTTGGAATTATCAGACTGGGAATTTAGAATGACCCTGATTAATAGGGCTAAGGGTCCTAATGGATAAAGCAGACAGCATGCAAGAACAGGTGGGCAATGCAAGCAGAGAGATAAAAATCCTAAGAAAGAATCAAAAAGAAACCCTAGAGATAGAAGAACACTGCAACAAATGAAGAATGTCTTTGACGGACTCATTAGCAGACTGAACATGGCTGAGGAAGGAATATCTGAGCTAGAGGATATAGCAATAGGATCCTCAAAAAAAACCAAAAGCAAACACAATAGACTGAAACAAAACAGAACAGAATATCCAAGGACTGTGGGACAACTGCAAAAGGTGTAACGTACAAACAATGAGAATACCAGAGAAGAAAGAGAGAAAGGAACAAAGGAAATATTTGAAATAATAATGACAAATAATTTCCCCAAACTAATGTCGGATGCTAAACTACAGATCCAGGAAGCTCAGGGAACACCAATCAGGATAAATGCCAAAAAACCCCACCAAGGCACATCGTTTTCAAACCACAGAAAATAAAAGATAAAAAGAAAAAAATACTGAAAGAAGCCAGAGGACAAAACCATCTTACATATAGAGGACCAAAGATAAGAATTGCATTCAACTTCTCCTCAGAAACCTTGCAACCAAGAAGAGAGTGCAGTGAAATATTCAATGTGTTGTAAGAAAAAAACCTACTCACCTAGAATTCTGTACCCAGTGAAATTATCTTTCAAAAGTGAAACAGAAATAAATACTTTTTTGGACAAGCAAAAAGTGAGGGATTTTTTTGCCAGTAGACCTACCTTGCAAGAAATGTTAAAAGAAGATTTTTAGAGAGAAGGAAAATAATATAGGTTAGAAATTTGTATCTACATAAAGCAAGTAAGGACATCAAAGAAGGAATAAATGAAGGTAAAAATAAAAACTTTATTTATTCTTAATTGATTTAACAGATAATTCGTTCAAAATCATAAGATTCAAAATGAGTTCGATTATGTATGCTTATGCACATATCTTAAGAGTATGTGTGTGTGTGTATGCTTGTAGACAAGTGAAATGAATGAAAGCAATACTACAAAGGATAAAAGGGAGGACTCCCACTACCTGTGACGTGGTGGTGTAGAGTTATTTGAAAGTGGACCCGGACTAGCTGTAAACGTATAATGCAAACTCTGGGGCAACCACTAAAAAAAGTTTAAAAATGAAGTGTAACTGATATGCTAAGAAGGGAGAGAAAATAAAATCATATAAAATGCTCAATTAAAACCACAAAAGGCAGAAAAAGAGTGGAAAGAAAAAATAGGAACAAAAAACAAGGTTAATAAATAGAAAATAGTAATGAATATGGTAGTATTGATCCAACTCAACCAACAATCGCTTTAAACATCAATGGTCTAAATGCATGAATTAAAAGATGGAGATTGTCAGAGTGGATCAAAAGTCAAGACCCAATATATGTTGTTTCCAAGAAACTCACCTTAAATATAAAGATGCCTGTAGATTAAAAATAAATGGATGAAAAAAATATGCCATACTAACACTGATCAAAAGAAAGCAGGTACAGCTATATTAATATCAGACAGAGCAGACTTCAAAGCAAGGACAGTTATCTGGGATAAAGAAAGGCCTTACATGATAAAGGGTCAATTCTCCAAGAAGACATGATCCTTAACATTTCTGTGCCTAACAACAGAGTGTGCAACCACATGAGGCAAAAGTTGATAAAAAATGCAAGAGAAATAGATGCATCTGCTATCATAATTGGAGACTTCAACACCCCTGTCTCAGAAACGGAGAGATCCAGCAGGCAGAAAATCAGTAAGGACATAGTAGAAGTCAACCACACCACCAATCAACTGGATATAATTGACGTCAATAGACTACTTCATCCGAAAATAGCTAACGCACATTCTTCTCAAGCTCACGTGGAATATTTACAAGATAGACTACATTCTGGGCCGTAAAGTGTATCTTAACAAATTTAAAAGAATACAAATCATACAATGTCTATTCTCAGACCACACTGCAATTAAACTGGAAATCAGTAACAGAGATAACAAGAAAACGCCAAAATACATAGGGATTAAACATCACAATTTTAAACAACACATGGGTCAAAGAAGAAATCTCAAGAGAAATTAAAAAATATTTTTAACTAAGTGAAAATGAAAACACAACTTATCAAAATTTGTGAGATGTAATGAAAGCAGTGCTTAGAGGGAAATTTATAGCATTGAATGCATATATTAGAACAGATAATCTAAAATCAATAATCTAAGTTTCCGTCTTAGAAAAATAGAAAAAGAGAAAATTAAATCCAAAGTAAGAAGAAAAAAAGAAATAAGAGGAAGTATTAAAGGAGAAATCAGTGAAATTGAAAACAGAAAATTGGTAGGAAAAAAATCAATGAAACTAAATGTTGGTGTGTTGAAAAGATCAATAAAATTGATAAGCCCCTAGTCAAGCTACTAAGAAAAAAAGAAGACACAAGTTGCTAATATCAGAAATGAGAGAGGGCGTATCACTACAGATATTGTGGACGTTAAAAAAATAAAGGAATACTATGAAAAACTCCATGACCATGAATTTGATAAGCTAGATGCGATGGACCCAGTCCTTGAAAGACACATCTACCAAAACTCTCACAAGAAGAAAAATAGGCCAATCTCTATTAAAGAAATCAAATTAATAAGTAATAACCTCCAATAACAGAGGTAATCAGTTCCAGATGGGTTCACTGGTGAATTCTGCTAACCATCTAAAAAAAATTATACCAATTTTCTACAACCTCTTTCAGAAGACAGAAGGAAAGGGAACACTCCCTAGCTCATTCTGTGAGGCCAGCACTACACTGATATCAAAGCCAGGCAAATACATTGCAAGAGAGGAAATACAAATGACATGATCATTTATGTGGAAAACAAAATAGAATTGACAAAAGATTTTTGGAACTAATAAGCAATTTTAGCAAGGTTGCAAGATACAAGGTTAAAATACAAAAGTCAATTGCTTTCCTACATAACAGTGATGAACGTGTAGAATATAAAATTAAAAACACATTATCATATACATTAGCACTGAAAAGAATAAAATACTTTGGTCTAAACTTAACAAAATACAACCTATATGAGGAAAACTACAACGTTCTGATAAACAAAGGCAGAAAACTAAATAGGTGAAAAGATACTCCATGTTTATGGATAGGAAGACTCAATATTTTCAATATCAGTTCTCTCCATCTTCATCTATAGATTCAGTGCTTTCCCAATCAAAATGTCAAGTTATTTTGTGGGTATTGACAAAGTAATTTTGTAGTTTATATGGAGAGGCAAAAGGCCCAGAATAGTCAACACAACATTGAAGGAGAACGAAACTGGAAGATGGTCACTACCCAATTTCAAGACTTACTGTAAAGCTACAATAATCAAGACAGTGTGGTATTTGTGAAAGAATAGACAAATAGATCAATGGAATGGAATAGAAGCCTAGAAATAGACCCACATAAATATAGTCAACTGATAATTGGCAAAGAAGCAGGAGCAATACAATGGAACAAAGATGGTCCTTTCCACAAATGGTGCTGAAACAACTGGACATCCACATACAGAACAATGAATCTAGACAAAGAACTTACCGTCTTTACAAAACTGAACTAAAAAATGGATCATAGACCTAAATCTAAAACTATAAAACTCCTAAAAGATAACACAGGAGAAAACCTAGATGACTTTGGATATAGTGATGTCTTTTTAGATACAACACTAAAGGCATTATCTCTGCAAGAAATAATTAATAAATTGGACTTCAATAAAATGAAAACTTCTGCTCTGCAAAAGACAATGTCAAGAGAAAGAGAAGAAAAGCCACAGACTAGGAGAAAATATTTATAAAAGACATCTGATAAGGAACTGTCATCTAAAATATATAAAGAACTCTGTAAACTCAGCAATAAAAAACAAAAAACCTTATTAAAAAATGAGCCAAAGGCCTTAACAGACACCTCACCCAAGAAGATATACATATGGCAAATTAGCATATGAAAATACGCTCCACATCATACATCACCAGGGAAATGCAAATTGAAACAATGACACATCACTACACACCTTGTAGAATGGCCAAAATCCAGAACACTGACAAATGCTGGCAAGGATGAGGAACAACAGGAACTCTCATTCATCACTGATGGGAATGCAAAACAGAATATCCACTTTGGAAGACAGTTTGGCAGTTTCTCACAGAATTAAACCTATTCTTAACATAAGATCTAGCAATCACACTCCTTGGTTTACACAAATGAGTTGAAAACATGTTCACACGAAAGCCTGTACTCTAATATTTATGGCAGCTTTATTCATAATTGCCAAAACTTGGAAGCAACCAAAATGTCCTTCAATAGGTGAATGGATAAATAAAGTGAACTCCAGACAATGGAATATTATTTAGCACTAAAAAGAAATGAGCTATCAAGCCTTGAAAAGACACACAGGAACCTTAAATGATATTACTAAGTGAAAGAAACCAATCTTAAAAAGCTACCTACTGTATGATTCCAACTGTACAACCTTCTGAAAAAGGCAAAACTGTGGACACAGTAAACAGATCAGTAGTTTCCAGAGTGTGAGAGCTTGGGGGGAGGGATACAGAAGCAAAGCACAGCAGATTTTTAGGCAGTGAAAATACTTTATAAGATATCATTATAAAGGATACATGTTATTACACATTGTCCAAACTAACAGAACGTCGTACAGCGTCCAAAGTGAACCATAATGTAAACTATGGGCTTTGGGTGATTATGATGTGTCAATATAGGTCCATCAATTCCAACAAATGTACCAATCTGGTGGGGGATGTTGATAATGAGAGAGGCTATCCATGTGGGAGGGCAGGGGGTTATATGGGAAATCCCTGTACCCTCCTCTCAATTTTGCTGTGAACCTAAAACTGCTCTAAAAATACAGTCTTAATTTAAAAAGAAAGGGAGGAAGGAAGGAAGGAAGACATGCCTCTATCCCTTTAAATTTAGTCAGTGGAAGGCACTCATGACATATCTGCTTACATTTCTTTGACCAGAGTCTGGTCACATAACAATAATTTTTGCAAAGAGGGCTGGAAAATGTGTTTATTTATGGCAACTGTGTTCTCAGTTTATCCTTATCCTTTATTTAGGTTCAATTTTTTAATGCATTCTTAAAAATCGTGTTTTTTAACTTTGCAATTAAACGTAAAGAAGTTATGTAGTAAACAAGACAAAAATGGCAAAATAGAAAAAAACGGAAACTGATGCTCTCCTAAAATTCTTCCTCATAAAGAAATGCAAGTACATGTTAGGAAATATGCATTTAATTTCATATCTATGTCATATACAAAACTGTATACTTCACAAAATATCTTAGATTTTTTTCCGTGTCAGTATATACATAGGCACCATACTGATAATGCTATTCAATCTTAGTATCAGCATTTGGCAGGAGAAGGAAGTGAAAGTCTCTTCTGTTTGAGCCTTAGTTATACTTTATGACATATTTCAGATTTGCAGAACATGAATAGTCGAACATAGTCTGTGAAATATATTCCAAGACCAATTCAAATTTATCATCATCATCATCACCAGAGACATATTTCCTAGTTTGTTTTGTTCCTTGTTTGTTTTCTCCTCTTAGTGCTGATAATAAAAGCCACGTACGAAATAATTTGTTCCTAAGTTTGCCAAACCCATGAAGATTTAGACTTAGATTTTTCTCCTTTCCTTATTTAGCTCAGATATTTCAAATCTCAAACATATTCCTCTACCCTCTGCAGCCCCAACTCTCATATTTAAATTTACTAGCTTGTTGAATTTTTCCTTCTATAGGACTTCAGGTTTCTGTAAGTGAAGCATTTATTTATTTAGAACAACTTCTCCTCCTACAGAACTCACATGTAGTATAGGGTCCCCCCCCCACAATAGAATTACTGAGAAGTATCTTTTGTCATCTTTCTATGACCATATCAATGGTAATCTCATAGCATTTATTCCTTGTCTGAGATTTGCAAGGTTCTTCTAAAGTAGTGGTTCTCAAAGTGTGGTCCCTGGACCAGGAGCAAGAACATTACCTGGGAACTTGTTTGAAATGCAAATTATAGACATACTGATGCAGGAACTCTGGGGTTGGAGCCTAATAATCTGAGCTTTAACAAGCCTTTTAGGTGATTTGAAACACATCAACGTTTGAGAACCACTCTCTAAATCAGAGGATCTCAACCTTGTTCACACATTGGAATTACTTAGGGAGTTTTAAAAATATTGATGCCTGGGTCTTAACCCCAGAAATTATGAACTAATTAGTCTAGGGTGAGGCCAGAGAATTGGGAATTTTACTAGCTCCCCAAGTGATTATAAAGTGCAATCAAGGTTGGGAACCACTGCTCTGAGTCATTTATAACTTCACATTACATTTGCCAACTCCAGGTTCTTTGAGCTTTTCTGTTTCCCTAAGGGGCTGTGCCATATGAGTATACAGCAACGCTACAGTGAATTAGATATTACCTCGTGAGTGGATTTAGATATTAAATGAAATGTGACACTGCCTCTTATCAGTTCCTTTGGTTTTGTTTATCATACATGATGAGCCTTTGAACTTGAAGCTGAATTAATTTAATGCAATGTTTCCTTTTGAATCTTTTGGATTTTGTGTGCATCAGGGTGATGTGCAAAGCAAACATCCAAATGCTCTTCCTACGATCTTTGGTTAAAGCACCAGAGGAGAAAGAGTGTCCATGGTACATTAACCATGTAAAGTGAGTTTAATCAGATGGAATTGATTTGTTTAAGTTACACTTACATGTACAAAAAGAAATGTTCTGGACTAAATAAATTCAGTATTAAAATTGCCTTCACACTCCATACCTAACCAATTTTATCACCATGTATGCTACCAGTTAGATGCTACTTGGGAAAGAAAATGTGATTCTTCAGCTAGCAAATGAAGAGAGATAGTAAGAAGTAACTTGTTCACAGTTTCAGTGGGGAGGAATATGTTAAGAACCTTTCTCTTCGTTATGCCAGACAACTCGTTTTGTGATGGACAATGAATCACTTTCTCCACACTCACTCAAGTGTTGTAATCTTGTCTTTGTAAAACAAACATTGGCCAGTGACATCCCTCTTTTTGTTTTCAATCTCATTTCACATGGGGAGAAAGCCCAGGGGTGACCATCCTTTGTAAATCAGGCTTGACTATGGGAGAGGCTACTTTGAAACTGGGCTTCCTAGTGTCTCTGAGATGAGAGGATTCTAGAATATTCAAGGCCAAGTGAAAACATTTAACCATTAGAGGCAAGATGGATATAATTACTGTAACATGCAACAAAGCCAGAATGGCAACCAGGGGTCTTCACTTGCACAGATCAAGAGATGTGTGAGATAGATGAGCCAGCAGCAAGGGTACCACTCAAATTTATAATGATGACAAGAAATCAAGAGCAAGGAAACAGGAGGCAGCTGTCAGCATTGCAATGGAAAATTATGATTCCTTTCTCCCATTCCAGAGATGAACAAATTCTCAGACCCAAAGCCCATCTATTGAAAGAGAATTTGAGCCCTCAAAAGAAGGACCCTGAAATGTCCTAGAAAGTACATACAGTACAATTGCACTTCCCCCAATCCTTTCCCAAGGCCATTTAACAGAGTTCACTAAGGAAAGGGGAAACCCAGATCTTTTGAGGCCTGTTTGATGGATGATCTGAGCTGACACTGGTACCAGAGGAATCAAAATGCCATCACAGTACCTCTGTTAGAGTGAGAACCTGCAGGAGTCAGATGATACATTGAGTGCTGGTCCAAGTTCATTTCACATGGGTTTAATGCAGGAGTCAGCAAACTATGGCCCACAGCCAAATTCTTCCCACCATCAACTTATATAAATAAAGATTTATTAGAACACAGACACATTCTTTTTTTTTTAATGTCTGTGGCTGCTTTTGTGCTCCCACAGCAGATTTGAGTAGTTGCAATAGATACCATATGATCTGTAAGACCTAAAATATTTACTCTGGCCCTTTAGAGAAAAAGTTTTTCTGATTGCTCGTCTAATGAGCCCCCAGATTTACTCTATGGTTGTTTCCTGAATCTCTGAGTGAATAACTAGGATGAATGTATCTAACAGCTGGCAGATTCCTGACACAGGTTACTCACCTTATGGAGTAAAAGCCATTATGATAATAAAGCCAAGTGGAAGCTCTTGAGCATTCCTCTCCCCACCAGCCACGAAAGTAAATCAGAAGAAATAACACAAACCAGGTGGGATGGCGTTGATTAGTATTGTCCTTAGAGTCTTAAATTATGTAGGGGGTGGTGTTCCCCATCATAAAAAATTTAATTCACTGATATTGCCCCTCTAGAAACCATTGGGCTGTGATAGATGGCATAAATTTAACCAATTATACTTAACAGATCAAAGCTGCCATGTCAAATATTATATTTTTAGTAGGACAGCTAAATACAGCCTTCGTAACTTGGTATGTGGCTTTTCATCGTGAAAATGCATTATTTTCTCATCCTTGTGATGACGATGATCAAGAGCATCTCCCATTCAATTAGGATGAGTAACAGTGCATGTTTACAATCTTGCCCCAGGGCTGCGTTACTTCTCCTACTCTTTGGCATGATATAGTCCAAAGGGAACTTGATCTACTTGACACTCCTTCATTACATTGGTCTACAATATTGATGATACCCTATTAATCAGACCTAGACAGGAAAACCTGGCAAGTACTCTGGATGCTTTAGTGATACACAAGGGCACCAGAGAGTGAAAGAAAAACACTACAATTATTAAGGGCTCATTCTTATGGAGTTTGAGTTTTTAGGAGTTCATTGGTCCGTGACATACAAATTCCCCATGGTGAAGGACATGCTATTCTACCTTTTAGCCTCTTTTACTAAGAAAGGGGCGCAACATTTGACAAGTCCCTTCTGATTTGGGAGGTGGCACATACCACAATTAGTAATTCTTTTCTGATTAATTCATGGAATAACTCAGAAGGCTGTCCATTTTGAGAAGAACTGAGAGCGAGAGAGGATGCTGGAGCAATTTCAGGCTGTGATACCAGACACAAGCAGTTCTCCTGCTTAGACTATGTAACCTGCTAGATGCTGCAAGTATATATAGTGGATGTGATGGTTAATTGCATATGTCAACATGGCTAGGCTATAGTACCCAGTGTTGGTTAAACACTAGTCTAGATGTTGTAGTGAAGGTATTTTTTAGATTAAATCAATATATTTACAATCAGTTGACTTTAAGTAAGGCAGATTACTCTCTGAAATATGGGTGGACCTCATCCAATCAGTTGAAAGCCTTAAGAGCAAAGATTGAGGCTCCCTGAAGAAGAAATTCTGCCTCAAGACTGTAACATAGAAATTCTGTTTGTATTTCCAGCCTTCTGGCTGGCTTGGCCCACATATTTTGGACTTGCCAGTCCCTACAATTGTGTGCATGAGCCAATTCCTTAAAATCTCTCTCTTTCTTCACCTGTTCATCTGTGGGTGTGTATCTATCTATCTATCTATCTATCTCTCTGCCCATTCATCCTATTGGTTCTGTTTCTCTGGATAGTCCTAATTAAAAGGTAATTCTGGATCCAATTCCAATGTGTGCAGTGGGGGTCGGTTTCCCTCACCACGAACAAATAATTCTCAGATACCAGCATGGTGTCTGATAATTCAACTCAGTTCTGACATTTTCTACCCAGAGATTATATGAGATTCTACAGGTTAAGGGTTCAGGTCTGCAAGACTTCCCCTCCTTCTGAGACCAGCCACAAGTCCAGGGTATCACCTGTTCTTCTGACAGACTGGCTATAGATAAGAGGTTCCCACAACCCCCTACTTGGATTTGATTAATTTGCTAAAGTGGCTCACAGAACTCTGAGAACATTTTACTTATTGGTTTACCAGTTTACTATAAAGGGATATAACTCAGGAACAACCAGATGGAAGAGATGCGTAGGGCAAGGAATGGAGAAATGCCCTTTCTGAGTGCGCCACTCTCCCCAAATCTCTCCAAAACCTGTCCTTTTGGGTTTTTATGGAAGCTTCATTAGATGGACACAATTGGTTAAATCCTTGGCCATTGGTGATTGATTCAGTCTCCAGCCCCTCTCCACTCCCCCGAAGTTAGGGGGTGGAACTAAAAGTTCAAACCCTCTATTCATGATCGGTTCCCTGGGAAACCTGCCCCCATCCTTGGGTACTTTCCAAGTCACTTCATTAACATAAACCTAGTTATGGCGGAAAGAGGCTTGTTATGAATAAGACGACACCCTTTTCACCATTATGGCTCTGAGGAACTAAGGACAAGAGACCAAATATTATGACAAAAGATGCTCCCATTGCCCTTATGTTCAGGAAATTCCAAGGGTCTTGGGAGCTGTAATCCCAGAACCATGGTTGATGATCAAATATATATGAGAAATACATATTTCTTATAAATCATAATATCAGACTAATAGAGCAGATAAAGATGTGAATAGGATAGTGGCAGTGCAGAATTATAAAGACAGGTCATGCCATTTGAAAGGTAGCTACTAGCATGCTATTGGGTCCTAGAGGATAATAAACATTTAACAAGGCAATATTAATTAATGCTGCACCCTGAGCTATCTATCATGAGTTAGTATTGGTATAACCACTAAGTCATAAGGTCAAATAGACACAGCACTGATCCACTATACAATGCAAATGCTCATTCAGAGTTGGTTCCAAGCAAATCTTGAAAGTATAAATAAATTATAGAAACAAGGGGTTCAGACTCCATTCATCTACCTGTGTCACTCAATGCCTCACCTCAGTTCACACCATGAACAGCTGATGGATAGATTGACTTGTTCATTAATACAAGGTGAGACTCAGCTCCTATTCCACTAAAGACCTATGTAGGGCTCTCCCTAAAGAACCATGATTAGGGGAAATCTTCTCAGTAGTAGTACTTTGAGTAGTGTATTTGATCATGCATTTTGTTTGGAGGGAGTAGACGACTGAGGTAGGAATAAATATGACTCCTTGGTAATGGTGAATGGCTAGGAGATTAGAGACAAGGAGACGTATATGAATGGATTTATGGAAGCAGACACAAAGTGTGCAGAACTCTGTGTCTCATGCCAATGCCAATCAAAGAATATCCATTCCAAAGAAAGAAATGAAAACTAGCTGTACAAGATATCTCATCCAGTAGATGTAAGCCAGCCTGTGTCCTTGGCTTCCCCAGTGTTTTTTCAATGAACACAGGAGTCTTGATGGCAGGGATGGAAGCTATGCATAGCTTAATTGGTGTTAACTCCATCTCACCAAGCTTATTCTACTACCGTTGAAAGTCCTACCCTTACAATCCCTTAAGGAGAGGATCCAGGCATTTATTGGCAGGCTGGTAACATTAGACACCTTCTATGATTCATTATTGTTGGGAATGATACATATCTTAAGTATGGATTTGTCTTTTTTGCCTGTAGTACCTCAGTTAGCACATCAGAGTGCTCAAGGGATCAACTTTACAGCAAAAGAGGTATGACAATTGGCATCTGACCATGAGGGCACCTCCTATAAATTGTATCACAGGAATCTGACAGCCTGATAGAGCAGTGAAGCAATCTTCTTAAAGGTAGAGCTAAGCCACAGAATGGAGATGACCCTGTGAGTTGGGGGGCTGTCCTTCAAGATGCCATTATATGGTGCTGTATCACTGACAGTGATAAACATGGATCTGGGCAGCAAGGGGTAGAAATGAGAGTTGCCCACTCTCATCGTTAATTCTAATCAGTTCACCTGGAGACTTTGTGGTTGTCATCCACCAAACTCTGCATTTTGCTGGATTAGAGATCTTGGTTCTTGGTGGGACGGGAACACTTCTTTGAGGAAATGTAAAACAAATTCCACTAAACTTAAATCAATGACTGCCATGTAGTCATTTTAGGTTCCTCATGCTAGTAGTGCAGCAGGCTGAAAAAGGAATTCCTATGTTAGCAGGAGTAATTGAACTGATTATCATGAAGATATACGGTCACTCCTATACAATGCGGGCAGGAACAGGAATGTTCAGAGCCCGTTAGAGTTACTGGGGCACCTCCTGGTGCTTCCAGCCTGTGATAGCTGTGAATGGCCAACGAAACAACCACAGCTCAAGAAACTGCATAGTAACCAGGGCCTCAGATCTCTCAGAAATGAAAGCCTAGGTTAGCCCATGGGACGAAAAACCTAGACCAGCAGAAGAATAGCTGAAGGTGAGAGCAAACTGGGATGGGTAGTGGTGCAGGAAGATGATGCATATCAATTATGGCTTTATAGTGCAATAGCTTAAACATGAAACCTCCAGCTATAAAGGTTTATGTTTTTACTTTTGTTTGTATTTTAGAAACTGACTGGCTACCACTTTGAAGCAGCAGAGACAGACCATCAAAACAATATGAACTTAACATGCAATATAGGTTTGTAAATCAATAAATAAGCTTACTCTCTGGAAAGTAAAAGAAGTATATGTAATAAAATTTGTCTTTAGAAAACATGTAATTCATTTACTTCTCTTTGAAAATATACTGAGGTGGACTTAAGAGGTTACCTTGCCCACTATTCAGAGAAGTCTAAATGTAAGACATCCTGATAGGCAAGAAAGTGTGTGCCTGTGTATGTCTACATCCTGGTGCTCAATAACATTGGTGATTAAGTTAACAGTTTCATCTGATCTTAAATCTCAGATCCTACCTAAATTCCTCCTGTTGTGAGCTACACTAGCTCAACGATTGATTAGTATTCAATTTATTTTTACCCTGAATTTTTACACCGTTACTAAACTGTCTTCTGTCATCTCCAGTAAGTAATCTTAATTATTAAGCAAAAATGAAAAAACAGCAGATTTTGTTCTGGGATTTCCAAGTCCCTGTCTCTATTATCTATCTGGACTGCTTTTGGAGCTGAGAACTAGGATTTTTAAAAATACTTCTTAAAAGCTTTCAGATACTTATTTCTATATCCACTGCTCTTCGCATACACTCTCTCCCGAATTATGACAGCAACCCAGCTGCTGGTTTTGTTGACCTGAGCCCCATCTGTTTCAAACTCAGCCTCTATACTTCTACCAGAGTATACTTTTAAAATGGAAATCTGATGATGCTGGTTTTCTGCTATAAATTTTCAGAGGTTCCCCCATCATCCTGTAAATGCCTCTCTGTTGTAGCCCTTACAACACCTTGCCAGCCTCATCTGCTGCTGCAGTATACTTCTCCCTTTCATGTCTAAAAATGTACTCAATATCACAAAGTATCACTTCTGCACCACATCCATACATGCCAAATAGACCTTAATTATTTATCTATCTATCTCCCTTGTATGCTTTTCAAGGGCAGTTTCCCCATTCCTTTGATGAACAATAATTGTTTGTGCACTGGATTGGGCCATACCTTGCAAAGACTCTAGTTGCCAGTAGATATTCTGGATACTTAAAGAAACCAAAGGAGAAGCCTAGGATGAGAGCAGTCAAAATACAATTGTGATAGCCACATGCAAAAGAATAAACTGGGCCACTATATTAGACCATACACAAAAATTAACTCAAAATGGATTAAAGACTTGAATATAAGACCTGAAACCATAAAATTCCTGGAAGAAAACTGACAGTAAGCTCCTTGACATCAGTCTTGGTGATAATTTTTTGGATCTGGCTTCAAAAGCAAAGGCAACAATAGCAAAAAGAAACAAATGAGACTACGTAAAACTAAAAACCTTCTTCACAGCAAAGGAAAACATCACACAGCAAAGGAAGCCACAAGATGAAAGGGCAATCTACTGAATGGAAGAAAATATTTGCAAATGATATATCTGATAAGGAGTTAATATCCAAAAAATATAAAGAACTCATACAACTCAATAGCAAAAACTCAAACAATCCACTTAAAAAATGGGTAGAAGATCTGAATAGACACTTTTTCAAAGAAGACCTACAAACAGCTAACCGGTACATGAAAAGGTACTCAACATCACTAATAGTCAGGGAAATGCAAATCAAAACCACAATGAGATATCACGTCACATCTGTTAGACTGGCTGTTATCAAAAAGACAAGAAATAACAAGTGTTGAAGAGGTTGTAGAGAAAAGGGAACCCTTGTGTACTGTTGGCAGGAATGTAATTGGTGCAGCCACCACAGAAAAGAGTATGGATGTTTTTCAAAAAATTAAAAATGGAACTACTCGATGGTCTAGCAATCCAACAGCTGGGTATTTACCCAAAGAAAAGAAAAGCACTAACTCAAAAAGACATCTGCATCCCCATGTTCACTGCAGCTTTATTTACAATAGCCAAGACTTGGAAACAAACTAAGTGCCCATCAATGGATGAATAAAGAAGATATGGCATATATGTGACAGAATATTATTCAGCCATAAAAAGAAATGAAATCCTGCCATTTTCCACAACATGGATGGACCTTGAGGCCATTAGCTAAGTGGAATAAGTCAGACAGAGAAAGACAAATACTATTTGCTCTCACTTATATGTGGAATCTAAAAAACAAAGAAACAAAATGAGCTCATAGATAGAGGACAGATTGTTGGTAGCCAGAGGTGGGGAATGTGGGGTGGGCAAATGGATGAATGGGGTCAAAAGGTACAAACTTCCAGTTATAAAATAAATAAGTCACATAGCGTGATGACTATAGTTTATAATATTGTATTGTATGTATGAAAATTGCTAACAGAGTAGATCTTAAAAGTCCTCATCACAAGAAAAATTTATTTGTAATTATGGTGATGGATTTTAACTAGACTCATGGTGATTATTTTCCAATATATACAAGTGTTGAATCATTATGTTGTACATCTGAAACTAAAATACTCTTATGTCAATGATACCTCAAAAAAATAGCAAAGAATGAATTTGTGACCATGAGAAAAGCTCATACTATTGTGGTAGACTTAATTAATCAGGAGGTAAGACGATGCAATTGCCAGCCCTGGTGGTTAAGTTGAGATTAGATGCTGTCACTGCCTCAGCTCAGGTTCATTTCCTGATCAAAGAACCGTACCACCTATCTGTCGGTTGTGATACTGTGGCAGCTGTGTGCTGCTGTGATGCTGAAAGCTATGCCACCAGTATTTCAGATACCAGCAGTGTCACCCATGATGGACAGGTGTCAGCAGAGCTTCCAATCTAACACAGACTTGGAACAGGGACCTGGCCACTCACTTCTGAAAAAATTGGCCATGAAAACCTTATGAATAGCAGCAAAGCATTGTCTGATATAGTTCTGGAAGGTAAGAGGATGGCATAAAAAGACCAGGCAGGGTTCTGCTCTGCAGTACACAGGGTTGCTAAAGAGTCTGAATTGACTCGATTGCACTAACAACAATGAAGATCCAATATGAGGTCATTAACTGAGTGGTATAAAGATCCAATGAGACCATTGATGAGAATGGGAAATTGAAAAAGGGTATGCAGAAATCCGCTCCTGAGAAAGGAATTCTTGTCATTCCTTACCCACTCTTTTCATGTGAGAATGTACAAGATTTTACCCTAGGGGTGAGGAAAGACAGAGAAAGGAGCAATGAGAGAAGTGAGGAGGAATGTGTCTCTGAGATGCCTGTGGTCACTCTAACTGCACCAAGTCACATTTTCAAAGGCAAGAATGTTCAACAAAATCCTCTAATAGATCCTCAGAGATCAATCAGCACATTAGGTAAAAACAGTAAAGATGATATTTTTGGAGATTGGTATATTAGATGAAATCTCACCTGATACTTTTAACCAGTTTGTATGACCACTGATTTTGATTTTTGTTAAGACATAAAAATGCTGAGAGTACCAGCTGTTCCTTGGCCAAAGACACTGTGGGGTCCCAGCTCTGTAGCAAATGACCAACATCCCCAGATGGGTTCCATCACTTGCAGCCTGCCATGTCAGCACAGTTGGCCATTTACAAACCAGTGGGAGTTTTTTACAAGTTTGTTTATCTTTCAATAGAACCACCTGCCTGCAGTTGAACTGTCTGGGCTATAAATAGAGACATAGTGCACAGGATAGTTTTACCATTAAAGAAGAGAAGAGAATTAGATGGGGGAGTGGGGAGCAAATTCTCATTTCGCTGCTTTATAGGAACCTGGGTAGGGTCTTGGGGATTTTTATCCAGTTAGCTTTGCAACTGGAAAGGAAAATAACGTTAACAGTACCAGCATGTTTAAACATCTAAAATCTGCTGAACGTCATTTTATAATCTCTTGAGGTCAGGGAAAAAACTCATGGTGGGATATCAGCCTTCTCAACCCTAATGGCAGACTGATAATCCACAAGGCAAACCATTGCAGTAAGCTCTTGAGGTTACTAACCAGTGGAACATACCCAGTTTTGCAAAAACCAGCTGGGTACCGTTCAAAGCATTCATAAACTCCTTAGAATTATGCACTGTATTCTTGGTAGGACCCCAAATGTCTCAATTAGTGCACATTCCTGTAACAATGACCAAACTCTTAACCCATTTGTTCCTGAAATATGCAGTAGACTATCACCAAAATTTTATGATGTAACTGATATGAGAGATCAGGAATTTTTTTAATTTAACTTAAATCTACTCTACTAATGATATTTAACTAAATTACTGGACCAAACCAGATAGACTTTGTTTTCTGCTACAAGGCATAAATTAGATCAACTCATCCAATTTATTTTTATTTTGTAATTTTTTTTTAATTTTTTGAGATTTTGGAATTTTATTATTAGTGTCTTTGAATATTGTTTTCAATTTTTCTATTTGGTAAAATACACATAACACAAAATTTGCCATCTTAACTATTTTTAAGTGTAGAGTTCAGTGCAATTACATATATTCATAGTGTTGTAGAACCATCAGTGCCATCCATCTCCATAACTCTCTTCATCTTGTAAAACTGAAATTCTGTACCCATTAAACAATAAGTCTCCATCCTTCGCTCCTTCCAGGCCCTGGCAACCACCTTTCTACTTTCTGTCTCACACAGCTTTATTTTTAAGGAACATTTGCAGTCAAATATTTTTTCTATCAACTTATCCATCTCTTTCTATATTTTCTTATTGATTCTGATCAAATTTAAACATTGAAAAATTACGATGCACTGAGTGATAATGACGTCACACTGACTTTTTTTGTGTGGGAATGTAAATTTTTGTTTGTGCAAATTTAAGTGTTTTTTTTTTGTCAGGGTAAATATTGAGAAGTAGGATCACCAGCCCATAAGGGAAGTGTAATGTTTCGCTTTCTAAGAAATTGCCAAACTGTTTTCTAAAGTTGCTGTACAATTTTGCATTCCCACCAGCAGTGTATGAGTTCCTCTTGCTCCAAATCTTTGTCAGCATTTGGTATTGTCAGTGTTTTTTGATAATAGCCATTCTAATATGTTTATAATGGTATCTCATTGTGGTTTTGATGTACATTTCCCAAATGACTAGTGATTTTGAGCATCTCTTTATGAGCTCATTTGACATATATATATCTCCTTTGGTGAAGTGTCTGTTCAAATATTTTGCCCATTTTTTAAATTGAGATTTTCGTTAGTGCGATGTTTCCTGGTTGAGCATTGAGAGTTCTTTACGTATTCTGGATACAAGTTCTTTGTCAGAAGTCATTTTTCCTATTTTAACTCTTTTGCCTTTCAATGTGCATTTTAGAATTAGCTGGTGATATTCACAAAAACATCCTGATGGGATTTTCACTGGGATTGTGTTGAATCTATTGCTCAATCTGGTAAGAATTGACGTTTTAACAATATAGTCTTCTATTCCTTAAATAAGCTCTCTCTCTCCCATTATTTAGTTCTTCTTTGATTTTTTTAATTGGTGTTTCATAGTTTTCAGCATATAGATCCTGCATTTACTTTTTGGATTTATAGCTAAGTGTTGTTATGTTTTGGTCCTATTGCAAATGTTGTTCTAAAAAATTTTGAATTGTCATTTTTCAGTACCAGTATATGAATACTATTGATTTTTGTATATTGATCTTGTGTCCTGTGATCTTTGCAAAATCACTTATTAGTTCTCAGTGTTTTTGTAGATTCTTTTAAAAGTTTTTAATGTACCTTATTACACTGTCTAGGACTCCCAGTACAATGTGGGATAAGAGAGTTAAGAGGAAATTTTTTGTCTGGTTCCTTATCTTAGAGAAAATTATTCAGTATCTCCTCATTAAGCATATGTTAGCTATAGACTTTTTTAATAGATGCCCTTTATCAGGTGAAGAAAATTCCCTTATATTTCTAGTTTGCTGAGAGATTTTTGGAGCTTATTGAGACAATTATGGGGTTCTTTACCTTTAAGTCTGTTACTACAGTCAATTAAATTGATTGAATTTTGAATGTTGAATGAGTCTTATATTCTGAATGGGGCAATTTAACTTACCAAAATTAATTTTTATATCATTAACTTTTTTCCCTTTTCTAAAATTAGGAGACATATATACATTGCCATATATACATAGATAGATAGATAGATATCATATACACTTAGGATTTATGAAGGGTAGCTCACAACCAATTAATTTAGCTTAATTTGCCCATCCTTAAAAATATCTAGCCCTATTTCTAATCTACCCAATTAATGTTGCCTGTGTTTGACCCCACAAACACTTGTTATTCATTTCTATGCTAATTAATCTTCTCAATGTGCATTTACTGAACACATACTATGCGCTGGAAAAACCCAACGATAAAGACACAACTTTACCCTTTACGAATTTGCCCGGGCTTGAGGTATGAACAAGATGCTCTGGAAGTGCAGAGAATTGGTATCTAAGTCAGACTGCATAGAAAGAGAAGGCTTTTCAGAAGAGATGGCATGAGCTGAAGTTTAAAGAAAAAGTCTCTCTTTATGTATATGTAGTATACACTTTACCATTTTCTGCCCTTAGTTATCACTGTCTACCCAACGTAAGGCCCTGGTAAGTGTGAAGTGGGCTTTGTAACTTACACACCCCATTATATTTGATTGGATCAGAGGCACACACCTTCTTTGCCAATGCATTCAATCAACTGGCTGGGATGAGGCATCTCAGTCTCTCCCCAGCAATGGGAAAGAGGACAATTGCAGAAGGATGTTTTGGTGCTGGATGCTAAGACACAGAGATTACGATAGAGACAATGAGTTGGCTGCCACCTTTAGCCACGTGAAAGTTAGAGAAAAAGCAGAGAAAGACAGACTTTCATGAAAGGAGGAAAAGAAGGAAGATACAGACCCCTGAGGAAAGGGGATTCAGAAACTGGGATCCTCAGAACCTGACGGTTTTCCAGTTTCTGTTGAGTCCACTTGAATTTCAATTCCCTAAGCTCACAGCATGACTTTCTCACAAATTCACCTTTTCATTAGAGCTAGTTAGGGATGACTTTTGATTCTTGAAACCAAAAAACCTTGATTGTATTAAAGATTTAGTAGGAGAAGTTGAACCAACAGACCCTTGAGACGTGGGATTAATTGTGGCATGAAGGGGGAATGGAGCTGGTCAGGAGGAATAGGGCTGGGTGTGAATCAAGGTTCTAACTTTTCACATCTTCTAAACCATAAATAACCTTTTCCTTTCAGAATCTCCTTTTACTCTTGACTTCAAGCAAGCAGTCCTCATTTAATTTCCTTCCTAAATATTTGTCTATTTCTTCATGTCTCCTTTAGTCTTTAGATCAGGGGTCAGAAGACTTTTTGTAGAAAGCCATATAGTAAATATTTTAAGCCTATGGGCCCTGTGTTGTAAGTACTCAGCTCTGCTTTGTGGTGTGAAAGCAGCCATGGCAATACATAAACAATGAGCATGGTAGTGTTCCAATAAAACTTTATTTATTGACACTGAAATTTGAATCTCATATTTCACATGTGAAGAAATAATACCTTTTTGTGGTTTTCTTCAAATATTTAAAAATTCTTGGCTCATTGGTTATCCAAAAGCAGGCAGGTCATAGTTTGCCAGCTCTGTTCTAAAGGCTCAACCAGCACTTTATTTTCACTTTCTCAGAAAGTTCTTTTCCTCCCTGCCTGAGAATCCATCTTGGTTCTTCTGATGATTAGTTTTTCTATTTTGTGGCTTTCAAAACCAGCAGTCTTAGATTCATAATCAATATGTTATTCTCCTTGGTCCTCATATTCTGTTCTTTGCTTACTCCCGCCATACGTTCCTAGACCATATCCAAGTTCATTCTAATTCTTTAGCTATAACTTATTCCCAACTCCAACTTTCTCATACTTGTTCTATAACAATCTTTCATGCTTAATTCTCCTCTTCTAAGAGACTCTTGAACCATTACTAAATCTTTCTTTTCCAGCAATGCCACATGTTCAAATCTTTTCCTTTCTCTTCTTCACCATGTCTTTGGCCTCTACAGTTCAATTCAGTTTGATATACAATATGCATTTAAAAAAACGAAATGTAATATAGGCAATGTCAATGATAGTTATCTCAGAGTAGCATATAATTTAGGAAATTCAAAAACATAGGTACAGTATACCTGTTGGTTAGTTTGCTTAGCTTGGTTAGTTGTTGCTTGGTTAGTTCACTACAACTTTTTGATGAAAATATTTCCATAAAAATCAATATTGTTAATATTCAAATAATAATTATATAATAAATAAAATTATTATTACATAACAGCAGATACAGAATGTATATTATAATTTGTTTAATCAGTACCTAGTTTTGGACATTTGGGGTAATGGTGTTTTTTCACTTTTACTAATAGTGTTTTGTTGAAAACCCTAGTGACTGCATCTTTGCACACATCCGTGATTATTTAACTAGAATGTGTTACTATTATCTAATATCTAATAATATGTAATTATTTATTTAGACTATGTTCCTAGAGCTGGAACTGCTACACGAAAAATTTTTCGTATTTTAAAGAATGTCCATTCATATTCAAAAATTACTCTGCAAAAAGTTTTACCTCCTGGAATAATGTATTAAACAGTCACTTTCAGGGGGCTGGCCCCGTGGCCGAGTGGTTAAGTTCACGTGCTCTGCTGCAGCGGCCCAGTGTTGCGCCAGTTTGCACCATGGGTGTGGACATGGCACTGCTCATCAGATCATGTTGAGGTGACGTCCCACATAGCACAACTAGAAGGACCCACAACTGAAAAAAATATACAACTATGGACTGGGGGTATTTGGGGAGAAAAAGCAAAAAAAAAAAAAGGAAGAAAAAAGATTGGCAACAGTTGTTAGCTCAGGTGCCAATCTTTAAAAGAAAAAAAACTCACTTTCTTCAGGGACAAACCAATGCTGAGGATTAGTACTTTCCTTTAAATTGCCAAATTGGTAGGTGAGAGAATAGCATGTATTAAAAAATATTGAGGGCTTTAAATCTTTTCCTAATATACAATTTCCAACTATTTTCTCAATTTGTGGAGTCCTTTTAATTTTAGGACTGTCTATGTTGCAGAAGTTTTTAAAAATTTTCAGAGTCAAGTATTTCATTTGTCAAGGTTTTTCTTCATTTTTCTGGCTTCAACTTCATTTCAGAATGTCTTTTTTTTTTCATGTTATATTTTTACCTGTACTTTTCTAGAACTTTTTGTTTTCATGTTTTACGTTAAATTTTAACTGAAGCAAATGCTTAGCTAGTTGGTTAACAATATTCATTAAATAATATTGCATTTCTTATTGATTTGAAATGCTACTTCTTATTTATAATAAAAACACCACTTTGAGAACGTTTTGTACTTATGATTTTTTTCCCATTGATGTTTCTACATCATAACTTTTTAAATATTGTAAATATATAATATTTTTAAATATGTAAGGGTAACTTTCCATAGTATTCTACCTTGTTTTTCACTTTATATATGAGTCTAGAAGGAATGAACAGGTTCTAGGTCAAACTACCCCACTGTACACATAGCCTTGTCTGGTGTCAAGAAATGGAATTGTAGAAACCCTGGATTCAAGTTGTCTTTCTGTTTTCTACAGCAGCCTCATTGTACCATTGAGCCTTCCTGTTATCTCCACACTAGAATGTAAGTGTCTCAAGGTCAAGCATCCCATCTCATCCATCCCTGAGTCCCCTGTGCCCTGCTTAGTACTGATACTTGTCTAAACCCTTGATTTTATGAAGTGACAGCATTGCCCAAAGGCACATGGCAAGTGAATAAGTTAGCAGAGAAAGCTTTAGTTCCAAGGTCTTGTGACTTCCAGTTCATTGGTTTTTGCTTTGACTTTGTTCTTAATTCATTTGTATTTCTTATTTACCTCTGTAGCTGCCATGTTTCTTTAAGACTTCAACTCCCAAAAGAAAAAAGTGGAGAAATATTTATTTCCTTACATTGGCTATTGTAAATGCTATGATTCCTGCTTTTGCTTACCCATCATATGGTTGCTTGTTTTTAGGGAATAAACTAATATGATTTAAATGATCTGGGAATTTAAATTTATTTACCATGAAATAAGTTTTTAGTGAAACTGTACTCTTGGATATAGGCATATTTTTAAAAGTCTTATTGTAGATCAGGATTACAACTCCTTTTTAAGGTTGTTTAAGTTTCACAAAGATGAGCCCCTTGGGAGTCTCTCTGAACCTAGCGAGTGTCTGATATGTAATAGAAGTTCAATAAATGTAGTTAAACTGAACTGAACTCTCATTATCCAATCCTGCAACTGCCTTGATTTCTTTTCCTACACACACAGTGTTTTGTAAGTACATAATGGATATTCTGTGTTGTATTTGTTAAAGGTTAGCTCAGTCGTCTATATGAGCATTAATCTTTTAGGTAAAAGTGTCCTGTAGGGTAAGACTCATTCTTTAAGACTTGATTCAGGCCTTGCATCCCTCTCCTACTTCCCCCCTCTTCCCCCTCCTCCAAGTCTTCCTTGATGCCTTCAGGCTAAGTTAGTTGACCCTTCTCTCTTCCTATCATACTTTGTTTATATTTCCATCCTGGCAGGTATCATTTTGCATATTTTGCATAATTATCTGTATATGGCTGTTACCTCCTCTGTATTATTAATCTAGCACAGATTCTAAACTTAGAAAGTTGTCAGAAATATTTGTTAATGAATGAAGGTATGTGCAATACACTTGACTTAGAGACAACCTGGGACTCAGGCACATAGGTGGTTTACCAATGACTTTCAGATTTGAAATATATTTAAAAAAAGAAACAACCTGAGATATTTATAGAATTTAATAAACTGTTGAAACGTAAATGTCCTCTTAGGAATGTTTTCCAATCTTCTTTTAAAATTAGTGATCAATTCCCTTCTTACACAATGTGTACAGTTCATGTCCACCAAACTAACACCAAGACCCAGGTCTGAAGCATCTGTCTGTATGTGGGGATGAGGCACGAAATAGCTACTGGAGGGCATGTCCTAGAGTCTCATGGACTTAAAGTCACCCCAAGCCTACGGTCTGGATATGCAGAGACATATATCAGAGGATGGAAATGCATTCAGAAATGTTCCTGTTCTTTCTCAATATATAAAAATGTTAGTTACCATAGCAACAACAGATATAGATTCACTTATTCTCTTTTTATTATAAGAAAAATAAACAGAAGCTGAAATATTTTACAATAAACTTTTCCATAGATGTCTAGAAGAATATTTTTGCAATCATCTAAGATATTTGAAAGAATATGTTAAAATGGGAATGGAGATTCTTTCTTAATAAAAACTCATTGAACTATTAAAAAAAAAAACCCTCAAATGACATATATTTTCCATATAATATGAAACTTTCCAGTGTAGGATGAATAATATTTTGTTTTTGCTATTTCGATCTGAAAAGAAGTCAGATTTATTTTAGAGGAACAATATCTGAAACTTAGGAATATGAGTATTACCTTTTGAGTGCTGAATGCTTTCCTTTTTTTATATATTATGTCCAGCCACAAATAAGTATGTTTTCTGCTTTTAAATAAATAAGAAATCAATGACGAAAAATTATCTCATTGCAAAAGATATTAACCATTGAAGAAAACGAGAAACTCTCAAGGAAACCCAAGAATTACAGCTATTAAAGTGATAGCCATTATTATATTGGTTAGGATGGAGAATTTAAGTTAGTTCTTTAAATATTGAATTGAAATGTGCAGATAACAAATTAAGAAAGTCACCAGCAATATGCTGCTCAATAATTTCCTAAAATTATAGTCTGTGCTTCACTCTTGGGTTGAAACATAGAGCTTCATTGGAATGCTCAGCTCCTTTTGGCTGATTCTCAGGCTCTGTGGCAGAAGTTAAGGACTCCAACCTTCTCAAACTATGTTTCTTCCGGGCCTCTCTGTTCCCCTAAATGGCAGCCCCATCCACCCAGGGTCTTAAACTAGAAACACCATGACTACTTTATACCCTATCCTTCAGGACTCCTTTCCTATTCCTTCAAAACCATCCAGTAACCCATGATGATTTTTGCCTCCTAATTATTTCCTGAATCTGTTGCCCCATCTTCTTTCTGACTATAGCTTTTCCAGATAAATCCCTCATTGCTTCCTATCTGGGTGACCACAGTAGCTTCTTCACTAGTTGGTCAGTCTCTCTCTCTGGTTTGGGCTCCTCATCCTCATCCTCTTCAGAGTGAGTGACAGAAGAGCAGTGCTGATTTTAACAAACACTCATTCTCTCATTTCCTCACCCAAACCCCTTAAACAGCCCTCACCGACTAAAGATAAAGTTGCAACTCCTGCACAGGACATTTACGCCCTCGCTGCCTTCCTCTCTACCCTCACTCTCCTCCATTCTCCAAAGGGCTACTGTCCTCTAGTAATTCCAAGCTGCTTGGCATTCACTGTCCCTGAGCGTTCTTCATACCTCTGCACATTTACTCACGCAGTTTCTCTTGGAATTTCCTTTCCCATTTCCTTCATATGCTGTATCCCTATGCAGACAACATCTCTTCCAGGAAGGCTCCCTGACACCCTCAGGCTCGTTCCCTTTCTCTCTGCTTCTGCAGGGATTGTCACCAACCTTTACAAAACTTCATCACCCGACTGAATCTTCCCTTTTGTCTTTACTCTATTGCAACCATCCCAAGGTCAAGAACAGGTCTTTCCCATCTTTACATCCTCAATTCCTGGCATCAAACTTCTCTGAGGAGAGAAGACCAAGCTCTTAACAGGCTTAAATATTGGGTAGTGCAATTTAAGGTAATTAATATGATATTATTTCTGGTGTAATCATCTGCCAACTCTTTTTAAAAGAGGGGGATATGTTTTCCTGAAGTTCTTGCTAGACATCTCATTTTTAACCAAACTTAAAACAAACACAAACAGAATCCTGGAATAAAAACAACTATACAATTGAAAAAGGGAAAAAAATGCCATTAGAAGAAGCTGTCCACCTGTTCCTTGAAGAACAGATGAGAGCAGTTACCGGATGTTATTTCTGTGTGCACACGCATTCTTGGGTGGAAGAATCACACACTGGATGGGCACACTGAGCCCCAGAACCACATGGCATTAACAAGAAAACACTATCTTGAGTATTAAGGAAAGAGGCAAAAAACCACCTATAGGTTCTTTTATCTCCAGTGATGAACTTGCTGTTTACTAGTCTGTTCTCAGCTCAGGGAGGTACATTGCATCACTCCTTCATTCCACTGGGCGCCATTTAGAGTTTGAGCATACATGGCCAGATGTGCTGGTTACATTTTACTCCAGAAGCAGGAAGGCACCAAATTGAATTTTAAAGCAAGTATGCCCCACCCACCAGACACCTCACTTACCACTAGGAAATGACTTAGGTACTGGGGATCCCTCTGTTCATTAACCAATATGGGCTAAGAGCTTGTATGGGTACCCGTGGGTTGAAATGTCCTGCATCTATTCAGACAATGGCCTCACAAATGACATTTATCTTACTTAACCTGAGATTCTGAATCTGAGAAGGAGTTAAGGTTATTTATTACAACCTTCCACACTCTTGCTTGAAAAATATATTCTTGTGTGTGCAGGGCAAGACTTCAGGACTGCCTATTTCATGTGACGACCATTCATGCTTTGCAAAGGCAACATGAAAAGAGGCATTTAAGAGAGTTGGCTGGTCTCTATGATGGCCTTATAAATATCAGGGATGACATTTCCATTAAAAATGGTCCAAATACTTTCATTGCATTTTAAGAACCTCAGACTACAGAAAGGGAAGTGGGATGACTTTCTGTCTGTTCCAATTGTCCAGCGGAAACTGTCAAAGGCAAGTATTCCAATAGCTACAGGATATAATCTGATTCTAGACTCCAACTAGTCATTATAGAAACGTAATACTCATTTTACCGAAAACATTTTTTTTGGCTCAAAATGAATATATACATATATATTCTCCTGTGTAATAGTAAATTGCTGATTTTTAGGAACATTAGTATTGTGAGTTATCCTTGCTAGTAATAGTAATAAAAATAATTACATTTGCATATCATTTTATGCTTCTGAAAGCATTTTGTCACTTTCTAATTTGCTCCTTACAAAGAATCTGTTTAACAGAGCAGTGACTACTATGCCCCTCTCCCCAGTGTTCTACAGAATGGGAAACTGGACGGAAGAGTGATGAAGTGGAAAAATTAAGAATTTGCACTGAATCTTATGATACTTAATAATTGCCTAGTTTTGAGAGTCATGGGCCTCTGAGTTAGGCATAAATTTGGGACAGAAGCTTTGGTGAAAAAAACATATGAATTATTAAAAACTCTCCCACATATATTCTGCTCAGAGTTAGCTAAGAAAGTCACAATTTGACATCTAGGATATATGACAAGGGAAACAGCATATGGTTGATCAAGAAGGCTGAGTGAACTATTTTGAAACTTAAACATTTCAGCTCAGGTATTGGTCATGGATAATAAACACAACCAGCTGCTGAGAATGAGAATGAGCGGAAACTTGCAAAAAATGGAGCTGGGGCAAGTTGGTCAAAGGCATACTGCTCCATGGTGAGCTGGTGCAAAAGTCACTGAAGGTTCTGGAGTTTTGTGGGGTTTTGGTAACCTTGGAACTATGCAAAAGCTGTAGTCAGAGTTATGATTATAGACAGTGGAATTAACAGGTACCTAATAGTATGAAGAGATAGCAAGCTGGGATCTGGGCTTGGTTTTGCAAAGCACTGTTTCTCACACTTTAATATGCATATGAAGCACATGCAGATCTTGTTAAAATGCAGTAGGTCTGGGGAGAGGCCTGAGCTTCTACATGTTTAACAAGCTCCCAGGTAACGCCAGTGCTGCTGGTCCACATGTCATCTTGGAGTAGCACGATAAAGAACCACACCAGAAACCCAGCTTTTTTTTTTTTTTTTTTTTTGGTCAGCTCAGCCATCTCAACTTCTCAGTTGACAAATGAGTTTACATTTATTATTTGAGCACACATGGCCAGATGTGCTTGTTACAGTATATTCCAGAGCTATGCACACTAGGAGCTAAGGTGTAGGGGCAAGAATGAAGTGATCGCCACTATTATATCTCACCATTCATTTACCTTCTCCCTAAAGAAAATACATTTTAATATCTACTACTCAGATGCCCTTATAATCCATTGCAGAGAAAGAGAAATATTAGTTGTAGATGTAGAGATGATATGTCTATGAATTAAAACGTCTTTCTGAAATCCAGAACAAGGAGTCAAAATATACAGATATTACATGGATATAAAGGCTCATTCAACACATGGGCAGTTGATCAGCTATTTCATTTTCCTTCTTTAATTTGGGGAGACGGCTAGAGATGTAGCCTGTTCAGGCAGTAGAATAGCCCCATGCCTTTGTGTGGGAGCCCCCCAGGACTGCACTCCTCTCAACTCCATCTACTAGTTCTACTCTCTTTTTTTTCTGGTGAGGAAGATTGGCCCAGAGCTAATATCTGTTGCCAATTTTCCTCTTTTTGTTTGAGGAAGATTGTCTCTGAGCTAACATCTATGCCAACCTTCCTCTATTTTGAATGTGTGATGCCACCACAGCCCGGCTTGATGAGTGGTGTGTAGGTCTGCGCCTGGGATCCAAATCTGCAAACCGCAGGCTGCTGAAGCAGAGCTCGTGAACTTAACCACTACGCCACCAGGCCAGCCCCACAGTAGACCTACTCTTGTTGGAGGATCTTCTGAGATTTTTTTTCCAATGATTGTATATAATTGATGCTCATCTTTCTAAATTCTTTATTTGCAAATTCACTGATCTGTTAAAATTCTTTTGAACCCCCCAAGTCAATAACTGACAGTGCTTTCACTGTCATTTGGGGACATGCAGAGAGCAGCAAAAAATTTGTAACCCAATGCCATTCCCCAAATAAGTGTGTTAGATAATGTTTGTCTAGGCATGAGTTATAGTGCTGTTGGCTGTGACGTCAGTGTTCATGAATCAACAATAGTATCTTTAAAGAGAAACACACATAAAACGAGCCTATGTATTAATGAATTGGTGAAAATGTTGTAAGCAGAGGCTCACAGGAACCCAACCCTGTATTTCCTGAAGGAGCAGTGGCTCAGTATCTGCTAATTCAGTATTCATGGTGACTTTATAGAACATAACTACTATGGGTAATGAGACTCAACTGCAGTTGTACATATTGCAAACGAGTAACTTATGATTAAACACAAGGGCTCCAGAGCAAGACTCTATGAGTTCAAATCCCAACTCTACCATTTACCACCTGGGAGGGTTTGGGCTTCAATTTCCTCTCTTGTAAAAGGACCTCATTCATCAGACTGTGGTGAGGTTTAAAGGAATTGGTGCACCCACACATACTCCGACAGAAAACACTTAGGATAATATCTGGCAGACAGTAAATACTCAACAACATTAGCTGTCACCATTGTTTATTATTTTATAGGGCATGAAACAACAGAAAGTTCCAGGAAAGAGTATAATGTCACACAATAGGCGGTCGAGGTGAGAGAGGAACATAATCCTTCTCAGTCTAACACCAAACTCACAGGGGAAGCTATCCTAGAGAAGAGTGAGAAGTGTTTGGAGCCTGTGTGGATGGCTGGTCATTGCCCTAAATATAGAGTTGTAGGCTATGTATTGAAAGGCACAATAGGAGGGGGTCAATCAGCAAGGGATAGGAAAAGGGGTGCCTTTGAATGATTGCAGCCATTTCAGGTGTCAGATCTCAGACCCCTTGGTTTTGCAGCTTTTTATAGAATGCCTGTGGAAACATAATGGTAGACAGGGGTGACTGGAGTTCAGCGTTTCAGACATATCATCTTTTCTCTATAGTGCTGCAGGGGTTATGCTACAAATTGAAAGATCCAGCTACATGAAAAAGAACTGACACATTGAGCCAGAAAGTCTTTTCTTGTGCAGAAAGCTCTGATCTTTGAGTTAGCCAATCTGGAAGGGGTGTATTTGACAAGAATAATTTCAAATGTTGTACTTGCAGGGACTGCAAGCATAACAAGGGAATTAGTACCACATCTGGAATTGATGGGGAAAAAAATCCAAATGTGAAACTGGGATAAGGATGCCAAAAGTTGGACATAAGACACTCCTAGTTCTTCACAACCCTGCCAGTAGGATAACTTCATGTTGGGGTCCTTGGGAGTGGGTTCCTTGGGCTTAGGGGTGCTCAGAAGACACCCCTCTTAATCCCCACTCCCCACACCATAGTAAAACACACTCTCTTCACAACTTACCATCCTACCCCAGTGAGTAGAGATGGTCCTTTGCTTTTAGAAGCAAAAATTAAATATTGATCCAGCTTTGTAAGGGGGAAGGAGCTGGAGGGCAGATTGCCTGCCTTCTGGTATTCTAAGATTTTTGGCATTGAGAAAACAGATTTCCCTAAGGATTAGAGAGAAAGAGATCATTTTTAAGAAAGGAGATAGCACGATGGAGGAAGGTGATGGGTAAGTGTTTTAGGCACAAATGGGAAGGTAAAGATAAAAAGAATAATTAATAGAAGTTTTAGGAAATCAACATGATTAAGGAAGAGGAGAGAAAAATTATTATTACTGTGAGGTAGGCATTGTGTTGGATGCCACAAAACCCTCTGCTCAGTTAACGCCTCTAACAGTCCCAGGAGGCAGCTATGATTGTCCTCATTTTACTAGAAAGGAAACAGGCTGAGTAAATTTTTTAAATGTTCTCAAGGTCACGTAGGCAATAAATAGCAGAGGAAAGATCCAACATGTATCTGTATGATTGTGAAGCTTGAGCTCTTTGCAACAAAAAATCTCCACAAGAACAGTAATAAATGCTCACATTTATACGGCACTTTCTAGGTGCCACACACTGTTCTACAGACGTTACATGCATTAGCTAATTTATTTTTCACAGCAATCTTGATATAGGTACAATTGTACCCATTTCAGAGATGCAGTAACTGAACTTTAAAGAAGTTAAGTATCTTGATCTCATAGCTAATAATGATTAGGGTTCTGAAAGAAAACACACCAGAGGGAAGGTTTCCAGGGCTCAAAAGAGATTTTTACTAACATATAAGTTGGTATTTAAGCAAAACCAGTGTGCGTGGGTGAAGCAAGATGGAAGGAGAGGTGGTGGTGACCAGAGCTGTAGGGGACGGACACTTGTCAGGTGTTGGAAGAGAAAATGAAGAACGAGCTAGCCCAGAGCAGGAGGACTGGCTGAACAGCTACAAGTAAAGGAAGCAAGAAAGATCAGGACAGCACAATGGGGTAGAAGCTGGGGAAGTGGAGGGTGAGGAGGAGGGAACAGTTATCTCAGCCCATTGAGTGGCTCAGCTAAGTAGGACACTTGCCTCAGCCAGAGAAATGATGGCAGCTGAGCAGAGCGGGAGGGAAGTGCTGGGGAAGTTGTCTTACTCTGAAGCCAAAGAAGTGGATTGGAGGCCCACTCAGAAAAGGCCTCCATTTTTCTAGGAATGAAGGTCTGGAAGAAGGGAATTTATGCTGGCCCGGAGGCTGTTGATACATTCAGCAGAAGCCAAGGCCTCCAGGACGGGGCATAGGGCTTTCAGGTCATGGACAACAGGAGGGTCTGGAAGAGTCTATCTACTGAATTAAATACACACTCAGCCAAGCAGCAGCAAGAGGCAGGACCGGTGAACCCCTTGACTATTTGTCTTCCCTCCTGTGAGTGGGGGCCCTGCCTGGCCACATGCTGGACCAAATATGCTGCTTTCCTCCCCCTTCTGCCTCCTCCTCTTCTGCCTGGGAGGAGGATAGGGTAGAGGAGAGCTCTGATCTAACGTATAAACGCTTGCAGCAGAGAGGGCCTCGCTTATCCCTCAGAGTAGTAGAAACCGAAATTTAATCCTTGCCGCTCCCCCAAAGCAAGATGCTTCCCCTTCATTATTTTACCCAGAAAGGCTTTGTTTACCAGTGTCAAGGCAGAGGTCAGAATGGCCTCTGTGGCCAGACCATTTATCCTTTTATGCACCTACACATTTTAATACATTTCTATAACTAAGCAAGTCCATTCCTTCTCCACTTCTCTAAATCCAGACAAACGTCCTGACCTCAGTTTTCTGCATCTCTCTGCTTCTGGGGAGAAGTGCATCTTTTTCTAAGGGAGCCATACAACCCCAAGTACAATTTATTTTAAGAGAAAATTGCCCACCGTTTAGAGTAAATAAAGTTGAGAACAGGGCTGAGCGACTTCATTCCCATTTCCTAGTATAGCGACTGAAGAGTGAGTTTCCTTCAGCTTCAATCGCTCTTCTCAGAAAGTTTGTATTTAGCTTAATGGAAGAAAGCACAGTTTCTAGACCAAAGAGGAAGAAAATAAGACGAGGCAAGACAAGTAAGTAAAAGACATTTCAGCTCTGACTTTTTTTAAAAGAAATCTCTCTCGTTCTCTCTTATTTTTATTTGTATTTTTGCCAATGATCAATCGTAGTACATAATATGAAGCATCCTTATAATAGTTAAAGACGTGGTGCACAAATGACGAGAGAAAAGAAGAGGGATGGAATGAAATGAACTGAAATATACATTCAAAGCCATTGTTGCAAATAGCATATCTTATAGGAAATGTCCACAGGGAAGCAGGGGTATAAATAGAACCACAGTGTGAAATAAGGACTGTGCCTTATTTTCTGTAGAAGCTGCTGTTTCCGTGCCAGCGAGCAAAGATGCTAACAAAAGAACGCACACAGTAATGCCCCTTAGACGCCTGTCCTTTGCATGGCGTATATTGCATGTTACATAAGGAATAATGACATGTATGCTCACTCTGTCCACCCACCTGCTTGATTTTTTTTTTTTAAGGATTAAAGGATACCATCCTACGTGGAGCTGTCAGACATCAGTCAATGTGGGTTGAAATGACCCACAGTGAGTGACACCCAAGTGTGTTTAATCTGAAGGGAAAATGAAGATACTGCATGCCCAAGAAGTTTAAATAATGGCACATAAATTATTTATTTCCCAGGCTTTAAGTCAACTAACCAACAGGACAGGAAAAATAAAAGAATAAAAGGTTGTGCATTGTATTTTGTGCAGTATAGGTGTCTCAACATAATGAGTCTCCTGGATCCTAGTTTGCTTCTGAATATCACCAGGGGTGATTACAGCTTGCAAAAGTAGACCAGAAAAAGGCATGCCTTCCTATGTCTTGTGTCTGGGGCTGTAATTAAAGCCACAAGCCATCAGAGAGTGAAGGGGCCAGCTGCAGCCCTTCAAACCTTTAGAATCCTGGCATTAAAAATAGATTACAGCACAAAATATGTACCAAAAATAATCCCAATAAAAAATTTGCACATTTGATTACTATAATTGATTTTTTCTTCTAGATATGAATAAATGACCCAGGCTAAATGCCAGTTCCTTGCAAAGAATTTCATTTAAGCTTCACTGAATTGAAAAGGCTCAACCAGACTCAACATTTCCAACTTCCTAGCAAGTAGCAGAAAATCTACCTGACAGTTGCTATGGAAACACGAACAGGAAGAGTGAACCACCAGCCTATAAATCCACAGAGAAACCTTTCTTAATTGGAAGGCCTTTAACCCACACATTTTTCTCATAGCTGCAGAGCTTATTTCTAAAGAGATTATTAAATTCCTCAATTGACTTATGAAGGATGCTTCCCACTATATTACTGTGCTTTGGGTTGCTCGTTCTTTATATCTGTTTCCAAAATTACAAAGCAGACCAGGGATAATAAAAGTTAACACAGATGTTTCAATGAAAAATCCATATGATGTTCCAAAAATAACTTCAGCGGCAATGCCGAACAAAAAGGATTCCAATACAAGAACCAAGGTGGTGTAGACGTGTTTGTTTCGAAGCTATAGCTAAGTCACCAAACTTCTTCACATCCCCCCCGCCATTCAACAGATTAATGTCAGTAGGAAATCCTGAAAGCATTTCCCAAAGTTTAAGGACAGTGATAAAGTCAGAAAAATGAAATAAATGAGATGGTAGAATATGTTAATTTTATGCCCACTCTTGATTTTTAAAAATGCTCTTTACAATTGAAAGTAAATACTAACTAGTATGTGACTGATTAAACAAGAAACAAACGCAACTCAATGTCTCTGTGAATCTCAGTTGGATTGGGGTAGTTTTGGTTGAATAACTCATTACTTGATTGAATTTAGTAATAAAATCTACATGAGGGGTAGGAATTACTACAGAGAATGTAGAATATATGAACCTACCCAAATCCAGAGGCAATCTTCTCTCCTTCCTTCCTGCTACAGGAAAGAAATGTCCAAGCTAATGCCCTGTGTGGATTCAGTTCCACCCTCTTCAACTCTGCTAGGCATCTTCCAACAGGTATCATGACTACAAATCCACAAAACCCCCAAGCCCACGGTCTACTTGTTTTCTTGTTGGTGGTGAGGAAGATTGTCCCTGAGTTAACATCTGTGCTAATCTTCTTCTATTCTATATGTGGGATGGTGCCACAGCATGGCTTGATGGGATATGTGTAGGTCCGTGCCTGGGATCCAACCCTGTGAACGCTGGGCCACCAAAGAGAAGTGCATGAACTTAACCACTATGCCACTGGGCTGACACCCATGTTCCACTTTTGTACTGCTCTCTCTCTCCTCTCCTTTCAGCCTGGTATTTGAATGAATTTTATTCTCTCCTCACTGAGTCTGCGTCCTTATTTTCTATTCTCTCTTTAGCTCCCTGCAAGATGGTACCCACTCCTTGTCACCACACTCAGTCTGCATAGTCACTGACTTCTCTTCTGGCATGTGGACCACTCTCATCTTCTTTATGTGAACTTTTCCTGTGTTTCTATTGTATGGCGCTTCCCTGGCTCTTCTTCCATCCTTTCAGTTGTTCATTCTCTGCGTGCTTTCTGATATTCCTCAGGATCTTTCATCAACCCTCTTCCTCTTCCTCTTCCACTTTCCATCTCCTTTGGGCAACCTCAAACGCCCCCACAGCTTCAACTACCATCAACAGACTAACGGACTCAAAATACTTATTTCAACCTTGTTGTAAAAAGGAGGATAACAAAAATCTACCTCATCAGGCTGTTGAGAGCACTGGAGGCAACAGTGAAAACTTGTTTAACACATTACCAGTACTCAGTGGAAATGTTCGCTATTATTAGTATATATTTGAAACACCTTAAAGACAACAGGAGCAAAGCTGAACTCATTTTCTTCTTGTCATGGTGTTTCTTCCCACTGAGTCCTTCTCAGTAAATCCCCTACTCATCCTTTAAATCACCAACTCCACCAAAAGCCCCCCTTATCCCTCTGGGTCACATGCCCCTCTTACGGGCTGTCAAAGCATTCTGTATTATTAACGGTTGTATCCTACTGCATGCTAATTGCCTATTTACTTGGCTCTACTCATTTTGAGAGGACAAAACTGTATAGTTTTATTCACTACTTCATCCCCAACAAACGTTTATTTGAGCCATAAATGAATGAAACTGGATCAGTACATAAATAAACTATTAACTAGAAATCCTTAACTTATTCCTTCTTGGTCATCCTGTGAGGTCTTTGGCAACTTCTTCAGTTTCATGCATGCCAACCTCCTGCCAATTAACCCTATGGAGGTGTCCAGTATTACTTTGGTTTCAAAATTACATAAGATGACATGAAATTTTCAAGTAATATAGGGAGGCGGGGTCACAAAGTATGGAGGGTAGGAATTTGCTGAAGGGTTAGAAGTGTGATGCAAGCAAATGTATACTCATCTACACAGGTAATATTTTTCTAGCATTCAGACTGAAATCTCTCTTTCCTCTGAAAATCTTATCCGATGTCTATTCTGACTGTTAATTGTAGAAACATGGTCTTCTTTGAAATTATTTGTTTAACTATGTGGACAAAACTTTTATCTGGTAAATGTGATCAAGAGACATTCTCAGACCACTTTCTTTGAGGACCTTTCACTGCTGACACTGGGGTGCTGGGCAGAGACTCAGTGTTTTCAGTCAATGTGCTCAGGTATTAATTGAAGGAAAAGAAGTTGGCAGACAGGGAGCAATGGAGGGAAAAGAAGTTGTTCCATCTAACAGTTGCTACAGAAATGAAAACACTTGAGATCAGTATATATTCACAATTATCTCACAAACAATGAGCGTTGCCAAAACCCAGCAGCTGGAAGTCCTCCTGATTTACACAGATGATCGCTCACATACATAGGCACTCACACACACACTCATGAGGCTGTCACTTTGTGGCTTACTTTCTCATCCCAAGACTCCCTCTGTGTTCCATTTCACGTATTTCCAAATTCCAAAACTGTGAAAGGGCCAGGGTGGGACAGTTGGAACAAACACAGTGTGTGTTCCTCTGATCTTGTTACCCAATGTGGAAACTATCTAGATTTCCATGACAGTCCACTTGGAGAGGGTGTATGGAACAGGGGTGCTTTGATGCACAGGAGGTCTGATTCTGAATCCAGTTCTGTCTCTTGCTGGCCGTGTGACTTTGGGAAAACTTACTGAATCTCAGCTGCCTCTCTGGTAAAGAGGAGAAAATAGTGCCAGCTTTAGAGGATTGTTGACAGAGTTCTATAAGATTAGGTGGATGAGATTGTTTAGGTTGATAAATGTTCGGTAAAATGTAGCCGAAGAAAGGATGAACCATGTAGCTCCAGTCTACATGAGGTCACCTCAAGCGAATATTGCTGCTAAACCTTCCAGCGCTGTGATCAAAGGGAGGGGTGGATGAATTAGCTCATGTATTGTTTGACCACCTGGAACATCACTTAGGATTTGAACACTAATAACCGTAGCTCTCACTTTAGCTCTGACCCTTTTTGGAACACACAATTTCAAAAATACCTTTTGCAGCAGCAGGTTTTCAACCTGCTCTTTAAAATTCAGAAATAGAGATTTTAACTTGTTTATTGAAAAACATGAAATGCTAAAATAAATTTAGTGATATACCTGTATGATGCAGGATAATTATATATTGGACACAAAGCACTTCTTCTGTATAGAGAGTGGAGTTAAATTTTTCTTTTTTTTTTTTGTTCTACTTTTCTCTCAAAAGAGACAAAAAGTGCCAAAAGCATATTTCTAAACAAGAGTAAATTTGGAAGTTTGGCTCATGGATTTCAGTCACTCATCTGCATCCTACCTATTGAGATCGCACCATATGATAGTTGGCACATGTTTTCACATCAGTTAACTAATTCAATCCTCACGATAACATTGAAATATATGTAAGTTTTTGGATATTATTCTCATTTTTACAGATGAAAGACTAAAACTCAGAGAAGTCATTTCCATAATTATACCAAGAATTAGGCAGCATCAAGATTCACACCCAGCTATCTGGTAACAAAGACTATTGTTTTTCTTTGACAAAACCTTGTCTCCTGATATAATGACACTTCACCTTCTTGGTATTAAAGCAGTTTTATAATCCCAGGGTTCTCTATTCTTTATTCCCCTGCCCTCCCTCCTGCTCACCCCCTCCTTCTTTCTTCCTTCCCTGTCTACTTTTTTGCACATGCATATTTTTCCTGCCTGAACTACCTTCCTTTCTACCCAATATTCGGTAATTTATTTAGCCTAATAATTTATCTGGAAAGATGTTAGAGAGGCACCATTGCTGTTTTCTTTCTTTAATGAAGGGGGCAAAAAATCCTCCTGTACTGCAGTAGTGTCATTACTCCAAGACTCGCCATCATGGTCCTCTTACCTCTTCCTGCTCAAACTTAAGCATAAATTCTAAATGCAAGCATGAGAACTTACATGCTTTGTTTCCACTTTCTTTTTTGATTTAGTCTCATGTCTACTTTGTATAAAGGCAAATAAACAAAATCATATACTAGGAGACCTCAACATTTTAGGGATGGAAATTTTATCGCAAATCTCAATTCTGGTTCAATATCCAACGTTTCACAAGTGGAATTTTCTCCTAGCAGTAAATATGATTAATTTATATGCAGTGCTGTTAAAACTATTTTCTAATAGCTGACGATCTAGCCAATGCAAGGGAGCAAGTGAAGAGGACTAAAAATTTCCACCGTACACAAGTTGGGAAACAACTTTTTGAGCAAAAGAGGAGTCACATGGCATATTTATTGGCATCAATTTATCTGGCAATCCTTCTCCACAATATATCTGAATGAAAAAACAATTATTCCTTTTATTAAACCTCTCACTGTCATAATTTTTTTGTGGCTTATGTTTTCCAGAAAACCCATCCATTTCCATTTCTCTAGCTTATTTCTCAAAAAGAACTTAATGAAAATGAGAACAGATATTGGAGCATCAGTTTTACTTGCTATTAAAAATTATTGGGGAAGGCAATTTTTGATCTCTCCTTCTCCTCCTCTTTCCCATAAAGGAGCCAAAGTGAAAAGCAAGGAATGAGCTGAGGAAGGTCATCCAGTGTTATTTACAGAACTTAATGAATCAGATTCTCACAGTACATACACCTCTCAATTCCTTTAAGTGACCTGGGAAGCTATATTAACTCTTGGAGCTCTACTCTCCCCAGTAGCATTCATATTACCTCAAAAATGTTAAATTCTTCTTCAGTTGTCTTCAACTATGAGATGGGATAAGGAACTAATATTTTTGGAGAATCTCAGCATTCCAAGGAAAAGGGTCATTTTTAGAGAGGAGGAAAATGAAGCTTACAGATGAAGCCACTTGTCTGCAGTCACAGACATGATGCAAATTTAGAACAGCAATTCGGAGCCAGATCCTTCCACTGCACCATTCTGCTTCTGTTACCTTACAAATATAATTCGTTCTTTTAGGTTAAAATGAATTTAGGTTTTAAAATGTATCTTTGACTTCTGATTTTCAGTAATTGCAGAGTAGCTTGTATTAGACTAGTTCTCCTGCTGACAACAATTATATTTAAAAAAGTGTTTGAAGGCACTGAAGGGTAACCAAAATCAAGTAGAAACTGGAGAGAGTTCAACTCATAAGTGAAGGAAACCACAGTGAGTGAAACGGAAGAAATACAGCTTTTCCCCTGAAGGGAATTCCCAGTCCTCCCAGCCATGGATGGCTAAGATAAAGCAGGAAGACACAGTTTTATTTGCCTGATATGCAAAAGGATGAAGTCTGGGGATACACAGTTGTTGGGAATTGAGAGGTGGGGAAAATCCCCAAAAGAAAAGAACCACAGAGGAGGAAGGCCCAAAATTGGCATATAAACTCCCTTCAGATACATCACACTTTGCATAATGTATATGTCAGACAAGGCACCAAGGAGCTCAGGGGAATAATAGGAGTTTAAAGCTCAGAGAGCTAACAGGAATTTCGACAGCTGCACACCACATAGAAGACTGAAGTAGAATTTGGATCTCATCAAATTAGAGGGGCTTGGCAAGTATTTTGGGCTTTTCATTGAAACCCCAAAAGGGTTAAGAGTACTATCCAAGAACTAAGGTATTCACACTAGGACTAAGGACAAAACTAAAACAGACCAACTTTAACAAAATTTAAAAACAAAGCCTCTACCAGTCCAAGTTGATTTGCAGCAATTTAACTGTCATCTAGAATAAAACTTCTCAGATTCCTCAGAAAAAGATAATAGAATCCAGAATCTCAACAAGATATAATCCACAATTGTTTTAAAAAGGAGATATACAAAGAGAAAAATCAGTTTGTAAAAATAGACCTACAGAAGAATGATATGTAAGCATTAGCAGGCAAGGATTTTTAAAAATTTATGATAAATACATTAAATAATTTACAGGAAGGAATAAATATATACACATGTATATGTATAAAATATCATAACAAGATTATAAAGGAAGGAAAGGATGTAAATGGAATTACACTGTTATAAAATTCTTACATTAATCACTAAATGCTATAATATTAATCTCAATACACATACTGTATTTCCAGAAGAAACTATATTTAAAACTTACATGGAGTAGTTTGGATAAAAAGCCAGTAGAGGAATTGGAATGAATTCCTAAAAGATGTTTGATAAACCAAAATAAAGCAGAAAGTGAGGACTAAAAAACCAAAAATCAGAGAGGAAAAAGAGAAAAATAATAAGATAGCAGATTTAAACCCCACCATATTAATTGCATTAAATGTAAATAGACTAAAATATGCCTTTTACTTGTTATAAGATTTTCTTCCAAGTATTTCAAGGAATGTTTGTAACAATTATCACAGGTTTGACATTTTTAGTAGCAACTTTACTGATAGTAAAGATCTACTTACCAAATTGATAAATGACTGAAAACTAACAAGGTTACCAATTTGCTTTGTTGATAGAATTGCTGTAAAGAGATACCAACCAACACAATCATCACCCCGGATCAGAAAGGTAAACTAACAAAATGAAATGTTACACAGTGGAAGAGAACTAGATTAATAGTAATTCATCTGAAAAAGACTATAAGGTCATTCTACTCTAACAGGAAATGCATCAGATCACAGTAGAAAACGCTGACTTAGGCTGTAATAATAGAACTGAGTGAGGGATTCCAGGTCAATGAATAAATCAGCCTTCTGGGCATCACATGGATAGATCACACCTGCAGTACTGCATTCAGTTCTGGATTGTTTGAAGGGAGAGATCGCCAATGAGAATACATTGAAAGGAGGATGAACAGGGTAGTGAAAGTCTAGGAAATCATGTCCATCAAAGATAAACCTGCATGACAAGAGAACAATTAATCTGGAGAGGAAAGGCCTCAGGGAGATGCAATATTTGAAGGAACATTACGAGGAAAACTCGTTCATTTTCTGTGTAGCTCCAAATGGATCCTGCCTCCACTCTGTTTCCATAACATCACATAAACACAGTGTGATGTGATGTCACAATGTGTGGCACACCACATAGGAAGAAAGATTCTGTTCAGGCATCAGTTACTGAGGTGTGCTGCTTACTTGATCTGTCTTCTCTGGGTAACAGAATCTTGACTTCTAAATGACTATCATTCTTTTATGCTGTCCTTTTTCGTGGCTATTAGTTGATTAATGTTGTGAAATATTCAATACATATTTTTCAAAACAATGGATATAATCTCTCTATATTGTGTGTGTATATGTGTGAGATTTATGCATATACATCTACTTTGTCTCCACCAGTCAACTGACACAATCGTTTGAAGGAAGTGACTCTGATAATTGTCTGTCTGGAGTTTCTCCTTACCACAGTTGGATTCTACTTCACTTCATCTTCTTTTTGTTTTTTTTTTAAAGATTTTATTTTATTTTTTTTCCTTTTTCTCCCCAAAGTCCCCTGGTACATAGTTGTATATTCTTCATTGTGGGTCCTTCCAGCCGTGGCATGTGGGACGCCGCCCCAGCATGGTCGGATGAGCAGTGCCATGTTCGCGCCCAGAATCCGAACTAACGAAACACTGGGCCGCCTGCAGCAGAGTGCGAGAACTCAACCACTCGGCCATGGGGCCAGCCCCCAGTTCATCTTCTTTTTGGGGATAGAGTTAACATGGTTACTGACTCCACTCAAGGCTCATCTTCAAATTCCAGAGAATCTCTGTCTTTATATATTTGTTTAAGCTTCCAACATAAAGAATCCCTATTTATATAGTTCTAGATATTGTTTCTCTACTTTGCTTTGGCCTAGGTAATAGCAGGGTTCAAGCTAATGACATTTCATTTTCATGAAGCTCCCACGGGAAAGGGCTTCTCTCTTGCACTGTGGCAAGAGTGCAAACTCAAGAGCCAGCCTGTCACCATGGAAACCCTGGCCCTGCTGCATGCCAATTGTGCGACCTTGGGCTTGTTACTTAGCCTCTTTGTGTCCTAGTACCACCCTCACTGTGTTATGTCAGTATTAAATGATTTAATAATGTAAATTGCTTAGAATAGTGCCTAAAATATAATAAACGCTTATTATTATTTAGTCCTCTGTGATACATCTGGAATGCCATCTGGTAAAAGTTTCTACATAATGTACTAGTCATCATTCAGTATGCTACTGTAAGTAATATATTTAGGCAACTAATCGGTCTTACAGAACAGACCTTTGCTTTTTAATCATATCACATTTGAGAAATATAAATATTATAATTATTTGTCTTCATGTCTGTTCTCTCTACTGGCTTAAGAGCTTCTTGAAGTCAGGGATAAGGTCCTATGTTAACTAAAACATCCTAAAAAATGCTCAAGAAAATTTTCTTGGACAAATGCTTTTTGAAGTTAGAGGGAAGCACTATTCGTTTAATTTGAAGTAGAAGTAATAAGTTGTCCAAGAATACGGGCTTCCATTTTATTATATATAAAAGGCTGGAATTCACATATCAAGAATATTATAAAGAAATTCCAACACTGAATCAGAAATTTAAAAATTACTCCCTTTCATTCCTAAGATTTTGTCGTTTTCTCTTCCATTCCTTTAGTATACATTTATTGGGCATTTATAATTAACCAAGCATTGTATTAAGAAGTGGGGAAACAGCTACTCATCACCAAGAACTTTCTAGACTGAAGGTAAACAAGCACCTAAATAGCTTAAACTTTGATAGTGGTAATTACAGTCTGCCCTGCAGGATCAGATCAGATGGGAGGTCACCTGAAGAAGGGAGACTGAGCTAAGTAATGAAGGATGTGGGACAGCCTGGTGAAATGGCCAGGTTGGAGAAGGTCTTACAGGCAGGAGGATAAGAACATTCACTTTAACAACATATTAGGTGATGGAAACTATGGCTATCACTTCATTTCTCAGAAGGAAAATTAAGATATGGAAAAGTAAAGGGAATGTCTTGTTCCAAGATTATTATTAATGATAGAATCAGCAATAACATCCAGATGTTTTAAATTCCATCTCCATTCTACATAGCTATGTCTTTCCATAAGCACATGATAATTTTAGAGCTGATTTTGTACCCCTTCTAAGATTTAACTCTTTTGTATTGATTAGTCTTCATAATAACAAGCAGTAACATATATTACAATTAATGTTCTTAATAAAATAACAACAATTTGAGTAATCCCTTTAGGTGAATGGGAACATTTTAAAGTTCTCCAACTAAACTCCATTTACTTCTTAGAATCTGATCATTTTCCCAAAGGAACGTAGTTCAAAGACCAGACATCTGTGATTAGCGTTTCTTTTATTTCTCCTTTTGGTCTAGCTCAGCGGATGTTAATCTTCGGCTTTGTAAGAACTCCATTCTAGGCCTACATAAAAACAAATATGCCACACACTATGCTACATTTTATAGGCGATTTTGAAGTTTTCAAGGTTAATTTGACTAGAAACAATTTTTACTTTATGAGCTAACTTTAGAATGAGACCCTCACATAAGATGTTTCTCTACTGTTCTGTTGTTTCAATCTTATTATAATCACCAAACTTATTTGATGCTCTTTGGCTCTCTATTTCTATTGTAAAGTTGATTAGTATCATTTAATATTAAAATGATAGAAAAATTCAGGTGGTTATAGCGCTTATCCTTAATGCCTTCCCTTGCTCCCTTTTCCTGCGCCCAAGTCTACTTTCCTGCAAATACTTCTGAAAGAACCCTTATAAAGACTCATTTTGCAATATCAAGCCCACCAGAAGGCCATTATTGGTAGAGATGGCAGTTAAATTCCTTTTTATCAGCCATGGCAAAGACCCAAATACCACCACAAAATTGGTAATAAGACAAACTCAGAGAGAAGCACTAAATAAAGAATACCAAGAAGCAGACATAGCAAAACAGAAAGGTTGGGCCCTGCACTCCTCTACCCATTCTTATGTGGATGGTACCTCTACCTTTCCCTCTGGTGTGGATGGGTCTCTATTCCCCACCCACAATTTCCATCCCTCAGGAGATGTCAGTCTCACTCCCTCACATGCTCGTTTCTTGGAATCATACTCGGTAAGATCAGGACCACCTGGGATTGACAATGGCAGTTTAGCAGCTAGATGAACTTGCTCATTCAATACACATTGTGATGGCCTTCTAGTACACAGAGTCTGACAAGCTAAAAACTCTATTTCCAGCACTCTCTTACAGCTAGGGTTCCCAGGCATGCTTTAGGTCCTGCCAATCAGATTCCCTCTGTTGAGTCCTGGTTGTGAAGGAGTCAAATGAGGACAGAGGGAGAACTTGGGACAGGAACCTAGAGTGGACTGGAAGGCATAGTGTCATCATGGATTCGGAAGTTTTTCTGCTATTTTCCTGATTCTACAGATTTCTGATTGTGGGAGAAGCAGTAGCACCTTGGTGACCCAGTTCTGCAATGTGTCTTTGGAAGTCCTCCCTGGAAACTCAGCCTAGAGTTTGTTTCTTTCCCCTCTGAATTAATTTTAAGCCGTTTAATACCATTTCTGCTCAAATTTCATTAAATAAGAAATTTCTGTTTAAACTATCTAAAATGGATTCCGTTCTTAGAAATTGAATCCTCACTAATATATTGTGAGAGGGGCATTAAAGCAGACCCCTGAACTGAGACTCCCAGAAGGGACAGGGTTCTGAAAATCCTCTGCGTCCTTTGATTATAAATTTAGCAAATGCTCCTTCTGCTTTTTTTGAATCCTGAACACTTTCATTTAGGTCTGAATTCCCATATGGCTGGAGGAGCTCATATGTTTGGTGAAGAGTTGTGTGTTGCTGGAAGAGTCGATGTGGTTAGTAGATTTTCCTCCTGTTAGGTGCGGTGACATATCACTTCATTGACATCTCTAGTCACCAACTTTTCAGATTTGGGGGTAGAATTGGACTTTCTTGCCCTCAAGACTGGTGCTGGAGAAAACAAAATCCCCTCTTCTAATCAAGACCACACCTTAGCAAGTTCACCACTGCTTAATATTCTGAAAGGTTTCCTGCTCACATACACAGTCCAGATGTACTACACATAGCAGGTGAACATATTTTTAAACATGATTGAAGGCACGAAATATTATTTTAAAAATCTCTCCATAGCTTTCCTTTGCAACTTACCTCATTATTCTTTCAGCTGGGTAGTTATTCCTAAATACCCCTGATGCGATTTTATGTTCATTCTTTCTTATCCAGAACTCATTAGTATAACCTTAGGTGATCTGGGTTGTGTGTAAGTCATTTAAATTTGCATAATGAGCCGGGTGCCTTTCCGACATGAACTAAGAACTAAGGAGAAATTTGACGGCTTCAGGACAGCCATGTTATCAGTTCTGTTGTTGGAGAGGGAGGAATCCCTTTGTAATCTTTTAATCAGGATTTGAAGACAATACATCTAAAGTGTCAGGAGAGACCAAGCCAATGACCCTTGATTAGTATTTCACAAAAGTTCACTCCAGGAGGCACAAGATGTCACTTTTGTGGTGAAAACAGTTCTTCCTTTTACACATGATCTTTGAGATCCACATTCCATATAGAGCTCTAAGGGAAAGCTATTTCTTGGGCAGTCTCCAGGAAGACAAGGAAGCTGATCTAAAACCCAGGGCATAAGACCAAAGAAGAGAACATCCCTGATCAGGTAAATTGCTACAGCAATTTAGGGCTTTGATGGAATAACTATAATAATACATGCTTTGTTCTTTTGTTCCATAGCTAACATATAATGATCATAGTGTCCTGTATAAATTACATTCATTACCCTATTTGACCCTCACATAGTCCTAGGGAGTTGACGTTATTATTGCTGTCACCTTATAGATTATGAAATTGAGGCTTATAAATGTTTAGTAATTTACCTAATATCATACAACCTGGTAGTAGAACCAAGGTTACAATCTACACAGCTGAATTCCAGTGCATCAACTTCTGACTAGTACCCCATACACTTTACTTAAGTCCTACTATCTGGAGCACTCACAGAACTCTATATGCATAATCTGGATCACTGAGAATATACTCATCAGACATTTTATCAACACATTAATATGACAACATGGCAAACCAAGCCAAACCAGAAGTGACAATAGCAGAGCAACTCTATGAGAATGTATCACAGGTGGGTCATTCCATCAAAGGGCAATGGCACACATGTGTGGTCCAGACAGAAAGATTCTCTATTCACGAATGACTAAGCCACTCCTTGGGAGATGTTGAGAAACTATTTTAGAACAAGTAAACTATTTGTTATTTTTTTCTTTCAATTATACTTTCTTCCAATATTTATAGTCAGATTGCGTTAAAGTGAAGTCTGCTAAAAGTAGTAAGGGTGTATTCCCAAGCTTCTGACTGCGAATTGTAGTCAAAAGAAAACTAAAAGACCCACTTTTGAGGTAATCTAGAAATTTCTGCCATTGATACATCTGCATCTAATGTTATATTAAAAGGATGATGAGCATGATGATTCTCTGATTGGGATAGAGCAGGATGCAATTGAAAGAGTGCAATTTTTAACTTGGCAGTTCCAGGTTTAAATGCTTACTCCATCAAATATTAGCTTTGTGAACTTTGGTATAGCACTAAAAGTCTCTGAACTTCAATTCCCTCAACTTTAAAATATTGAGGAAAAAAATGGTACCAGGGACTTTGATAAAAGGATTAGAGATAATGTATTAAGATATACTTGCATACTACTGAAGTACCACACTTACAGATGTGCCCCCAAAGAGTCAGCTAACATCTTGGGAGACTAACTTTTGCATTATCTCCTTGTTTAAGAGGTCAGAAGGAATGAGAGGAGATGGGAGGTATTTTCTCTCTCCTGCTTCAAACATGTAGCTGTGTTTTATTTTTTGAGTTATAAGATCTTTGCCTTTGGATAGCTATTATACACTCGCTGACTGGCCAGAAATAGATTGGCAGTTACTCAAAAGGTAACCTCCACCAAGACTTTTGTTTTGGAGAAAAGTCTAAATTCTAAGAGGTAGATGTGGGCCAAATGTAGGAAGGGAGAATTTGGAGAGCATCCCCTGCATGGCAAAGTTTTGTCAGTTCTAATCCCAGCAGGGATTGCGAGTGACCCAGAAGGTGGCAGGACTTCAGATGTGGAGGGAGCATGGAGGCCTCAAGAGCAGTAAGTCAGTTTCTGCAGTACAGAAGCCTGTGGAGGGCTCACCCAGAGCACCAATGCCCGGCAGAGAGTTGGAGCCGGTGCCTCATGCAGTAATGATGAGGATGGGCAACACTGTGGATATAGGACCTGGTCCCTACCCAAGCAACATAAGCCCAGGATTCTTGTGTCATACAGTGCAAGGGATGAAGGCACTTGATCATGACAGAGCTTGCATTTTTTCCCAGCCAGGAGAGTAGAATCTCAGAGTAGAGTAAATTTGGTGGGGGGAAAGAAAAAGAAAAAGGAAGAAAAGGAATAACACGTTCTTCAACTTGTGCACTGTGGAACAACTTTTGTAATTATTAGAGTATCCCTGCATAGTGTCTATGGCTTTAAAACGGCACAGGCTATTTAAAAAATTCTTAACATTGAGGATCATTCTCTTTTAGTGTTTGAAAGGTTTTATGCCCCCTCCCAAGTAATGAACAAAGGGTTTATTAAGAAATATTAAAAAGAGAGAGAAGATAAGGAACTAAATCACAAATAGTTTAGATAAGCTTTTAGCCAATAGGAGTGAAGGCTTCAATTCCTAGACATCAAAGCAGGAGGAGGAGCAGGAAAGAAGAGGAATAACAATCGAATACCCTACTATGTGCCTGGTCCTCTGCTAGGTATTAAGGGACACAGATATGACCTCCACTTTTGTAGAAGTAGAGAGTCTCATAGAGTTTTTTAAATTTGTCTATGTTCATACAGCTCATAAGCAGGAAAGATGAGATTTATGACAGTGCCTTATGACAGACAATAGAAAGGATTGTTCTTTCTGCCACACCTCGCTGTCTCTCTAAAGTGTCGAGTGCTCCCTGGGGGAAAAAATGATGAGGCAAGTCTGAAAAATTTCAAGTGAGTTTATTGAAATTTTATGTCACCTACCTTTTAGCAGAAAAACTCTAATTTTAAACGGGCTGAAGGAATTTTTCGAAACATAAATTTTTAGCTATGAGACTAAATTTTTAGGGACAAGAAATATGAGTGATTGGAACCAGGGATCATCCTGAAAAGCTCTGTAGGCTTGACAGGAGCCCCATGCCTCAGGGTGAGTTGTCTTGGGAAATAGTTGTGCTGAGGTTTCGATTTTTCAGCTCTTAGCTCACCTGCTCATGCTGTGCACACCTGTGACTGAGGGCAAGGCCCCTCCTTTCTCTTCATTTGTGTGACAGAAAAAGGCTTTAATTTGTTGGGGCAAGGATAAATTACAGGGGGATAATCCAGCTGTTGTAAATTACACATATTCCCCTACGCGTCGTCTCTCACTACATAGATATAGGAATAGGAAGTCCTATGATCTTTCTTGATCAGAAGTTTCTCTTATTTCTTGGAAATAGAATCTATGCCAAATTAACCACCAGACATGCCCTTCTCAATAAGGGAATTTAATCAAAGAGCACAGGGAAACTGGGCATCTCACCAGTGGATCAGGAAGCACAGGCCACATTTGTCCTGAAGATTTTTTTTTAATAACATTTCACACATTAAGAAGAAAGCAGAACAAATGCAAATTTGAAAAATGCTGGCAAAATAATTATAGTAGTTCTTGAAATACCCAGAGAGGCTGGGTGAAAATTCAGAATGCTTATGTATGTAAAAGCAAAGCAGGATTGCTAATTTGAGGATGGAAAGTCTCTTTTCCTGGTCCTATCCCCCAACCTCAGTAAGCAATATTTTCAGCAAAAAAGTCAAGTACGAACAACACATAGGCAGATGAAATAAATGAGAAAAGGTGAATGGTTTTGACTTTAGAGGGCAGCAATATCCCCATTCTACATTTCCAGCTATTCTATGCTGCAGCCAGAGCGTAAACCAAAGACTAGCAAAATACTTAATCAAGCAAGAGTCAGTACTTCTGTAAACAAAGGATGACTGAGAAGCACAGATATAAATGCCATTCAGGAAGTCCTGCATCGCTCTTATTTTTCTTATTAAATATATGTTCTCTCTCAAAATCACTAAGAAGCCAAAGACTATTTCTTGGCATAAACTATCTTCCTCTGTTTGAGACATGTCCATCTTTTTCTTTCTCCCTTCATAAAAAATTGGGCCTCAGGGGCATTGAGTTGAGTAAATAATTTTTCAAGCCTCTCTTGGTCTCATCGGGAGTCTCTTTTTTTGTTTGATTTTTATTCCCCAATTCCTTTCATTCCTCTCCTCTTCCAAGCTATCCACTCTAATGTTTTAAATGTATGTCATTTTATATATATACGCTTACATATAAAAACACATTTACATAAACAAATATAAATATGTCTTATAAACATATAAACATCTCTACGTATGTATAGGCATTTCTCTATATATGGATTATATATTTATATCCTTCCAATATGGGGATTTTTTTCTTTTGGTGTGTATGTATGTGCTTTTAGTTTACGTACGTAGTATAGTGCTATATATCTCACTTTTTTTTTCTTTTCTGTCAATATTGTATTTTTTAAAAAAATCTCTCCATGTGTCTTAGCCTGGGTTCTTCTGAAAGACAGCCTGAGACGAAAGCTTCTGTACAGATAATTTGAGAATGGCCCCAGAGCGCTGGAGTGAGGGACAAACGGATGAGCGGAGAAAGAAAGTCTACTGCAGGAACAGGGTATCGAGTCATCTCCACCGCTACCTACGACAGGCCCTTGATCCCTTGGAAGCTCCTCAGGAATTGTGCAAAATGCATCTCAGAATTTTCTGCCCAGGGGATCAAAGTGGGAAGCATTTCTTTATCCATCGGCCTTTGTTCTCCACTGGCCAAGTGGGGTCTCACAGGCACCAATTTCTGGGGGGCCGACTCACCACTTTTGGGTTGAACTGCCTGCGCTCTGGGAGGATAACCACAGTTCACAGCTTCAGAGGAACCCCAGAGAAGGAAACAATGGTTTGTTGTATGGATCGAGGTCAGGTTGCACCTGGGCAAATTGCTCTAAAGTGCAAAAGTGGTTGCCACAGCAGTGACTGGAGTTCTTCTCTGTGAGACCTATAAAATAGGGGGTGATCCCCAGTGGTAGCTGATACACTAGGCTACTGAATGTCAGTCTGTTACCATTTGGACCGCTTTACATTTCATTGCTTTCATACACCACATTTACTTATAGAGTCTCCTTATGTTACTTCTAACCCTCTAAAAGCACAACTGCAGCAAGCATCCTCATGTACAGTAATGCCCTTACAGTTAGACGCAGAGGTTCCTGGCCTTGATCCCAGGCTTCAGGCAGTGCTGTGCTTTGAAGCACCTTCCTTGACATGTTCTAAGTACCGTGATGGTGTCTAGGATGGACCAGGCCAACAGTGACATTAAGTTTGGTGCCTTGATCCTGGACAGCAACCTGCGTGGATCACATTACCCATTTCTCCCCTTTGTGGCTATTTCTGACTCCCTACTCCGCATGTGGGGTTGGCCAGTTGCCCCGGAAAGCTCCAGATCTCACAGCTATGGGTTTTCCCAAGGCTTATTGGCCCAAGTTCCATGAAATTGGGTTGCCAGGATGGTGTGTTGACACACTAATTTTGAAGATTCTCTAATATTACAGAGGTGATGACACTCATCCTTTATCCTTTTTGTCATACCCAGCCAGCTCCTGAGACTTCTGACTCTCAGACTGTCGCTCCACCCCCTCTATAGGCTCTGCATGCCTGGCAGTCCTCCATAGTTGGCCATGGCTACCTCCTCCAAGGGCATTTAAGACCTAAACTGTTGGTTCACAATTCTAACCGGCGCTTCCTATCTGTATCTTCTCTTGTCTACAGTCAATATGATGACATCATGCTCTCTCTGGTTGGCCTTAAGCAGTGACAGATGAAGGATGGGTATTCCTTCAGGAAATGGTACTGAGCCCCTGGCCTACCTCCCACTGGTGGCAGTGTGTGGAAGACAGGGGTATAGTCAACAGTGAAAAAAAATCACATTCCAGGAATACAGTGTTTATGGCCTAAAAATTTCAAGAGAACACATGGAGTTGGATAATGTATTGTTCTATGCTTGTGTTTTCACTATGAAATCCCCAAAGTGAACTTTAAGATGAGAGGAGAACAAGTATTTACATTGTCCTGCACAATCTGGGTAAGATTTGCATTTGTGGTCATTATCAATGAAGTAGAGTAATAAAGTTTTGAGATAGTCTTTGGAAGTCAGTATTCACGGATAGCAGAACGGATGATGTAGTGTCATGAGTAACGATGTAACCAGTATTCAGTAATTAAAATTATGTAACTGCAGAGGAAAGACAGTATTATTTTTTTTGAAATAATGAGTAATATATATATATATTTTTCCCAAGGAAGATTAACCCTGAGCTAACATCTGCCAACCCTCCTCTTTTTTCTGAGGAAGACTGGCCCTGAGCTAACATCCATGCCCATCTTCCTCTACTCTCTATGTAGGATGCCTACCATACCACGGCTTGCCATGCGGCGCCATGTCCTCACCAGGGATCCCAACTGGCGAACCCCGGGCCACCGAGAAGCGGAACGTGGGAACTTAACCCCTGCGCCGCCGGGCCGGCCCCATGTAATATTTTTTAAAATAGTGAGTAATAACCATGTTATTCCTTTTTCTGTGGTAGGAGATAAGAAATTGGCCAGGAACAGCATGTATGACAATAAAGAAAATGAAGAGACGCTTGTTGGGTATGAACAAAAAGAGACAGTACTTGAACACTATAAATAGTATTCACACGCACTAATTAGACTATAAGAAAAATTTCAATACCTATTCTTTACTTATTATTCTAAATCATCAATAAGCCACTATACCTCACATGGCCTCCTGAATTTTTTTTTTTAAAGATTGACACCTGCGCTAACATCTGTTGCCAATCTTTCTTTTTTTTCCCTTCTTCTCCCCAAAGCTCCCCTGGTACATAGCTGTATATTCTAGTTATGAGTGCCTCTGGTTGTGCTGTATGGGATGCCACCTCAACATGACCCAATGCGTGGTTCCATGTCCGCGCCCAGGATCCGAACTGGTGAAACCCTGGGCTGCCGAAGCGAAGTGCGCGAACTTCAACCCCTCAGCCATGGGGCCGGCCCCCTGAATTTTTTTTAATACCTTTTCTGATGAAATTGTATGTGAAGACCAAGGTTCTGCTCAAAATATTTGCCTGAGCCTCACATATCCTAAGAGTAGTCCTGTTCATATGTGTCTCTTTATAAAACCGTGGGAGATTTTCTCTGGTACCTAGTTAAGAGACGGATTGCTAAATGGTAGCATATGCATATGCCAGATGGCTTTCTAGAATGGCCACATCATTCTACACTCCGATCAGCACTGCTTGTGTTTCTAGTTTCCCTACATCTTCGCCATTACTTATCATCTGATTTTCTAATTTTTACCAGGATAATTGGTTTAAAATTATAGCTCATTGTTTCAAATTGTGTTTTGTTGATGACTACTTCAGTCAAGCATCTCTTAATAATTCTGGGCCATTTGGTTTTTCCTTCTGTGAATTATATCATCATAACATTTTCCTATGTGTCTTTCTTGCTGGTCTGAAGAAATTTTTGTACAGTCTGTATACTAATCTTTTTTTATTTCAGTTACTGGAAATATTCTATCCTAATCGATCACTCATTTGATGTACTTTATGGAATGGAAATCTTTAATTTAGATGCAGTAAAAGCCACCAGTTGGTTCCAGGCTGTCTGCCTCCAAAAATAGTGTTATTAACCACTATTATGCAACCCGACATGCATGCATTTCCAGGTAACACTCATTGCTATTTTCACTACAGCTGACAACTCCTGTGGACAAATAGAAATTAAAATACTTAAGTGCACATTTTAATTAAGGGAACTTCGTAACTATATATGAATTCTATTAGGTTCAAATACCTGCAAATCCCCAGAAGATTGTCAACAGTAAATGTTGCTTAAGCCTATTTTACTAAGCCAATCACCAATGTCTGGGGTTCCTTCAGCTAAAATACAATTCTCCATGGGTCTGTTGTGTTTTTGAATATCTTGGGAGCAGAGGACTTTGTTCCAGATTATCTTTGCAAGGATGGTTGTATAGCAAATAATCTTAGAAGATAGAGATAGTCTCTCCCTTTTGAGAAAAGAACAAGCATGCTTACTGCACATTAAGAAAGACAGAAAGATTTAGGGGGGCCGGCCCTGTTGTGTAGTGGTTGAGTTCACATGCTCCACTTAGGTAGCCTGGGGTTCGTGAATTTGGACCCTGGGCATGCACCTGCACACCACTCATCAAGCCATGCTGTGTGGCATCCCACATATGAAATAGAGGAAAACTGGCACAGATGTTAGCTCAGGGAAAATTTTCCTCAGCAAAAAGAGGAAGATTGGCAACAGATGTTAGCTCAGGGCCAATCTTCTTCACCAAAAAAAAGAGAGAAAGATTTATATAACCTAAGCTCAGGGCTCATCCTGTAACACATCTTTCTGTGAGTGCAGTGTCACCTGGCCCTCTGCTCATTGACCTCTGGGAGTTGGAGCTTGGAGAACTGATGCAATTGTTGTGATGATCACGGTGCTAATCTCTGTTGAAAAGATTTATGTATTTTGTTAGTGTGGATGAAACTGTGGTAGGCGAACTTCTTAGAATGTAAGATAAAAATCTCACAACCTATGCAGGTCTTGACACATTTCCTAGCAGTTATTTATCCACTATCACCTGGTAAATGTATGCATTTCTGCTCCCACAACTCAACCCACTCATGAAATCATCCTTTGTGTTTTCTTAGACTCATAGTCTTAAATCGTCATCTTCTCTAGTATTTATGACATCACGTTCCCTCAGAGCTTACTTATCTCCATGGATTTAGCTTTTAAGTTTCTGTGAAGTCCCCACACCCACCAACCACCAAATCTTGAAATGACTGGGCTCCCGGGTCATACAATGTAAACGCTTTTCTTCTTCCTCTGCATTCCGTCGATTAGAAGCGGCCTCACCTGCAAGCATTGCTGTAATTAATATCATGATTCATGATTTTACCAACTCTATGCCCTCAGACCTGTCTCTTGGGGTCCACATCCAAGTAGATCACTGCCTGCTTAATGTTTTCATCTGGATATCTCATGGGAACTTAGACTGAACAAATCCAAAACAGAACTAATGACTATTCCTCTCCAATCCTCCTTCTACAAGTTCCTGTCTTGGTAATTGAATCATCATCTACTCAGTAATTCAAGCCAGAGATTGGTATATTCAATTTTAATCAATCATAAAGTCCTGTTGATTATATCATCTAAATATCTTTTGAAGTAGCCTGCTTTTCTCCATTTCCCCCTTCCCACCCTACTCTAAGAAACCATCACCCCCTCCCATGTTATCACAGTAGTTTATTGAATGGTCTTTCTGCCATAGACTTCTTCCATATCATTTATAATAAAGTCCCACAGACTTGATGATGTCTGTAAAACCATGGATTTTTCTGGGCCAGCCTCATCTATTGCTACTCTTTTCCTCACCTCTTGCACCCCAGCTCTTGAACACAATGTGCTTTTCCCTCCTTGGAATCTAGACCAAAGCTCTTGATCCTACCTTGAATGACTTCTACCCTGTGATAAATTAAAGATGTCATAATTTTTTTCTCTACTCCTTTCTAGAGACAGAATTTATTTTCCCTCCCCTTGAAACTGTGCTGGCACGTAAAAGCTTTAAACAATCTGAGGTACTTCTGGGTCTACACCTTAAGAAAATCTGGTAACTTTTTCTTTTTGTGATTTTGTGAGTCTTAAGCTGGCATCTAAGAAGTCGGACTGCCTTTATGGAGATATCATGGAGAAAGACCACATGAAGAATCAAGACTTTGAAACTACATTAAGAGAGAGAGAAGCCCAGCCATCTCAGCTGACCCCAGCCTACAAGACATCCACCACCTAAGAGACAGACAGCTTCGATATTCCAGCCTTGTTGAGCTGCCCAATGACTGCATTAAGGGCTGACATCATATGGACCAGAAGAACCACCCAACTGAACAGTCAATCATACAATCATGAAAGATAATAAAATGATTATTTTGTCAGTAACTATTGAATTGGCTTGTTAGGCAGCAATAGAGTTGCCCTGTCAGAAGCAAGGAATACTATGACAATGATTAAGGCATTTTGTAAATCCACAGGTGGTGATTTTGGCAGAAAAATTTCCAGCAGGTAAGGCAAATCCATGTCTAGTGTAAGTGACTATTCTAGTGAGAGGAAACAATTTCCTCTTCCATAATGGAAAGAGTCAAAAGTAATCATTCTGCCCTAGGTGGCTGGTTGGTGACTCCAGGGAATGGTAACATATTAGATATTCAAGTTTAGTCTCCACGGTTGGCAAGTTAGACACTAAGAGGTAGCTCTATCTAGATCAGTTTTGGAGGGTGAAAGTCCATGTTGCAAGGCTTCCCTGCCACCATGACTACTTTGTTCATGAACCCATTAGGCAAGGACAAGGGAGGCTGGCAAAAAGTTGGCTTACAACAAGTAATCGGCTTGCTACTACCAAATGGGGGCAGGGAAGGATAAGTTAGGAGTTCAGAAAATTTTCTGGAGTCCCTAAGTTATTCCAAACCCAGTATGACTTCAGGATATGTAGGATACACTAGACTTCTTGACTGTATTAATAGTCTATTTTTAAAAACAAGGATAAGTTATGCTTCCATTAAGAATAATGCATACGGTTAGACTCCAAAGGACTAATATCTTAGGACAATTTTTGATTTTGAGAAAAGAATTAGACTTGCAGATTGAGTCCTGACCTAACTACTTAGCAGCTGTGTTAGGTATAATTCATGGGGCTAGTTAATTATTATTGGTTAAGCATAAAGTAGACTGTGCATTAAATGGCAAGGCACTAGTGCATGATTCAAAAACAAAAAGATACCTGAACTGATGGAGACCTCCCTAGCAGAGAAACCAACGACAAACAATGCAAATCGACCATAAATGAAGCATAGCTCTACTAGTGGGGTCTTGCTGCCAAAATGTAGACAAGAATTGGGGAAGTGGCTTGAACACACATTCCTTTTCTTCCTGACTCCTTTTTCCACTGCCATCAACTCTCTCTTCCATGAGTATTATGGAGTAATTCAGGGTAAAAAAAATTAACATGAGATTACCACTGGTGTATGTATAAAAACGAGTCCTTAGAGAGTATGATCCAGTTTCAAGGAAAGAGGTTGTGCTGTGTGTGACAGCATAAGCTCTTCCTTTTTCCTGCAAGTCTGACAGATAGAGTAGCTGAGATCCCTTTAAAACTCAATTTCTATGTCTTATTCATAGTTCCAAGAAGGTCATGGCTCCCTAAATAAGAAGATCCTGAAAGTAAACAATGAGCAACTTAATTTCTCAAGTCTCAGTTTCTTCCAATGCAATGTTAGGATTGTACTGATTTTAGAGAGAAGTGTGGAGATTCAATGAGTAACGTCTAAATGACATCTATCACAGTGTCAAAGTTTTTAAAAGATCTATTAAACAGAGAAATTTTAAAAAGCATTTATTGAGCACTTAATGTGTTATTCTACGAATATAGAGCCATTGAACAGACTCCGATTTCATAACATTTGCAAAACTACTATAAATACTGTAATCTGTGGATTCATCAGCTGATAAATAATAATCATGTGCTGGCTGAAGAAGATTCTCTGAGCTGATGACGGTCTTCCCTGAGCAAATGTATTGGCTGAATCTGTGTATCTGCTGTAATATATGTAAAGTGAGAAATATGAACACCCTTAGGACATGGCATTTTAGAAGCCGAAGTTAAATCTACTAGATTTTTCTAAAGCCTGAACATCTCATTTAAATAAAGCAAACATTTAACCTTCACATTAGACATTTAAACAGGGCCCTAATGAATCAATTAATTTCCTAATTTGTTTTGGACATCATCAAAGTATTCAGCTATAAGCTGGCATACATACATTTGGGATGCCTGGTTATAGAGAATTTTTAACTGTTCAATAAATAAAAGGGTCAACTCACATTCTAAATTCAGCCTTTCAGAATTCTTTTATTTTTATTTCCAGAGTTTTGCCTGGGCAGGAAATGCTTTACCCCTTTCATATGGAAATTATTTCCACAATATGCACCATCAATATTCATCAAGTATCACACCAATTAACAAACCGTGAATAATCTGGAACAAAAATTTAATGCATGAAAACCCACAAACATCTCGGTGGCTGTTAATAAGGCTATGTTTGAGGTAATCACACACAAATTTAATTTTAAATATGCTTCCCTTAAGGAATGGGTATCAATGTTAATTTAAGAATTTAATTTGTATGGTGTTTTAATAAAATGTCTTTCAAGAAATCTGCAAAAATATCATGCCAGGAACCCTGCTTATCAACCAGACATTTAATTTTCTTTTATGGAATGGAAATAGATTATTCCCTCTTATTTATACAACTTTATATAGTTCTTTTGTTGAATTAGCATAATCCTATAGTATCTTAGTATAAGATAAGTAATACTGTCTTTGAGTATATACTTCATAAAACAATTTTTAAATTAGTAGTAAAAGAACATTTTCTCAGTTTTAAGCAATATTAAAGTTTAGTCAAGGCAATCTGAGCTTGATCATTTCTGTAAGTGAGCTTCTACTGATTTTAAAATTCATACACATTCTAATTAGCTTTCCAAACTTAAGCGTTTTAAACTGGCAACTATTAATCCCAGATAAATTCATAATATGTGTCTTTTCCTGTCTAAACTTGATGACAGGAAGAAGGGATGGCACCCTCTCCTGTACAATGAGAATACTCACGTCCAGAAGATTTATATAATTGTCCCAACCACTAGTGAGTGGCAGAATGGCAGGGCTATGACTAGATTGCATTTCCTACTCCTATTATGATTTTTTCCCCTCTCAGTAAAAGAGTAAAGTGAAGCCAATAAAAATTGAGGAGAGGAAATTATAAAGATACAAGCAGAAGTTAATTACATTGAAAATTAAGATATAATAGAAAGGATCAATATGAAGAAAGCTAATTCTTACAGACTAGTAATAAAGTAGATAAATCTTTGGCATGACAAATCAAGGATCAAAAAAAGCACAGATAAAGCATTTTAGAAATGTAAAGGAGGATTAATTGCAGCTAGGATTAATTATAGTAGAACTTTTAAATATTGCCAGAGAGAATTCAAAAAATACCTTTATGACAAATTTGAAAATAGACGAAAATTGCCATTTCCTAGAAAATATAACTTATGAAAGCATGCTGAAGAAATAGAAAACCTGAAGAGATGTATCATAATTAAAGGTGTTCAATCCATAGATAAGAATTTATCCCTGAACAACAACAAAAAATCAATGAAAACAGTACAAGTCCATATGACTTTTTAGGTGTCTTCTACCAAACGAAAAGGGGGGAAAAAATGGAGGACCACATCCTCATCCCATTTTATGAAGCTAATATAACTTTGTTAGCAAAATCAGGTAAGAAGAGTATGAAGAAAGAAATCTACATTCTACTACTATCACTCATGAACATTGATGAAAAATCAGATAAAAGTTAGCAAACCAAATCCTGCAATGTGTATTTGGAAACATCACTCAGCTATTTTTTTTTAATCTTTTCAGAGAATCCTTGTCTTTTCCCTAGAGCACTTAAGCCATTTGCATTTATTTGACTTCTGACTTATTTCCACCGTTTGTATTAAATAGTTCCTATTTGTCCTGATTTTTTCCCTTTTGTTGTTCTTTTTTGTATCCTCTTCTGACTGAATGAATATTTTTTCTTTATTTTTTCCGTTTACTTGTTCTTTTTTTTCTCTTCCTTTTTCTCACCTTTTCTTTCTTGCTTTCTTCCACATTGATCGTGCCAATTTTCTTCTTGTCTCTTCCCTTCCCTTGTGTATTTGGGAGTGGGAGGCTACACTTTTCTACACACCTTAACGTAGCCTAAATTTTACAGATCTCTTCACTCCACTCTCAACTAGTTCAAGGACTTTTTTAGAAAGTTTCAACTCTAATTGATCCTCTTCCCAAGTTGTATGAAGTTGTGGTCCAGTATTTTAGTTCTATTCTGTTTTTTTTCTTCTAAAGTTTTATCGTTGGACACAAGCGATATTTGTTTTGATTTCCCCACAAATTTTGCAACATCTTTGTTCGCCATTCCTTTTTGCATTTTAGACTTCCTATTGGAAATAATTTTCTTTGTTTCTAGTATTTTCTTTGTTTCCTTTTACCAGAACCAAAGGTCTGCTGGCAGTAAATATCACTCAGTTTTTGTTTGAAATTATCGTTGTTTCACTCACATAATCAAGATACTGCCGATGGGTGTAAACAGTTATATCCTGCATAAATTGGAGATAGAATTCAACTGCCTTCTAGCTTCCACTGTTGCTATTGTGTAATCACTTCTTGGTTCCTTTGTAGGTGATCAGTGAAATCTCTGTGACTGGTCTTATCACCTTTCATTGGTGTTCTGTAGCTTCATTGGTACGTATTTGGACACGAATGTTAGGATTTTCTCTGTCTCTGTCTCTCTCCCTCTTCCCTTTCTCTCTTCCATTCTTCTTGCTTGGATTTTGTTGGGATTCCAAGATATGAAGATTGGTGAATTTCAGCAATTCTAGGCAAATTCTTAGCCACTATATTTTAGACATCGCTTTGTCCTCCTTCTCTTAAATTTTCTCTGGATCGCTGATTAGATAGTCATTACTTCTTATTCTGACTTTTTGTGTTTTAACCTCTTTTCCTTATTTTTGCATCTGTTTTCCTAGACTTTTTTTTTTTCTTGAGGAAGATTAGCCCTGAGCTAACATCTGCTGCCAAGCCTTCTCTTTTTGCTGAGAAAGACTGGCCCTGAGCTAACATCCGTGCCCATCTTCCTCTAGTTTATATGTGGGACGCATACCACAGCATGGCTTGACAAGCGGTACCATGTCGGCACCTGGGATCTGACCCGGCAAACCCTGGGCCGCTGAAGCAGAACATACGCACTTAACCATTGCACCACCAGGCAGGCCCCTTCGTAGACTTTTTCAGCCATATTCTTTTTGGGTTATATCCTTTAGTTTACTAATTCCTTTGTCACATGTGTTTATCTGGAATTCAATCCAGCCATTGAGGTTATACGTTTTATTTTTTGTTTATTTTTTTGGCACCTGAGCTAAGATCTGTTGCCAGTCTTCTTTTTTTATTCTTCTTCTCCCAAAAGGACCCCAGTACATAGCTGTATATTCTAGTTGTAGGTCCTTCTGGTTCTGCTATGTGGGATGCCTCCTCAGCATGGCTTGATGAGTGGTACTAGGTCTGCACCCAGGATCTGAACTGGCGTAAGTCTGAGCCGCCAAAGCAGAGCATGCAAACTTAACCACTCAGCCACGGGGTGGCCCCAAGGTTTTACATTTTATTTTTTTATTCCTGAGAGTTTAATTTGCTGCTTTTAAAATAGTTTCATAATCTTCTATAGATTCTATTTGTTTTCAAAGACATATTTCCAGCCTCTCTGTTATGTCTTTATATACATAAATGTAGTTATAACTACATATACATTTTAGTTTTTAAAAATATTCTGTTTCTGAATGGGTTGTTGGAATTTCTGGATATATCCTATGTCTCTTTAGTTTTTCTTTTATACTTTATGTTTACTTTATAGAAAATGTGTCACATTCTGAGAAAACACTTTGATATTCTAGTTCATGATTGATTTTATTACTGTTTCTTTACAGCAATTCAGTTCAACTGAGATTTTTATTTTGTAAACATGTTTAAATTTCCATATTTCACACAAACCTCAGAAGGATATTAGGTAAACTTGTTACGAGGTATTCAGTTTGCAGTTAAAGCATTGTTTTCCTAGGTGTCCATTTGTTATCCTTCTTTAAGGATGTTTGTTTCTGTGATTCTTGCTTACCGTGTTGTATTCCTCAGTGAGGCCCGCCTCACCAGGTTTAGCTGAGGTTGGTTCTGACAAGAGCCTGCCTCTGGTGATGGTGATGGAAAGCCTGCCATGGATGCGCAGCAACTCCTCCAAGCTTGGGGTCTGGAGTGACCTGGGCCCCGCCTCACGTCTACACCCAAGAGTCGCAGCTGGTGCTTGGTCACATGTGGACACACTGACCCCAGCTCAGTCCAAACGGGTTAAGGTTGAGTAAATCAATGGCTTGCTGTTGTCAGACTGCAAGTCCCCTTCAATGTCAGCATGGCTCCCTCCTGTCCCTGTTCTAGTAGTTTCTGAGTTTGAGCTCCCCTGGAACAGCTCCTAAGCCACCTGCATGTGTTTTGGATTTTCGTCTCCTCCATTCTTGCTTTTCCATGATTCTGATCTCACCCCATTTCTAGATCTGAGGAATTCCTCAGAAATTTTCTTCTACCAATGTCTTTCCTTATTTTCCAGGGTGGTTCTGATTTTATTTTCTTAAAAACAATTTATTACTTGACATTTCACAGCTATTTGGGTGAGAAGGGAAAATTAGGTGCTTGTGTTCACTTTAGCATTTTTTTTCCCAATCCTATCCTCTGACATTTTTCCTATTTCTATTCTTTCATTTGTTTAAATAAAATGACCATTTTCAGGATTCCATAGCATTTGATATGTCACTGCAGCATGGTGTATTATAAACATCCCCTACCATTTGATATCTCAGCTGTTTTATTAATGTAAGTAACACCACAGTGGACGTACTTACATATCCATAATTACTTCCACGGAAGCATGCTGGAAATGAAATTGGTATCTAATACCCTTAAGAAAAAAACAAATTAAGAGAGGGGTTCTAGAGTGTCCAGTAGAGGTCAAATTTAAAGTTTAAGATAATGCTATGGAGTGTTGCTCAGTCTCCTCTAAAGACACACAGGACACTCAATTTTGGATACGTTTTGCTGTCAGCCTGTCTGTAACGCTGATTAGGAGCAAATAACTGATTTCACCACACTAAGTCTAACTAAGTTTCACACTAAGAAGAAAAAGTAACACTTCTGCCAGCTGTTTCAAAAACAGCTATGTGCTATATATAAGTAGAGTGAAAGGAGATGTCATCACTTCTATTTCTATACCTGATTTTACTAATGATATTTCTGCATCTATAGTTAGCAACACATGTAGTTAGAATCTATGTCATCTATCTATCTATGAACACATGTGTATATATATATATATATATGCATATTTGAATAGATGTATATATTATGGACTAAAGTCTTGCATCCCCCCAAAATGCATAAGTTGAAGCCCTAACATCCAGCGTGATGGTATTTGGAGATGGGGCGTTTGGGAGGTGAGTAGGGTTAGATGAAGTCATAAGGATGGTACACTCATGATGGAATTAGTGCCCTTATAGGAAGAGACACTAGAAAGCTTGCTCACTCTTTCTCTCCACCATACAGGATGCGGTGAGAAGGCATCTCTCTACAGGCCAGGGAGAGAGCTCTTAGCTCTCACCAGAACCCAACCATGCTGGCACCTTGATCTTGGGCTTCCAGCCTCCAGAGCTGTGAGACATAAATTTCCGTTGTTTAAGCCACTCAGTCTATGGTATTTTGTTACAGCAGCCTGAGCAGACTAAGACAGATTTTGGTACAGAGAAGGGGGGTGCTGCTGTAATGGACACCTAAATATTTTCAAGTGGCTTTAGAACTGAGTAATGGGAAAAGGCTGGAAGAATTTTGAGGTGCATACTAGAAATGTGGACATTAAGGAAGATTCTGGTGAAATCTCAAATGCAAATGAGGAACATGTTATTGGAAACTGGAGGAAAGGTAATTTTTGTTATCAAGTGGCAAAGAACATGACTGAACTATGTTCTAGTGTTTTATGGAAGGTAGAAATTGTGAGCAATGAAACTGGATATTTAGCTGAGGAGATGTCTAAGCAACATACTGAAAGTGTGGCTTGGTTCCTCCTGACCACTTACAGTAAAACGTGAAAAGAGAGAGATGCATTGAAGAAGGAACTGTCAAGCATGAAGGAACCAGAACTAGAAAATTTGGAAAATTCTCAGCCTTTCCATATTGCAAAAAATGAGAAAGTTTCTTCTGAAGAGAACACTAACAAAAAGAGATCATGAGTGCAACTCATAAATTTAATAAGCCAAGAATAGAGATGGGATTATAGCAGCAGAGACACTGCCAGTTTGAAGTAAGGTGGCCAGAGAAGGTGCGACAGAACGAAGCAAGGCTGTCAGACTTCTTGGATTTTACAAGATTGGGTTACAGAGTTACTCAGCTGTGGACATGAGCTATCTTTCAAGAAGGGAAGAAAAATTGCAAAGGTGATTCAGAAATCATCAGGGTTACCACTCCCACCACAGGTCCGGAGTTCACAGGCCTTGGGGGCAAGGTCGCCTCCATCTTGATTTCAGGCAGGTAGGCAGAGGCCACATGAGTGGGGCCCTTGAAGAGAGCTACGTGGGGCAAGCCCTGGGGGTGATGCTCGATCACAGCGGGCCTGGAGAGTACAGCATTGCAGCAAATAGAATTGTTCTCAACCCTTAGGACCTAATGGAATTTTCCTTGCTAAATTGTGGATGTGCTTGGGACCCATCATCCGTTTCTTCTTTCCTATTTCTTCCTTTTAGAATGGGAGTATCTATCTCAGGCCCACCTCCTGTATTTTGGTAGCTCACAACTTGTCTGATTGCATAGGTTCACAGCTGGAGAGAAATTTTGCCTTACGATGAACTATACTTTGATTTTCCCCCATATCTGATTTTAGATGAGACTTTGGACTTTAGACTTCAGGGTTGATAGTGGAATAAACTAAGGCTTTTGGGGCCATTGGGATGGAATGAATGTACCTTGTATGTGAGAAGGATATGAATTCTGGAAATCCAGGGGCAGAATGTTATGGACTGAATGTTTGTGCTGCCCCCAAATGCATATGTTGAAGACCTAACCCCCAGTATGATGGTACTTGGAGATGGGGCCTTGGGAGGTGATTAGGGTAAGATGAGGTCATAAAAGTAGGGTCTTTCTGGTGGGATTAGTGCCCTCATAAAATGAGACACCAGAGAGCTCTCTTTTGTGTACACACAAAAATGAGGCCATGTGAGCACACAGGGAGATGGCAGCCATCTATGCGCCTAGAGAAGGCCTTGGAATGAAGCCTATCTTGATGGCGCCTTGAACTTGGACTTCCCAGGCTCCAGATCAACGGGAATGAATTTCTGTTGTTAAAGCCACCCAGGTTGTGGTATTTTGTTGTGGTAACCCAAGCAGACCAATACAGTATGCACACACACATACAAAGATATATATTTTTTCTTTGAACCAAAATGGAAAGCTTCACAGATGCAACCTGATAAATTTTAGTCCAAATCTTTAACATTACAATTTGAGGATTCTTTCCTTCAGACCTCTAAAAGAATTTTAGAAAAATGGTCTGTTTCTTCTTGATTCGGTTCCTGCAGCTTGGGAGCTCCAGTATTTCTAGACTACTACCAAATAATTTGGCCTGCATACTGCTATTCATATTATTAAATCCTGCCTTCAGATAGGACCCTTAGCAATAAATTTATATTTCTTTTGCTCTATTTTCTGTTAGTATTATGAGAAGTCTCAGAATTTTGGTGACCTAATATCATACTTTTATCCTTGTCCAATGAGAATATTATCATTTGCTAAGAGATTTTAGGCTTACAAGGAAAATGTCCACACCTGCGTCCAGCCCTTCTCCACTATTTTCAGAAAGCTTTTTTTTTTTTAAATTGAAACAAATGGGATGAATAGTTCTGTAAATACGATGATATCTGCAATCATTGTGCTGTATAAATGTCACATTATATTAGAATTTAAAAAAAAAAACACTATTCCAGCAGAAAGACTTTCTGAGATGAAATCACAAGTACAGAAGAATGTAGGTTTCAGTGGGGCAGAAGATTAAGTACAGAATTTGGAACCCAGATCTCAGCTGGATCCTGCATCTGTAATGGACTAGCCATGTCACTTGGAATGAGATACCTAATTTTCCTGACCTCAGTTGTGTGATCTTAGAATGGGAATAAAAATACCATTCCTTAGCATCATTAGGAAGATAAATATACTTTCTGTGAAGTCCCTGAATTGATTCCTGGCGTGTAATTGGACCTAAATGGCAACAGTGTAGTAGTTATTAATATTTTTATTGCTTTTACTATTTTCACCACTGTTTCCTTCTCTACCTCCAGTCTTTGCAAAGTATGGACTAATTTTTATGTCTACTACTCATGTGCTCTGAGTGTCATTCACTGCACAGGATTTTCAGTCATTCAGAATTGGGCTACTTTCTCAGTTCTTTCACGCTCTGACCAGGGGATTATGGAAAAATTGTTTACTTCTCTGCATCTCAGTGTCTTCATCTGTAAAGAAGGAAACAGTAACATCTGTCTTCTAAGTCACTGTGAGGATTAAACACAATAATGTATGTATGTAAATACTACAAAGCACTGAGAATAATGTCTTTAAAGTAAAGGCTTACAATAAATTATAGTTTCCATTAGTAATACTTAATATTATTAATTTTATGATAAATCTACAAAGGGAAAAATAACAAACAAGAATTTCTGGCAAAACCCATTTAAGATACTTAAAACTTCTCCTGGTTTGTCCCATACCCATTCATATCACACGATTTTCTCTCTTACACACAAACTCAAAATTATTTTCTTTGTTTGGTTTATAAGAGAGAGATGTTACAGGGAGGAAATGAAGCAAATAATGCAACTAGAAAGGCTGTTAAAATGTACACCCGAAACACATTTTAAAAAGAGATCCCAAACAATCTATTGTCCCCAAAGAAAAGAAAAGCAAACAGAGAAGGTCACAACACACACCATGAAAAATAATCCCAAAGTGAAAAGGTAGTTATATGAAAAGCTAGTCAACAATGTAAGACTATAAATACATACATAATTTCATCATCTGCTGCTTCACTGTTAGATGTACTCCTTTCCAGATTGTTCTCACGCATCTGTTCAAGACAAAGCCACTGAGCCTCTTAAATTACCCACAGCTCTTAAAAACACACACTTTGGGTTGCAATTTTTAAAGTATTTAAATTTTATTTAAATGTGTTTAACGGCAGTTTTATGTCACTGGATTTGGAAGAAGATAACATATTTCCCATAACCAAGCCACTCAAACATTTAAGGACTTTACTGAATGCTAATTAAACTCGGAAAACATGTTGAAAAAAATTAAAATTCCAGGCTCATTTAAACCATATGTTGTAAGGTATTTAAAAGATAACGAAGGTGTAGCAGGTGGCAGAGCAAAATAACTAGTGGTGATTTTTACTTTCGGTTTATTTATTTACTTGCAACACCTTATTTCTAAAGACTCTGTATTTATGAATTTATCCAAGATGTTTTATGATTTCATCTCAAAGACTAGATTACATAAGTATTGGCCGAAACATCATATCCTAGATCACAAGATATTGAAAATTGTTCCTTTATTATCCAAGGGAATACTCCAGTAATAATGCTTATACACATCAAATCTGTTCTAGATTTTTCTTCACACAATCCTCCCTCAAAGCTTTGCATGATATTTTCCATCTTTAATAAAGCAATTCTACTATTTTGTATATGTTATTTTATTTTTAATTACTTTCAAAATATTTAAGGGCGAAACTTGGTTCTGATTTTCAGCTGGAAACCTGGTTGATGGAATAAAACTATTTGGAGATAATAGACTACACGTTGTATTTTCTTCAGTAATCTATGTAAAAGTTTCATTGACGAGGATCATGAGTTATGACGAATGACCTTCTCAGTAGATTTGTTTGCAAGGGAACTTTCTGTTGATTGCAATAGACCACCATGAGGAAATCGCATCTACATATACAATCTTCCATTTTTCTATTTTTCAGCAAAAAACAAGGGATACATTGATGTTTTTTGTCACCAAGGAATGGAAAGAAAGCAGAGATAGGACATAGGAGACAGCTAATAGAATCAGAAAACCAGTTTTATACCCCTTGTCAAATGTGAATGGAGAATGACTCCAAAGATTATTAGAAATGCCGAGAATGAAAATTAATGTCTTCTTCCTAGTAAAATGCACAGTTTATAATCTATTGAAAACTTAAATTGGCCGGAATTAGAAAGAACCGGATGGAATGAGACAAAGGGCACAGTCAGAAAGCTTGGAGTCTTAGAGAACACTAAGGAAGTCTCTGACAGTCCTAGAGGATGGTAACGAGGACTCAAGTCATAATTGCTTAAACTCCCTTTTTGTGGCTATGTAATTGTGATTTTGCTTTTAAAATAACACTATATTTTTAAATTATGCACTATAATCAGTCTATAGGAAACTACGTATTCGCTTGGGCTTTCTCTGATATTCACAAGAAACTGAATTATGTACTAGTTTGGGCTTTCTCTGATATTCACATTTAGTCAAAGAGTTTAGATCGAGTCTCTTCAAAGCTGATGTCTCACTGTTTGGTGGCAAAACCCTGAATTTTAAGCCAAATGTCTAAGGAAAATTTGCTTCCAAACCCTAACACACTGAGATAGATAACTTAGGGGTAGAGAACACATTTTCTTCATTACTTTAATTATTCACCAAAACCTACCACAATGAGGACTTATTATACATATATTTTTTAAGGCATAAGCCCCAAATGTTGCCTGAAATAATGTGCCTATCAAAGGGAAGACTTTGGAAAACAAAGGGACTGTTTCAAAACACTACGATGATGGGAATATTGCTATTGGTACTGTGGACTATGCTAACATTCTTATTGCATTAGAGAAGTGGTAGAATGAAAATGAACACCTCTTGGCACAGTTAAGAGAATCTTGGAAAGGAGATTCTATGACTATCATAAAATAATCTCCTTTAGCTCTAAGTTATGAGTGTTAGGGCATTGATAGGGAAAGAGTAGTGCCTGAGAACTGGAATGAAATGAATGAAGGTGAATTCAGATGAATCGGAGTATCCTGACCTTCCTCTAAATCCCTTTAAGCTCCCTCACCAGCAGATACTGCGCCTCCTCCCCTTTCTGAGGAAGTGGCTTCTCCTAGCATGAGGATCCTGTAATGGCCTACATTGCAAGGGAATGCTTATCTCCAAAAGATCCACACTCAGTGTCCCTCATGGCCTCCAGATGCCTACTACAGTCACATCCAACCTAACCAAGGGAAATGAGTGCCGAGACTTACCTGGGAGGAGTCAACTCACACATTGAAAAAATTGCAAAATGTTGTTAGTTTACATCAGCAGACATTAATACATGCATGCAGAAAAGGAATATAAGTATATTTGTCCAGGATGGAAGGAAAAAAAGATTGGAATGGACAAATGTATCAATATGGGTGCACTAACGAGGGATTCTCAATTCCGTATATTAGCCTGAGCAACCGGGAAAGGCCCCCACAATTTGCTCACATAATTGCCTAAAACCTGGATGTCACATTGGTCTACATTAAATGAAGTTGAAATGTGCAATTTCCTTGCTATAATAGAGGAGTAAATCTAAAGGCTTAGGGAAACAGGAAAGTTGGAGTGGATTTCTAATGTGTGACTGACGCCCCCATCTCCTGGGAGGGCTCAGAGGACACTCTTTCACAGAAGCATGGAGCAATATTTGGTGATGAGAGCATCGCCATCCTTGGAGAGCTCTGTAGACATCCTCTGTAGGTTGGGATGATGGCAGATCCTCTGAGGAAGCACCCTACTATGCTGCCGCAAGTGTCTACTCCCAATCTTCCATTCCTTCCTCTGGAGCCATTGGCTTGAGTAACTGTGCCTTTCAGAAAAGGAAGTAGGAATACTTGGGGTTAATGGACCCTGACTCTTAGTTTGCACTAAACCTGAGGAAGTCTATCAGTCAAGTCGGGGACTTTCAAGGATTAAGTGATAAATAGGCTTCTGGTCTGATTCTGTCTCCCAATGCATCCAATGGGTCCACAAATTTATCTGGTGTTCAAACATGCGCTTAGAAAAGACAATACTTGATAAGTGGCATAATCCTCTCACTGGTTCTCAGACTCATGCCCTTTTCTAAAACTTCCTGAAAATGCATCTGTGTTCAAAATCACCTATCTTCCTCTTTTCAAAAGGAAAGCATACACTCATCCATACCAAATCTTATGATAGCACCTTTAGCTGGGTTATAAAATTTACAAGGCAATCAAAAAAGTTGAAGTATTGGTTTTTGGGGAAGTCTTCCTAATCCTGTAAGTCTGTCTGTCTTTTCCCATTTTATACATATTCTTATGGGGGTGAAGGTGAGCTCAAAACATATTCTGAATCTGGAACAGCCGAAGCAGCAGAGTATAGTAATACTGATTTTTCTAAATATAATTAAAACATTCTCATGAACTACATTTTTTCAATCTCTTCACATTAGACAAAACCAACAAAAAATTTTCATGTGATTTCTTTCAAATTGGGTGTGCATAACTCACTACATAGTTAAAACATAGTTAACAAGTGGTGTCACAGAATATTCCAATTACTAATGCATCCTAATGTTATATAATGTCTATTATGTATTTTCTCTTAAAAAGTAACATGTAACGCCATATGTGAAAATTTTAAATATGCATGAGAACATACATAGATTTTCAGAATTTCAACAATGAGTATGCAAGCAAAACTTTTGCTTTTTTAGATCATATTATGGAGGATCATTATGCAGAAGGTTGAAATGCAAACAGGAGGGAGCCACAAGTATTGAAAACTCACTCACCAATTTGGTAGTTGTGCATTGAGTTATTTTAGTATTTTAGTATTTAATATCACTGGCACTCACATGAAGTGGCAATTATGTGTTAAAATCTTAAGTTGTTTTTTTATTTTACCCTTTCACCCCTACCTAATTATAAAAGAGATGATCTGGAAGGCGTGGAAGGAATGGGAGTGGGGGAAGTGAGGGGAAGAAAAGGGCAAGATCGAAAATGCTGGCAGTGAGCAGCTATTTCTACACATCTACTTTAATGTGGATGTAATTGACTAATTGAAAGAGTGCCCAGTAGCTGTTTGTGGGCAGGACACTTTTTCAACTTCCTCCAAAGCTTAAGGAAGGAGCAAAGGTTAGTCAGAGGATTACGAGGTGGTGACATCCATTTGAATTTTTCTGACATTATCTGAGTATCAGTCATAGGGCATAAACAGAAGATGAACAGGTTTTCTTAGTATATCAGAGTTCTCATTATCAGCAACTGAAGTTGAGACAAAGTATTTTAAGGATCAATAATACAAGACATTATATTATTTTAGTCAGTACATATAAGGTATCCTCCCCATCATGAGAACACGACATGCAACTGACCATAAAGTGCTTCAAGCAAAGGTTAATTTTATTAGCAGATGGGAAACACATGCAATGGGAAAATAGCAATCTATAGGATGCATCTCTCATATATGGACACATAAAAACCATGCCTGCCTAGAAAATGTCTCTGTAAGACACACAATCTCAGAGGAGATGGTGTCTGCTCAACATGGCATTTATGATCATAATTCCAGACTTGAGATAATGCCACAGGCACAGCCTCTCCCCCTCGACAGCAGATCTGATCATGCCAAACCCAAGCCTGACATGAATTCCATCACCTTTAAGATACAAACCAAAATCCTTAACACAGCTTGTCAAACTATGTGCATTTTTGCTTCAACTGATTTTCTAGCATCACCTATTATCTCTCTTTGTTGTCTCTAACTTCTAGAAGAGTTCTTCAAAGAATTCCTCCTCTTCCTCACCACAAGGCATTCCCTCACACTGTCCCATCTGCTGGAAAACCCTGGCAATTCTACTTATTTTTCAAGTTTCACTTACACACACACACACACACACACACACATCTATATGTCTATTCTGGACTCTTTATCTGTCTAAATTTACATACCATCTTGATTACTATAGATTTATAATAAGTTTTAGAATCGGGTACTGTTAGTATTTTGTCTTTTTTCAAAGCTATTTTGACAATTCTAGGTCTTCTACATTGCCATATAAATTTTAACATTGGCTTGTACATTTCTACACAAAAAAGCCTGTTGAAATTTTTGTTGGGATTGTATTCAATCTACCCAGCAATTTGGGGAGAACTGGCATTTTAGCAACACTACTCATTCTAATCCAGATATAGTCTTGAATTACTTTGATCCTCTCTAATTTCTCTCAGTAAAGTTTTATGGTTTTCAGTGGACAGGTCTTGCATATCATTTGTCAGATTAGTTTCTAAATATTTCATATTTTTCAATATTATAAATAGTATTTTTAAATAATCCAACTGCTGACTGTTCATGGCTAGTGTAAGAAAATACAGTTGATTTTTACTTTTTGATTTTGTATCTTACAACCTTACTAAAAAAACTTAAAAGTTTTAGGATTCTGAGGAAAAAAATGGTGACGTAGGAATCTCAGCTTCCCCAGCCCCCCCACAAAGATCAACAATTAGACAGCTATCTGCAAACAAAAACAACTCCAGACCTCTAGAATCCACTTGGGAAGTTTTAGCAATATCATGGAACAAAAAAAGCTAAGAATAATCTCAGAAGAGAAGGAAGACAACTTCATTTTGCCTCTATCATCCCACCCATGCCCCCAAGCCAGCATCGTTCAGTGCCAAGAAGGAATTTCCCAGCTCATAAGAGCTCCTCTTGAGAGGCAAGGAAGAGCAGGGTGACTGACTAGCTTCTCTAGCTTCTTCAGGCACTGCGTGAAGGTCCCGCTTCAGTTTCACCCCAGCCATATCAGCAGAGAGCCAGCTAGGAGCAAGGAAGAAAAGCAGAGGCTATTATTAGCACATACACAGTGGGAGTGACCGTGGTTCACAGACAACAGCACTGCAGCCAAACTCAGCATCTTCTGCCAATGATGAAGACACCAATGGCTGGGCAGATCCCACCACCCACCCCGCAGGTATATTCATTTGCTAACACCAGTTGCCTCAGTCCCTCCCTGCTCCCCCTCACACTCCTACTGGAGCCTGGACCCACATGGTAGCCACCCAAGGTCTTTGAGGCTGCTCAAGTGTAAGATGTCAGCTGCTTGAGTCCTTTTCTGCCCTGAATTGGAGCAGGGATGCTATGCACACAGCCAGTCTGAACTTCTGCAACTGCTCAAACGCAAGACACCAGCCTAGGTGCCCTCGCTGACCCCTATGACTGTGCCTGTGCTCGAGTTAGCCCCTCCAACTGTGCACCTGCATGCCACTGGCATGACACCTGTCATTGGCCTCCACTGCAGCATACACACACAGAGGAGAGAGTACGCAGCCATGGGCAAATGTACTGACAGCCTGGGCCACAGCTGCTTGTGGGCCCAGATCAGGCCCTACCTTCTGTCACTGACTGGCAACATGATGCTCACCTATAGCTAGCCCATCCAGATTTACTCCAGCATGCCCCCAGCCCATCCTGTCACTGGTCCTCATTACACTGAGCACACTCAAAGAGAAGAGTGTGCAGCCAGAGGAGAGCACACGAACATCCAAAGAGCCTGTAGCAGATTGCAGGCTCTGATCAGGCCCTGCCATCTGTCACTGGCTGGCACCACTGTGCCCACCTGTAACCAGTCTCTCCAGCTGTAGACCTGCATGCCTCCCAGCCCTAACCATGTCACTGTCCTCCACTGCAATATGCATACTTGGGGGTAGAGTGTGAAGCCACAGAAGGGCCTGCTGATACTCATGTCTTCTGCAGATGCCAGTGAGCCCACAGTTGGCTCTGGCCCTTGCTACTTGCCTTGAGCCCCATCACTACCAGTGTGTTTACAAGTGACCTCTGTTACTACATAGGAACACACGGCCAAGTGTGTGCACACCACAGGCTTCAACCATCACTGATGGCTGCTGTGGTCCCCAGTTATTGGTCCTTGAGTCACTGCTTAGAAGCCCAATAGCATTTGTAGCCACTGTGGACCCCCTATAGTGTTTGCCAAAGACCACACAATTGTTGATGCTGTGGACCCCAGTGGCCTGAGCTGAAGAGACATTACACCCTCTTGGACTGGGTACCATCACATACCCCTGCAGTTCACACCCTTACCGCTAGACATAGGATCAGAGCATGATCCAGCATGCTCCCATTCACAGATGAAAGGATTCCCAAGGCTATAGGAATCACAAAGAATAAGGCAAACCTGATGCCATCAAAGGAATACAGAAAACCTCCAGTAACTGGCTCCAACAAAAGGAGATCCACAAATTGCCAGACAAAGAATTCAAAATAATTGTTCCACAGATGCTCAGAGAGCTAAAAGAGAACAAAGATAAATAATTTAATGACATTAGGAAAACAGTACAATGAGAAGCTCAACAAAAAGAAAACACAAAAGAATCAAACAGATATTTCAAAGCTGAATACAATGACTGAACTAAAGAATTCATTAAAGAGCTTCAACATCAGACTTGAACAACCAGAAGTGAGAATCAGCAAGCTAGAAGACAGATCAATTGAAGTTATACAACAAGAAGACCAAAAAAGAATCAGAGGAATTAAAAAAACCTACAGGATATATGGGATATCATCCAAAGAAAAATATATGCATTATTGGAATCCCAGAAGGAGAAGAGAGGCAGAAAGGAGTAGAAAACTTGTTTAAAGAACTATGGCTGAGAACTTCCCAACCATGGGGAGAGATATGGACATCCAAGTTCATGAAACTAATAGGTCATCTCAAAATTTCAATCCAAAACTTTTTTTTCAGGAAACATAATAGTAAAATTGTCTAAAACCAAAGACAGAGAGAATTTTAAAAGTAGCAAGAGAAGAAAAAATTATTTAATAAAAGGGAACAACCATAAGGCTATCAGGAGATTTCTCAGTAGAGACCTTACAGGCCAGGAGAGAATGGGATGACATATTCAAAGTGCTAAAAGAAAGAAATTGCCAACCAAGAATACTTTAACCAGCAAACTTCTTCTTCAGAAATGTATGGTATGTTATGAAAGTAGAAATCAATAGCAACATGCTCCTGAACAACCAGTGGATCAAAGAAGAAATCAAAAGGGAAATCAATAAATATCTTGAAACAACTGAAAATGGAAGTGCAACATATCAAAACTTTTGGGATACTTCAAAAGCATTTCTAAAAGGGAAATGTATAGTGATAAATGCCTACATTAAGAAGCAAGAAAGATCTCAAAAGAATAACCTCACTTTGCACCTCAAGGAACTAGAAAAAGAACAAACTAAGCCCAAAGTTAGCAGAAAAAAGGAAATGACAAAGATTAGAACAGAAATAAATGAAATAGAAACCAGAAAAACAATAGAAAAGATCAACAAAACTAAAAGCTGGTTCTTTTGAAAAGACAAACAAAATTGGCAAAGTTTAGCTAAACTCAGTCAGAAAAACAGAGAGTGCTCAAATAAATAATATCAGAAAAGAAAGGGGAAACATTACAACTGATGCCACATAAATACAAAGGTTTGTAAGAGACTACTAAGAACAATTATACACAAACAAACTGGATAACCTAGAATAAATGGATAAATTTCTAGAAATATACAACCTACCAAGACTGAATCATGAAGAAATAGAAAATCTGAACAGACCAACATAGAGTAATAAGATTGAATTTGTAACCAAAAACTCCATGAGACAGAAAAGCCCCAGACTAGATGGTCTCTGGTTAATTCTACCAAACGTTTAAAGAAGAATTAACACCACGCTTGCCTGGTAGTGTAGTGGTTAAGTTTGCACACCTTGCTTTAGTGTCCTGGGGTTCACATGTTCGGATCCTGGGAGCAGACCTAGCAGTGCTTGTCAAGCCATGATGTGGCAGCATCCCACATAAAATAGAGAAAGATTGGCACAGTTAGCTCAGCGACAATCTTCATCAAGCAAAATGAGGAAGATTGGCAATGGATGTTAGCTCAAGGTCAATCTTCCTCACACACAAAAAAAGAATTATTTTTCACAGAAATAGAAAAGACAATCTAAAATTTGTATGGAGTCACAAAAGACCCTGAATATAAAGCAATCCTGAGAAAGAAGAGCAAAGTTAGAGGCATCACACTTCCTATTTCGAATTACTACAAAGCTTTAGTTATCGAAACAGCATGGTACTGGCATAAAAGTAGATACATAGGGGCTGGCCCCGTGGCCAAGTGGTTAAGTTCGCCCAGGGTTTTGCAGGTTCGGATCCTGGGTGTGGACATGGCATTGCTGGTCAGGCCACGTTGAGGCAGTGTCCCACGTGCCACAACTAGAAGGACCTGCAACTAAGATATACAACTATGTACTGGGGGGATTTGGAGAGATAAAGCAGAAAAAAAAAAGATTGGCAATAGTTGTTAGCTCAGGTGCCAATCTTAAAAAAAAAAACAAAAGACGTAGACACATAGACCAATGGAACAGAATTAAGAGTCCAGACGTAAACTCTCACATATGTGGTCAACTAATATTTTACAAGGGAATGGGAATACTCAGTGGATAAAGGATAATCTCTTCAACAAATGCTGCTGGGAAAAAATGGAAATTCATTAGCAAAAGAATGAAGCTAGACCCCTATCTTACAGCACTCACAATAACGTATTCAAAAGGGATTAAAGACTTAAATGTAAGACCAGAAACCGTAAAACTCCTAGAAGAAAACATAGGGGAAAAGCTTCTTGACATTGGTCTCTGCAGTCATTTCCTGGATATGACATCTAAGGCACAAGCAACAAGCAAAAATAAATAAACGGGACTACATCAAACTAAAAAGCTACTGCACAGCAAAGGAAACCATCAACAAAATGAATAGGTAACCTAGAGAATAGGAGAAAATATTTGCAATTCATATATCTGATATGGGGTTAATATCCAAAATATAGAAAGAATTCATACAACTCAAAAGCAAAAGAAAGTAACAACCTGATTAAAAAATGGGCTTTGAACTGAATCGTCTTCCAAAGAAGATATATGAGTGCCCATCAGGTACATGAAAAGATGCTCAACATCACTAATGGTCAGGGAGACACAAACCAAAATCACAGTGAGATAGCACCTCACACAAGCTAAATGGTCATCATCAAAAAGACAAGAGATAAGGGCTGGCCCCATGGCCGAGTGGTTAAGTTTGCGTGCTCCGCAGCAGGCGGCCCAGTGTTTCGTTGGTTCGAATCCTGGGCGCGGACATGGCACTGCTCACCAAACCACGCTGAGGCAGCATCCCACATACCACAACTAGAAGGACCCACAACGAAGAATATACAACTATGTACTGAGGGGAGGCTTTGGGGAGAAAAAGGAAAAAATAAAATCTTTAAAAAAAAAACAAGACAAGAGATAATAAGTGTTGGCGAGAGTGTGGCGAAAAGGGAACCCTCATACACTTTTGGTGGGATTGTAAATTGGTAAAGCCACTTACCAATTACAATTATTATGGACAATAATAAGGAGATTCTTCAAAAAATTGAAAAAGAACTACCATGTAATTCAGCAATTCCACCTCTGGGTATTTATTTGAAGGAAAAAAACCACTATGTCAAAGAGACATCTGCACTATAGCACTCACGTAGCAGCATTAGTTTCAATAGCCAAGACATGGAAACAATCTGTGTCTATCGATGGATGAAAGGATAAAGAAAATGTGGTACTTACGGATATACAATGAGATATTGTTCAGCCATAAGAAACAAGGAAATTCTGACTTTTGCAACAACTTGGGTGGATCCTGAGGGTGTTATGCTAAGTGAAATGTCAGACAGAGAAAGATAAATACTGCATGATCTCACTTATATCTGAAATCTAAAAAAAAAAAAATTTTTAAACCCAAAGAGATGAGATTTGTGACTACCAGAAGGAGAGAGTGGGGAGTGAGGGAATTAGACGAAGGTGGTCAAAAGGTACAAATTTCCAGTTATAAGATCAATAAGTACCGGTGATATAATGCACAACGTGATGACTATAGATAGCCCTGCTGTATGGTATACTTGAAAGTTGTAAAGAGAGTAAATATATCCTAAGAGTTCTCATTACAAAGAAAGAAACTTTTTGCTATGTACCTATATGAGATGACGGGTGTTAACTAAACTTACTGTTGTAATCATTTCACAATTTGGAGGCCAAATCATTATGCTGTGCACTTTAAACTTATAGAGTGCGATATGTCAATTCTGTCTCGTTAAAACTGGAAAAAAAACAAATCTGAAAAAAACCTACAATGCACAATTGATACATATACTGTTGTAACAGAAATACAACTGAGAACACACAGTCATCATCATTGCTTCCGAAAAGTTTCCAGAAGACACCCCCTCACATCCCTGGCTCAGTTACCTTACACAATAGTTAGCCATCCACCTTCTTATTATGACACAGGATACAAACAGTTCTAATTGGTAGTGCATATGGTCAAATTTCTTTTTTTTTTCTCATCCTATTCCTCCTCCTCCTTCTTTTTGAAGCATCTATCTCTCTTTCTCTATTGCTATCTATTTGTTTCATACAAAAAAGAGCCTTGTTGCTTTTGTTCAACCTTGAGGGCCCGTAGCCTGGCACTCAAAAATATTTGCTTATATGGGATCCTGATGATATACTTTTTTATGCGGAATATTTTATTATTTGTAGAATTTTTTTTAAATGGAGGTAAAATTTATATATTGTAACTTGCACAAATCTCAAGGTTACAGTTTTATGAATTCTGACAAATGTATATATCAGGTGACCTTAGACCGAATTAAGAGATACAACATTTCCATCATCCTGAAGAGTTTCTTCATACCTTTTCCAACCAATCCTTCTACACCAGCAACCACTGTTATGACTGCTATGACCATACATTAGATTTACCTGTTTTTGAACTTCCTGTAAAAGGAAACATATAGTTGGGGCTCCTTTGATCAACATAATGTTTTGAAGATCTCTCCATGTTATTGAACATATCAATATTTTGTTCCTTTTGTTTGCTGAGTAATATTCCATTTTATGAATATAACACAACCTATTTCCTGTTGTCTTGTTGATGGACATTTGTTTATTTTATGTAAATGTGCTATGCATATACTTGTACAGATCTTTCTGTGTCCATATGAACTTATTTCTCTTGGGCATATAGACATGGGAGTGAAATTGCTGGGTAATTGAATAGATGTTTGGTTAACTTTATTAGAAACTTTCCAACAGTTTTCCTAAGGGCTCATACCATTTTGCATTCACATCAGCAATATATGAGAGTTATAGTTTCTCTACACCCTTGCTAACACTTGATATTGTTAGTTATTTCAATTTTACCCTTTCTTTCTTTCTTTTTTTTTTTAAAGATTGGCACCTGAGCTAACAACTGTTGCCAATCTTCTTTTTTTTTCTCCCCAAATCCCCCCACCTCATAGTTGTGTATTTTTACTTGTGGGTCCTCCTAGTTGTGGCATGTGGGACACTGCCTTAATGTGGCCTGACCAGCGGTGCCATGTCCACGCCCAAGATCCCAACCAGCGATATACCCTGGGCCTTCAAGGCAGAACACGCGAACTTAACCATTTGGCCATGGAGCTGGCCCCTAGCCTTTCTCATAGGCATGTGGTAGTACTACATTGTGGTTTTATTTTGTATTTCCCTATTAATAAGGCTGAGCACCTTTTAAAGTGACACTTGCAAAGTGTGTGTTCAAATATTTTGCCATTAAAAATTTTTAATTAATTGATTTGTATCATATCTTTATATAAAAAAGTGTGACTTCATTGTATTATGAATGTTTTCTCCCAGTCTGACTGGGATTTTTTCCTTAATGTGTCTACCTTGTAATTTCGAGAACTTCATAATGTTCCATTTTATGTATGTACCATCATTTACTTAAATAGTTGAATTATTTCCAATGTTTGTTCTTTTAAATAATCTTGTAACAAATATCCTCGAAATTATTTTACACATATTTTCTTAGGATACATTTTATAAGAGATTAAATTTCTGAATCAGAAAGTATATATGTGTATATATATATATTTATAAAGTTTAATATATATAAAGAATTCTTCCTCCCACCATTTCAGATCCTGGATAAACATATTAAAGAGCTCAAACTAGGCGTTTGGGGATCTGGACTTTATTTTTACATTTCCACTAATTATTATTTTCAAATGTGTACAAACTACTATTTTTCCCCTTTTTGGTTAAAGCTTAGCCAGATTTCTCATTTATTAAAAAAGAGCCCTCCCAAATATAATGTGGAAGAAAAAGTGTAAATATTCATTAAGAACCTACTAGGTGAGGCACAGAGCTATCCTCTGGATATTAATGATCTCGTCTGATGCCCCCATCAAACCAATGAGTTTTATTCCCATTTTTTATAGCTGAAATCTGAAACATTCCAGCACATCAAATTAGCCAATGGTAGAGGTAGGATTCAAACCAGGAGGGCTGTCCCTAAATCTCAGCAATTTTCTCCATGCAACTGGCTGCCTTTCGAATAAAATTCCCAGAAAACAGTGTAGCACAACTGATATAAAAATGCAACTTAACTTCCAGTTTCCGGTTCCACATGTAAGTCACCACTCCATCCTAACAACAACTGTAAAAAGCTGAACTGGGGGGCTGGCCAGGTGGAGCAGTGGGTAAGTTCATGCACTCTGCTTCGGCGGCCCAGGGTTCACACGTTCAGAACCCCGGCTTGGACCCAGCACCACTCATCAACCCACGCTGTAGCAGTATCCCACATAAAATAGAGGAAGACTGGCACAGATGTTAGCTCAACAACAATTTTCCCCATCAAAAAGAGGAGGATTGACAACAGATGATAGGTCAGGGAAAATCTTCCTAAAAAAAAAAAGAAGCTGAACAGACTGAGAACATCTAGGAACTCTTCTTGAATTCACAAGAAAGGGGAGGATACAGGGCAAGCTATTGCCCCCAAGATTGGAGAAACAGCGAGGTGAATACGGGTCATGATGGCTCACCCAAGCAGTGGCTCATGAGAAGAAACTGAAGCGGGAAGAAAAACCTAAACTGTAAATAGCAAATTCTGAAGGCTCAGTGCAGACAACTCTGAGGACCCAGTCATAGGGGGCCACCCAGAATATTGACAGACTTACGTTTAGGAGCTCGACCAGGTTCCTGCGGTAAATATCAGAGAAAAATCCCCTTGGGCTTCTGGTAGGGAAGGTGAAAAGGAAAGATTCTGAAATAAGCCAGAGCACTCTGTGCTTCTTAACAAGGCCTAGCCTCAGGGGAAATTAGTTAACCAGAGCCTAACCTGTTGGGCTTTCAGCAGAGCATAACTGACACCTGGGGAAGGGACTTACCCAAGTCCAGCCCACTCTGGCCATCCTCTCCCACCTAAAGCAGGAGAAAAAGACCACGAGGCACTGGAGAAGTTCACATTCCAGAGTCCCAGGCTCACTGAAAGACTGGAGCCTGGTCATAGGACTACAGAAGGCTTTTGATCTCCATACACCTCACCATCACATTGCTAAAGGATTCTTTACAGCAGGTCCTTTTACCTTGTATATCATCTACAAAAACTCTACAGCTAACATCATACTTAACAGTGAGAAACTGAAAGCTTTCCTACTGAGGTCAGCTAAAGGCAAATCTGTCCCCTCTCACCACTCCTTTTCAATATCATACTGGATGTCCTTGCTAATGCAATATGACAAGGCAAGGCAAGGAAATGAAAAGTGTATATACTGAGAAGGAAGACATAAAACTGTCTCTTCACAGATGACATGATCATTTATGTAGAAAGTCTGAAAGAATTTACAAAAACACTGGAATGAGTGATGATAGCAAGGTTATTGTATAAAAGTCAATTGCTTTCCTACGTACCATCAATGAACAAGTGGGATTTGAAGTTAAAAAGATATTACCATGTTCCTTAGCACCCCCACAAATAACATATTTAGGTATAAGTATGACAGAATATATACAAGATCCATAGGAGGAAGACTACCAAACTCTAATGAACAAAATCAAAGAAGAACTCAGTAAATGGAAAGGTGCTCCAGGATCATGGATAGGAAGACTCAATATTGTCCAGAAGTCAGTTCTCCCAACTTGACCTATAGATTCAATGCAATCCCAATAAAATCCCAGGAAGTTATTTTATAGGTATTGACAAACTTATTCTAAAGTTTATTTCGAGTGTCAGAAAGCCTCAGAATAGGCAACACGATATTGAAGGAGAACAAAGTTGGAGAATTGACACTACCTTACTTCAAGAGTTACTATAAAACTACAGGAATCAAGAAAGTGTGGTATTGGAGAAAGAATAGACAAATAGATCAATGGAATAGAACAGACAGCCAGATTTAGACCTTCATAAATATAGTCCACTGATCTTTGACAAAGCAGCAAAGGTAAGACAGTAGTCTCTTCAATAAATGGGGCTAGAAAGACTGGACATCCACATACAAACAAATGAATCTAGACACAGACCTTACACCTTTCACAAAAATTAACTCAAAATGGATCATAGACCTACATATAAAAAACAAAACTATGAAACTCCTAAAAGATAATGTAGGAGAAAAACTAGGTGACCTTGGGGATGGTGATGCTTTTTTAGACACAAGACCAAGGACACATCCATGAAGGAAATAGTGGGTAAGCTGGATTTCAATCTTCTTAAATTTATTGAGACTTGTTTCGTGGCTTAATATGTGATCAATCCTGGAGAATGTTCCATGGGCATTTGAAAAGAATGTGTATTCTGTGGTTTTTGGATGGAATGTTCTCTATGTATCTACTAAGTCCATCTGGTCTAATGTGTCCTTTAAGGCCAGTGTTTCCTTATTGATCTTCTGATTGGATGATCTATCCATTGGTGTAAGTGGAGTGTTAAAGTTCCCTACTATTATTGTGTTACTGTCTATTTCTCCTTTTATGTCTGTTAATAATTGCTTTATATATTTAGGTGCTCCTATGTTGGGTGCATAGATATTTACAAGTGTTATATTTTCTTGTTGGATTGTTCCCTTTACCATTATGTAGTGCCTGTCTTTGTCTCTGTCAGTGTCGCAATCCAATGTACACATCAGGATAGATGCGGAGAGGGCTGATGGCCACTCTGAGTTTATTATAACCAGCGTTTCAATATATGCATAGCTTACATCTGTTAAACATACACAGGTGTTCTGGATGAAGTAATTAGCGAATGCCAAGAATTCTTAGTGATTTCTCAAGGAGCCCTCCCTTGGCCTCTGTTTTGATATTATCATGTTGTTGCTGTGCTCCTATATTTTTATCTCAGAGCAGGCAAAGTCTCTTAGGCAACGGTCCCTCTTGCGCCCGATATCGATATCGTTTCTCCATCTGTGCCCCCGGGCGGCCGCCGCCTGGCTTAGGTTGCCCCCCCAGGGGGTCTTACCCGTCGTTGGCTAACCCGCCTTCTCACCTCCGGGTCACAGTTTGTTGGCAAGCTTTTTCCAGTGATTATTAACCCTTCCTATGTCAGGGGCAGCTACAGTCTCTTGTTACAGTTTTTGTTTTAAAGTCTATTTTGTCTGATACAATTATTGCTACCTCTGCTTTCTTTTCCTTGCCATTTGCATGGAATATCTTTTTCCATCCTTTCACTTTCAGTTTGTGAGTGTCTTTAGGTCAGAAGTGTGTCTCTTGTATGCACCATATACATGGGTCTTGTTTTTTTATCCAATTGGCCACCCTATGACATTTGATTGGAGCATTTAGTCCATTGACATTTAAAGCAGCTATTGATAAATATGTATTTATTGCCATTTTGTCACTTTTTTTTTTCTGTGTGTTTTAGTAGTTCTTTGTTCCTTTATTTTTCTCTTGCTCTCTTCCCTTGTGGTTTGATGGCTATCTTTAGTAATTTGTTTGATTTCTTTTGTCTTTCTTTTTTTCTTGCTTATTATAGGTTTCTGATTTGTGATTACCATGGGGATCCTATTTAATATACTATGCATATAACAGTCTATATTGAGTAGATAGACTCTTTAGCTTGACCTCTTTCTAAAAGCTCTGCTTTTCACCCCCTCCTCCCACATTATATGTTTTTCAAATCATATATAATCTCTTGTTTAGTGATGTATATCCATTACCCTCTTATCATTGAAATAGGTGATTTTAGTACCTTTGTCTCTTAACATTCATATTATCTTCACAGGTTGTTGATTTGCTGCCTTTACTATATTTCTACCTTACAAGTGATTTTATTGCCTGTTTTTTTTTGTTGTTGTTGTTTTGTGTTTTTTAAATAATTTTTTTTAATCTCTATTTGTTGTCATTGCTTTCCCACTTACATAAGTCCTTTCAGCATTTCTTGCAGAACTGGTTTCTTGGTGATAAACTCCTTTAATTTTTTCTTGTCTAGGAAGCACTTTATCTCTCCTTCCACTCTGAGTGACAACCTTGATGGATAGAGTATTCTTGGCTGTAAGCTTTTTTCCTTTTAGCACTTTAAATACATCGTGCCATTCTCTTCTCACCTGTAGGGTCTCGGCTGAGAAGTCCACGAATAGCCTGATGGACTTCCTTTTATATGTCACTTGTGGCCTTTCTCTTGCTGCTTTTAGGATTCTCTCTTTGTCTTTAATTTTTGACATTTTAATTATAATATTTTTTGGTGTGGGCCTCTTTGGGCTTATCTTGTTTGGAGCTCTCTGTGCTTCCTGAACTTAGATGTCTGTTTCCTTCCTCAGGTTAAGAAAATTTTTGTCTATTATTTCTACAAATAAATTTTCTGCCCCTTTGTCTCTCTCTTCTCCTTCTGGGACACCTATAATCTGAATGTTAGCACACTTGATATTGTCCCAGAGTTCCCTTAGACTGTTCTCATTCTGTCTAATTCCTTTTCTCTTTTCTGTTCTGCTTAGGTGATTTCCTCTAGTCTTTTGTCTAGCATACTGATCCATTCTTCTGCTTCTTCTACTCTGCTATTGAGTCCCTCTAGTGAATTTCTCATTTCCAGTGTTGTATTCTTCATTTCTGACTTGTTTTTTTTATATCCTCCAGTTCTTTGCTGATGTGCTCACTGTGTTCATCCATTCTTCTCCCCATATGTGTAAGCATCCTCATGATATTTTGTTTGAACTCTTTGTCAAGTAGGTCGCTAGTTTCTGTTTCATTTAGTCCTTTTTTCTGGGGTTTTGTACTGTTCCCTTGCTTGGAAAGTATTCCTTTGCCTCCTCATTATGCCTCTTTCTCTGTGCTTATTTCTATATATTAGGTGAGTCAGTTATGTCTCCTGATCTTAGAGAAGAGGCCTTATGTATGAGATACCTTATGAGGCCCAGCAGTGTGCTTCCCTCTCATCACCAGTCCATAAGAACCAGGAGTGACCCCTTTGTGAGCTACTTGTGTCCTTCTGCTGTGGCAGGGTTGCTCCCACTGCAGGTACCCAGGGAGTCTAATCTTTCCTTCCCTGGCCAGCTGCTTGTAAATCCGGTTTGGGGAGCGTCAGCACTGTTTGCTACAATGTCTATCAGCACACTCCTATTGCTGGGTTGATACCCAGTGTAGCTGGTTGCTAGGCTCAGGGGGGTACAGTTGTGATAGGCGTCAGGCCTACAAGGCTGTTGTCAGTTCTCTTAGGAATGCAGCTGAGTGGGGCTGGTCCTAGGCAGGGGGCACTCAATTGTTTCAGGCTTTGGAAGGTGAGGCTGATCCTTTTTATGGCTATTTGTGAAATACAGGTCTTCTGCCGCTGAAAAGCCTCACCCCCCCATAGGACCACATACACCATCAACACAGTCCTGGTCATACACACTTCTCAACCCCCTGGAGTATACCCTGACGCTGCACTGCAGGGGCCCCCACTTCTCCACCAATGCCCCCCACAGTTCACCCGGTCCTCTCACAGGCCCTGCCCGACAGAGGCAGACACCCAGTCAATGCAGGCTGAAAAGTAGCCTGAGGGCTTGCTGTTAGGTGCAGCCAGTCCCTAGGGAGGGTTGTCTGCCCTGGCTAAACTGGATTAAACCTGTGCTCTAGTGGGCATGGCAGACCCTTTGGCTAAGAGGCCAAGGGATGAACCTCAATGGCAGCCACCCAGGGTCCGTGTCAGCACGCCTGAACCATCTCAGAACAATGGCCCCCACCAATGTTTCAGTCTCTGGAGAGGTCCCTCCTCTCACCAAGATGCCCCCAGAGCCCACCAGGTGAGTCTCGTTTCACCAAAGGACTATCAGCCTTCTCTCTGGTGATTTTAGGTTGCCGCAATGAGTGAGTTTGTGCCTGGGCCCTTTAAGACCCGGGTCTTTTCGGCTTTTGGCTGATAGATAGCTTTTCTGGGGGTGTCCCTGCAGCAGTGAATAGCCAGCAAAGCCAGACGGTAAGACCCCCGTCTCAGCTGGGCCGAGTTGGAAGGATGCTTATAGCCGCATAGCCCATGCTCCGGACCTCACTTCTTCAGGGAGGGCTGCATACCTTAGGGTGGCTTCTGCCTGGCCAGCTGAGAAGCTCTGCTGCTCCCAAAGGTGGCTTTCGTCTTCTCTAGCAGGAACTACTATCTCTTCTGCCTTTGTCAGGACTGTCCCTTGTTGTGGGGATTCATTTTATCCAGTTTTCAGTTTTCAGTCCAGGGTAATTTTTCCAAAAATTGCTGTAACTTGGTTGTGTTCGTGGGAAGAGGCGAGTTCAACGTCTGCTCACAGTGCCATCTTGACAAGATCTCCCAGGTTGCCCATTTTTCAATCAAGCTTTTTTATTTTTTGTTGAGTTGTTGGAGTTCTTTACATATTCTGAATATTAACCCCTTATCAGATATGTGGATTCAAATATTTTCTTTCATTTCATAGATCTTTTCACTCTGTTGATTGTGTCCTTTGCTGTGCAGAAATTTTTAATTTCGATGTAGTCCATTTCATCTACTTTTCCTTTTGATGTCTGCGCTTTTGGTGTCACATCCAAGAAATTCTTACCAAATCCAATGTCATGAGGATCCCCTATCTGCTTTCTTCCATGAGTTTTATAGTTTTGGGTCTTACTTTTAGGTCTCTACCCCATTTTGTGTTGAGGTATTTTTTGTCTGTAGTGTAAGGTAAGGGTCCAACTTCATTCTTTTTCACCATGTGTGAAAAGACTGTCCTTTCTCCATTCAATGGTTTTGACTCCTTGTCAAAAATCATTTGACCATATATGTAAGAAGTTATTTCTGGGCATTCTATTTTATTCCATTGGTTTATGTGTCTGTCTTTATGCCAATACCACACTGCTTTAATTACTATAGCTTTGTAACAAGTTTTGAAATCAGGAAGTATGAATCATCCAGCTTTATTGAGAAAGGCAGTCTGGTGCATGGAGTCTTTTGACCCCTACTTGGCTGCATCAGAATGAGTCGTGGGCCTGAAACACTTCCTTACCATGAGATAAAGAGTCCTCATAGCCTTGCTGGACTTATCATCTCGTGTGGGAATATCTTTCCTTGTTTCAGATTCAATGTGTGCTCCTTTGTTCTGCTTAAGTGTGTGCACCATATGGCATCTGGCCAACCCCATTGCTATATCTGTCCCCTGAGAAGGGGAGGGGACAGGGTCCTTCTGAGGCAACACAGGAAGGGTTCCTGCAGGCCAATTGGCTGCCATCAGCTGCTAAGAGGGACCCACTGGCTATGGGGAACTGATGCTCACTGCTAAAGCTGATCTCACGCTGTCACTTCCCTACGTGAGTAAAGCATTGTTCCATCCAGTGCTTGACTGCGTTGTGTTTCCTTGGTGATTTCAATACCAAGATGCAGCAGACAGAGTGCTCAGACTTTTGCTCCTGATAACAGGCAACAGATGCCACTTGCACAACATTGTTCTTCTTTTGAAAGATTCTTTTGGCTATTTAGGACCCCTTGAGATTCCATATGAATTTTAGGATTTTTTTTTTCTATTTCTATAAAAAAATGCCATTGGGATTTTGAGAGGGGTTGCATTAAATCTTTAGACCTCTTTGGATAGCATTGACATCTTAACAATATTAACTCTTTCAATCCATAATATGGAAAGTCTTTCAATTTGTTTGTGTCTTCTTTAATATTTTTTTCAGAAATGTTTTGTAGTTTTCAGTGTACAAATCTTTTGCCTCCTTGATTAAGTATATTTCTAAGTATTTTATTCTTTTTGATGCTCTTATAAATGGAATTGTTTACTTAATTTCCTTTTTTGGATTGTTCATTGTTAGTGTACAGAAATACAATTGATTTTTGTGTGTTCATTTTGTGTTTTTCTACCTTGCTGAATTTGCTTATTGGTTCTAAAAGTTTTTGCGTTTTTTTGGTTGTGGAGAATGTTTAGAGTTTTCTATATAAGGGCATGTCATCTGTGAATGGAGAAAATTTTGCTTCATTCTTTCTAATTTGGATGCCTTTTATTTCTTTTTCTTGCCTATTTTTTTCTAGCTATTGTTAAGTTTTAACACTTGCTTGTATATTTTGGATACAGACCCTTTATCAAGTATTTGTTCTGCAAATATTTTGTCCTAGCCTGTGGCTTGTCTTTTTGTTATCCTAAGAGTATATTTTTCAGAACAGAAGTTTTTAATTAAATCCAACTTACAAATATTTTCTTTCATGGATCATGCTTTTCGTGTTGTATCTAAAACCTCATGGCCAAATCCAAGGTCAACTAGATTTTCTCTTCAGTATTGAATTGGCTATTCTGTGTCTTTTGACATTCTGTATAAACTTTGTGATGGGTTGGTCATTTTCTATGAAATTGCTTGCTGAAACTTTGATTGAGAGTGCATTGAATCTACTATTCATGGAATTTTAAGGCTAAAATGTTCCTAATGCACTTTTCTCATGAGGCACCCTCATTTTACATATGACTTAACTAAAAATCAGAGAGGTTAAGCAACTTGTCCAATGTGATGCAACTGACTCAGGCCAGATTTCTGATTTCTTTATTCCAAGTCCTTTATTTTCCACAATACAATCTCTCTATTTTTGCCTTCTGAGGACACTACTTTAGCTCCTGTGCATAAAATAATCTTTCTACAGAATAGTGTTATACAAAGATACAGAACTGTCAATTGCTTTTTCTATGTGTAAAATTTTAAAGGACTTTTAAAAGAAATGCAGAGTATTACATGGCTAAACTGTGCTCCTGTAACAAATATCTCCCACACTTCAGTGGCTTACAACAAAGAATAATTGTGCTCTAATATTAGAAGTTTATCATGGGTTATCTTTGACCCTTCATTCTAGGACCCATCTCAGGATGAAGAATCAGCTCCTATCTAAGACATCTCTGATCTCCAAGAGAGGGAAAAAAATAAATGGAGAAGCAACATAATTTTTCATAAATCTTCTGTTCAGAAGTGGCACATATCACTTCTAGTCGTATTCAATTGGCCAAAGCAAGTCACATGGCCAAATGTGGCTTCAATGAGGTGAGAAATAGAATCTTGACATCGAATGGGTCTGGTAGGGAGGACAGTGAATATTTTGACAACAGTAAAACCTATTCTAAGCAGTATTACCTTGTGGTTAAGACCACAGGCTGTGGAGGTAGAGTGCCTCCCTCTAAATGTTATCTCTACCAGTTATCAGCTAGGTGACCTCAGGCAGGATACTGAACCTCTTTCTATATCAGTTTCCTCATTTGTAAGATTGGGATGTTATATTAGCTACTTCTTAAGGTTGTTTTAAGGATTAATTGAGATAATACATATAAAACATTTAGCACTGTCTCTGCCACATGGTATACTGTATGTGTTCACAATTATTACTAGTAGTAGCAGTATTCCAAGTGAAGGCAATAGTTTTATTCAACCATTCATTCCTTAAACATTTTCTTAGTGCCTGCTGATGGGAAGAGGACCGTCCTTCATTCTTTGCCTAAAATATTTGTCTCTCTCTTTAAAGTTACTACATTCTTTTTTTTTCCACCAAGTAAGATTTATCCTTAATTACAGACAGTGATGAAAAGTGATGAAAGGAAGGCTTGGTACAAGAGTCATATTGTTTTATTGTCAAAATTTTCATAGACTTCTTTCACTGCCTATTAACTCAGTTTTCCAAGTTGACAATGGAAAGATTCAGTCAGTCAAATACTCTTTGCTTACTCTGTGCAATAAAGTGGGACTATAATAAGTGAGAAACCACTGCCTTCGATGTTTTCATTGTCTGGCGAGGGAGACAAAATACACGAAATGCAAAAAGATTCTGGGTGTGGATAAGGGGTAGGAGGGAGAGGAGGTGCGGAGTAGTGGTAAATTAGATGTGGAGAGATCTATATGAATATGATTCAACATGAAATTTAATGTTCAACTGCAACCTGGGCAGACCCTCTTTCATTTAATGGAAGGAACTACCTGGTGCAGTGAAAATACAATTTTGAGGCTACAAAGTAAGAAAAAAATCAAATAGAGTTGAAAACAATGAAGGAATAATTTTACATGCTTTGTTTACATGAAAAGTGGAACTTACATTAACTTATTTTCTTGTTTAATAATGATTATTTTAGTTTACCTTTGGTACGTCACAATTAGCCCCACTGATTACTTGTGGTCCCTAACGTGAGGCTTCTGAGTTGGCAGCTTGATATACTAAGGAGAACAGCAGAAACTAATACTGTGCTCTCTAACCATAGACCTTAAAAAAATCATATAATGCTGAGGTCCTGAGAAACATTTGCATTTATTTTTCCAGGCCTTGGGTATTCCAAATACAAGGCAGATTTTAGTCCTTTCTCTCCTTTTGAGGTTGGAAATACCAAAGAGGAAGTGAGTTCATATGGTACCTATCAAACTTGAGGTTTCGTACCCTTTCTGGAGAAGAATATAACTTGTCTCCTTGTATGAAAATGAGACCAGAATTTCTGGATACCAAGAGACAGAGATCTATCAAAGAGTTTAACATTTCCTAACTTCCCTAGAAAATGCACTGCCAGCCAGTACAAAGTATTACCCCAGATCAGGACCAGCTACAAAATTTGCTGATCCCAGTGCAAATTGAAAATGCAGGGCTTCTTGTTTGTAAATTATTAAGAATTATAAAATGTTGATGGCAGAGCATTAAACCATTCACAGGACTCTTTGAAGCACAGGATCCTGTGTTTTTGCAAGGGTAACACACCCAGGAAGTTGACCCTGCCTAAAGTTGGGGTTTCTCGATTGTCCATGTGGTACTTAAGTCCAATGTTGACATTTTTCTCAAAGAATGGTGAATGGCAGAATTGCCCATGTTTTACCACAATCCCTAGAGTTCTGTCCAAGTCACTATTTGAAACTTGCGCTTTAGGGAAACATTGGGGACCTCTTTATAGAAATTCAAAGGAACAAGCAAGAGTAATTTCCATAAAAGAGCATTAATTGGAAGAAATTTACAGACTTTCACCTTTTCTTTCCTTAAATCTTCATGAAAGGAACAGAAAAAAATTGCACGCCTTACTTAGACAATAGTTAAAATCTATTGATTTCACCTTCTAGTGACAAGAAAAAAATAGTTTAATGGTGATGTATTAGTCAGCATAGGCAGGGTTATGCTACAGAGACAAACAGCCCCCACACTACAAGAGCTTACTATAGCAGAAGCTCACTTCTCCATTATCCGATGTAGTTACAGGTGACTCTCCAGGGCAACTGTCCTTTATATGGCAACTAAGTTTAGTATTGACTTCAAAATGTATACAAAGGAAATCCATAAACTCATTATTAGAGCCGAGATTACATACATTGGACTGTTGTACACTCCAACACACGTTCACTGTTTCCACAGTGGTACACTGGGTCTGGTGTACAATATTCAGGAACAGAATTTCGTTTACACCTTTTCCAATTGTGTCTTTTCATCCCAAACACTAGCAAGCTACCCTACTAAGTTTTTACGGGAAAGCACAATTTCATTTCTCATGGTAACAGGCAGTGCAATTCTGCATTAGAAAAAGTGCAACTATGTCTCATATACTTTTGCCGTCCAGAAAATCAACTCACTGTCTTTCTTTGCTCAAGCAAAATCAACACAGAAGCCAGATGATGCATTTCATTTCAATCAAGAGTTTCACAGAGCCTCAGAGACACAAACAAGATTTATGGCTCTTTATAAGCTATAGTGTATGAAAACAAAATTACTTCAAAAACTCTGTGTTCTTGAAGTTAAATGCAAATCAAATAGGGCCTAATCTACTCAGCATTTACCTAGTGCCACTTGCTGTAGTGTCTAGAAATTTAATATGATTATTTAACATTTATATGGACTTCCTATTTGCTCTTTTTAAAAATCACTCTGCTCAGTTGATTTTTAATCTACTCCATAAGCTTTGACAGGCCAGTTGGTTCCATTTTACAGTTGAGGATACTGTGAAGACTTGAAGTTCTGGTGGCATCCTTAGGATTCCAGTGCTGGATCTAATAAGTCTGCTGTCTGAGAATATGAGGCCTCTACATTTCTTACCATGCCCAGTTAATAGGCTTGGGCAGGAACCTAAACTTTGGACATGACCCGAATGTTCCTTAGTTTACCCAATTGGTTTCAGTTGTCCTCAACCCTTTTTATTTCACTTGATTACTGCTTGAAAAAATTCATATCTACTAGCAGATGCACCCCCATTGGGTGCATTAGATTAGCAGAGGTCTCTGAGCAAATAAAATAATTTGCAAATTGTGCATAATTCACAGAGATCTAGTTGTAGCTTCTCTCTCTCTCGCCCACTGGCTGGGACTCATTGGTGTGGCTTGGCACCATGGTGTAAATAGATTCCATGAGACATTGAGATCAAGGTCATAACGGATTCCAGCATGGGAGCATCACATTATTGTATTTCTTACGGATTGTGCAAATGGCCGTGGATACTCAATGTATAATCTTTTCAATATTGGTTCTGGACACATTTGCATCAGTACAATCCTGTCACAATGGTTGAGAAAACAACTCAAACTACATAAGTAGAAATCCTCACTTCCTCCAAGAAACTTTGGAGGTTCTCCTTGGTGGAATTTTTGCTCTTTCCGTCAGCAGATTATAGCTCTTTGTACCTGCATAAAGCTGCTTTCACAGACTTTTTTGGATACAGACTTTATTCCTGTGTGTGTACATCTCCCTTTCTCAAATGTCTGGTATTCTGGGCTCAAGGTATTTGTCTTTGTATCTTTAAACACATTCACACATCCTAATACAGGATTTCTGCAAATGAGCTTCCAGTTCATGTATATTAAATAAAAGTTAACAACATCAATTTTTAATTCAAAGTTTCTCAACATTCTCTGTTATTAGTAGACCTGTGCCTAGGTGGAATTATTTATATTAAAAATGCTTTTGGAGTGATTTTCTGACTCACTTCTTTTAAAAACTCTTAATAAGGGGTCCGGCCACATGGCCAAGTGGTTACATTCGTGCTCCACTTTGGTGGCCCAGGGTTTGCCAGTTCAGATCCTGGGCACGAACCTACACACCACTCATCGAGCCATATCGTGGCAGCGTCCCACATAGAAGAACCAGAATGACCTGCAGCTAGGATATACAACTATGTATTGGGTATTTTGGGAGAAAAAGAAAAATAGGAAGATTGGCAACAGATGTTAGCTCAGGGCCAATCTTCCTCACCAAAAACAAAACAGAACAAAAAAATCTCAAGATAAAAAAAAAAATCTCTGAATAAGAATTTTTACCAGTACACAGAGATACAAGAGAATCTAAACCTGAGCTTAGAATTAAATAAGAGACTAGGACTGGCTTGGTTGCACAGTGGTTAAGTTCGCAAGCTCTGCTTCGGCAGCCTGGGTTCACAGGTTCAGATCCTAGGTGTGGACCCACACACGGCTCATCAAGCCATGCTGTGGCGGTGTCCCACACATAAAGCAGAGGAAGTTTGGCACAAATGTTAGCTCAAGGACAATCTTCCTCAAACAAAAAGAGTAAGATTTGTAACAGATGCTAACTCAGGGCCTATCTTCCTCACCAAAAGTAAGTAAATAAATTAATTAATAGAGACTAAAAACCAGACTTTGCTCAGGTTCTCTAGGACTCCTGATGTGTTATCTCATTTAAGAAACTGCTGCGGGTGTTCCTACATAGAGTTGGGCACTTCCTGTGCTTTGAACTCTGCTGGAATTATAGCATGTGGTATACTGTGTGACATTTATTTATTTGCATACATAACCGCTTCTAAAGAGATAATGTAAACTCCTTGACAGGGAGAAACTGTGCTTTATCTCTGTAACCCTAGTGCCTTGCATAAAGCAGTGTTTGTAATGATGCTCTCTATATTTTTATTATGCGTCAGTCACTTAAACTTTGAGTGTTAGAGATGGACATAGATAACTTCTAAGGCTAGTTAAAGTTTATGACAGAATGCTCATAATGGATGGACTAAAAAAGACTTTAAGTACGGTCAACCATAAAATCAGCTATTTTCCCAGTATTTGGAACAGGATAAGGAAACCTGATTAAGTAAAGACACTAGAATGACATCTACCCCACAATTCCCAGGTGATTTGAAAGCAAGATCTCTGTAGCAAAGATACATCAATTCCAATAAGGTCCATATGCATTAAGTTCCTTTAGCAAGATTTCTTTGCACTTCTATTAGATGCACAGTTGAGCAATATGGAATTTCCTGAAAACTGTGGGGTTATGTTTGTGTGGATGTTATAGCAGTGGATGGTGATGGCATAAATATAATTGATGCAATTTCGAAGATGCCACCAGAGAATCTTCAGGGAACAATTGTTTATCTCTTTTCCTCATCTCTCATTTGGGCTGGAAGTTATAAATTGAAAAATAAGCTAAGTTGCTTCTTAATGTTTTTCCTCTTCTCATTGGTTATAGCCTACATTTGTCCCCTGTTTATTGAGGACTCTTAAAGATTGGACTGATGTTTAAGTCTTAATTTAATTAAGTTTTAAATGGCAATCTGCTTACTCCATCTTCCTTTCAATTTGCATCAATAAGCACCTGCCAAAAGAATATTCAGAAGCATCTTGATTGAAAGTTTGTTTTAGTAATTATCATGTCAGCTTTTCTCATTTTTCTTTTTTCATTACTTCTACACCACAATACTTCTTATATGTTAAAGTGTCTGATTTTAAGAGCTAAGATAAATATAAAAATAGTTTTTGGAAGAAAAAAAAAAGAAACATTACTTCCATTGTAAGAAACATTTTTTTTTTTAAAAGATTGGCACCTGAGCTAACTGTTGCCAATCTTCTTTGTTTTTTTTCTGCTTTTTCTCCCCCAAATCTCCCCATTACATAGTTGTATATTCTTTAGTTGTGGGTCTTGCTAGTTGTGGCATGTGGGACGCTGCCTCAACATGGCCTGACAAGCAGTGCCATGTCCTTGCCCAGGATCTGAACCGCCGAAACCCTGGGCCCCCGAAGCGGAGCATGTGAACTTAATCACTTGACCATGGGGTCAGCCCTGTAAGAAACATTTTCATTCAGAAAAGTAAAACTATGAAAAATTAGTGCATCTAAAGCAATCCCCAGTCTCACTGGAATTTTATCTAGAATGTTTTCTATGATCTCATACCAGAATTGTCTTTCCTTTTTCCTTCCAAATAATCCGGGAGATCCTCCAGGCCAGCGAAAGAGTTTCGAGGTCCAGCACACTATTGCTACTCTCTCCATTCAGTGATAAGAAAAAAAAATGCTGGTCTTATTGAACTTGAAGACTTGTCTCCCGAACACTGTTGAGCTGTGATCTGAGTTATTCAATTTATCTCATAGTCATCTGGATTTCCTTGTCTCCCACTGAAATTCTATTGCTCTTTCCCACCCCACTCCCCCAATTTAACACTGGGTAAATTCAACCCTCTATTTCTTTGTTTCTGCTTCAGGGATGCTGAATTCCAATCCTGAAAAACGTATTTCATTCTTTGTTGTCTGTTGGCACCTCCAGATCCACTCTACCCATCTCTGCCCTGCTGGAGACTGGCTTCTCTGGATTTGATTCCCCAGTCTCACTGTCTGTCAAGGACCACAGCTCCTATTGAATGGCCCTCTCTAAAGCTATAGATCTCACTGCCTTTCACTAATGCTCTCTCCTCTTACCCTCTCGCTGTCCTACCCTGCCCAACCTGTGGCTAGCTCTAGGACACTCCATCCCTAGGATACTTCACCAATTCTTCTTGATTTCTCTTTACCCTACCAACATCTTTGTAAATGAACCTTTATTAAACTCTCCTCAATTACTGCATTTGAGTATTGTGCCGTCTTTTTCCTGCCATGACCCTTATAATATATAATCATACTTATGCATGCACACACACACACACACACACACTCGTATATATATATATATATATAAATTGATAAATAGATATAGTAAGATGTAATATCACTTATTTTTACTATTACAATCATTTCCACATTTTCATGCTGAACATGCCTTACTTTTACGAAAAAAAAGATCAAGATGCATAATAGAACACAATAAAGTCATGTGATTCAACATCACATGCTCTAGATACTACTAGCCAATATTTTTTTCAGCTCTAGTTAATTTCCTAGCCCAGTCTGCTGTCTGAATATTTTCTAATCTTCCTTGCACGCCCAAACCACCTTTCTCTCACTCTTTCCCACTGAGTGAGCTCTGATATCAATGAAGAACAGCAAGCACGACTGATGAATTCCTCCAATTTTTTTGTGATTACTTCAAAACTCCATAGCTTCAGTAGCACTGTCTTTTTTCCTATCTCAAGAAATTTGAAGCCATTTTTCTTTCCAAGATTTCCACTTGCACCTGAACTCTTAAAACTATCCACTTTTACATTCTGCAGGACTTGTCTCCACGACCTATCTCTTTGATCTCTTCGCTCTTTAGTCTTACCCTCTCCACGGATTTTTAGCATCTATAGATGTCCTTCATTCTCTGTCCTTATTTTTAAGAAGAAAATGTCTATTCTCCATGCTGCTTGCCATTCAACCCCTTACTGTTTTCTCTGCTCCCACTCATCTGTTTTGTCTTCTCATTCTCTCCTCTGAAATTGTGCTTGCACATCAATGTCTATTTATCAGATACCAAGGGCCTAACCCTCATCTGTGGCATCTGAACATTCTGAGAATGCTGTTTTTTTCCTGAATTCTCTTTTTCCTTGGCTTCAGCAACACTCTAGGCACTTTGTGCTTTTGATGGCCCTCTGGAGAGTCCATCTTGGATTCTTTTGCCGATGCTTCTTCTTTACTTCTCACTTGCTACAAGCTTTTTCGGTTTGCCCTCAACCCTCTTTTCCTCTGATTTTACACACTTTGGGGACATATACAATATTCTTCAATGTAATGGCCACAAGTTATATTTTTAGGTCCACTTATATCTGTACAGACAAGTCCTCAACTCTTTCTCACTGTCTCAGTATAAGAAACATGAAATTTGGATGCTGTTGTTTGATGGACTGCTTCCTCTTAGGGCTTCTTTGATGCCAGCTCAGAAGCAGACCATTAAACTTTACCAAGCTAAGTCTGCAATAGATCTCCTTGCTGATTCCCCATGCCTGACCCTAACGCTAACCCCCAATTTTTCTCCATGTTTGAAGCCATTCTGAAGTCTCACCTGAAGCTCTTTCAAAATCACGTATCTCATTATATCATCCTCCTTCTTAAATACACCCAAATGTTCTCATTTTCTTCAGAATAAGGTGTAAACTTCACAGCATGGCACCCAAAGCAGATCCATGTCATGTGCTCCATTTTTCAATGCTGCCTCTGATTATTTACTCTTTTGTACCTTGTTATCCAACAGTGGTGACCTGTTGGGCAGTTTCTGAATACACCATGCACTTGCATGCTTTCTTTTTATGCTGTTCCCTCAAAATGCTTTTTTCTCCCACTTCTGTTACTAAAATTCTACTCATTTCTAAAGTCCAACTTAAATCTTATTAGTGAGAATTAAAGACTCCTTTTTTCATACTGCCATAACATTTGTTTTGCAACCATATTCATCGCATGTTTTTGGTATCCCTCTTTCATTACAATGTGAGCCATGAATTTTTTCACACTTTAATGAAAAATGAAAATATAGTTTTGGGGTCATATTATAGCCAAGTTCTAAAATGGAGATGGGGAAAGAGAAAAAAACCTAAAAAATGTTTAGGCCTAACATGTTATGTTAATTTATCTTATTATTATTTTTTTATTAAGATTATGATAGATTGCAACCTTGTGAGATTTCAGTTATACATTATTGTTAGTCATGTTGTGGGTACACCACTTCACCCTTTGTGCCCTCCCCCCACCCCTCCTTTTCCCTGGTAACCACCGATCAGTTCTCCTTGTCTATATGTTAACTTCCACCTATAAGTGGAGTCATATAAAGTTCGTCTTTCTCTGTCTGGCTTATTTCGCTTAACATAATACCCTCAAGGTCCATCCACGTTGATGCAAATAGAACAATTTTGTCCTTTTTTATGGCTGAGTAGTATTCCATTGTGTATATATACCATATCTTCTTTATCCAATCATCAGTTTCTGGGCATTTAGGTTGGTTCCACATCTTGGCTATTGTAAATAATGCTGCAATGAACATAGGGGTGCATGGGACTCTTGGGATTGCTGATTTCAGGTTCTTAGGATAGATACCCAGTAGTGGGATGGCTGGGTCATAGGGTATTTCTATTTTTAATTTTTTGAGAAATCTCCATACTGTTTTCCATAGTGGCTGCACTAGTTTGCATTCCCACCAACAGTGTATGAGCGTTCCTCTTTCTCCACCACCACTCCAACATTTGTCACTCTTGGTTTTGGATATTTTTGCCAATCTAACGGGTGTAAGGTGATATCTTAGTGTAGTTTTGATTTGCATTTCCCTGATGATTAGTGATGATGAACATCTTTTCATGTGTCTATTGGCTATACTTATATCTTCTTTGGAGAAATGTCTGTTCATGTCCTCTGCCGATTTTTTAATCGGGTTGTTTGTTTTTTTGTTGTTAAGCTGTGTGAGTTCTTTGTATATTATGGAGATTAACCCTTTGTCGAATAAGTAGCTTGTAAATATTTTTCCCAATTAGTGGGCTGTTTTTTTGTTTCAATCCTGTTTTCCCTTGCCTTGAAGAAGCTCTTTAGTCTGATGAAGTCCCATTTGTTTGTTCTTTCTATTGTTTCCCTCAACTGAGGAGTTACAGTGTCCGAAAAGATTCTTTTGAAACTGAGTGTACTGCCTATATTCTCTTTAGAAGACTTATTGTTTCAGGCCTAATCTTTAGGTCTTTGATCCATTTTGAGTTTATTTTTGTGAATGTGAAAAAAAATGGTCAATTTTCATTCTTTTACATGTGGCTGTCCAGTTTTCCCAGCACCATTTGTTGAAGAGACTTTCTTTTCTCCATTGTAGGCCCTCAGCTCCTTTGTCAAAGATTAGCTGTCCATAGATGTGTGGTTTTATCTCTGGGCTTTCAATTCTGTTCCATTGATCTGTGCATCTGTTTTTGTACCAGTACCATGCTGTTTTGATCACTGTAGCTTTCTAGTATGTTTTGAAATTGGGGATTGGGATGCCTCCGGCTTTGTTTTTCTTACTGAGGATTGCTTTAGCAATTCGCGGTCTTTTGTTGCCCCATATGAATTTTAGGATTCTTTGTTCAATTTCTGTAAAGAATGTCCTTGGAATTCTGATTGGGATAGCGTTGAATCTGTAGATTGCTTTAGGTAGTATGGACATTTTAACTATGTTTATTCTTCCAATCCATGTGCATGGAATGTCTTTCCATCTCTTTATGTCGTCATCAATTTCTTTCAAGAAAGTCTTGTAGTTTGCATTGTATAAATCTTTCACTTCCTTGGTTAAATTTATCCCAAGGTATTTTATTCTTTTTGTTGCAATTGTGAATGGGATTGAGTTCTTGAGTTCTTTTTCTGTTAGTTCATTGTTAGTGTATAGAAATGCTACTCATTTATGTATGTTGATTTTATACCCTGCAACTTTGCTGTAGCTGTTGATTGTTTCTAATAGTTTTCCTATGGATTCTTTGGGGTTTTCTATATATAAGATCATGTCATCTGCAAACAGCGACAATTTTACTTCATTGCCTATTTGGATTCCTTTTATTTCTTTTTCCTGCTGAATTGCTCTGGCCAACACCTCCAGTACTATGTTGAATAGGAGTGGTGAGAATGGGCACCCTTGTCTTGTTCCTGTCCTCAGAGGGATGGCTTTCAGTTTTTGTCCATTGAATATGATGTTGGCTGTGGGTTTGTCATATATGGCCTTTATTATGTTCAGGTACTTTCCTTCTATACCCATTTTATTGAGGATTTTTATCATAAATGGATGTTGGATCTTGTTGAATGTTTTCTCTGCATCTATTGAGATGATCATGTGGTTTTTGTTTCTCATTTTGTTAATGTAGTGTATCACGTTGATTGACTTGCAGATGTTGAACCATCCCTGTGTCCCTGGTATAAATCCCACTTGATCATGGTGTATAATCTTTTTGATGTATTGCTGTATTCAGTTTGCCAGAATTTTGTTGAGGTTTTTTGCATCTATGTTCATCAGTGATATTGACCTGTAGTTCTCCTTCTTTGTGTTGTCCTTGTGAGGTTTGGGGATCAGAGTGATGCTGGCTTCATAGAATGTGTTAGGGAGTGCTCCATCTTCCTCAATTTTCTGAAATAGTTTGAGAAGGATAGGTATTAAATCTTCTTTGAATATTTGGTAGAATTCTCCAGAGAAGCCGTCTGGTCCTGGACTCTTATTTTTGGGGAGGTTTTTGATTACTGTTTCTATTTCTTTACTTGTGATTGGCCTATTCAGATTCTCCATTTCTTCCTGATTCAGTTTGGGGAGGTTGTAAGAGTCTAGGAATTTGTCCATTTCTTCTAGGTTGTTCAATTTGTTGGCATATAGTTTTTCATAGTATTCTCTTATGATCCCTTGTATTTCTTTGGTATCTGTTGTGATTTCTCCTCTCTCATTCCTAATTCTATTTATTTGACATTTCTCTCTTCTTTTCTTGGTGAGTCTGGCTAAGGTTTTGTCGATTTTGTTAATTTTTTCGAAGAACCAACTCTGTTTCATTGATCCTTTCTACTGTCTTTTTTGTTCCAATATCGTTTATTTCTGCTCTAATTTTTATTATTTCCCTCCTTCTACTGACTCTGGGCTTTATTTGTTCTTCTTTTTCTAATTCTGTGAGGTGTTGTTTGAGGTTGCTTATGTGAGCTTTTTCTTGTTTAGTGAGGTGAGCCTGTATTGCGATGAATTTCCCTCTTAGGACTGCTTTTGCTGCATCCCAAATGATTTGGTATGACGTGTTCTCATTTTCATTTGTCTCCAGATAATATTTGATTTCTTCTTTAATTTCTTCAATAATCCATTGTTTGTTCAGTAGCGTGTTGTTTAGTCTCCACATTTTTGCGCCTTTCTCTGCTTTATTCTTGTAGTTGATTTCTAGTTTCATAGCATTATGATCAGAAAAGTTGGCAGATATTATTTCAACTCTCTTGTATTTATTGATGCTTGCTTTGTTTCCCAAAATATGGTCTATCCTTGAGAATGTTCCATGTGCACTTGAGAAGAAAGTGTAACCTGCTGTTTTTGGATGAAGTGTTCTATACATATCTATTAAGTCCATCTGTTCTAATTTTTCATTTAATTCTATAATTTCCTTGTTGATTTTCTGTCTGGATGTTCTATCCATTGGTGTTAATGGGGTGTTGAGGTCCCCTACTATTATTGTATTGTTGTTGATGTCTTCTTTTACTTCTGTTAAGAGTTGCTTGACAAATTTTGGTGCTCCTGTGTTGGGTGCGTATATATTTATAAGTGTTATGTCGTCTTGGTGGAGAGTCCCTTTTATCATTATATACTGTCCCTCTTTGTCTTTCTTTATCTGTTTTGCTTTGAAGTCTACTTTGTCTGATATTAGTATAGCAACACCTGCTTTCTTTTGCTCATTATTAGCTTGGGGTATTGTCTTCCAATCCTTCACTCTGAGTCTGTGTTTGTCTTTGGGGCTGAGGTATGTTTCCTGGAGGCAGCGTATTGTTGGGTCTTGTTCTTTGATCCATCCTGCCACACTGTGTCTTGTGATTGGAGAGTTCAATCCATTTACATTTAGAGTGATTATTGAAATGTGGGGGCCTCCTGCTGCCATTTTATGTCTTGTTTTCCAGTTCTCTTCAATTTCCTTTGTTTCTCGTCCCATGGTTTAGTCTGTTCTGATGGAGAGCTGCTACTCTCTGTTGTTGTCCTTCTACTTATCTCCTCTGCTCTTGGTTTTGTAGCCCCTTTCCTTTTTTTGATTTTTCAGGAATGAGGGTTTTCCTGAGCATTTCTTGAAGAGGAGGTTTTTTGGCAATGAACTCCCTTAATTTTTGTTTATCTGGGAAAGTTTTTATTTCTCCATCATATTTGAAGGATATTTTCACTGGCTAGAGAATTCTCGGCTGCAGGTTTTTGTCCTTCAGATTTTTGAATATATCATTCCACTCTCTTCTAGCCTGTAAAGTTTCTGCTGAGAAATCTGCTGATAGCCTGATGGGGGTTCCTTTGTAGGTTAATTTCTTCTGCCTGGCTGCCCTTAGTATTTTCTCCTTGTCATTGACTTTTGCTAGCTTCGCTACTATATGCCTTGGGGTTGGTCTTCTTGCATTGATAAAGTTTGGAGATCTATTGGCTTCTGTCACATGAAGTTCCATCTCTCTCCCCAGGTTTGGGAAGTTCTCAGCCATTATTTCTTTGAATAGGCTTTCTGCCCCCTTCTCCCTCTCTTCTCCCTCTTGTGTACTATAATCCTTACGTTGCATCTCCTAATTGCGTCAGATAATTCTTGGAGAGTTTCTTCATTTCTTTTTAGTCTTAGTTCTCTCTCCTCCTCTGCCTGAAGCATTTCTATATTCCTATCTTCCAAATTGCTAATTCTTTCCTCCATATTATCAGCCCTACTGTTCAGTGTGTCTAGATTTTTCTTAATCTCCTCTATTGTGTTCTTCATTTCAAGTATTTCTGTTTGGTTCTTCTTCATAGTATCGAACTCTTTTGTGACATAGCTCCTGAACTCATTGAGTTGTCTATCTGAATTCTCTTTTAACTCATTGAGTTCTTTAATCATGGCTGTTTTGAAGTCATCATCATTTAGGTAATATATTTCATTGTCTTTGGGATTGTTTTCTGGGTATTTGTCATTTTTCTTCTGTTCTGGAGATTTAATATATTTTTTCATATTGCTTGATGGTGTAGATTTGTGCCTCCGCATAGAGATAGAGTTTAGTTACTGCTTCCACTTGTTTCTACTGGTGTGGTGGGGGAACAGCTGTTTATACTGCACCAACCAGGAACTCTATCAGCTGTTGCTAACTGGGCCTGGGCCCCTCGTCATAGTCACAGTGGTCCTGCGGGTTCCCTCTTCAGCTGTGGGAACCGTCATGGGGGCATGGAGGGGGGCTTCAGGTTGCTTGTGCCTACTGTTGCAGACCACCTAGACATGCTCCTTGGGGTCTGCAATGGTGTTATGGGCTTTCCCAGCTGCCAGGGTCAGGATCACTTATATTTGCAGCTCTGTCACTGTCGGCACCCACAAAATCTCGCTTGTCCACTATGGGTCACAGCAGAGCTATGGGCATCTTCTGCAGTCTGTGGTTAACTCACCTAGCTATGCTACTTTTGTCCCAGGGTCTTCCAGCCTTGTGGTTGCCGGGGGGGTGCTCTCTACTAGTGCTGTGCAGAGGCTTTCACTGAGGCTGCTGTGAGACCATAGAGTTTCCCCTGGGCCACGGAGCTGGGTTGCTGGAACTCCACCCAGCCCCAGTCCTCTCCCCCAGGATCTCAGGGAGCCCCTTGCCCTGTCTGGGGGATAGCCAGAGACCCTGAGTTCAGTGGCAGCTGGCCGGCTGCTTCCCTGCCTGGGATTCTCCTCTTCGGGACCCTCCCGGCGTTGTGGGTTCTGGGTGGGGCCTCTCCACTATTTGCGGGCAGAGGCTATGCCTGCTGCCAGGATGGAAGCCCAGAGTTTACCCTGGGCTGTGGCGCCGGCCGCCGGAACTCCACCCAGCCCCAGTCCTCTCCCAGGAGATCTCTGGTAGCCCCAAGCCCTAACCGGGCAATAGCCACAGTCAGTGGGGCTGGTGGTGGCAGCTGGTGGGCCGCTGCCCCATTTGGGATTCTCTCCGGGAGCCTCCTGGCATTGTGGATGCTGGGCAAGGCCTCTCTGCTAATGGCAGGTAGAGACTTTGCCTGCTGCCTGGACGGAACTCTGGAGTTTCCCCCCTGGGCTGTGGAGCCAGCTGCTGGAGCTCCACCCAGCCCCAGTCCTCTCCCAGGAGATCTCTGGTAGCCCCGAGCCCCGACCGGGAGATAGCCGCAGTTAGTGGGGCCAGCGGCAGCAGCTGACAGGCTGCTGCCCCACTGGGGATTCTCTCTGGGAGTCTCCCAGCGTTGTGGATGCTAGGCTGGGCCTCTCCGCTAATGGTGGGTAGGGGTTTTCCCCTCTGCCTCTGGTGTGTAACTCTGGAGCTTCCCTCTGGGCTTAGGTGTAATTGCGGGGGGCTTAGGTAGGGCTCTGGTCACCTGTTTCCACTATCGCTCCTCTGGTGCATGCTCCCTCCTGCCCTTGGTGTGTGGTGATGTTCTGGGGGGCGTCCGCTGGAAGAAAGCTGCTTGCAGGTACTAGGCTGTTCGGGTGTCGAGGTCAGAGAGTTTTCACCTATCTCCACCTCCTCCCAGAGAGAAGTCCGTCCTCCTTCTGATGTATAACAGCGTGGGTCTCTCAGGCATCCTGAGATGCTATATGGATATCCTTTGTTAAGCGATGAATGTCCAATTAGTTGTAGATTCGAAGGGGGAGAGACAAAGAAGACTACTCATGCCACCATCTTGGATCTCCTCTCCTGTTAATTTATCTTAAATGATAATTCTCTGAAATTTTCTTCAGGGAATTATCTTTTTAATGTATGGTCGTGCCAATAGATAGTTAATTTGAAGATTTTTCATCCATTATTTTTTAATAACTACTCAAGAGCTTTTAATTACATGTATTTCTTAGATATATTCCTCCAATAATTCTGTTTACCTTTTTGATTTGCCTAGCAAACTACTTCTTCCCATATAACACAAACGTAAACTTCAGAAGTGTGTCTCTCTATATTGCACCAAATTCTAAAAAGTGTCCAGATGAGTGAGGATTTATTACAGTCTAATATATTTTCTTTTCATTTTTATGATATGGCAATACTTCTAAGGGCTTCATAACTATTAATTACTTTTATGCTTATAATATTGCTATGACCTAGGGAGGAGAGAAACATTATTTTTCCCAGGTTTAAGTATAAACAAAGAAAAGGGCCGACAACAGTATGAGTAATTTGTTAAGATCACCCATGAGAGAGTTTTCCAGCCTGCATTATTGGGCTTTGCCCTACAAAGGTGGCTTTTGTGTCATGCCCCCATTCCACCAAATTGCTTTTAGATTTTAAAATATTCCAATTTAACCACTAATTGTACTGATCTTTGCCAATATTTTCAAAGAGAAAATTAAACCAGGGCAAAAAACTGCTGAACTCATGTAGTTTCTGGTTTACATGAAGATCATTTTCCCCAGGTGGTAAATTTTTGTAAAACAGGCTCCTCTATATTTGGTGCAAAAGTGAAGAACTTTGGTTTTCCAAGCTTGCTTTTTACTTAAAATGAAAGTAGATGTGACCCAAGAAAACTTAAAACCATGTGGCTCATGCATACTCAATTGAGGCCATTCCTACAGGCCTATGTATCTTTTAATAGTGTTTATAAACCTGGAAATCCCTGTGCAGTAATCTTAATTCCACTCCTCAGCATGGATTTGTATTTTTTCCCAAGAAATGAAGAGTAGCTGATTCATTACTCCCTATTGTTCAGATTGCGCAGAATCTCATTTGCCTGGGCTGATCAGACTTTTAGGATAAGAGTTAATCTTTTAAATTGGAGGGTTCAACAGAGTAAGCCAATGGGGACAGCCAAGTGAATTTCAGTATTGGGAATGGGCAGGAAATTGCCAAGAAAACATAATCCCCTGTAGATTCTCCTACCTGAAAGGCAGCTCAAGATTTGAAACCCACTCAGTTGGTGGCAACAAGCCCAGAAAAGTGAGGCACCTGGCTCCCCTAAGCCAAGAATCTCTGGAACAGGAGAGACAGGTAAGTGATGAAAAAGAGTCTCATTCTAACAGCACAGATGGCCACTGCCATCCCCGCCAAATGGCTCACCAGGTCTGACAAAGGGGGCAAGTGATCAAACAGACTAAAGCTGAAATGACTGTTCTAAATAGTACTGGAAAGTGTGACAGGGATGGGGGAAGCGGACGGAAGCAGAAATAGTCAATTGATGGAAAAATTATTGCCATCGCTACCTGGCAGCATGTTCTTTCGACATCTGCCTTCCTAGGGCTCTTGGATTTTCTCAGTCCTGGCAAGTGGAGATCAGGTGCTTGGGCAGATGACATACCTAGTTCCTGCTGCGATGGAAGCTGAGTCGCTGTCCTTTGTCAGTTCCACCTTGATGATTGATGGGGTGGTGGGAAAGTCACCACTCCATTGGCCTAACAGAGTTCTATCCCTCCCAATGGAGAACCAGTCCTACAAACAAAAGTGGATGGCATTCAAGAGTTACAAAGAGGTGGGGAAAGAAGAGAAGCCACTGAATATACAGGCAACAATTGGTAACCCAGAACCTTCCCCATAAAAAGTGATCAGTATGTGTTAGTTTCCTCTGCTTTCCCATTCAATCAGACTCTAGCTGAACAAGGTTATATATTCACTAATTCTTTTTTATTTTTGATATTCACCCTCTCTTCTCCAACTTCATCCTAATACTCTTCACATTTCTGTATATAGGAAATGTATCAGGATAGGTGTTTTTAGAAACAGAACCATAAAATACATTCTCCACCCCATCTATTTAGTCTTAACCAGCAGGAGAATTGGGAAACTTCACATAGGATTGATCAGTTCAATTTCCCAAGTTTATCTTATTGAACTAGTTAAAACTCTTATGGGCTATTTGTCTTGTCTTTTTCAAAAGACTTTCCTGAGCGAGAGTGAAAAACATGGTTCTGCTGAAATGCTATCAGTAAGATGTTGATAGTCATAACATTTCTGGAAACCGTTTAACCGTAGGTGAAGCATTCCTAGGAGTAAATATACCCTTTGATCCAGTAGTTCATAATCTAAAACTTTCCCCTAAGAGGGTAATCAGAGACAGGCACAATGGCTTATCTATTAGGATCTTCCTTGAAGAATTAGACATAGCTTAAATTCCAACATGTATTTATTAAATTAGCTATGATATAGGTAAATGGCAGGTTTCTAAAAAGATTCAGCCATGGAAAGTAATATTGTTGAAGAATATTAAACTATAGCATTATCAGTCAGTATGTTCTAAGTTATGCTGTGCTAACAGCAACAAACTCTCAAATCTTAGTGGCTTATAGAAATATTGGCTTGTATATTGCTCACATCACATGTCCGTGGTCAACTGGGAGGTCTGCTCTTCTTTTCCTAACGGTGGGATACAACCTGCTGTAGGCTAAATAATGACCCCTTACAGTATCCAGATCCAAACCTCTGGGATCTGTGAATGTTACCTTACATGGCTGGAAAAGGGTCTTTGTAGATGAGATTAAGTTAAGGATCTTGAGATGGGGAGATTATTCTTAGATTACCCAGGTGGGCCCTAAATGTAGTCACAAATGTTCTTACAAGAGGGAGTAAAAGAAGATTTTACAGGCAGAAGAGAATAAGGCTGTGTGACAGAAACAGAGGGAAGAAGAGTTGGAGAGAAAAGGTGCTTTGTTAACAGTCTTGAAGATGGAGAGAGGGGCCATGAGACAAGAAATTCAACTACAGATGCTGGAAAAGGCAAGAAAATGAATTCTTCCTTAAAGTCTCCAGGAGGAGTCAGCCTTGCCAACATCTTGATTTTAGCCCTGTAGTACTCATTTTGAATGTCTGGCCTCCAGAACTGTAAGGGAACAAATTTCTCTTGTTTAAAGCCACAAACAAATTTGTGTTGTTATAGTAGCAATAAAAATCGAATACACAGGCTATTAGAACAGGCACTATGTTGATTCTGGCCAGTTCCATGGCAGAAAGAAAAAGAGCCTTGTGGGTTATGCTCTGGAAATTAAATGCTCTTTTCCAGAAGTAACACAAGTTACCTCCACTTAAACTTCACTGGCCAAACCAAATTTATGGCCCCACCCGAACCCTATGGGCTCAGTAATCTTCCTTTATACCTGAAATTAAGAAAACTAGAAATATTTGGCGAGCAGCACTAATGACTAGTTATCACATGGAAAATATGGGTAATATAGTATTCAGTGAAAATCTGTTATAAATCATTATTATAAAATGACTACATTACCAATATGGGAAAATAAAATAGAAATGTGTAACCTACACTTAAACATAGAAAACAACCTGAAATGAATACTGTAGTTTTTCCTGGAAAGTGACAATATACGTGACTTTCCTTTTTCTCCTTTTTATGTGTCTATAACAAATACGTATTTTTATAAGCAGCAAGAAAATACACTTTTCCAAGTAGACTAGCAGGAATACCGTAGTAGTGTACAAACCTAAACCCAATATTTAAAACATAATGTACATTTATGAAAATTAAAGTCAGGAGCTGGGGACTATCACAATTTGAAGGGTATGAGAGGAAACTGAAGCTGAAAGAGAAGACAAAATCTATCTGAGACACAGCAATCATATAACACTCGACTCTGGGTGAAACCAGCTTTCCTGATTCAAAGGGTTGTGTTCTTTCAATCACAATGCTAAATCCAATCTTTTCCTTATTAATTAAATCGATAATTCCATATTCTTTTTCACTGCTCTTCCTTTCCTACAATTTCAACAGTGATTTTTGGAATAACGGGCTCTTAAATATATTAATTTAATTTATTTCTTTTCCATCTTTAGGAAGGAAGAAGCCAGACTCTGCCAACCTGCCTACATCCTGTATTCAGGGCACCATCTTTTCATCTATGCATCCGAAGCACCTACCTACAGCCAAACACAGAGGCATCTTTCAAATAAAGCCAATAATTTTAATCAATACAACCAAATAATGGCTTAAGATATAATGTCTTTCTTGAGAATTCAACTCTAATAGTTTGCTAGGGCTGCCGTAACAAAATAGCACAGACTAAATATCTTAAATAATAGAAACACGTTTTCTCACAGTTCTGGAGACTAGAAATCTGAGATCAAGGTGTCAGCAGGGTTGGTTTCTTCTGAGGCCTTTCTCCTTGGCTTGTCGATGGCCGTCTTCTCCGTCCTCACATGGTCTGTTGTCTGTGCCTGACTGTGTCCTAATTTCCTCTTATAAGGATACAAGTCCTATTGGATTAGTGCCACCTTAATACCTCATTTTAACCTAATTACCTCCTTATGATCCTATATCCAAATCTAGTCACATTCTGAGATACTAGGGGTTATGACTATAACATATAAATTTTTGGGGGGTGGAATGCAACTCAGCCCACAACATCAGGTTTTTGAGGAACACTGTTTATTGACATACAAGGACCCTCTATTTTTTTGAAATTGTTGAAAATGCTACATCTAAGAGATGTTGGCCAGCAGAGCTAACTATTATTTGGCCTAACCATTAATTGTCATCCTTGGAGACCAAAATCTTCTTGGAAGAGTGCAAGAACGGATAACATACGTATATTTAAACTTTTAAACACCTTCTCCAGGCCCCTTCTTTCTGTAAGAGATTTGCATGCAAGCACATTGATCTTCCTGGTACCTCTCCTTCAACACAGCATTTGTAAAAGGCAGAAGCTTCCAAGAGAATGGCAATTTACCTCATTCCCTGCTGTAACACACAGCAGGTGTTAATTACTTTGTTATTTCAATTGATCAAAATGCCCCTAATGCCACAATGACTCTGGGCACACTTACCAACGCTATTTTCCCCCCATTTATTTAAAAGCCTGCCTCGAGTGTCTATTTGTTCAGCCAAAATTCTGTGTTCCAAATTGTTACTGGCTCATTCCTACCAGAATATGAAATGAATTCCCAAAGTTGACCCACAGGCATGGATTTCTGACACTAACTGCAGTGAGAATATACGGAGGACTTCATGTTTATCCTAGCCCACAACAAAAATCATATCATACATGTCCCCAGAGCTTGCTCCCCTCCAACACGAATTGGTGCCATTTTACCAGTCCGTGGGTAAAGATTCAGAGCTGCAGTTTCCTAAATAGTGTGTGTGTGTGTCCTGTTCAAATACTTACCAAATAGAGCTAAATTGAGATTTTTGTGATTTAAATGCACAAACAGTGGTTCATGGAGCCAGCCACTCACTATAATCGGAGAGGTTGTTACTGCTGTTTCTTCTATCCACTGAACAAAATGATTCTGGATTGATATTTTATCCACTTTAATCTGGGGAAAGATCAAAAGAAACTGTGAAAATTCTGTTCAGGTCCTTTGAATATAAACCAATTAAAATTCAGGTAAAAAAAAGAAGCGGTCCTGTAAGCAGTGAATCTAGGTGTCCACAGCCTTCCACCTGACCCTGTGACAACTGGTAATTCCTCTTGTCACTCTGAGCCTCAGTTGTCTCATCTGTCCAAAGGCGATCAGAGACCACCTGATATTTACATAGTGCTTTCAAGATTTTGCAGAAAACTCAACAAACATTTGATGCTTATAGCTAATCAGCACCAGAGACAGGGAAGTTTTATTAGTACTGTCATTTACCATATGAAAATCCTGAGGCTCAGAATTGTGACTTGCTCATGGTTACGCCGCCAATGAGAAGGGAAGCAAAACGTGTTTCCTGAAGGCAGAGGGGTAGAGCAGATGTGCTTCTGATGTCTCCTCCTGCTCCATGATCTATGGTTTTATTAAAAAATAAAGCCAACTTTTGGAAAGTTTGCAATAACCCAGCAAAAAATACTAAACCCAAATATCATTTACCCATACTAAAGAGATCCAAGGAGAACATAAATAATTTATATCTCCAGACAATACAAATCCTATTTTGCTTCTACATAATTTCATTTGGACAAACAAAATAATATGTGTGAAATCATCTGCAGTGTCTAGTTTCTATTAGGTACTCAATATATGTTGGCTGAATCTAAAGCTATTAAACCTATTTTTTTCTCATAAAGTTTTGTTTTTTGTTTTTTCCTTTTGGAACTGTTCTCCTTTTAGCATGTTCCATGAAGCACTGCTTGAGGATATATCAGATCCCAGGAATGGAAACAGTTTTTGATGGGACCAGTTTTCAGGAGTAGGACAGGAAATAGCTTGCAGAGCTATGTTGAGAACACTCTCTATTTCCATGAAACCTTATTGAAAACCTAGACAGAAATCTCAGTTTCAGACTAGGCAAATACTGTATGAGTGGTAACCTTAGATGAACTATCCTACCAAACCTCATTGTTTTGGGCCTTTTAATATATTAGGTTGTATTGGTTGATACACTGCTCTGAAATTATTCCTAAGTAGTTTTATTTATGTGCTTTCTTGTAGGCAATTTTAAGGCAGTATCCATTAATTTCTGTGTTTTTCTTTCTTTCTCAGTAAAGCATGTGGCAAGAGGAAAGGCCTGGAACAGTAGAGAAAAAGAAAATAGGCTTTCAAGTTAGAAGACTTGAATTTGAGTACTAGATGCCCAAATTACCAGGTATGTGAACATGGGCGAGTCACATAGCCACTGAACTTCTGTTTCTGTTTCCAAAAATAAGGATGATGACTAAAATAATTCAATGAGTCAAAGCAGATGAAAGAGACCTGTAATGGTACAAGAACTATACAAACGTTAGCTCCTATGTCAAACAAGGCCTAAGTAGTTGGTCTTTAAAATTGTTTACTTTCATTTTGGGCGCAGAAATATATTTCAAAAGCATCCTTTGAAGTTTGATGTGGCCATGTGACTGAGTTATGACCGATGAAATGGACAAAAGTGACAGACGTACTTTTGGATCTAACTCATAAAAATATCCCATGCATACCGCTCTCTAGGACAGCTAGTTAGATGTTGATGCCCAGGGTAACTTTGGAACCTCTGTATTGAAAAATGGTAGAGCCTTTAACAGCCTGGGTACCTGAATAACTGCATGGAACAGAATTCCCATCCCATCTTGGTAACCAATGGACTTTACATAAGTTGGAACTAACTTCCATTGTGTTAAGGATCTGCTATTTTTCAGTTTGTCTGGCCCAGCAGCCAGGATAGCCCTAAACAATAAAGTATTATTATTACATGTTAGCCAATATCCTTTTCTTCCAATATCTGTGGTTATTTTCAGCCTTTCAGTGTTGGCAGCACACTTTGAAATACTAGAACTTTTAGTAGCACATTTGAAAGAATTAAAAGACTCAGAAAAGACACAAGTCATCAATGACTACAGCACAATCACTCCAGCAGTATTACAGTGTCCTGGCATCTATAAAATCATCCAATTATTACACTATTTAGTTGGTCAACCTTTAAACCTGTATGATTGTTTGTGTCATCCTGGCTACTTCTCTGATCTCACTTTTGTATTTGCTCATGAGGCAAACTGCTGCATATTCTGGTGACCATGTGAACTGTCTCTTAACTCAGAGGCAAAACAATTTGTCCTGTACACATCACAATGCCATATGACCTCTGCAGCTCCATGGATATTTTGAAAGATTTACTATAAATATATGGACTCTCAGTTGCAGCAGAAATGCAGTTTTTGTATACAAAATAAGTTGACCTCACACCTGTCTTTGTGTTTCCCACTGAGGGTCCAGGGCCTGGGTCCTTTAAGGAAACTCTTACTGAGTTTGTGAAACCCAAGGGATATACACAGAAAAATCTGATGTGGGATGGGCAGCTCCAGCAGTGTTGGTTACTTCAAGGCATGGACCACAAACTGCAGCGGAGGTGATCAGCAAGGCTCTCCTAATTCGTTCCACACCACACTGATCAAAAGATTATCTCTAGCACCCTCTCAGCTCTGCCAAGCTGTTTTAGTTTGCCATTGCTTTCATATTTTCTTTGAGCCTCTATCTTTCATCTTTTATCTTTTGTGCCTGTTTCTTTTATCTTGAACACTTAACTTATGGCTTCTAATGCATGTTTATCTCTCTATAGTGCCCTGTAGAGAACCTAAACAAATTAGGAGACCAACAATGGCTGATCTGTGATCTTCTGATGTGAGTATAACAAGGATTGTCACTCCTTGGCACCTGAGTAGTTATTTTCAAAACACATTCGCGTACCTTACCCACCATAACTCTGTGAAATCAGAGGGGCAAGATTCTCATTTACAGATGAGGGAACATAAGCTAAGAGAGATAAATCACTTTTTTATGTTTCCATGACAGGTAAGTGGCAGGTCTCCAATTAGCTCCACTCTTTCATAATTTCTAATCCAGTGTTCATGCTACTGACTCACATACAGCAACTACAACATTCAAGGTGTTCTGGTGAAAACAAGGAGATAGTCTTTATCCTGAAGGGGCCACAGTCATATTGGCACCTTACAAAATAGCCTCGAGAATAAAAATGGTCATAAAAAGGGAGCGCTAAGCTTTTGCTCCTAACAGCCTATTTTGAGCATTTTTGAATGAGCACTATTTCTGAATAAACTAGATTTTCTAGAGTAACTTGCTCAAATAGTTGCAAGTTGGCCATGATGAGTAGGGCGGCAGTGGTTGCTTGAGTCAGAGTCTCAGTTTTTCAACCCGGATGTTTAAATGAGGTGCAGAAAGGTCTTTGGAATCTGTCTAAAACTGAGATGATTAAGATGGAAGTGGATCCTAATTGAGAGAACTTGTATGGAAGAGATTACAAGAACATTATATATAACTAGGCAGAGACTACTAGGTAGCTAGCCAAAAAATGTTGACCCCTCCTTTGGGCCTAAAGCTAGTCTATATCTCCAAGTCTTCCATGCATTTGGATGTGGCCATATGAATTAGGACTCTCAAATGGGATGTAAGCAAGAATGGTATATGCCACTGCTGGGTCTAGTCCATAAAAACGCACCAGTTGTAGATCACTGTGAATTTTTCCCAAAGTAGTTGCCATAGCCACAAGATGTAAGGAGCTTGGATCCCTGTATGACCACATGGGGGAGAACATTTCTGCCAACCTGACTAGTCCATGTCTGGGTTTCTTTGTTACTTCACCCTAGCTTATCCTAGCTAATACAAGTGGTTAACAGAACTATATAAAATAATAATGAAGATGGGGGAAAAAAACTGAGGCAATTATTGCTACTCCTGAAGGATTAAGCCATAGAAAGAAGAATTTTCAAAAGGAAATTTGTGGATAAAAATGTAGCATCATTTCAGGAGATTTCTATGTTACTCATTTACTTGAAGAATGAAATATTACTACTTGCCATCCAGGCAAGTGGCTGATTTTAAAGACAAAAGCAAAAAAAGAGATTAAAGTTTTATTTTCTTCACAAATATCTTAACATTTAGTCTAAAGTGATCTATATTGAAGTGTACAAGGCACTCTGCAAAAGTAATGATCATGACTTCCTATGACTAATATGGGAGATTAAGAATGATTTATGGCATTTATTAAAGGAATAGAATCAGTTAAGTCTGGAATTTTATCACATTGTATATCATACCTACTGCATCTATTTTGTTCCATATATATTCTATCTATCTGGCTAGCTAGTTATGCACCTACCTGCCTACTTTATCCACCTGTTATGAGCTCTGACATCAGACGACTTGGGTTAAAATCCAGCTGTGTCACTCATTAGCTGTGCGACTTTGGGTAAGTTGTATAACCGCTCTGGTTTTCATCTGTTGTGAGATTAAGTGAGTTCATGTATGTGGCGGTCAAGGAGATGCACCACTCAGATCCCCCACTGCAGGAAGTATACTTGATGGATGGCCCCACGTGCTAATTCCTGGATCCACGCCTGTGTTCAACAAAGGTGCTAATGTGGACCCAAAGCCTGAAAGACGAGGAACAGCTTTAAAGGGCAACTTTGGTTTAAGGACTCCTCTCATCCTAGCTGGAACTTTCTTAGAACAGCCCTACAGTTTGAGCCTCTTCTACCCAGTCTCCTGCATCACTGTCTAAAGGTTCTCTCTGTTTTCTTTGGCTCCCTCTCCTTTATGCTTCATGGCTGCATTCTCAATAAGTCTCTTGCATGTCTAATCCCATTTTGGAGAGTCTAGAGTAACACAACACACGTGAAGGGCTTAGCACAGAGTAAGAGCTTGGTTCGTATTGGCTATTATTATTCATATTGTTTTTATTCATAAAATAGGAGTCTCTATAAGCACAATGGTAAAGCAGCAATCTTGGGTTAAGGAGGACTCAGAGCACACATTCAAGATTAGGAAAAAAACACATGCAACTTTAGAAAATCTCATATCATAGTGAATATTATGATATTGCCACTTAAAAATAACAGTTATAAAAAGCAACAAAAACAATATATAAAGGTTAGTGTATAATCCCATAATTTGGATTGATTTTTAAAAAATCTATTTACATAAATTTAAAATCCTAATTTTAGAGGTGTGGAGAAAAAAGTTTCAAAGATTAAAGGAGAAAGAAGTCCGGTTTGGGGCAAGCTGGTGGCACAGCAATTAGGTTGGCACCTTCCACTTTGGTGGCCTGGGGTTTGCCCATTTGGATCCCGGATACAGACCTGTGTACTGCTTGTCAAGCCATGATCTAGCAGGCATCCCACATATCAAGTAAAGGAAGATGGGCACAGATGTTAGCTCAGGGCCAGTCTTCCTCAGCAAAAAAAAAAGAGGAGGATTGGCAGCAGCAGATGTTAGCTCAGGGCTAATCTTCCTCAAAAAAAAAAAAAAAGGTGGCTGGCTTATCACATATGGAACATTTGAATTTATTAAACAGACACAAATCAGCTCTCTCCCATATTTTTGTGGGTTCTAAGAAAAAGGAGACAACATGAAAATAATGTGAACAATAAGATATCTTTCTTTAATAAACAAAGAAAATTGAACATGATTTCCCATTTGCGAATTTCTTATACCAGACAGTCATTCTAATATTTAGTGAATGCCGACCCTGAGCACAGTCTAATGCTGTGTGCTTTGGGGGTCAGGTATTTGGGGAGAAGTCAAAGGATGAAGGTTTATGATCCCTGTCTTTGGGCCACTTAAGTCTTAAATGAATCTCCATATTCAAATACTCTGTTAATGAAGGATCATAAAGTGTAACCCATGTACAGAAGTGCTGTAAAAAGTTGACTAAGAAAACTAGTTCAACCATAAAAACCATATAGTAATTAGTACCATTTCTTGATTACCCACCATGTGTCAATCATCTCATGTAAGTTATTCCATTAAATCTTGTCAAGAATTCTGTGAAGTCGTCTCTATTTTAAGGATGAGAAAGCTAAGACATAGACTGAATAAGAGACCCAGGTTTTAACCAAGCTTAATGGGGGCCAGCCCTTTTGTTCTTGACCACTGAGGCATTGAGAGTCCACAATGGATGCAGCCTGTAACCCAATCAAAATGACTTGTCAGGAAAGAGAATTTTAAGGGAGATCCATTTTGAGTAGTTAGTGTATGTTGTAGTTTTCACCAAGGAAATAGAGAAGCAGGTATTCCAAGTATGGAGTGGAGAAGCAGGAGCGAAGACACACAACGGAAGGAAAGCAAAGCATATGTGGAGGAGAGAAAAACAGCCCGGCCTCTCAGTGTGAGAAGTTCTGATGGGGAATTAGGGGGTCACAGGGCGGCGGACACAGAGAGGAGTGGGCAATAGAGGAGCAGCCTGAAATGCAGAGGAGGCAGAGCTGACACCTGCTGTGTAAGGAACGCTGCTCTGGCAGTTGTCACTCTTTCTTTCAGTTTAGTTATTTCCTGGGCCTGGAATCCTAGCATGAGCGCAGGAGTCCTGATTTTCAGGCAAAACTCTGGAAATGGAAAGCATGGAGTGAATCAGAAAAAAAAGAAAGTTTACAAAGGAAGCAGTGGGCATAGCTGGGTGACACACACGGGAGGAAAAAGTCACAACTGTCTAGGTCCTGCACTGCTTCCATGCTGGACAAGGGCACTATAATCTTGGAAAGTCAGGAAATGTTGTCTAGGGACAGAAGCAGTCACAACAAAATTACCCAGCCCTGCTTTTCACGTTTGTCAAAGACTTTGAGTAGTTTACGTATACAGTCCTACCTGGGAACCAAGGCTGGGCTGCGTGGTCTCAGAGGACCCCGTCCAGGTGTAGAATTGCCTGCCTCAGTGAGTACAGCACACAAAAGGATCTCCACTCAGATCAGAGCTGCCCAGAATACAACGAGACATCTGTAAAGCCTGCCAGAGGAGTCTTGCAAAAGCTCCCACCCCATCCTTTCCCAGAGCAAGAGCCAATTCCCCACGAAAAATATTGGAGCGGCAGCCACCTTCTCCCCGGGTCCCATTGTGTTTTTCTGCTGCTCAAGTGGCCTCAGCACTTGCAGCGAACAGTCGACAGGGAAGCACACTGCTGCCACGCCACACGGCTGGCTCATCAGTGCCTATTATGCTGTAGAAAGCGGCACTGATGTGCCTCTTAAAATTTTACCGCGGACACACCTACCATCTGACACCGTACAATTAGCCCTGCGCTCTTGGAGCTCATGGTGGCGGAGGGATTACCACAGCAGAGAAATCCTTATTTGAGATTCAGAGCAGCTCATGTATATGCAGAGTTCCCGTGCCCTTCTACGGCAAGGGAGGGAGGGTCATATTCTTTATATTGTCGAAAAGTGTTAATTTCCCGGAGCATTTTCTCTTAAGAAAACCACTGTGCTATATCGTCATCTGATCCATTATGATTTACCCCACTGAGAAATGTTACCCCTTCTCTAGACTGAGAAAATAGTGCCTTGCTGAGCATTTTCTAATGTGTTTGACTAGAGAAGAATATCTGTTTAGGGAGCTCTGTGAAATTTCAGTCCACCAGAGAATTACATAGAAAACTTCCATAATGTCTCCATGTATGTTGCATTCTCATATCTCATCCTCAGACCGATGTCCCCCACTCTCTGCCCCCCCACATAGACACAGACGCACACTGAGACACACACGCACAGACACACAAAGACACACACAGGCACATAAACATACACTCCGATACACACACAGACACACACACAGATGCAGAGACACACAGACACACATAGATAGAGACACAAAGACATACACAGACACACACACAAACAGACGTTCGCGCACACAGAGGTCGGACTCAAATCCAATTCAAAATAAGACAGAATAATACTACGAAGGTAACCTTCCAGAAAAAAGTGATACATAAAGGTCTCTCAAGCATTCACAGCAAGCAAGGAACCGAGTATAAATACTATGAATGGAATTCTAATATAAAAATAAATCAGCACTGGTGATCTGCCATGTACAAATGTTGTTTTGAACAAGAGGATACAGCCTTAAAAACTGGGGTTCTCAGAATATTCCAGATATATAATGGCTAGAGGCATGGAGGCCATCCAGTTGTCAGGAGGCTGGGACAAAAGGTTTTCTGAGCTGTGAACTAACCCACTGTCCTTACTTGAGCCTGATGTTCTGGGGAGCAGGAGGAAGCGTGTTTGGGGAGCCCCAGTGACACACCGCCTATTCTGAGCAGCGAGGCAAACTCACTGGTGATGGGCATCCGGGAGGCGCCGGCAGGGAATTAAAGATTTTTGGATGATGTAAAATATTCTTCTTGTGCTGGTTTTTTAACCAGGGAATAAGAAAGTTTCCACCTTTCTCCAAATCTGTTTTTACCCATCTGTAGTCTCAGGAATTTAGACAGCTTTCCTGCTGTACCTTAAAAAAAAGAAAGAAAAAAAGAAGCTGAACCTCACACGCCAAAACATTTCAACAGCTGCTTTTTGCTGTTGTTTTGGTGAGGGTGGGTCCCCTACTCTTTTTGGTACTTGAGCTGTTCTGAAACCTGTGACATTTCTTGGGAAGTGCCAAGAGAACAGTTTTTGCTGAATTTCCATTTTAGGAATTAAAATGTCCCAATATGCCAGTACTTGTGCTATTTCTAGCCGTGTTTTGAATCAGATTTGACTAAGAATATGGACTTTCAGAATCTGGGGAAAAAAACGGAAAGAAGAAATCTTTACCTTGAAGTACTTTGAAGAATTTCCGAATACTTCCCTATTTATTTGGGGTGGGAGGGAGTGGCTACTGATCAGGTAGAAAGTCTGCTGAATATTTTGTATTACAGAAATATTTTAAATAGACTTATTTCCTATTCTAATGCTGTCTCAGAAGTCATGCCTTCTGATATTCCTGGATATCAACGGTTTACAGTTATGTGTTAGAGTATCTTAAAGCAAAGGAAATTTACTTTTCTTTTTTTATAGCACAGATTTCCTTAACGTATGGATAAACAAGCTTGAAGAAAATAATTGAATGTGAAGACCTGAAATCATTGTCAGTACATCTTCTAACGAGCTATTACCATAGTAAGCTGCTTTCGCAATGAGACCACCTGCTCCAGGCAGACAGATGGAGGCCCTATGGGGGTCATGGCTCCCCTTGTAAAGAAAGCTGGAGTCACATACGTGCGCGATTTTGGTAGAAAAAAAAAAGACTGAGGCATTGACACTTCACAGAAGATAGCTGTGACTTTGTTAAAGAAATGTCAGCACTCTTGACTTCCTGACTTCCTCTCTTCCCTGTCGTTTTCGGGTTGGGCAGCCGCATCCTTCCTTAAGTGCATTTCACTAAGAAGAATAGGATGAGAAATTAGCATTCTCAGAGGCTCCGGCAATCATGCAGATGGAATAAGCTGAAAACGTTGTGTAACGAAAATAAAACACAGAGCAGTTCTTCTATTTGGATCCATACTCTCCTAATAGCAATCATACAGTAGTGTTAGATTCTGGATTGAAGATAGCGCTGAAGAGGGGGAAAAAGTGACGTTGAGAAAGAGGTTAGATGGGAAACAATGGGGCACACTGACTAGGAATTCTATTTTTAGGACAGTGTATGTGTGAGCTATACTATGAGGATATTCTTGGGGAGACATAAGGAAAAAAATTCATAATTTTAGTTGATTAAAAATATGCTCTGTCTTCTAGTACACAAATTAACAAAATTCACAATAAAATGTGACTTGGTGGAAAAGCCAATTACTTCTTTGTTCTATACAAAGTATGGCTTTATTTTTATATTAATGTTTGAGTTTTAAAGACTTTAAAACCCCTTTTCATTTGTTCCAGAAGCCATATTTTCCAGTATTAGAAAAATTTGGATTGCGTTTATTATATAAATAATGGATAGATACATTCATTCATTCATTCATTCATTCATTCCTTTCTCCACTGTGGAACACTATCTTGTAGGCCATTTAGAATTATTGGTTCTCACCAACTAAATGCCTTGAGCATTCTCCAGTCATCATGACAACAAAAAAGAAAATTAAAAAAAACCCCAAACCCCTCGATTCACTTCCAAACATGCTGGGGCAGGAAGAACAACACGCACCCCCTCCTCCCCGCCTCTGGGTTGAGAAGTCTTGAAAGAGCCTGTGGGTATAAGACAAAGAATATGGTTCCTAACTCCAAGGAACCAACAGTCTGGTGGGGAAATAGATATGCAAGTGTAATCACGTTATTGATGTATCGCCACACAGTCCTGTCATTTTTAAAACTCCTGTGTAGTAATCAGTTTAGAGGCCAGCTCTCCTCTTCCGTGATCTCAGCCTGAAGCTGTGCTCCCAGAGCTTTGGCGTGAAGCCTGGGGTATGTGCCAGACGGCTGGGTGGCAGAGACCCCTTCTGTAATTGACTTCGGTAGTCTGGCTGGTTCCATCTGGTGCTGATGGCCTCTGCTGCAGGAATCATCTCCAGGTAGCTGGTGTGTGTTTGAATTTGGGCAAGGGGCTGTTCAACCTCACTCTATGTCTCCACTGCTGAGGACCTCCTCTTCTGGGAAGTGGCACTGACTCCCTTTGGCCCTGCTAGTAGTTTATATTCCTAATCTCTTGTCTAGCCTGGGTTTCCCATCACGTAACAGACCAGTCATCTGAGCATCCCTATAGCTCATGCTCATCTCTACCTCTGGGCTCTCCCTTGTGGAGTCTTAGGAACAAATGAGGCCCTCTTGTTCACCCTCTGAGGATCACAGCGTACTGGGATGGCGTAAGTGTGTCCCCCATACCCTTCTAAGATCCAAAATATTACAGTTCCTTGAGGCCCTGCATCATGGGATGCTAAAGGAGATCTCTTAATTCAGAAGTCTGTAGTTCAGAAAAGGGACCACAATCCCCAACTTCGGGATGCATACATCAAACACTGTGGAGGGATAGGGGACTGAACAAGACAACGGGACCTACTCCTGGGCTCCTCAAACGTTCTCTCCAACTAATCCTGCTCAGGAAGCAGCACGTGGTGAGTGTGCAGATCTACAAGTCAGCAAACACTCATCCCAAAGAAAAGCTCTCAATCTGTCTCTTTTGAGCTGTAACAATCAGAAAACCCCAGTGACGATGATTCTAACATTCATCATTTCCCTAACAGGATGTCCAGAGGCCAGTGGACTCAAAAGTACCATCAAGCAACTAGATGTCTTTTATCATTTTTTTCTTATAGATTTCGCTTTTGTCTTTATCACCTCATGGGCTCAAGACTCAGGACAGGGAACTGTGTTCTCATACAGCAGCATCCATTTGAAACAGTAAGCAAGAGGAGGGGACCAAAGGGTCTTCCTCTTGTGTGGTGTTCTTTTTTATCAGGGAAGCCCCCTGAGTCCCACTGAGGACTTACAGTGACGTGAATAGGTCACATGACCAAGTCACATGACCACACCCAGACCAGTCACTGGCAAAGGGGAAGGAAATGACCAGCCAGCCTAAACCCATCATGATTCATATTCAGGGGATGAGCACATTACCACAAAAGCTGAATTTAAACCAGGATAGAAAATTTTAGATAAGAAGAAGGGGGAAGGTGGTAGGAAAGTACCAGAAGAGAAGTCAACCACATTCTGTTCTTATACGTATGCCTGAATATCATGAGGGATACTCATGGACTTCCCTTAACTTGGCTTCAGGGAGGAAAAAGGAAATAGCCAAGAGGAAAAGAAATTTTTTTATATGCTCTAATAATTCTAATTACTTCCGTCCCTCATCTCAGGGTTCTTCTTTTGTTGGCTGGGAAGTTTCATAGTGGGTTATGAGGCTGGTGTGGCAACTTTCGGAAACATTTGTGGGAAAATGCTTGATCCTGAGTGCTAATAAATCTTGGCAAATTCTTTGAATCTGGAATATGGGGCATGCTGGTACTTATAGTTTTCAGCAGAAATGTTCTGCACAGGAGGAAATTCCAACAGAATATCCTGTCAGACTTCAAAGTACTATGAAAAATGTTAATTGCTATGTGGAAATACTTATAAAGTTAAGTGTAGCACAATCAAATAGTACGTACAAATTGTGAGGTGGAATGCTAAAAATTTGGAGTAAACAGTTCAAGGACTAAATTTCATTCCTCAATAAAATGAACCAATACTTAAAGAAAAGGATGATTCTAGGGCTAGGGCTAGGGTGCGAAATACACAAGATGAGCCTGGAGCATCTTGACACGCCAGAAAATTCAAAGGATGAAGGGATGTCAAAGGGACAACCTAGCCAACCAAAAAGAGCTCCAAATGGCCAAAGATGGAATCTTTTGAGCAACAAAATAAATGACATCGTGTTAGATTATAACCCAACGTATAAAACAAATAGCCACGAATCCACACTAATATAAATGAAGAATTCCAAATATTTGTAGATACTTCCCCCTCCAAGAGGTTGAGTTTAGTAAACTCCCTCCTTAGCCCCTTTCAGAGTGGGCAGGTTCCCTTCCAAAGATAGAGTATGGAAAGGGTAAAACAGTAACTTTATGGTGGAGAAAGCTGGTAATGCTACCTTGACCAAGTCACCAAGGTTAACTAAGTCATGTTGATATCATGTACCCCAGATATGATGTGATGAGAGAGACACTTCCCCCAAACCTACACCTCCAGTCTAATCAGGAGGGAAACACCAAATAAACCCAAATTAAGGGGAGTTCTACAACACGCTTGACTAGTACTCAAATTGGCCTAGGTCAAGACAAATAAGTAAAGACTGAGAAACTGTCACAGGCCAGAAGAGACTAAGGAGACATGATGACACAATAGAATTTAATATCTTGGTCTGAATCCTGGAACAGAAAAATGACGTTAGGTAGAAACAAGCATAATCTGGATAAAATCTGGAGTTTAGTTAATAGTCATGTACCAACATTGGTTTCCTAGTTTTGTTAACTATACCATAAGGAAACAGGGCGAGGAGTCTGGGAGAAATTGTAGTGTCATCACTGCAACTTTTTATAAATCTAAAATTATTCCAAAAAATAAAAATCTCCTTAAAAATAGTCAAGGAGAGAGTATAACAAAGTTTGGCTCAACAGCAGGGTAATGGCCTTATCAGAAAAGATTTTATATGTCATGTATGAGACTCTTAAAGAATTTTGATCGGAAGAGAAACATGGCCAGAAGAAACATTCCAGAAGAAATAAATCGGAAGCAGTGTGGAGGGAAGGATTGATGGGGAACTGAAAGCAAGAGGCAGGAAGGGTGGCATGATGAGTTTAAATGCAGAGTGCCAACAAGAAGTGTATTGCAACAGTTCCAGAAAGAATTCACATGAGCCCGTGTTGGAGTCTGTGTGTATGTGTGTGTGCGTGTGTGTGTGTACGTAAACATGGGTGGCTGGCAGCATCAGAACAAAGATATTCCTTGTCAAATGCTGAAAAGGGCAATATATACATTTTACAATAAAAATGAAACAGAGATCATCGTTTCCATTTGGTGGCATTAGCTCTAATAGGATCCTTTCTGTTGTTTTAATGCTTTTTAAAGAGACTGACAAAAGAAACAGCATCGCATGATTTGAAAATAACACTGCAGATTTGGTATAGGAAAAACCTAGATTCTGGTCCTCTATCAGCTCTTAGCTATGTAATCTTGGTCTAATCACTTCAATAGGACCAATTTTTTTTCCATTTCTAAAACAAGAAGATTGAAATAGAATGCCTTTGACTTTTTAGATAGCTGTCAGAAATGTTGCAGTGAAATCATTATATTTGGAAAATTATTGGGTTAGGAGATGATTAGTCAGCTTCCTCCCAGGCCTAAGGAGAGAATTAATACTTTTGTGGAGTGCTTTTTTTTTTTTTTTTTTGGTGAGGAAGATTGGCCCTGAGCTAACATCTGTGCCAATCTTCCTCTATTTTTTATGTGGGATGCTGCCACAGCAAGGCTTGATGAGCGGTGTGTAACTCCATGCCTGGGATTCAGACCCACGAACCCTGGGCCACTGAAGCAGAGTGTGAGAACTTAACCACTATGCCACCAGGCCGGCCCCTAAAAATATTTTTTATCATTAATGATCTCTTTTAATCCTGTGAAGGTAATGGTGGCCTAAACAGCATAAAACTTCTTTATTAACAAGAATTCATTTCAAACTTTGCTCTCTTATAAAATTTCTATGAATTTCCATACAGAGATCCATGACTTCAGCATTTCCTAACAATGAAACTTGTTTTGTAACTATGCAAGTATTTGCAGTTTTAACATTGTTCATAAAAATACTTTTAATGCTTTAAGACTTCTGAAGAAGAAGTCAACCATGAAAAAGTTAGACAGCCTGTTCTGTAATGAATGTTCACTGATTAAAAACAGACAAAATTTTATAAGCCTGCATTAAATTTTTTGTGAACTATTACTGATACAAGTAAGATATTTATTCTGATAAGGCAAAAGTGAACACTTTAGCACTTTGAAGAAAATTTCCAAGGTGAGATATTTGATATGATTTCATTGGGTCAGGACACATGTAAATAAAACTTATCCGTCATTTAATTACACCCATTTGCTTTTTTCTTGAAGGAGGCTGAAGCAAAGAGGTTAATCACAGTGTTTACACTTCTATGACACAAGTTCCACTGCTTCTAGATCCTGAATTATTTCAGATTAGAGTTTCTTTTGACATTACAAAATAACCTCTTTTAGAATTAAAAAATAGGCCAAGCCGTATAAATATTTTACTTTTTAAAATATACACTATTGCACTGATGAAGCTCTTATTAGCAATTTGTATCACATTTACACAATAGAATTTCTTCCCCACAACCTATAACACTTGACGTCACACCAGAAATCTTACTGTGGATCCTTTGAAATAAAAACTTACCCAGGACAGATAAATATGTGTGATTGCATTGAGTTTAATTATATTTTATGGTCATACAGGAGGCCTTCAAAAGTAACAGGAAGAAAATCTTTGCAAGATGCCTATCATGGTTTTGTAAATAATCTCTACTATTGGTAGCAATTGTTGGAGGAAGAAAGTACTTTGGCCTTGCCCCATAAATTACAGTAGTAAATCCAACTCTGACCTGTCAGAAGCCACTGAGGCTCATTTCTACTCAGCATTTATTTGGCTCTGTTTCAAATTGTGCCTTTATTGAATAGTTTCTTCACTTTTAACTTCATGAAATTAAGAATGTTGAAAGCCCGCATCAAGCATGAAAGAAAAAAAAAGGCTGTATGATTACAGATGTAACTCAGCAGAACACACTAAAATTTGCATATGATCTGAAAAGGGAACTTGATATTTGAATCACTTATTCTGACAGTTTTAGAGAAATACAGAAGGAAATGGACAATTGGGGCATATCTTCCTACTCTATTTTAAAATAGTATGACATAAATATCCTTATGTTTTCAACTTTGTGATAACCCACTGCTTTTACCACAGCTCTCCGAGCCTTCTTTCTTAATTGCATCCTGCTCCTCCTATTAAACCAATACTTACTTTTCACCTGTTTTGAGAATCTTCCAGGTATTAATCAAACAAGAAGGAAGCTGCTGCCCCTGCAAGATCCATGTCCACGTGTTCCTACGGTGTCTTTTAGTCATTGAGATGGCCTTGACTTTTACTTTTGTATCCATGACCCATAGGATAAATGCCACCCGAGCAATAACAAAAAAGGAAAGAGTAAATGCAACACAATATTAAAGAAGCATTTTAAAGGTATCTAAAAAGCCCAAGCAATATTTTTACTTTGTTTTTCCAGCAGAACATCAGAACTCACAGTCCTTGATCTTCCAGCCTGTTATTTCAGACCACTGAGCCATGTTGCCTCTCTGAATAAGTGGACAAAGACTTAGAAATGCCTTTGCAGTGTGAGATGACTTTGGAAAATGCATTGCATCTAGAAGAAAAAAGCAATGGTGCCTTTCTAATTGATCTTGTTACCACCACTCCTTAAATCTGAGGTCCACTGCTTTCATATCATTGAAAGACTATGCGAAGATCCACGTTTAATGCTGGTAGAGCATAAAGATGCAGCTGGTTTCAAAAATAGAACTTATAATTCCTGATCTGATTTGTACACATACCCTGATGGTATAAGAAAGGTTCATTTCAAAATTAACTTCCAAAAGATTCAGAAGATTTTCAAGTGATTGAGAATGAATATAACTTGTGAATATGAAAAAATAAGAAATTAGCATAAAAACAATAGCACTGGTATGTAATTATTTTTAACATGTTAAAAGATATTTGGCTAATAGAGGTAGGTAGTCAAGTCTTCCCTTGGACATTCTAGAAATATTAGTTTCTTTAATACAGTGAAGAATAAAGAATATTAACAAGCAGACATTGTGGCTTTCCTGAGTTTGAAATTAGGACCCTCTCCTTGGAGTCAATGTTTCCCAAAGGGAATAGCAATTAGCCTTAGATACGCTTGAACTCTCAGTAAATCAAGGCGTCATCTCTTAGTTTCAGTTCTCTTACCTGAGCTCGATATAATTCTTTACTATCCTCGAAATATTCCTTTTCACACATATTGACACTCAAACTGAAGTGTTCATATTCGATTTGGTAGGAAAGAGGGATCACACTCATTTTATTGAGGCTTTGATGCTATATTTCTTGTAAACAAATGTATATCTCAACTATTTGCAAACTCTATGATGTATAAACTGTAAGCTTAAACACTCAGGAGGAAATAATTTTATTACTTCAAATGCACACATTGTTACAAATAAGCTTGCGATTTACTTTCTTCTGCTTTCTGCATGAGAATATTTTAAGCCATAAAACATGTACCCTCTATATAAGAAGCACTTATCTAAATTAGATTTCTGTCAATCAAGTTGATACCTAAAAGTTTTGGCAACATTTTTGTAAAGTTTGAGATTTCTTTTTGTTCTATTACTGTTCAAAGAATAGAATATTCAAAAATTAGAATATGCTTTGGTAATTGTTGATGTTTAATGACAGTGGAGACTGAAAAAAAGATTATAGGGAATTTTTTCCTATTAGTACAACAGATGTCCAGTGTACTTTCTCTCTGTGTCTTCCATTACATAGGTGCTGCCTGCTACTTTGACTTCGAATTGAATGAAATTCAAGTATGAAACAAAATGCTAAGAATTATACTTAGAATCACTCAACTGAGCTTAATACAGTTTAAAAATTTCAGTATTTGTCTTTCTCTGTCTGGCCTATTTCACTTAACATCATACCCTAAAGGACCACCCATGGTGTTGCAAATGGGACAATTTTGTCTTTTTTATGGCTGAGTAGTATTCCGTTGTATATATATACCACATCTTCTTTATCCATTCATCAATAGTAGGGTACTTGGGTTGCCTCAACATCTTGGCTATTGTGAGTAATGCTACAAGGAATATCCACTCATATATGGAAGACAAACAAATACACGGATAAAGAGAACAGATTAGTGGTTACCAGAGGGGAAGGGGGCTGGGAGTGAGCAAAAGGGGTAAAGGGGCACATATGTATGGTGATGGATAAAAATTAGACTACTGATGGTAAGCACGATGCAGTCTCTACAGAAACTGATAAATAATAATGTACACCTGAAATTACATAATGTTATAAACTTTTATGATTTCAATAAAATAATTTAAAAAAATTTTTCATTCACAAGCCCTCCAGAAAAAAAGTAAATAGCAATTTTGTTCAGAAGTCATTGTTAGATGAAACAAAGTACCACTTCAATTGAAATCACACTTAAAGATAAAATAAAGTGTTAAACATCACACAAATAAACACAAATCCAACACAGTGTTGTCTATTCTATAGTCTGTGATGACACTGAAGATGCAAAACTAATTAGACTGCAGTGGTCCTCATGGCAGTCCTTAGTGCTACTTAGCAAGTTTGCTGGTTTTTCTCTTTGTGGACATACAAGGTTGCACTTCCCTGACCTCTTGAAATTAAATGACCACATGACTTGTTTTCACAATGAGACGTTGGCACTGATGAATAGTTCTCTGTCTTTCTCTTCTCCCAGGTCAGAGATTGTGCATATACATGTTAATATGGAGGAATGGCAGGGAGACATCAAATGGAGAATCTCTGTCTTGGAAACTATGCATCATGTAGGAGAGCAAGAGCAAGAAATAAATTTTTACTGTTTTAAGCCACTGAGATTTTCAGGCTGTTCCTTAATACAACATACCTAGATATTCTGATGGATACATATCCTTTACCTTAAATAGATAGATTAAAAAGAAAAAAGCAGCCTTGGAAGTTTTCTATTATGCAGATCAAGAAAATCCCTATGATGTCAATCTATAACGTCAATTCTCAAGGGGGAATGGTATATCTTTTCATCTTCTAGAATATTGCCAAAAATTATTCGTGAGAACCCTGATAACAACAGAGAAATGGGTTTCTTTCTAGGTTATAGAGGCCATGAGAAAATTTACTGTTTTCATGTCACTAACTTCCATTTCTGAGACTTTGTCAAAGTCAACATTATGGTAATCTCTCTGTTCTCTCTCTCTCTTCTCTTTCTTTCAACCTTCTCTCAAGAGTTTGAGTGGACAAGCCTAAGGATGTGTTGGGATGTGTAGCTGTAACTTTGGAGTAGTATATATATGATCCAAAAACCCACTGGAGGATCATTAGAAAAAGGCAAACACAGGAAAATCTCTGATAGATTTGCCACATGATAAAGATCTACGTAGATGAACATAATTTTGGAACCAGAAGGAAAGGTTTTTCATTTGCAATTAAAAGCTTATAGAGGTCCTATAAAATAACACAAGGGATAAATTTCACTTCTTTTAAAGGTTTTCCTCAGCTGTATTTAATCCATACAGAACTTGACTCTACAATATTTCCTGCATTTTTTCAGATGACGATACTGTGGTACAGTTTTTCTGACTAGTTCATACGGCTAATAAACAGCAGAGTTGGACTTCAAACTCAAGGCTGACCTCAAACCTCTAAGTTATATTAATAGAAGTGATCTTCTCAGTCCCTCCTCCCTGCCCACAGAATATGGCTACAGCATGAGATAATGGAACCCCTGAGGGTTTCTAAATAACTTTTGAAAATTAATGAGCTAATATGAACTCATATTTCAATAATTAGCATACAATTTTAGAGCCCATTTCACTGTGCCTCATGAATGAAATTTTAGGTTAATGAACCTAAATACACTATTATCAATGGGTCAAATATTTTCACAGATGGCTCAATGGGAAAATTTATCAAGTGACTGTCATTTTCCATATTGTTTGTAATATCAAAAATGGAATTCTTTTCTATAATCAGCTGAAAGCTATTTTGTGATGCATTTCCATTTAAAAGAAGCAGTAGTGTGTTGTAATATCAACAGCTCAGTTCCTATAAAGCATCTTTCCATGTAGCATCAGGCAGGACAGCTGAAGTCAGCGTGTAGATCCATCAACTGCCATGCTATTTACACTGGCTCCACCAAAATTAGGTAAAGAAACAATAAATGCAGTTCTCAGGAAGCTCTTGAGAATGAAGATGCAATTTAATCCTTTCATTATTAAGCACAATTTTTCTCTTCATAAACTCAACTATTATCTGCAGGACAACCATTCCCACTTCCCCTAAAAACCTAACCCCAAACCAACAATACCCCCTCTCAAGACCCTCCCTGAAGATGGATGAATCAGTCATGGTCCTGAATACATAGTCCACCTTTCTGGTTGAACCCTGACTGACATAGCTCTCTATCTAGATATCTAGATATCTAAATATCTATATCTATATTACACACATACATATAGTGTGTAATATGGTATATATACACACATACACATATATAATATGTAATACAATATGCCTATATTTATATATGAGGGAAGAAGGGAGAGAGACAGACAGACACACACACAGATATTCATTATAAGAAATTTGCTTTCAGAACAATTATGAGGGTCTGAAATCTGTAAGGTAGGCCATCAGGACAGGAATAAGCAAATATCATGGGCAGGCTCGAATTCAGAAGCATGGGTACAAGTTACTGTTCACAGGCTGAATTTCTTCTTGTTGAGGATGCTTCAGCCTTCCTTTTAAGGCATTTTAACTGATTGAATCAGGCCCACACAGAATTTCCAGGATAACCTTACTTACTTAAAGTCAATTGATTATAGATTTTAATTATATCTGCAGCAACACCTAGATTAGCCTTTGATTGTATAACTGAGTACTGTAGCCTACTCAAGTTGACACATCAAAAAAGACATCACAATGGAGATTTAGACCACGTACGGTTTGGCTACTTAAATTGTTTATTTACATTTTCCTTTTTTATTAGCCTGATCTCAATCATTACTTGGCTATAGCCATGCTTAAAATGTAAGGGGGTCCAAATGTCAAGGAAACAAATGGTGAAGCATTCTCTGAACAATCTCACTTGGAACTTTTCTTCCATTTGGTCAAACATCAGCTCTCTACTTTTTGTGATTGCAAACATATTCAAGTTCTTCTCCTTATTGTGTCTATTTCTTCTTAAGGATTAATGATTTGCATATTTTTATTAACCTTATTATATTAAATCACTTCATGTCTGACTTGCCTTTATATTTTTAGTTTCTCATATGTGGTAAAATCCTCTTCTGACCAAACTACACAGCCAATTATATAGGTAAAAGATAGACATGAGAAATCGTCAGATTGAAATGAAGAAAGAGATGGAAAGGTATAGTGAAGATCTGTAAGAAAATTAAAGGGTCAATAGTGTAATGAATATCTACATAGAAAATAGTCATTAACAAGACCGATTCATCAAAAAATTGAATCAGGGGCTGGCCTGGTGGCGCAGCAGTTAAGTTCGCACGTTCCGCTTCTTGGTGGCCCGGGGTTCACTGGTTCAGATCCCGGGTGCGGACATGGCACTGCTGGGGACAAGTTATGTTGTGATAGGTATCCCAGATATAAAGCAGAGGAAGATGGGCACGGATGTTAGCTCAGGGCCAGCCTTCCTCTGCAAAAAGAGGAGGATTGGCAGTAGTTAGCTCAGGGCTAATCTTCCTCAAAAAAAAAAAAAAAAAGAATCAGAATGTACAGAAAAACAATGGTAGAAAACTGATGGCTGTGAAGGACAAAACACAAAAAACAACATATAAAGATGTTGTATTTGTTTAAGAGATATAAGGAAAAACCTTTGTGAAGAAGCAATAGTCAAAGATCTAATGAATGCAATATTACCTAAGTCAAAGAAAGATTTATGTATGAAAATTGGTAAGATTTATCATCTGCCAAGAAAAATCAATAAACTGGCATGTATTCAGATATCTTTAAAAAAACAAAAGAGGCAAAGAAATAACCTTATCAACAGCTAGTAGCAAAAACAGGTTACATTCAAGGAAACAAAATTAGGCAGGTTTCTCAGACTTTCATACATCATTAAATTTGAAAAGAAATTACAAAGGGAAAATATATACACTCTTTTGAGCAAAATGAATTGGGAATCAAATTTTATACCCAAATGGATTCCATTTTCTGTAAATGCATGAAAAATAATACTGTCGATACAATACTGTCAATCTTTCCTTAAAATAATAATTGGGGACTTCTAATAGAATATGGCAGGGACAAACCAGAGTACAAAATCTCTTTTTTTCAGACTCATAAAATTACCAAAAAAAGGTAAACTTGCAAAAGTGAACACCAGCAGTAACAGACCAAATGAGGGCTTAAAATCCAGTGCCAGATTTCCAGAACACAACTTAACAGAATAACTGGCCCTAAGCTTTCTCTCAGCCTGGGAAAATATATGTAGTAACTATTTTCCTGCAGAGCAAGGCTGTGATTCTGAGAAGAAGGAAAATGTATGAGGTGTGTTTCGTATCTGACGCGGCTTTGTGCCTGGGTGCTTTCCTGACCACAGCAGAGAATGGGGGAGCCCAAGCAGAGCATAGTGATCTCACTAAGCTGAGGATGCACTGAAACAGTTGGAATTTGTAGAGCGAGACTCTGGAGAGAGGGATCTAATCAAAAGAGGGATGACAGAATTCTTAGTGTAGATTTCCCATTGGTGTCCCTAGGCATGCAAATGGTGAACTCTTCAAGGCCTGGTAATGATAAACTACAGCAAAACTGGGAGATGATCAGAGACACTAGAGGCTGCATTTTGCTGCATGCCATTGGAGTTCTGGGCAGGCCAGCCAGAGTGGAAAGACATCACAGAGTACCATGGACATTCAGTTGAGATCGTATAAAGGCCATGATGTAAGAATAAGGATCATATCCTAAATAAGGGCCATGTGGTAGGACTAAGACCAAAATGAAAATAGATTTTAATGAACAATGAACATAACTAAAGACTCACAAGATAAAAAAGTATCCACTAGTAGTTCAACTAACTGCAAGAACAAAACTCAATATCCTTTAAGAGAAGACAGTGTAGATAAGGGATGCTCATTTTCCAACTACAATCCAGGATAGATTAAAAAATTACAAGACAGTGAAAGAGTAAGAAAGAGTGTCCAATAATCAAGTAAGAAAGAAAGAAAAAAAAACCCTGGCAATATAAACCTAACCCAAGATGGAATTAGTAGACAAGGATTTTAAGAAAGTGATTATAAATATGTTCAAGGATTTAAATGAAAGTATACGGTGAAAATGAGACCAAGAATTACAGCAGAGAGATGCAAGCAATAAAGATGAAATATAAATTCCAGAATTAAAACGTAAATATCTGAAATAAAAAATACACTAGGAAAACCTAAAAACAGATGACAACTGCAGAAGGAAGTGTCAATGAACTTGAAATAGATAAACAGAAATTATCCAATCAGAAAATAGAAAGTTAAAAAGAAAAAAGAAGAAGGATAAAAATGAACCCCTGTGATCTACATAACAACATCACAGGATCTAAGGTGAAAAATTGGAATAGCAAAGGGATTAGAGAGAGATAATGGGCAAAAAATATATATAAAAAAAAAATGGCCAGGATTTCCTCAAATTGGGTGAAATATACCACTTTACAGATTGCAAAAGCTCAGCAAATCTTAAGTATAAATAGAAAAGAAAAGCATACTTACACATATTACAGTGAAACAGCAACACAAAACAAGTGGTGGCTGATTTTCCTTAGGAAAAAAATGAATGCTCGAGGATCATGCAATGAGATCACTAAAGTGCTAAAAGCACTTTTAGGAAAAATAAAACCAGTCATCCCCAAATTTTATATCCAGCAAAAATATCTTTCAAACATGAGTGTGAAATAAATAAGCTTTTAGATAAAGAAAAGCTGAGATAATTTGTCAGCAGCACACTTTCACTATAAGAAGTGCTAAAGGACGTTATTCTGGTTAAAAGAAAATTATAATAGAGGAAAATCTGATTAAACTGATGGAATGAAGAACACATAAAATGGAAATTATGCGAGTAAATATTAAAATCGACTGACTTCTTAATTTTTTAAAAGACAATGAACTGTTAAAATAAAAATTACACAACATCAAATTCTGGGTTTATTACATATGCAGGAGTGAACTGTATGACCAGAATAGTTCAAATGATTGGGAGTAATTGAAATTATACTGTTGTATATTTTAGTTTAAGTGGCACAATATTAATTCCAAGTGTATTCTAACAATTTAAGGATGTGTTTTGAATCCCTAGGGCAACCACTAAAAATTAAGCCAAACACCCAATAGAGGAAATAAAGAATATTTTTAAAAATATTGATTGACTCCTAAAAAGGCAGAAAAGAAGGAACAAGAGTACAAAAAAAGTCTGCTAGAGCAAACAGAAAACAGAAGACACAATCATAGGTGTGAATTCAACCATGTGAATAATTACAGCAAACAATTCAATTAAAAGGTATACATTTTCAGACTAGAAAAATTAGCAAGTCCCAGCTATATTTTCCTTTTTTTCTGAAGTACACTGTAGAAATTAATTTGTGAATGTTAAAGTCTCTCAGTTTGTCTGAAAAATACCTTTTTTCCCCTCATTCTTGAATGGGGATTCATCTTGTATACAGTTCTAGTCAGCAGGTATTTCCCTCCGATATTTGGAGGAAGTAATGGAGTGACGTAGCGAATGAGATAACTAAGTGTTTACGTAGAGAGAGAAGATCTCGGGTACTGCTCCACTGAATAACCGCGTGTGAGTGCCAGAAGGAGGAAGACGGGTCTACAGAGGAGACTTGGGAGGAGAACCAAGATAGTGTCCTCCTTAAATAGTACAGCTTGTTAACCTCCAAAAGGACAGATGCTCATAGAGCAGTACATGAGCTCAGGGAGTTAAAGAGTTTTGGGGATGTGAAAGAAAGGTGAGAGCAAATCGAAAGAGTTTATTTAGGAAGTTTAGATGTGAGACGTACGAAAGAGAGAAGATAGTAGCTGGACAAAGAATGGGAATTCCAGGAAGGATATTAATTGTAATATTTAGGGGTTGAAACATGTTTAATGATTGGAGGGTTAAAGTTAGAGATGGAGGAGCTTATAATAAAGAACGGAAAGGGCTCCACCAATAATGCACACACTCTAGATTGTAGAAGACGAAATTCCAAGGAGCAAGGTGAAAGCGGGATAGTCTTTTTTCCTAAGAGTGTGAGAATTTGGCATTTACTACACATAGGAAAGAAAGAGTAAGAATGAGGATGCCCAATAACAAGGAGTGGTTGAAGTCCTCCAATTCCTCTCTATGGGAAGACAGTAGCGGCATCAAAAGACTTTACTATAAGGATAAGTAAAGTGTATTGAAAGACAGGTGGGGGCCAGCGCTGGTGTCCTAGTGGTTAAGTTCAGCGTGCTCTGCTTTGGCGGCCCGGGTTTGGTTCCCGGGCACAGACCTACATGGCTCTGTTAGCGGCCATGCTGTGCTGCAGGCCCACATACTACAAAATAGAGGAAGAAGGGCACAGATGTTAGCTCAGAGCAAATCTTCTTCAGAAAAAAAACCCCCTTATGTTCTAGGGGAGAAAACAGAGCATAAATAAACTATTACGACACAATGGCAAGGTTAACTGTTATTTTTTTTGGAAAAAGTATGATCGCATAATAAGAAGAGAACAAGGTAAGATGCCTACTGGAGTCACACATGTTTTTATACAATAGGTTACCATTGAATTGGATTTTTATTGAAAGTTTCCAAGTAGAAAAGTTGAGTAAAATAGGTAAATCTGTATGCGCAAAACCAAAGTGGTATTATAGGATATGTGATATGGGTTGGAGAGTGGGATGTGTGTGTTTGAAATAAGTTTAAAAAAGTAAATTGGGCCAGTATATATGCCTATCATACGCTTTAGAGTCACTGAAACCATCCTTTTCTTTTTTTTTTTTTTCACTTCTGAATGCTTTAGTTGTATTTTCTACAAACAAGGATATTCTCCTGAAAATACAACCAGAACAATCAGGAAATTAACATTAATACATTACTACCCTCTAATCCTGAGATCCCATTCAAATTGTGTCAATGCCTTTTATAGCAAACAGACTGTATCCAGGATCATGTGTTGCATTTAGTTGTCATTTCTGTTTAGATTCCTTCAATCTGGAATTGTTCCTTAGTCTGGCCTTCATTTCTTTGACTTTCATACTTTTGAAGAGTCGCGGACAGTTATTGTGTAGAATGTTTCTCAGCTGGATTCTCCCCGATGTCTTTTTTTTTTTTTTTTTTTGAGGAAGATTAGCCCTGAGCTAACTACTGCCAGTCCTCCTCTTTTTGCTGAGGAAGCCTGGCCCTGAGCTCACATCCGTGCCCATCTTCCTCTACTTTATATGTGGGACGCCTACTACAACATGGCGTGCCAAGCAGCGAACCCTGGGCCTCGGAGAAGTGGAACGTGTGAACTTAACCGCTCTGCCACTGGGCCAGCCCCTCCCTAGTGTCTCTTTATGCGTATAGTGAGCTTATGCATCTTTGACAGGAATTTTACTTGCCATGCAGTTCTCATTGCGTCTCATCAAGTAGCACACATGATTCTGATTTGTCCCCAAATTGGCGATGTTAACTTCAATCCCTTCATTTAGGTGGTATCTGCCAAACTTGTCTACTATAAAGTTGCTTTGCCATTCCTGTGTGATTAATAAATATTTTGCAGGAAGATGTATTTGTAGATAAGCATATTTCCCATTCTTTATCAAAATTTAATTTGTTCCTGAAGTCCTATTTTATGCTACTGTATTCACTGGGTTATAATTTCTTCTTATCATTTATTTTGATGCTCAAGTTGTCCCATATTTAACCAGTTGCAGCACCTACCATCTTGTGCCTGTGTCCCTTTTACTCATTCTTACCATTCTTTGAGCACACACCTCTTAGTTTTAGAAACAAGATACTCTGCAATCATCATACAATTTCCCTGCCCCATACCTGGAATCAACACGGCTCCTCTTAGGAGAGAATGATACGTGTTAACCTAGATCTGAGCACAAGGCACATCAAAGTCTTTTATACCACTAGAGTTTGAATTATAGTAGAATTGAAGCCCAAGAATTCTAGTATGCATCCAAAATCAAAAATCTAATCTTGACTCTTCATTACAATACAAGAAAGCAAGTCTACCCATTGCTATTGGGGTGTTGCTGCTCCTAGGCCCTCTCAGTGGGCAGAGCTAGGAAACATAGTTGTGAATAAAGCTGTGCATGTATATACACATGTACATACATTTATATCTGTATTCTGGATCTACCCATATCTATTCAGTTCACAGAAACATCTCCAATTCCAAATCACAGGGCTCATTCTGTTTGTTTGTTTTTTTTTTCTCTCTTTCCCCTTTCTCTGTTTGTAATTCTCTTCTCTGAGATTTATAAACATGACTCTCATTACCTTTATTTACTTATTTGATTCATCTTCCTGTATATACCAATATCCTTGCCATCAAAGTGCCCCCACCAACCCCACAAGTATACTCTTTACCCCACTCTGGCTCCAACACCCTGCATGAGCCACCACCACCAATGAGCTGGGCTCAAAAACACCGAACTGGGCTGGTCCCTGATAAGGAGGCCCCCATCACCCTTCTTGGGCTCCAAGTCTCTGTGGTATTCGGCTTTCCCCAGGGCCACCTTCCTCACCTTGTTCCAACAGTGGGTAACAGGATTCCTCCCACCCCCAACCCTGCACAGACTCCCTCCTCCCTTTGCCATGGCTCCCACATCTCCCCCCTGGGCCTCCACCTCACACCTTGCATGGATGCCTTCCTCATCCCAGTAGGCTCTGACATCCTCAGCGGACTGCCCCACAGTGCCAACAAGGCCCTCAACCTACTCAGTCTTCAACACCCTGCCTCAGGCCATGCGGCTCCTGCTCACTGCCCACACTTTTCAGGACCCCTCCGCCCCCCAAGTATCCTCACCTTGCTGGGTTCCAAAGGAAGCAGAGATCAATGGGTAGGTGAAGAATAGCAAAAGGAAGAGAATGAGCTATCAATATTTGTAAGTGGAGGAAATCACACGTTGAATTTGAATTTTAGAGACACGTGTTTGAAAACAGTAACAGGCTGGGTCCAAAGCCATAAAGCCAGTGAGGTCAGTTATGAACAACTTGCATTACTGGAGCATGTCAGACAATAGTGATATGGTCTGAAATACCAGCGTGACAGCAGGATTTTTAGAAAGAAACGTTTCTGAGGCTGAAGGAAAGTGATGATTAATTAGGTACTCTGGAGGTAGGGAAGTGAAGGGGTCATACCGACAGTGAATGTTAGTTGTAGTTTGGGAATTGGCAAAAGGTGATATTTAATCATTTGGGGATCTTCATCTAAATAATCCTTTCTTTCCCCCTTTGTTGATGCTTAGATAGTCTGGCTTCTAACCTTCCTAACAGTCTTCTCCTAGATCTGTGCCCTTTTTTTAGACTCACACTTATCATGCGAACCTCTTAAATTTTACTATGTCCTTTAAATTTCTCACTATAGAACTCTCCGATCAGCAAATATTCCCCAGACATCTATCTTCTCAAATGATGTAATGTTATAAAACTAGCCCAATCTTTCATTTTGTTCTTAGGGACCTTATCTTTTGTCATATTTTTTTCTTCACTATCACGGTAAATGATAAAGCATATATAGTAATGATCTTGACGAATTACGTGTCTCCCTGACTTTAGTGCTATCAAAAATATGAATCACTGGTAGATCAAAATATCAATAGAAAGCAGGGAAAGTAACAGGGGCTAAAGAGTTATTTAAATTGCAGCAGAGTCAGCAACCATGAGCTTGACTGTTATTCAAGCTACGAAACTAATCATTTCTCTACAAGAAAATGGCTTCTATCCAATTAAAAAATGACTGGAGTGAACATCAAAGAGTGAAACAGAAAAAAAAAACGGACCTTGTTTTGTAATCAAAGTTTTGAAACATGCAAGGGAATGCAACCTTGTTCAATTTCTGGAAGCTGAAGTCTCTATCACCAATTTCTTTTTCATTTCTTGCTCCTGTTCTAATATCCATAAGTTATTATCAGGAGAGGCACAGCCAAAACCTCTCAGTCATGGATGAGTCTTCCTCCCTGGAAGTAATAAGGCATGCTCAATTCCTTCCCCAGTGATGGTGCCTTAAAAAAAAATCAGTTAATACGTGTTGGACAGAGGAATCTATAGAATCTAGAGGAAGCTTCGGAAAAAGAAATAGAGTATTTGGAACTTCTTGGGCTATGATGTGGCCTGAAATATCAATAGACATCTTTTCATAGTGCTTCATCATTCCTTATTTTATTTTCAATTTTCTCCTGTTTAATTTTGATTTCCTAAGCCACATTACAGTACCTGACACATATGAGGTGCTTCTTAAGCGTTTGCTGCTTAAACAAATTTAGCAATATTTTTGCCCTTTCTATAATAGTCACAAAGTCAGTACAAAATTCTGTTACTAATCTAGACAGGAGGTCCTGATACGGGGGACCCCTCCTTGTGAAGTTGTTTATTCATTAAGAGAACTTATCGAAGATCTGTTGTCTTCCAGTCGCTGGGCACAAATTCGGATGAGAGTCGAAGGATTATTAAGGGCTCTGTGTACAAAGAGTGTTTAATATCACGGCAATGATAGGACACGGAAATCAGCCTGTGTAGGAGAAGTATGTAAATGTTAGACATTTCTGTTAGGATGTAGAGAAAGAAAAGAGAAATCAGTACAAGTTAAACTGACATGGAAAGAATTATTACCGAGTGATAATTGCTCTAAAATAAACTGTATGTGCTGATTTGGATTTCTAAAAGAAGAGATCATAGCCTCACATATTCATATGTTCCACATATTATTCTTTCTTAGACTTGGCTATTATATGAAAATTTTTCCAGCAACCTTGCTATCATTAAATAATAATTTTAGTGGACAATGTTGTGTGCTGAGTAGAATCAGTGCGGTGTAGCAGAAACAGAAATACTAATTAAAAAGTTCAGACTCGGCATTCAAGGCCTTCCATTATTTCAATTCATCCTCCTTTTCTAGCTCTATCCTCCATTATTCTCTGTGGCAGATATAGCACTATCTGTCCAACACACCATTGCTTTTACTCTTGGACATACAGGAAGATGTCCTCTCCCATGCCTACTGGCATCTAGGTGGTGCTGTGTGCTAAATTCTGGTCAATGGAATATGGTCAGAAATGTTGTACAGTGTACCCAGGCCTGCACTCTAAAATCTTATGAAGGATACCCTTTTTATTTTAATCTCCTTGCTTGTAGGCCAGCTGAACTCTTTCCAGAGATCCTAGAAAAGGATGTCATATCAAAATGGAAGGACCCAGCATTGCTGAGTCATCATGTGTAACGCTGCCTGCAAAACAATTCACAAAACTGCTGTGTGAACCAGAAATAAGTTTAGTTAGTTAAGCCACTGAGATTTGAAATTTGCTGCAAAAACTAACATTAATTACCCTGTGACATTTTGTGCACGCGCTAGACTCCTTTCTGTTAACGTGGCATGCCTCATGTTTCCTAGTCTCACATATTCTTGTGACCTTTACCAGGGTTACGTTTCCCAAAACATCCACTTCCCAATATCCTGCACATATTTCAAGCCCCAGATCAAACATTACCTTCTCATAGATTCTTTCTCCCTCACCTCCAACTAGATGAAATCTCACACTCCATTGACCTTTTATAATCTTTCTTCTTGCACTTATAGTGGAATTTGCCATATGCTACTTATACACACACTCCCCAGATTCTAAATCTGTTTGATGAACGTACATTCAGTTTTATATTATTTATTCTGTATTTCCCTACCGTATTATTGCAAATAGGTTCCAAAATACGGCTGTTCGTGGACTTAGTACATGATATTGTTTAACTTAAAAATATGATAAAATAGGTAGCCATAGTGTTTTGGCCATATTAAGCAAAATTAAGATTTTTAGGCTACTGCATAATTTTATTTCAGCTTGTACAAATTATGAGAATGTTTTCTAAAGCATCTCCCGATAACAAAAAGAGTGAAGCAAGACTAGAGTTAACTGGGTGCTTGAAGATAAAACGAGGGAAATGAAAACTATTATCGTAATTGGAGGACTGCCACCGTAAAATTCATAAAGGAAGCTGAAACAAACCTCAGAGACACACAAAATGCTAACGCAATATTAGGTAATCCAAACATTAGCCCTTTGGGGCGGCCCCGTGGCCGAGTGGTTAAGTTCACATGCTCAGCTTCAGTGGCCCAGGGTTCGCAGGTTCGGGTCCTGGGTGCAGACCTACTCACTGCTCAGCAAGCCTTGCTGTGGGTGCATCCCACATAAAAGAACTAGAATGACTTACAACTAGGATATACAACTATGTAATGGGGCCTTGGGAAGGGGAAAAAAAAGAGAGAGGAAGATGGGCAACAGATGTTGGCTCAGGACCAATATTCTTCAATCCCCCCCCCCGAAAAAAGCATACAAACGTTAGCACCAGGAGTGGGTAAAGCTGCAGCCTCCAATACTAGGAAACTGGAATTTTTAAATAACTTTTAAAAGGAGAGAAACGTTCTAGTTTTAGATTAAAAATATTAGGTATATCGTTTTTAGCAGACTCCTTTTTCTGGTAAATCTTTGGTGCTGCCCTGAGATCCTTACCCTAAAGCGCCTTACCTGCCACTTGGGCCCTGATTTCTGTTCACTGGCCAAGTTTCAACTAGACCCATTTACATTTGTGACCCACACCCATAAGAGCATTTCCTTCTTTAGCATCTATTATTCAATAAATTTTCTTCATTATCTCACTTGACTTTTTCTCCTGGATAATTTTTGTCCTTGATAAATATAATTCTTTTCTCTGCCAAATTGATCTAAGAGAAAACATTATTTTCTCATTGACCTCTCAACTCAGAAAAAAATACTTAAACACTCTGGATATATTGGAATTTTGCAACACGAGTAATTTGGTCCCTTACAGCTAAAGTAATGGGTTGAGGACTCTGCGTCCTTCTCTCCTCTCTAACAGATGCAAACACAGACGGAAGACCAATGTCTGAGATAAGAAAACAACATGGGACATGGGTATATTTCCAAATACCTGTGTGTACCCCTGCTTCCCACTTATTAACAGCCACTTACAACTTAGAGTGCAAATACAACTGGATGAGACGGCACATTCCTTTAAATGCACATTTTTCAAAAATGGTAAAATGAAAGAATCTATGCTTGTCAAAAGAATTTCGGATGTCAGTGAGGAGAGAGGTAAAGTGTCCCGGTAAAGAGGAACCCCTCCTGGAACACTTGTCATCAGAAAACAGGAAGCTACCAGTTTTCCAGACTCTCCATTAACACGTATATTTGTTTCCAAGGTATCATTTTATATGTTTAAAACTATACACAGTAAGTAGCACCTCATATTAACAGTAAAAGAGATGACAGTGTGCACCAGCTTTGTAACAGCATATTTGTATTAATTTTAAGTCCTATGTCTTTACTCTGACTATGGAAAGAAATCTTTCCATATATGTTTCTAAATTTGTGTTCTTGCATTCACAAAATATCTTCAGTGGGTTTCATTGCCACTACAAGAAACATGCAATACCCTTTAAATCGTTTGATCTCTAAATATTGACAATGAACGTTATAACATGAAATGTATTTTTCCATAAAAAGACTGAGAATAAATTTGCATGACAACTGCAACACGAAGCAGGAGGGGGTAAATGGAATTAATGTGTTCTAAGCTTCTATTATTACTAGAAAAATGTAAAAATATTGTTTTAGAATGTCATATATCAAGGACACATGTTATAATCTCTAACTAAGCACTAAAAGATGGTCTAAAAGAATATGATAATTAAAGGGAAAATAAAATAATTTTAAAAGTTTCATTAGCTCAAGAAAATTAATGAAAGATGAAATGAATGTAAAGCTAGTGGGTCAAATTAAAAAGAAAATAACAAGGTGATAGATACAAACTCAACTATGTCAGTAATTACATTAAATTCAGTGGAATAAAGTTTTCAAGGAAAAGACCAACATTTTCAGACTAGATTAAAAAAACAACATCCAACCATATGCTGCTCAGAATATGTCAGCTTTACATATAAAACACAGAAATGTTGAAAGTAAAAGCTAGAAATAGGTATGTGGTGCAAATGCTAACCAAAAGAAAGCTGATATATATTTACTATAATACAAAACTTAGTAGATATTCAGGTAAAAAAAATATTAGAAATAAAGAGGTGTCTTTCACAACGATAAAGTCAACCTGCAGAGAGTGTTTCACAGTTCAAAATCATTATTCACCAATAACATTGCTTTAAAATATATTAAATAAAAGGTGAATTAAATGGAAAAATAGATAAACATAGTCAAAAAAATCTCCAACTCATGGAAATTTGAATATACCTCTTTTAAGGGCTAACAGAAAAAAAAGAAAAACATAAGAAAGAATAGAGATCAGAAAAATACAATTCAAAGTGTTTACCTAATTGATATTTATAGAATGTTGCACCCAACAAATAGAGAATTTAATTCTTTTCAGTATATGGAATACGTACTAACAAGGATTACATGCTAGGTCACAATACAAACCTCAACAAACGTTAAAAGACGAAAAGTTCAGATTACTTTCTCTGACTCTAGCGGAATTGAGCTAGAAGTTATTAACAAAAAAAAGAAAGAATGAATGAATGAATATCGGCAATTCTCAATTGCTTGGAATTTAGGCAATACACTTCTAAATAACTCACAGATTAAGAGAGAAATTACAATGAAAATTCAGAAATATTTTGAACTAATCATAAAAAAAAATACATCAGTGCTCAGAGAGGAATGTATAGCCTTACATTTATATGTTAGAAACAACGACAGTCAGAAAAACCAATGATGTAAGTTTATATCTCATGAAGCTAGATAAAAGAATGGCAAATCAGCACCAAAGAAAGTAGAATTAAGGAAATATGAGTAGAAATTAATGAAATAGATAATAAAAGTGTAATAGAGAAAACCAACAAATCAAAAAGTTAGTTGCTGCAAAGTATGGAGAAAAATCAATATCCATTTAGTAAAACTGACCAAGGAGGGGTAGGAGTGACACATTAGTGATGGCAGCTTACAAAAGGGGAGCGCATATGTAATCAGGAATGGAGAATTGGGCATCATTTCATCAGACATCAAAACGATAATAAAATAATGCTATACTTTATAATACTTTATATAAGATAAAATGTATATAATAAAAATAAAATAAAACCAATACTGTTTATAATAGTATAAACTATTTTCTATCAATTAACTTGGAATTTTAGGGGAAATTCAGAAATTATCTTAACAAATACAACTTAGCATAGCTGAAACAAGAAGCACTTGAAATTCTGAATACCACAAAATCGATTAGAGGAACGGGATCTGTGATTACAAGCTTCCCATGAAACTCCCTAGCCATGCTGACTTTACCTGTCAGTTATTCCCCATATTTAAAGAATAGGTAAATCCAAATTTGCCCCAGTTCTTCCAGAAAATAGATGTGTCAGTTGGGGTCATATATAAAGCAATTTCGGGGATGATGGTACGCCCCGTGACTGATAGATCTAAGAACTGTTGGCTTTCAGATTTTTTTTAGCTTTTTTCTTGTTGTAAGGATGGGTGGGAGTGATGACTTCCAAGTTTTTTACATGTCAGACCGGAAACTGGAAGTTACTAGGTTTTTTTTAACTATGTAAGTATACATATATGCACAGATATGTAAAATGTATGTATAAATACATAATAAAACAGAGAAACTCTTTTAAGAACTTTAAACCGAAACAATTAAACGTAGGCATAAGTGAATTTTCACATCTTTTACTTTGGACATATGAAACCAAATTAATTTCATTTTTATAGTGATGTTTACATGGTGAGTATTTTCTCATAACTCACTATAAATTCCTCTGCACCTTTGTAATCAAAGTCTTATAGAGATAACTATATTTTCCCCCCAGAATGTTAATATGATTTTGTGCACTTTGTTCTTCCTAAATCCATTATTCTTTTCTCCCTAAATCTACTAAGCTTCCCCCCTGCAAAATAAATTTAGATATCCGCCTTGCTGGATCCAGTCCTCTCCAATAAAAGTCAGATAGCTTCTTTCTAAGGTCTTCTCTGTCAATTCTGAAATCCCTGGCGTCTAGAAGGAACTCCTTCCATTCATAGCAAGACCCTTATGGTTTCTAGGAAGTGTCAAAGGGTTGCCCCTTCCTTCTGATTATAATTCAAACTCCAAAAAATGTAACTGTTTGTCTCCAGAGCCCCAGCAAAATGTCTTTCCTTTGAGCAGCTCAGACAATTTTGTGTGCTCTGTTGTTTTGTTTTTAAAAAATATCTCATGGTGCTGTTTGTCATTCTACGTCCATACATATTCAGATATTTTGTGTTGTGTAGTTACAGTGGGGCACCATTTTAACCTAATTACATTGACAAGCCTCTGATCAAATAAATTAGCACTGTCATCTCAACTAACTGATTTGACAGAAAGTAAACACACATATCAGTGTGGATGTTGACCCAGGTAACCCCATTCCCTCAATATGGTGGTTATCAATGTGTTTTAGTGTTAATAAGCCCTAAAAAGGAGTAAATTTTCCATATTTTTCTTAGGCCAACTGATTTTCTTATGTCTGTTCTTTATAACATTCTCTGAAACACAAGTTTTTTGAAATTTGCAACAGTAGAAAAAGCCATCCTATTAAACTAGTCTACAGGTTATTATGAGAAATTGTTGGTAAATGAAATTCTACTGCTCTGACCAAGGAAACAGTTGAGTTTGGGATTAAATTTCAGCAGGTATGTCGTTTTTTTTGAACAAATGTATAGTTTTCAGATTTTTTTTCAAGAAAAGTCAGAGATATGACACGATCGTCACAAGATCTGTGTTTAACTGCATGTGCTTTATTTACTTCAATCTAAATGCTTCTCACATTGAAAAATTTCAATTATCACAACTTTCAAAAAGGAAAACAAACTTTATGTTTATTTACTGGGAAGAACTAGAACAATATTTTTTTATTATCACCTTAATGTTTATAAATTCAAAATAGAAATAAGATCAGAATACAGAAAGAATAAAGAGATGCAAAAAACACTTTTTAATTTGTCAAGTTTTGTACAGCCTTTGGGATCTTCAAAGACAGGGATGATGTTCTATTCGTCTTTGGAACCTCCACCCAGTCCAGTTGCAGCAGATAAAAGGTCCTCAATGTATGTTTGTGGACTTAATCACTGCATTGTGCCTCTCCTCTGATCTTACTGAGAGCAATCACTATAGCCCATTATGTTCTCTTCACACATTGTAGCTAGAAGCACATTTCATGTAAAGATTTAAACTTATCCTGGCCAAGGTTGGACATCCTCTTTCCTCTATGATATTCCCATATCAGCACTTTCTTCTCCTTGAGGGGCAATGAGGATGGGGTGAAAGTGGAGGCCTCAGATCAGATTGCCTGGATCAGATTCCAGCTCTATTGTTCACCATCTGTGTGACCTTGGGTACCTTGCTCACTATTTCTGTGCCTTTATTTCCTCATCTATAAATTTGGACTTTTCATAGGAGTGCCTTTCTTGTGTGATTGTTGCAGAACTAATACAGTTTTGCGTGTAAATCATTTAGCACTCCTTCTGGCACATAAAAATACTCAATAAGGATTAACTGTTATAAATTCTCATTAGGTAAAGATGATGTCTCCCAGTTAGCCAGGAATCAAATGTTAATCATTTGATTAACAATTTAAAAACTGATAAATTAGCAATTTATCAATAGAGTGTCAGATTTTGTCCAATTATTTTTCTGCACCTAAGGTGATCATATTTTTATTAGACTTTTGGAATCATGAATTATAATAGTTGATTTTCAGTATGGAGCTCCTATGAATTCCCCGTTTAGTCATAGTGTATTACCCTTTCTGTATTTGTCTTGGTTTGCCAAAATTTTAAGAAAATCAAGAAGGAGATTGGTTGGTCTATTGTTTTCTTTGAATGTCTTCTTAAGATTTTGATATCACGGCAATGCTGGCCTCATAGAATGAGCTGAGAAGGGTTCTTCTCAATTTTCATGTAGCCTTGGTGCAGAATTGCTATTACTTCTTCCCCTTACTATTTGGTAGAATTCACAAGTGAAGCCGTCTAGCCCTGGAGTCCTTCGCGGGGAGATTTTTAAACTGCAAATTCCATTTATTTAACAAATATTAGGTTTTTCAGGTGTTTCAGGTTATCTATTACCTTTAGCATGAGCTTTGGTAGTTTGGGTCTTTCAAGAAATTTGTTCATTGCGTCTACGTTGTTGAATTTATTGATGTTACTTATTATATTCCCTTACTAATTAAAAGGGAAAACATATTTCCTCTGCTCACAATACTTCTGACACCAAATACGTGGGATTTTTTTCCCACACCAACCAATTTTCCAACTCTCTGGACACCAACTGAGTGTCCCACAATTCGGTTATGACACTAACCTCCCAGAGTTAGTGCAAACCCCACAGATGGAAAGCTCAGTCTCACAAGACTGTCCCCTACTTTAGACGCCAGTTGTCAGTCTCTGGTTGTCTCTTGTACTTCTGACCAACTAATTATAAGTTGAAGGTGCCATCCAGTCACTCCTCAACTTTGATAATTTGCTATAAAGGCTCGCAGAACTCAGGGAAACTCTTATGTACATTCACCAGTCTATTATAAAGGTTATAATAAAGAATACAGATAAAAAGCCAGATGAAGAGATATGTAAGGTGAGGCATGGAGGGATCCGGTTGATGCAAAATAACCAATAACCATTCTATAGACAAGAGCAATAATGTGAGTTTTACCTGAGCCAGAGTGAGGATTATAACCTGGGAAGGCCTTAGAAAGCATTGCAGAGAAGCAAGGTTTTCATTACAGTCTTATGTCTTTTTAGAACAAAGAACATACATTAAAGACGCCCAGAATACATTTCCATCAAAGTTTAAAAGAGGTATTTAGTTGCAAATTAGCAGGTCAACACGACGCTGATGTCAGGAAAGGGACTAATCTGGGCATTACTGATAGGCTTTCCAATAGTGTGTAGGAGGGGAAGTATGCATTCTTATCTTAATGGAGTACATTCTTTGCTTTAACAGTTAAGCAGATGTATAGTGTATGTTTGATAGCTCATAAGTCAGGCTTTTTAGTTCAAGCCAAATCAGTTTTGAACCCAAATAGTTACCCCATACACCTCAATATGTCAGTCCTGAGTTCATAAATTTTTGTCCCTGTGAAGTTAGAGTGTACCACCCTCTCAGCATATAGATGTATTCACCAACCCAGAGCCCAAAAGTTCTCCAAATCCCATTGTTAAGGATTCTTTTCTTTTCTTTTCTTTCTGGTGAGGAAGATTGGCCCTGAGCTAACATCTGTGGCAATCTTCCTCTATTTTGTATGTGGGTTACCACCACAGCATGGCTGGATGAATGGTATAGGTCCATGCCTGGAATCTGAACCAACCAACCCTGGTCTGCCAAAGTAGAGAGTGCAAACTCAAACACTACACCACTGGACTGGCCCCCATAGTTGAGGATTTTTATGGAGGATTCATCATGTATGCATGATTGATTATTAACTCAATATCCAGCCCCCCTCCCAGCCCTAGAGGATGGGGATGGAGCTGAAAGTTCTAGGCTTCTAATCATGGCTTGGTCTTTCTGATGACCAGCCCCCATCCTGAAACTATCTAGAGGGCCCCAACCATCAGTCATCTCATTAACATACAAAAGACACTCATCATCCCAGAGATTCCAAGGGTCTTAGAAGTTCTCATAACAGGAACCAGAATCGAAGACCAGATATTAGAACAAACCATGTTCCTAATACTTCTATCATGAAAGAAATTACAAGTTTATCACAAATTTGAAGTTATAATTACAAATTTAGGAGCTCTGTACCAGGAACTGGGGATGACACTAAATACATTTCTTATTATACCACACTAATATTTGTAAAATGAGCAGGGGTATCACTTTTCTTATTCCTCGTCCTGGTAATTTATGTCTTTTTCTTTTGGTCCTGATGAATCTCACTAGATATTTATCAGTTTTATTGATCTTCTCAATGAAAAAAACTGTTTTATTAAATTTTCTATTTAACTTATTTTTTTCTTTTATTTCACTTTATTCTATGTACTTTGGGTTTAATTTGCTCTTTTTTTCTAGTTTCTTAGTGTGGAAATTGGGTTATTAATTTGAGACCTTTCTTCTTTTCTCATATGGCTATTTTGTCATATAAATTTCCCCATAAGTCCTACCTCAGCTTCCTCCAAATATTGATATGCTGTGTTTTCAGTTGACTTCCATTCAAAATGCATTTGACTTTCCCTTAGGATTTTTTTCTTTGACCGATGGATGATATAGCCGTTATTTAGTTTCCAAATATTTGGGGAGTTTCAAGATATCTTTCTGTGTTTGTTTTCTAATTTAATTTTATTTTGGTGATAGAAAATAATTATATGACTAAATTATTTTAAATTTACTGATACTTATTTGATGGTTCAGAATATGCTTTATTTTGTAAAAGTTCTGTGTGCACTTTAAAAGAATGTGTATCCTGTTGTTGTTGAGTAGAATGCTCCAAAAAAATTTCATTCCATTTAATTGGTTGACAGTATTGTAAAATCCTTCAGGTCTTCTACATCCTTACAGATTCTTCTATTTGTTCCATCAATTATTGAGAGAGAGGTTTTATAATCACTGACTATAGTTGAGAATCTATGTATTTCTCCCATCAGTTGTGTTTGTCTTTGCTTCATGTGTTTTGAACCTCTACTATTAGATATATAAACATTTATGATTATTATGCCTATAGATAAATTGACTCCTGTATCATTATGAAATATTCTCTTTATTCTGGTAATAATATTTTTTGCTCCTATTTTTTCTGATATTAGTGTAGCTACTCTAGCTTTAGTTTTATCAGTGTTAGTATTGTATATATTTTTCCATCCTTTTACTTTTAATCTACTTGAATTTTTATATTTGTAATGGATTTCTATTAGAAATTTCAATTGGGACTTATTTTCTTTTTTAATCTAATCTAAGATTTTTAGCTTTTTATTTGGGATATTTAGACCATTAACATTTAATGTGATTATTAACATGATTTGGCTTAAGTCTATAATCCTCTTATTTGTTTTCTGTTTCGTTGCTCAGTCCTTCAGTCCCATTTTACTCCTTTCCTGCTTTGTTTTGGAGTATTTTTGTGATTTCGTTCTGTCTCCTTGGTTTGCTTATTAGCTATATCTATTTTGATGGTTGCTTTAGAGTTTACACAATACATTTTTAACTTATTACAGTCTACCTTCAGGTAACATCATGCTCTTCAGGCTTAGTGAAAGAAATACACAACAGATTCCATTTCCTATCTCCTGATCTTTCTGTGATTTTAATCGAGTATTTTACTTCGACATTTATTATGAACTAAAAAATGTATATATTGCTATTTCTTTTGCTTTACACCCATCTTTTAAACTGATTTAAGAAGGAGAAACTTTTAAAAAATATTTGGTGACACATTGATCATATCCAGTATCTTTATTCCTTTGCGTAGATGAGGATATTTCCATCTGGTTTTATTTTCCTTATCTGAAGGAATTCTTTTATCATTTTTTTGTAGAACAAATGTGAAGAAAAAATTTTCAGCTTTTGTATGTCTAACAGTATCTTTACTTCATATTGCTTATTGAAAGATAATTGCGTGAATAGAAAATTTTAGGTTGACTCCTTTTTCTTCCTGTATTTTACAGGTGCTGCTCTGCTCTCTGGCTTGCATTGTTCCTAATATAAGTTTATCATCAGGCTTATCTTCTTGTATCACTTGTACATAATGACAATGTGCTGTAAACTGTAAATTCCATTTATTTAACAAATATAAGGTTTTTCAGGTGTTTCAGGTTATCTATTACCTCTTGCATGAGCCTCTGGCTGCTTTCACGATTTTCTCTTTAACACTGGTTTTAACCAATTTCACTAACATAGCCCTTCGGATTGTTTTCTTCTTGTTTCTTTTCCTTGTTGCCTATTGAGATTCTTCAATCTCTGCACTGATAGTTTTCTTTAAATTTGAAAAATATTTGTCCATTAGTTATTCAAATATTTTTCTCTCCCTTCTCTCTCTTCTTTTGTGGGTACTCCATTTACATATATATTTGGCCATTCAAAGTCGTTCCACATCTAAGTGATGACTGTTCATTTTGTGTTTTGTTTTGGTTTTTGTTATGTGTTTCATTTTGGATAATTTTTATTTATATCTTCGAATCCACTACTGTCTTTTTCCCCAGTGTCTAATTTTTGTTAATCCCCTCTAGTATATTTGCTCACCTCAGGCATTGCATTTTGTCCTTAGAAGTTAAATTTTATTTATTTATTTGTTTATTTTTTGGTGAGGAAGATTGGCCCTGAGCTAACATTTGTTGCCAATCGTCCTCTTTTTGCCTGAGGAAGACTGTTGCTGAGCTAACATCTGTGCCAATCTTCCTCTATTTTGTATGTGGGATGCCACATCAGAATGGCTTGGTGAGTGGTGTGTAGGTCCATGCCCAGGATCCAGACTCACAAACCTCAGGCTGCCGAAGCAGAGTCCATGAACTTAACCACTATGCCACTGGGCTAGCCCCAAATTTAATTCTTTTTATAACTTCCTTGTTTTTGCTTGACAAGATCACATTTTTTATCTTCATGAACATATAAAATACAATTATAATATCTACTTTAATATTCTTGTCTATTATTTCTATCATCTGTGGTATTTCTGGATCAGTTTTTAAAAATTAATAGGCTATTTTTTACAGTAGTTTTTGATTTACAGAAAATTGAGAAAGTACAGAGAGTTTCCACATACATTCTCTGTCTCCACACGGATTCCCCTACTACTAACATCTTGCATTAGTGCTGTACATTTGTCACAACTGATGAGCCAATATTGATGCATTATTATTAACTAATGTCCATAGTTTTCACTAGGATTCACTCTTGTCTTATACATTCCATGGGTTTTGAAAAATGTATAGTGACAAGAATCTACAAATGTATAGTGACAAGAATCAGAGTGTTATAGAGAATATCTCATTGCCCTAAAAATCCCCTTTGCTCCATATGTTGCTTCATACCTCGCTCCCCAAATACCACTGACCACCACTGATCTTTTTACTGTCTTTTTACAACTGTTTTGTCTGTTGTAGAATATCGTATATTTGGAATCATACAATATGTACCCTTCTCAGATCAACTTCTTTTCATTTAGCAACATGCACCAAAGTTTCCTCCTTGCCTTTTCACGGCTTGATAGCTCATTTCCTTTTAACACTGAATAATACTACATCGAATGGATGTACCACAGTTTGTTTATCCAATAAATAAAGCTTCTATAAACATTTGTGTGCATGTATGTGTGTGAAGATAAATTTTCAATTCAGTTGGATAAATACCAAGGAGCACAATTTCTAGATTGTGTGGAAAACATGTTTAATTTTTTAAGAAACCATCAAGCTGTCTTCCAAAGTGGTTGTAACATTTTGCATTTCTACTAACAATAAATGAGAGTTCCTGTTCATTCAAAGTCTCACCAGCATTTGGTATTGTCAGTGTTTTGATTTCAAGCATTCTAGTAGGTGTGTAGTAGTATCTCATTATTGTTTTTACTTGTAATCCCTGATGGCATGTGATATTCAGAATCGTTTTATACATTTATTTGCCATCTATGTATCTTTGGTGATGAATCTGTACAGATATTTTTCCCATTTTTCCATTGTGTTGGTTGCTTTCTTATTGTTAAATTTTAGGAGATTTTTTTTTTGGTATATTTTGGATACCTTTATGAGATATGTGTTTTGCAAAGTTTTTCTCCCGATCTGTGGTTTGTATTTTCATTCCTTTAACAATTTCTTTCATAGAGTAGAAATTTGAATTTTAATGAAGTTCAGTTTATCAATTTTTTCTTTCACATATCATGCTTTTGTTATTGTATCTAAAAAGTCATTGCCACACTTAAGGTCACCTACATTTTCTCCTATGTTATCTTCTAAAAGTTTTATAGTTTTCCGTTTTAATTTAGGTATATGTCTCATTTTGAATTAATTTCTGTGAAAGGGTTGAGGTCTGTGTCTAGATTCACTTTTTAACATGTGGATGTCCAGTTATTCCAGCAATATATGTTGAAAAGATTGTTTTTTCTCCATTGAATTGCCTTCACTCTTTTGTCCAAGACAAGTTGACTATACTTGCGTGAGTCTGTATCTGGGCTCTCTATTCCTCTCCATTAAATATCTGTCTATTTTTTTTGCCACACCACACTGTTTTGACTACTGTAACATTATAGTAAATCTTTTAAGTCAGATAAGGTTGGTCCTCTGACTTTGTTCTTCTCTATCAATATTGTGTTGGTTGTTCTGGGACAATTGCATGTCCACACCAACATTAGAGGAAGTTTGTAGATATCCCTAAGTTAACTTGCAAAGATTTTTATTTAGATTTTATTGAATCTATAGATCAAATTGTGAGGAATTAATATCTTAACAATATAGAGGCTTCCTATCCACAATCATGGAACATCTGTTCATTTATTTAGTTCTTCTTTGATTTCTTTCATCGGAGTTTTGTAGTTTTCCTCATATAGATCGTGTACATAGTTTTTTAGATTAGAACCTAAGTATATAATTTTTTAGGTGCTAATGTAATTGATATTTTGTTTCTAATTTTAAATTCCAAAATCATTGCTGGTATATAGAAAATCAACTGCCTTTTGTATTTTAACTTCATATCCTGAACACTTATACCTTGTTTTAATCACTTGGTTCTAGGAGGGTTTTTGTTGTTTTTGCTGATTCCTTGATATTTTCTACATAGTCACGCCATCTACAAAGTTTGCTGTATTTCTTCCTTCTCAATCTGTATACTTTTTATATCCTTTTTTAATTGCATTAGCTAGGACTTACAGTATGATTTTTAATAGGATAGGTAAGAGGGGACATCCTTGCCTTGTTCCTGATATTAGCAGGAAAGCATCTACTTTCTCACCATTAAGTTTGATGTCAGCTTTTGACTCTTGTAGGTTGATGTTCTTTATCAAGCTGAGGAAGTTCTCATCTATTCTTATTTTGCTGAGAGGTTTTATCATGAGCGGGTGTTGGGTTTTGTAAAAAATACTTTTTCTTTTATATCTTTTGGTATGATCATGTGATTTGTCTTCTTTATATGCTGATGTGATGAATTATATTAATTGATTTTTGAATGTTGAACCAGCTTTGTGTACCTGGAATAAATTCTACTTGGTCATAGTGCATAATTCATTTTCTACATTGTTCAATTCAACTTACTAATATTTTGTCAAGAAATTTGCATCTATGTTCATGAGAGATATTGCTCTATAGTTTTCTTTTCTTGGAATGTATTTATCTGATTATGGTGTTAGGACAATGCTGATCTCATGTGACGATTTGTGAAGCATTTCCTCATCTTCTATTTTCTCTAACAGATTGTAGAGAATTGATATAATGTCTTCCTTACATGCTTGGTGAATTCACCAGTGAGCCTGTCTAAGTCTAGTGCTTTCTGTTTTGGAAGATTATTATTTATTTAATTTCTTTAATAGATAAAAGCCTATACTCATAGACTTTTCCTTTCAGTGTAAGTTTTTGTAGACTGTATCTTTTCAAGAAATTGGTCCATTTTATCTAGATTATCAATTTATGGCCACAGAGTTATTCATAATATTACTTTGTTATCCTTTTAATGTCCATGGGGTCAGTAGTGATGGCTCCTTTATCATTTTTGACATTAGTAATTTGTGTCCTCTCTCTTTTCCTTAGTTATCACAGCTAGAAGTATATCAATCTTATTGTTCTTTTTAAAGAACCGGCTTTTAGATTCATTGATTTTCTCTATTGCTTATTTTCAACTTCATTGAGTTCTACTTTAGTTTTTTTATTATTTCTATTTGTCTGCTTACTTTGGATTTAATTTGATCTTCTTTTTATAGTTTCCTAAAGTGTGAGCTTAGATTATTGATTTTAGATCTTTCTTCTTTTCTAATATATACATTCATTGCTATAAATTTCCCTCTAAGCTTTGTTTTTGCAACATCACACAAAATTGATAAGATTTATTTTCTTTTTCAATTAGCTCAAAATATTTTTTAATTTCTCTTGAGACTTCTTTGACCCATAAGTTAATGAGAAGTGAGTTGTTTAATATCCAATGTTTTGGAATTTCCAGCTATCTTTCTGCTGTGATTTCTAACAAATTACATTGCAGTCTGAGAACATACTTTTATAATTTCTCTTCTCTTACACTTGTTAAGGTATGCTTTATGTTCTAGAATGTAGTTTATCTTGGTGAATGCTCCATGTGAGTTTGAGAAAAATGTGTATTCTGCTGTTGTTGGACGTAGTAATCAATAGATGTCCACCATATCTGGTTGATTGATGGTGTTGTTGGGTTCAACTTTGTCCTTAGTGATTTTCTGTCTACTGGATATATCCATTACTGATAGAGGGGTGTTGAAGTTACCGAATATAATAGTGGATTCATCTATTTCTCCTTGTAGTCCTACCAATTTTTGTCTCACATATTTTGATGCTCTCTTGTTAGGCACAGACACATTAAATATTAACTTTTTTTGAGAGTTGGTCCCTTTATCACTACGTAATGCCCCTCTTTTTCCTGATAATCTTTCTTGCTCTGAAGTTTGCTTTGACTGAAATTAATTAATATAGCTACTCCAGCTCTCTTTTGATTAGTGTTAGCATAGTATATCATTCTCTCTCCCTTTATTTTAAATCTCTCTCTTTTCATTTAAAGTGTGTTCTTGTAGATAACATATAGCTGGACTTTTTTTAATCCTCTCTGATCTCTGATCATCTCTGTCTTTCGTGGGTATATTTAGACTATCCACATTTACAGTGATTATTCATATCATTGTATTTATTTTGACATATTTATTTCTGTTTTCTGTTTCTTGCTCTTCTCTTTGTTTCTTTTTTTTGTCTTCCACTATTTTTCTACCTTCTCTGGTTTCCTTAGAGCATTTTATATGCCTCTATTTTATCTCTTCTCTTAGCATATCAATTATACTTCATCAAAAAAAATTTTAGCAGTTGCCTTAGGGTTTGTAACATACATTTATAACTCATCTAACTCCACTTTCAAATAACACTATATCATTTCATTGTTAGTGCAAGTATCTTATAACAGAGTATTATCATTTCTCCCTTTTGTTTGTTGCAACATTGCTGTCATTCATTTCACTTATCCATAAGCTATAATCACTGAATATATTGTTATTATTTTGAACAAACTTTTATCTGTTACATCAATACAAATAAGAAAATTAAAGATTTTATTTTACTTTCATGTATTCCTTCTCTAATGCTCTTCTGTTCTTTGTGTAGATCTGAGTTTCTGACATACATCATTTCCTTCTTTCCAAAGAAATTCTTTTAATGTTTCTTGCAAAGTGAATCCGTTCATAACAAATTTCCTCAATTTTTGTTTGAGAAAGTTTTTATTTCTCCTCAATTTTTGAGAGACAATTTTATTGGATACAGAATTCTAGCTTGGTGATTTTTTTCTTCGACATTAACTATTTCACTCACTCTCGTTTGTATGGTTTCTGAAGAGAAGTCCAATGAAGTTCTTTTCTTTTCTTTTCTCTAGGTACTGTGTTGTTTTCCCTCTTCTGACTTCTTTTAAGATTTTCTGTTTATCTTTTTAATTTCTGCAGTTTAAATATGATATGCCTAAGTGTATTTTTTTGGTATTTTTACTACTTGATGTTCTGTGAGCTTCCTGGCTCTGCATTTTGAGATTTGCATTAATATTAAAAAATTCTCAGTCATTATTCCTTTAAATATTTCTTCTATTCTGTTCTGTTTTTCTCCTCCTTCTGGTAATCCAGAAGTGTATAATTGTCTCACGGTTCTTGGATATTCTGTTACACCTATTTAACTTTTTAAAATTTACCGAAGAATAGTTGACAAATATATATATATTTAGAGTGTAGGTGGTGATTTGATATACAAATACTTTTAAGAATGATTACCAGCATCAAGATAATTAACACATCAATTAACTCAAATAGTTAACATAGCTAACTCTTTTGTGTGTGTGAGAGAGAGACAATGCTTATGATCTACTCTCAGCAACTTTCAAGTATACAATACCATATTACTAACCATGGTCATCAATGACCTCTGTTCTCTAGCGAATCTAAGAAGACTTGCTGATTTTCACCTTGTTCAGCTCTTTTCTTGTTTTGAGAATTGGACCCACTTCAAAGCTCATTATATGTTGGACCAGAAAAAGTCTGGTTCAGTTTGATGAATTTATTTTTCTCTTCATTATGTGTCATAGTTCTTTGCTTCTCTGCATGTTTGTTAATTTTTGAGTAGATGACAGACATTGCAGATTTTTCATTATTGGGTTCTGGATGCTTTTGCATTAAAAATATTCTTGGACGTTGGTAAGTTACTTGGAATCAGCTTGATCTTTGTGATGTTTGCTTTTAAGCTTTGTCAGATGAATCAGAGAAGACATTAATCTAAGGCTAATATTGCCCCACTATGGAGTCACTGCTTTAAAGTACTCTACGTGGTGCGGTTTTTAAAGTCTTGATTGTGGTCCTGTATAAACTCCTTTGTGAAAGCCTACCCTTTTACATGGTTCTTATCACATCCTAATATAGTTTCCTTGAAAACATACAATGATCACTACTTATCTGAACACTTGATGTTGATCCTCCGCAGATCTCCAGAGCTCCTTCTGCAGCTCTCTCCTCTCTGTGACTGTGCCTTGCAATCTTTAGCTGCCTTGGCCAACCTGAATGCTTAATTTTACTTCTTCAACTCAGGGAGGGTTGCTGAGATCTACTTGGGTTCCCCTTCCCTCTGCTGATTCCTATAAACTCTCTTTAGGCTGTAAGCTCACCTCATTTCTTCCCTTCTCTCAGGAATTGTTAATTCTGATAATTTCACTAATGTTCCTCTTGAGGGAACTTGACACATTGCATCTGCCCTCTGAATTTGTCATCGTTTTAATGATTTTTCTTGTCCAATACTGCTGGTTAGATTTTCCCAGTACAATGCTGAAAAGCAATGTTGATTGCAGGCATCTTTTTATTATACAGTTTTTAAAGAGAATGTCTCTAATGTTTCACTGTTAAATATGATTTTGTTGTATATTTTTGGTATTAATCATTACCAGTTTAAGTAATTCCCTTTCTATTCTGTGTTTGATAAGAAATTTAAAAATATATGAGTTGAGTTTTATACCTATGTTAATATTATCATAGTTTTACTCCTTCCGTCTCTTAATGTTAAATACTTCTAGTATTCCTTTGATTAACCCTACCTAGTTATGATATAGTATTACCATTATTGTTTGTGTAATTATTTGTATTATTATTAGTTGTATAATGCTGGCAAGAATTTCATCATTCTTATCTCTGCATATCCCGTCAATCCCATGAGAATGCCTTGCAAATAATGGATACCAAAGGAATTTAATCCAAGTAATTTGAAATCTCTGAAGTAGCACATAAATTTCCAAAGAACTTTTCAAGCTTTTCCAATTCCTATCCTGTATCTTACTCAATTATAGTCTAGATTGTCCACTGTATGTCATTTAGGGAAAAAAGAATACTTTGAATGAAAGAAGCTCAAGGGAGGCAAATATTGCTCATGCAATCACTGAAGCATGTGCAAGATGACATCCCAGCTGCTAAGTTTTGATTCAACAAATATAATTTTACTGGTTAGTAGGTTGGACCTAACTAGAAACTATTGCCACTGTGGAGGATTTCATCAATTTCATTGATGTTTGTGTATGGGGCTGCATGATGAGGCTTTGAAACACAACTTTTATACAATAATATGATTGCTCTCACAAGACTTCAAACACACCTACACCATAGGTTTTCAAGAACAAGTAATTCGTGTTGGTGCAACATCTCATTCATAGACCTTGAAAGCCAAAGTTTGTTGTGGTTGATCTCTTTATGCTTTATTTTGTTTTGTTGATTTTGTATCCTAGATGGATTATTCTTTATTCAATTAGTACCACCTTTTTCTTGAATAATAAAATCTCTCTATATTCTTGACTAATTAATAGAAATATTGGGTGCGATGGTATGAGAGTTGTGATGCAAGGCGAGAGTAGAAAAGATCCACAGAAAATGGAATAGATTGCTAAAGAAACTGGGTCTTTAAATTTTTATGAGGCTTAGACCCTAAGCTTGAGCTGAACTCAAGAGTTGGACAGCAACATATTTAATAAATTAACACATTGTTAAATATTCAAATAAAGACTCTTTTTACAAAGCATGAGTTGGAAGCATTATTTACAAAGTGCCATAATGTATAATGGGACTTATCGAAGCCTTACTTCTGGACAAGCTCTTTATGCAACACTACCTGACTCACCTCACTCATCCTCCAAGTATTGTGATGGATAGGTTGCTCTCTTTGTACTTTACCAACAAAGAAAATGAAAATAGGGAAGTTTAAGTAACTTGGCCCTAATCACAAAGATAGAAGGTGACTGAGCGGTGAGTGAAATAAAGATCAGCCTTATTCTAATATCATCAATATATAATTGCTAACATAAATTCTTAAATTCATTCTTGGCAATATAAAGCCTTCAACAAACTCTGTTGGGTATATTTGTTCTTTGGTGCCCAGAAAGGTTGCAAAATTTTCACAGTAGAGATGCATATAATTTTAGCCATTTTTAAAATCATCCCTAGGATTTTGTTTTCCTAGTGCTGTGGTTCTTGTCATTTTGAAGCTGTTTCTGCATGATAGTAGCTTAAATCTAGGGCTCTTGCAATAACTTTGCTTCCCTTTGTGCTGATTGTGGATGCCCTGTTGGCATTTCCTATTTGTTCTTCAATCTGCAAAGGTCAACAGACTGAGATGACTGTTAGAGATCCAAGGCTCACCCTTCCTTCTGCGATGAATCAGTTTCTATGTGTGATTGTTCGCATTTTTATTAAGGGAACTTTATTTTTTGTGGCCGCATATGACTTTTTTTTCTTTTTGTTCCTGTGGACTTAAAATGCTTTACTGTAAAATCACACATTTCTCCCACTCAATTCATGTAATTTTTCTCTTTGAATCATTCTACTTGTACCCGCTTGTCTTCCACATATAATTCAAGATTCTTAAGCTTACCCTTAGTAATTTACTTCACTTATTAACTTACTTCTATAAAATCTTTGTTTTTCCCATGTAGTCTATCACTTTAGTGCTTCCTTACATTTTTATCATCCAAATTTCCATTCATGATCCTTTAATCATGTCCTCTGGTCATTCATAGAATATTCTTTAAATTCCCATCACAAAAATCACTAATGAAGTCTTGATTAGCCCAAAATCTAAAAAAACAAGATGTCTTTTCTCCATATGTTTTTCTGCTTAGTGATGCATTTAAAAAATGTAAAACCAGTTGCCCAAAAATGTATATCTTTGTGTATGAACAGATTCAATTTAACACCATGTGTGTGTGTATGCACATAATAAAGATTTCTCTAATCTCTCTTCTAATTGTTAATTCTGTTACTTTAAAAATCTGTGTATATAGCCCAAGGCAATTCAAAAGCTAAGTGATATTTTATATAATATAATAAATTCTGTTCTTATTAGATTAATAGGTTCTTGTATGATGAATAGCAGAAGGCCAGATGCAGTGAATTCTACTAGAATAGAGGAAACAGAGATAATTAGCTTGGTCTATGCTATAAGATGCTTTCAGCTTAACAGAAAAGTAAAACAGGATGATGAAAATAAATACAATATGGGCTCTACAGAAGTGGCATAAAGAAATGAATAAACCAGGTTAGGTGAGGGAAGAATCCCAAACAGCAGTGGACATCAGGGAAGGTTATGTGTAGGTGGTGCCATTTTGGCTGTACCTGAGATGATAGTAAAATTCTGACTGGCAGTCAAAGTATGGAGTCTACAAGCATCATAAATCTGCAGAGTCTGGAAAACATGAGATATGTTTAGAGAACAGCAATTGGAGCCATATTTAATTGGCATATATATTGCAGCATGGGAGGTAAATTTGAAGGAGTAAGACAAAACCACAAGATAAGGGCCATGAATGAGGAACCCAATTTCTCCTTTTAATTTGTAAATAATAATAGCTGTAGAGTTTAAAATTGTTTGAAAATTTGAATGAAGATTTATTGTATCTTGTCTCATCTTTTCTCCTTCTGACACTTAAAGAAAGGAAGGAAAATTTTAACAAGAATCCAGAAAGTGTCAGTAACTTTTAACTGAGAGGGAAAATGGAGGCGAACCTTGTTGACTTGTTCACCTGAGCGATAGGAGAAACTGACACCTTTGTGAATTGGGTGCCTGAGGTGGCCATGGAAAGAAAACATACAAGAATGGATTTGTAGGAATAAAACAGTCTCCCTTCCAACCTGAGTTTAGGATCTCTGTGTACTCTCAGAATTTAGAGCAGAAAGTAGCTAGAAAAGAATCTGAAATTACACATGTATATGTTTGTGTAATGTTATTACGCATTCAAGTGAGTTTACGATTTATCACTTGGGATTGCTCAAGCTATGCACCACTGTGACTTTGTCACCACCTGGTGACAGGTTGCTAAAATTTTTAATTTGTCTATTAAGCATTTTTTTAAAAAATTGCTTGTAAAACTGCCTCACATATATGACAATGGAATCTGAAATCTGTGGACCAGGCATTTCTGTCACCAAAGGAACATGAAGGAAGAGAGAGCATAATGTAACACGACATCCTTTCTGCATTCTCTGCTTCCATTTTCCATTGTTAAATTCCCTTCTATTGTTAAAAATGTGCAAGACAGAAATCAGAGTTACAACGAAGCAGGAGGTATTATTTCTTCTTGTAAGTAATTAATAATCAATTTGTAAAGATAGGGTCTGTCTATATAAGATAAAATAATGCAGAACAGAGTGATACTGAAAACAATTGATTTTTGTTGAAAAGAGAAAGAGATCACTCATTGGCACAGGTAGGAAAAGATTCACAGAGAGAGTGAGACTTCAGTTGGCATTTGAAAGAGGATGATAGACAATTTTAGGCCATTTCAAGGGATCATGAATGAAAAACTCACGATGTTGAGGTGGACATTTGTAACAGGACAAATGTGATATAACTGAACAAGTTGAGTAAGCCTAGATATTTTCCGTCATGCAGAGAAAAGAGCTCTCATGAATAGCCCCCCAATGAATGCAAATTATTATAGAGCACATACCTTTCTGTATTTGTCTTTGTATTTCCTTTAATGTCAAATATATTGTTTTATATTTATTGGCTAATTGAGCAATATTTGTTAAATTCAAGAATGAAAGTATAAAGAGAAAGAACAAAGAAGATTAGATGAGATAGATCATATTTTAGAGGGTCTGGAATAGCAAAATGAAAAATATGAATTCATATATCATTTCCTTCTCAGGAAGGAAAAATCTTGCTTTTGGGAATAAAGACAGATATAAGTGATGATTAGTCCATTAGTCAAATTTTTAATAGCTATTAATTAACACTAATTAGATAATGCCATTTGATGGCTACAAAGTGTGACTTGTAATTCTCCAGTATCTGTATATTCATTAATATATGTGATTGTGTCAATAATTAATCGTATGCAGAAACATCTTAAAAATTCCCCCAATGATTTGATGCCCACCTGATTTGCCACCTGCGAGAAGAAAGTCATCCACAAAGTGATGAAGAATCTTCACAAAGTGCAGTGGGTTTGCATGAACACATTAAGACTAGGGATAAATAAAACTAAGTTTCCACTCAAAAATCCTGCAAGTCAGAGTGAAAGCAATTCTTCCCTTCCCCTCTTCTTGAAGTTTCATGTTGCACGCAGGTATGCTGGGTGAGGCTGGGAACAGCAAACAAGGACCCTGCAAGCATTCTTGCAAAAGTTCTGAATCCTCATTCTACAGTTACAAGTATTTAAGTCTTACTTTTGTAGTTTACATTTTCTTAGAGTACCGCTTATTAAAGAGGACTCTCAAGTATAATTCCTTCACGAGTAGGGCATGTTATTTACCTTGGTTAGGACAAGAGGAAGGGTTACTACTATGTCTCCTCTCAAAGGGAGCTTTGCAGGCAGATCTAATGACATTTGACCCTGCTCACCTCCCTCTTCCCTCTCAGGGGTGGAGATGATAAAGAAGAGAGGCAATTTATCCATTTGCTAAAGACTTCATGTGCGCATGTCACATTTTTGAGGAGGAAAGATACCCTGCTAATCAGTCCCCAGGTTCCCGGAACACCAATCTTCCAAACTAAACACTAGAATTTTTTCTGGCATCTTTATTTCCACCATAACAACTGAAAAATAATTCAAACCACAAAAGGAAGAAAAGTGTGTTGTTTTGAACATAAATCTGCCCTTCACCAGCGTGTTCCTGCACACCCAGTACTTGCACACTGAGGATTAGAAAGCTTTTATTAAGCTTAGTTCTCTGTGTCTCGAACCATTCAGTTGAAGCATAGGTACTTACTTTAAAGTCCAAATACCAGCTAAATCCTTATTCTTTTGGAATTATTCTTCCACAGTGATACAAAATAGGAAAAGATAATCTTCCAATATTCTAAGTTGGGTTCTTAAAGTTATATCATGCATTTTGCTTCAAATTGGAACAAATTGTCTCAGAAGATATAATTCTTTCATAGAAAGTAATTAAGAAGAATACAAGTCTACAATTATTATATTTTGAGGGTAAAACCAACAAAATAATAGACTCCAAAACTAAATAGAGGAGCCAACCCTGTGGCATAGTGGTTAAGTTCACATGCTCCACTTCAGCAGCCTGGAGTTCACGGGTTTGGATCCTGGGCAGAGACCTACACACCACTCATCAAGCTATGCTGTGGCAGTGTCCCACACACAAAATAGAGGAAGACTAGCACAGAAGTTAGCTCAGCAACAATCTTCCTCAGGCAAAAAGAAGAAGATTGGTAACAGACGTTAGTTCAGGTCCAATCTTCATCACTAAAACAAACAAACAAACAGACAAACAAACCCACTACATAGAAATACCATGTGGGATATTTTCTTTGGCATTTCTTGCATACCTACCACCGCTACTCAATGTGAAAAATAATCTACATTTGGTTTTAGATATTGGATGTTTGACATTAACATCGCATGTCATAAAGATGTCATTTTTTAGGTATAAATGATCTTTTTTTGTAAGTATACTTTTTGGTGAGGAAGATTGGCCCTGAGCTAACATCTGTTGCCAATCTTCCTCTTTCATTTTTTTTCTCCCCAAAGCCCTAGCACATAGTTATATATCCTAGTTGTAATTGATGTGTATGGCATCCCACATAGAGGAACACACATATTAGTTTCAGGTGTAAAAGATGAGTGGTGCATAGGTCCTTGACCAGAACCCAAACTGGCTGACCCCAGGCCACCAAAGTGGAGGGCATGAACTTAACCACTTGGCCACAGGGCCGGCCCCATAGGTATGAATGATCTTTGGGTGAGTCCCAGAGTCATTCACCAAGACAGAACAGTAGGACCTTTGAGTGGACAAAGACCTAAAGATAGCTGAGAATCTCACAGACGGGGGTTGTTGGCCACCCACATGTGCAGACTCAGTCAAGAGAATTTAGGGGATTTCCATTCCCAAATTTTGACCGCTTAGTAGATCTGCCTGTCCCAGCAAGAAACATTGCTAATAAAAATGAGGCTTTAACTAATAATATAAATGGCAATATCCTTCTACATTACTATTAATAGAATTCACATGCTAATTTCAGCTCATAATTAATGGGAAAAGGGAAAAATGCATAACAATGGTTCAAGCAGATAAAGAGATCTCTTTCTCCCGTTGAGAATGGCACATTGGGTACAGGATGCAGAAAACATGTTATATAAATAAATGTATAGCAATGCCTTCATTTGCTTTAAAATTGATTATTAATTGTTAACTTATAACTATGGAAAGAAGACTGTCCGGAGAGCTCTGGGTATAACTTTTCAAACTGAGGTTAAATTATACAACTTTAGCTTCACATATAAATTTAAAACAATTACAAGAAGCAAAGATAATTGTGGCAGAACCTTGAAAAGCATAAATTGTGCACTATAATGGAAAGAAAATGGAATTTTTATAACGTTAATATATGAAACATAAAACCTGCCTCCATAATTAGGTACTAATTAAAAACTCGAGGAAGTGTTAATGAAAATACACTCCATTTATTAAGACTATATTATCTAATAATCCTAACTATATTTTTCTTTAACATGTAGGAACGAACTGTAGCCATTATCAAAAGCATATTTCACTCTATAAGCACATTCATCTATAAGGTCTACTTTGTCACAATTCTAATGAAAATGGGTTAATAAAGATTTCCTCTTCTAACAATAAGTGAATGGAAACTGAAAGAGCTGACTGTAATATTAAAACCACATGTATTGAAATGTTTGTTATGATTATGCATAAATCCAGCAAACTCTACGAATCGAGTCTCCTGTCTGACTAACTTCTGGGAGCCCTTCCAGTGCATTCTCCTGTATCTACAGAGCTCTGCCTTTTGTCCCTCCCTTTCTCCCCGTCTGCTGACACACACATAAAGATCCAGATTTGTCTTAGTTTTTGTAATCAATTTGACCCTTGACAAAGGGCACATAGAGACTTCAACCTTGCAGTGGGCAATTGTCCACTGAAATTTTCAACTAAGGTTTTGCCAGATTAACTCCAAGTCAATTGTGTTTTGACTTTTATTGAATATTTCTTTGATTCCCTTGCAAGTGATAACTACGACCTAGAAGTAATGTCACTCTTCTTACCTATTTCCCTAGTATTTTCAAAGTCTGAAATCTGAGCTAGATCTCTACTAAAGGAAGCTAACTCTCTGATTGGCTTTGCCTCTGCAATGCAAGGACAGTTAATTCTTGTCCATGTTATTAAGCTCTGACATAGATGTGCGACTGAATCTCCACCTCTTATATTCACTCACATTCCTCTCACACTATATTTTTCCCTCGTCTTTGCTACTAACACTGTTTGTACAGCAGTATATGTTCTGCAAATCTCAGTGGGCATTTCTTGTCCCTGAATCTCCATCAACTTTAATTTGGGACATCTACCTTTGACCAGATAGCTATGCTAATGGTTAGCATGATCATGAAATATGGCCAGAAACTGGAAACACCATTATGACAGTCTCTGAATAAATTTTTGACCAATTTGGACTCAACAGCAATTATAAAGAATAGCCTATGTCGTATTATTTAGAGCATCAGGATCTTGATATTCAACGTGTTCTTAACTTTCCTTTCAGCAACAATATATGCAGCATTAATAATTTGGGTGACATTTCTAAAAAATGTCAAGAGACATATTGAATCATTTCACAGAAGTTGTGTTATAAGTGCGCTTTTCTGAATTTCAGATGGAGAAAGTAAAAGATTTTAAATCAGACAGCATTAACATTTTCAAACATTCTAATGTAGTTGTTAATGAAGAAGCTCAATTTTCATTATATGCGTATTAAAATTATGCTCCTTTTGTTATGTCTACGGATGCAGCTATGGTATCAATGGATGTCACATTTTTAATGGACTAGAGTTTAACTAAGGAGAAAAGGGATAAAAATTCCATCACCATAGAATAATGATGTACATCCTTCTTGGAGGAAGACAGAATGTTTTAGATGAGATGACTGGTGAAGAAATGAGACCCTGAGAAGCTAAATATATAAGAATGATATCAGAATATTCTTAATAAAGAATATGTTTTTGTTTAGGACAATGTGATATACTGGATAACGTGATAAAACTCCAATTGCAAAGTAAAGGGAAATTCTGAATAAGTATGTAACCATTGATTAAGATGTGTATTGAAGCTTCCATGAAATTAAGGGAAATCTTCTGGGGTAAAAAATTGAAAGCAGAGTAGCAAAATGGATTGGGAAAAAGGTTTTCATGGGAAGATTCTGGGTTTTGATACCCAAGGAGTTAGAGTTTTAATGGCCGTGGGGAACAGAAGATTAGTACTTTGTGCTAGGTGAGGTAGAGTTGACATTTAGATCTCCCTAAAAAAAGCCAGAATTTTATGGCTTCATCCTCAACGGATAGGTAGACTAGAAAAGCTGTCCAACAGCATAGCAGACAAAGACAAGAGGGAAATTTGACTATTTTGGGCCTGCTCTCTTGGTGAGAATAATATAGTCCACCTTGAGAATCTGTGGTCCTAGATCTGCCATCAAAACGTTTTGGGGTTCTGGGGGTCTGAGCTACCTGCAAGTTATAGGAAACCTTGTACTGTAAAGTAGCATTAACAAGTGGCCCCAGTCTGACAATATCTCTGAATTAATTAGTAGAAGCAAATAAAAACTTTTCATAAAGAAAATACACTCAACCAAACCTCAGAATTAGTTAAAATTGATCTCAGGTAAAAAACAACATGATTATACCCCCAAAACCTCATATACATAACCATTAGATAAAGAGTGTAAGTAAATATGTTAAATAGCAAGGACACAAGGTATTACAATATGAGGAAAAACAAGCTTCTTATCAAAAGATGGAAATTATTTCAAAAAAAGAACAGACACAAAGAAATGAAAATTATAATCAATAAAATTAAAACCTCAACGGATAGTCATACAATAGACTTAAAATGCTGAAAAAAATAATACACTAGAAAAATAGATCTGATGAAACTATCTAGAATGCATATGGTAACAAAGCTCTGGTAGATAGAGAAAAAACTGGAGCATTTACAAAGGAACAGGAACCTTCTATTCAACAAAACTGTGGACTGTCCAGTGGCATCATCGTACATATCTATAAGCTCAGATGGCCACAGCACTAGGGCTGTTTGGTAAACTTTTCAGCATAAGGTGCCGAGAAACAGACTATTAAATCTAAAACTATCTGACAGGGATGTTAGTTCTTGAAGGGATGTCTAAACTCAGGAGCTATCTACCTAACACAATAATCAATTATCACTCCAACTTTAATATGTATAGCTGAGTCTAGACAGACACAGAAGTGAGAAGAGAGGATATATGAGAAGAGAAAGACCATTTCTTAGCACTTGGGGTCAATCTTTCAATCTAGGAGGTGACAGGCAAGGCCTCTATGTTATGACATCTTACGAGATGTGTCCAAAAATACAGAACTTAGCAAGTGGCCATGCTAGTCTATCTTAGTATTAATACTGTTTATTTTTTTCACCAATAAATAGAGAAAAAATATGTGTTCTTATTTATCATAATGACAGTCACGCTGAAGCAGCAAATCTCACATTGGTACTGTAATTTCTTTATTTTAAAAGGAAGAAAATGAACTCATGAAAACAAAACATTATTCTTTATCTCTTTGGCATAAATTACAAATTCCCCAGAGCTGAAGCCTCATAGACTTATAGGATATAAGTCATTTGTTATGAATCTGTGATAAATACGTTCTCCTCCGGCCCAGTTATTCGCTGAGACATACATTGGTATAGCTTCTTCCACTTTAACTTATTCCATAAGAATAGAGAAGACTTTCCTAAAAATAATGACCAAAGGCTAATATTTTTCTTAGTGCAATCATGACTTTCATGCCAAAACTTAAAATGGAGTCTAGTTTCTGCAAAAGGTTTTAATTATAAGGAAATACCCCAACTCTCCCCAGCCCCCATGGTCTAGCCAAAGTAATGCCACGTGTCTCAGTATTCTGCGCAAGCAAATTGTCCATTGTCCTTTCTTTTCCAGATTTATTGAGGTATAACTGACAAATAAAATTGTAAGGTATTTAAAGCGTACATCATGATAATCTGGCACGTGTACACATTGTGAAAGGGTTCACTCCGTTGAGTTAATTAACACATTCGTCAGCTCACATATCTACCTTTTTTTTTTTTTTGGTGAGAAAATTTGAGTTCTACTCAGTAAACTTTAATTACACAATACAGTATTATCAACTATAGTTACCACGTTGTACATTAGATTCTCAGACCTTATTCCTCTTATAGATGAAAGTTTGTGCCCTCTTACCAACCTTTCCCTATATCCCCCACCCCAGCCCCTGGCAGCCACCATTCTACTCTCTGTTGCTCTGAGTTCAAATTATTTATTTATTTAGATTCCACATATAAATGATACTATGTAGTATTTGTCTTTCTCTGTCTGGCTTAATTCACTTAGCATGATGTCCTCCAGGCTTGTTCATGTTGTCAAAAATGACAGCATTTCTTTCTTTTTTAAGGTTGGATAATATTTAGTGGTACACAATCAAAAAAAATGGGCAAAGGATCCAACTAGACATTTTTCTAAAAAAGATATTCAAATGGCCAATAGGTACATGAGAAGATGATCAGTGTCGCTAATCATCAGGGAAATGCAAATGAAAATCACAATGAGATATCACCTCACATCTGTTAGGATGTCTATTTTCCAAAAAACAAGAGATAACAAATGCTGGTGAGGATGTAGAGAAAAAGGAACCATTGCGCACTGTTGAGGGGAACGTAAATTGGTAGAATTACTATAGAAAACAGTAAGAAGATTCTTCTTCTTCTTCTTTTTTTTTTTTTTTTGCTGCAGAAGATTGGCCCTGAGCTAACATCCATGACCCTTCCTCTACTTTATATGTGGGATGCCTGCCACAGCATAGCTTGATGAGCAGTGCATAGGTAGGCAAACCCCAGGCCACCAAAGCAGAGTGCGTGAACTTAACTGCTGTGCCACCAGGCCAGCTCCTGGAGATTCTTCAACAAATCAAAAATAGAGCTATCATATGATCCGGTGATCCCACTTCTGGACATATGTCCAAAGGAAATGAAATCAATATCTTAAAGACATATTTGCACTTTCACATTCCTAGCAACAGTATTCACAATAGTCAAGGTAGAGAAACAACCTAAGTGTCTGTTGACAGATGAATGGATAAAGAATATTGTCCTTGTCTCAATAAAGCCATTCATTTCAAGAACTCATTTCAAGAAATTCATTTCTCGAAATTCAAAGAATTTCAAGAAATGAATCAATGATATTATGATGATGAACCTTGTGAATTACATTAGTCTTTTATAAGTTAAAAACAAGTATAGGGATATTGAAGGTCTTGCTTCCTAAGACTCCCCCTAATAAATGTGATAGGGTAGAAATGACTAACATGAAGTGCTGGAAGCTTAAGCTTTGCCCTTCCAAATTGAACTCTGATTTCTTGGTTTCTTCTCCTCCCCCACCAGTCATGTTCTTTGGGCTTATGTGCTATTGAAGAAAGAGCACTTTCTTTATATACAATAAAGAAAGACTTCGGGGAGAAATGACGTGTTGGACAGGCCTGGGGAGGGACGATTTTAGAAAGCTAGAAGAGAGAGCTGCAGTATATCAAGAGAGATTTCAAGGTGGTTACTCTAGGTCAACAGTATCTCTAGTGTTTGAAAAATATAATTGAAGCATTTACCAAATTTCATCCAATCTCAGTGGCCATTGATTAAAAGACAGAATATATATCATTAAGAAAGGTAAATGCTACCTTTTAAACTATGATAAGTTATTAATTGATTTTAAGAGATGTACGAGTGTGGCAAAATGTGTGTTTTAGAGGAAATGAAATTCATTAAGTTAACTAGAAATTGTTTTTGGATCATTCATATTGTTTTCTTTCACAAGAACATCATTTTGAAAGTGGGCCACATGAGAAGTGGCTTCATTCTCCATACTGCATAACCTTCAGGAAATCCATTCTCCTCTGAAGATGTGGAATTGCAAGAGGGAGTGGTCAAATGAACTAAAGACACCCAGGAGGAATTTGCAGAAGAAAAACAAAGATACATAAAGAGAAATACTCCCTAAGCAGCCACAGTCAGGACTCTGGAACAACATGGTAGGTAGAGAGTATTTTTGCCAAAGAGCATAGTGCAAAGCAATGAGTGAGAAAGAATCCTTTGAGGTTTTGGTGAGTCAAAGGGTCCATGGCATGCAGGGGTCAGACAGGAAGGGATGAGAGAAATATTGTTAAGGGTTAGGGCTTGGAACATTTAAAATCATTCAATAAAAGACACTGAATTGTGGAATTCCTTTAAATTATTTTGTATGTGTTTCGAACTGTGCTTTTTTTTTTTTTTTTTTTTGGTGAGGAAGATTGGCCCTGAGCTAACAACTGTGCCAATCTTCCTCTATTTTATGTGGGATGCCCCGACAGCATGGCTTGATGAGCAGCGTAGAGGTCTGCACCTTGGATCTGAACCTGCTAATCCAGAGTCACTGAAGCAGAGTGTGTGAACTTAACCACTATGTCACCGGGCCAGCTCCTGGATTATGCTTTTTAAAACGTGATGTCTGAGTTTCCATTTGGAAATCATATTACCAAAAAAATATAACTTGTTGCCTCCACCAAAATACATATAATATGTATATTTACCTCAGAAATAAGATAAAGAAAAGAAAATCTGGAAATCCAAGAGAATCTGGATAGCAGTTTAAATTGCTAACTTTTTCTTTTTTTAATGCCCCCTTTCTATCTCATCAATTTCCTTTTTGTACTACAGCTATTTAGGGAAAGGGTCACATTTGCAACACAGCCTTACTGGTTTCAGGTTCAGTCATGCTGTCACATTTGGAGACAAAGGTAGGACAAAGAATCCATGTTATACAAAGACACCTATGATTATACAAATGTCAAATTTGAAGAAGTATAACATCTTCCCCCAAAGAAAAAGAAATCAAAGCATAAATACAAAACACCAAAAGCAGAAAAAAATCCAAAATACAACAAATATGAAACTTTAAAAATCCCTGTGATGAGAAATTTTCACATACTGAGGTGTATGCAGTAACTATTCTGGTTTAAACCTGAGTCAGCCTGAACTAAAGAAGCCTGACTTATGGCCAATCGAACATACATTGTACATCTGCTTTAACCATTAAGATAAGGATGCATTAAACATTATCTCAAAGTAAGAGGATGCACTCTTTGAAGATAAGGGTACATACTTCCTTTCCTGTAACACCAGCATCTGTACTCCTGAAGATGTTTCCTTTCTGGGACATCAAGTTCATGTTGACCTGCTAATCTGAAACTAAACATCTCTTTGAGACTATGATGAATATGTATCCTGGGCATCTTTGATGTGTATCCTTTGTTCTAAAAAGGTATAAAACTGCGCTGAAAACTGTGCTTCTCCAGAATGCTTTCTTCCATTGTAGAGATTCCCTTCCTGGGCTAGCCTTCAGCTTGGCTCAAGCAAAATTCGCCTTCTCTCTCTTCTCAGTGGAATGGTTCTTGGTTATTTGTGTCAACATTTCAGGTTAACAGAAACTTGCAAAGTGTTTTAACAGACATGTAGCCTGCATTCAGACTATTTTATTTTGTGGTTGTGGGGTTTTTTTCCCCCCAAATGTTTTGTTTATTTTTAGGTTTCCTGTGTGTGGTTGGAGCTGGACTTCCTACAAAGGATCACAGAGGGTGAGTAGACTGGTGGGGTGGTATGCAAGGGGAGGAATCCTCCCCACAGAAAGGAAAGGCTGAATTCACGTGAGACCAGGGTTTGATAAATGTGGTTCCCGGGATGATGAAGGCTTGTCTCCAGAGAACTCCCTCAGACAGTGCCTTCTTTCATTTCTCCCTTCCTTCCTTGTCCTCTTCTCCATCTCTTTTTCTCCTCCACCTCCTCTCCTCTTCCTCCTCCTCCTTCATAACAAGTTTATTGAGATATAAATGATATAGAGTAAAACTCAATCTTTTTAATATAAAGTTTTATGATTTTGACAAACATACAATCATGTAACTACCACACAAGCAGAATACTGCAGAACATTTCCATCCCCCCCCAAAATTCTCCTGTGCCCCTTCCACCCACGCCCACCCCCAGGAAATCACCAATCTGTTTTCTGTTCCTTTAGCTTTGCTTTTTTCCAGAATGTCATATAAATGAAATCATATGGTACTTGTAAAATTTTTTGAATTTGACTTCATCTTAACACAATGTATTTGAGATTTATCCCTGTTATGGAATGTATTGGTTGCTCATTCATTTCTGTTGCTGAATGGTATTTCATTATGTGATATGCTGTTTACCAGTTCACGAACATTTGGGTTGCTCCTATCTTGGGACGATTATGTATAAAGCCATTCTAAATGTTGGCACGTTTTTCTGTGGATGGAAGTTTTTATTTCTCTTGGCTAAATATCTAGTAGTGGGATTGCTAGGCTATCATATAGGTGTATGTTTAACTCTATAAGGAACCCTCAAACTATTTTCCAGAGTGGCTGGTCCATTTTACGTTCCCACCAGCAGCCTCTGAGAATTCCATTTGCTTTGCATCTTCACCAGTACCTGGTATTGTCAATTTTCTTTTTAAGCCATTTAGGTAATTTTAATAGGTATGCACTGAAAACAGGTTTTTGAAGATGATGTCTTAAGGAAAATCACAGGAAAGCCAAATCTTATCAATAAATGTGTGTTCTAAGGAGGCATGTGCTGTTGAGTTTCTTTATTATAATATCATTGCAAAAGATTATAAGAGAGGAAGTAGGAATGAGATGTGACATATAGGTTATTACTGGATAATATTGGATGAGTGCATACACAAAAGGAGAAGGAAAAATTAGAAATTGATTATATTTCATTAGAGTCATAAGATATCTGTATGTCCCTTTGTGAACTTGGTTGCACTTTAAAATGACACTGAATTTAAAAATAATAAGAAGAAAGGAGTAATTAGCTCTTTTAAAACTTGAAATCATTTTCTGAGTTATTAATGGTGATAATAACAGGAGTAATATATCTAACCTAAGAGAAATGTTTTTCCAGGAAAAAGAGCCATGCTAAAATTGACTAGTACATTCTGGCAAAGGTGCTGAATAAGATAATTCACATTTCCCCTTCTGTTTTGCATCTATTAACTGAATTTACAGCTACCATACATTTACATTTCTCAGGATAATATTATACTTATGCCAAAATCTTCAGTTTTTAGTAGTATTTATTTTCAACTGCTTATTAAGATTATTGACATGAACTACTGAGGCAAATAAGGTGAAAGCTTTAATTCCTTATTGGAGCCTGAATATTATAATAGAATAAAATTCTACTCACATACAACAAAACTTTATTGAATGGCCACAGAATACAAAATATACTTTTAATTCTGCCTAGTCATCTGGCAGATTTTGCAAATACTGTTTCATCTGACAAAAAGAAGAAACAAAAAACCCACCTTGGATTAATTTGCATGAAGCATCAGGTTTGTAGGCCACAACTAAAAATTTTAAAATAATAACTTAAGGGCAAACTTGAGAATGAGTTTGGGAAAGCAGAGGCAGATAAAAGAAAGTGAGATAGGAAATATAGATTACCAGAATTACATTTTCAAGCCCTAGTCAAACATTAGATTAGGAGAAAGTGGGGCTGGCCCTGTGGCCTAGTGGTTAAGTTTGGCTGCTCTGCTTTGACAGCCTGAGTTCGAGTCCCAGGTGTGGACCTATACCACTCGTCAGCACCCACGCTGTGGTAGTGACCCACATACAAAATAGAAGAACGTTGTCAGAGATGTTAGCTCAGAGTGAATCTTCCTCAAGAAAAAAGAGGAAGATTGGTGACAGACGTTAGTTCAGGGCAAAAGGAAAATCTTCCTCAGCAAAAAAAAAAAAAAGAGAAGAAAAGAATGGTTAGGCTCATGGCTCACAGCTTCTGCAGTCAGAAAACAAAGTGCTAGAAGAGCAAAGAATGCCTAGAGATCTCAAATCTGACTGTGATTTTGCTGAGTATCCAAGACAGGATGTGGAGTTTGAAATCACATGCACCCAAGTTCAAATTCTGGTTCTATCACTTATCAAGCATAGGACATTGGGCAAGTACATTGGGCAAGTTATGAAAATATCCCAAGCCTAAAGGTCTTATTTTAGTAACTGGGTAATGCTGGCTTCAGAGAATGAGGTAGGAAGCAGTCCCTCTGCTTCCGTCTTTTAGAAAAGATTGCAGAGAATTGGCATAATTTTTTCCTCGATTGTTTGGTTGAATTCATAAGTGAACTCATCTGGGCCTAGTGCTTTTTGATCTGGGAGGTTATTAATTATCAACTCAATGTCTTTAATAGTTATAGGCCTATTCAGATTGTTTATTTCTTCTTGTGGGATTTTTGGCAGATTGTGTGTTTCAAGGAACTGGTCCATTTCATCGAGGTCATGAAATTTGTGGGCGTGAAGCTGTTCGTAATATTCCTTTTTTATTTTTCTGATGTCCAGGTGATCTGTAGTGATGTTCTCGCCTTCATTCCTGATGTGACTGATTTGTGTCTTTTCACTGTTTCCGTAGTTTCCTTGGCTAGAGGCTTAGTGATCATTTCGTAGAACCAATTTTTCTTTTGTTAATTTTCTCTATTGATTTCTGCTCTGTTTTTATTTTTTCTTCTCCTTACTTTCAACTTATTTTGCTCTTTTTTCCTACTGTCCTAAGGTAGAAGCTTAGATGATTAATTTCAGATCTTTCTTCTCTTTTAATATGTACATTCAATACTATATATTTCCCCGTAAGCACTGCATTTTCTGCACCACACATATTTTTCTGTTTTATTTTCAATTTCATTTAATTCAAAATATTTTATAAGTTTCTCTATGACTCGTGTTATTTAGAAGTGCATTGTTTACTCTCCAAGTATTTTGGGACTTTCCAGCTATCTCGCTATTATTGATTTCTACTTTAATGCCACTGTGGTCTGAAAGTAATCGTTGGATAATTTTTACTTTTCTAAATTTGCTAAGGTGCATTTTATGGTCCCAGCTGTGGTCTATCTTTGTGAATTTCATGTGAGCTTGAGAAGAATATGTATTCTGCTGTTGTTGGATGAAGCAGTTGACAGATGACCGTCATATTCAGTTGATTGACAGTGCTTTGGGTTCTAGAGTCCTTACTGATTTTCTGCCTCATGGATCCCTCCAGTTCTGATAGAGGAGTGTGGAAGTCTCCAGCTGTAATGGTAGGTTCACCTATTTCTCCTTGCAGTTCAATCAGTTTTTACCTGATGTATTTTGATGGTCTGTTTTTAGGTGCATAACATATTAAGGATTGTTATGTTTTCTTGGAGAACTGACCTATTTATTAATATATAATTCTCCTCTTTATCCCTAAGAATTTTCCTTGCTCTGAAGTCTAAAGCAACTACTCCTGTTTTCTTTTGATTAGTGTAGCAGGGTATATCTTCTTCTATCCTTTTGCTTTTAAACTATGTGTGTATTTATACGTAAAGTGGATTTCTTATAGACAACATATTGTTGGGTCTTATCTTTTGATATGCTCTGACAATCTCCATCTTTTAATTGGTGTATTCAGACGATGGATGTTCAAAGTGATTATTGGATATAGTTGGACCAATATCTACCATATTTTTAATTATTTTCTTTTTCACCCATATTCTTTATTTTTGTTTTTGTCTTCCACACTTGTTCTGCCCTTGTGGCTTATTTGAACATTTTATGTCATTCTATTTTCTCTTCTTTTTAAACTCTTTTTAGTGGTTGTGGTAGAATTTGTAAAATATGTTTAAACTAGTCCAAGTCCACTTTCAGATAACATGACACTGCTTCATAGGTAGTGCAAATACTTTATGATTACAAAATATTCCTAATTCCTCACTCATGTCTCTTGTATCATGGCTGTCATTCATTTTGCCTATATATGAGCATACATAACCATATATAACTTGCATACATAATTGAATACATTCTTGCTGTTCTTATTTTGAACAAACTGTTATATGTTGGATCAATTAACAAGAAGAAAAATCGTAGTTTTTATTTTCCCTTCACTTATTCCTTCTCAGTGCTCTTCTTTTCTTTACGTAGATCCGAGTTTGCTATCTACACCATTTTCCTTCTCTACTGCCAACAAATTGCCTCCTTTTTTTTATTCGTCTGAGAAAGTCTTTATTTCTCCTTCACTTATTTTACATTTTTAAGTCTTTTACTGAGGTGTAATGGATATATAACATTATATTAGCTTCAGGTGTAAAACATAATGATTCAATATTTGTATATATTGTGAAATAATCATCAATAAGTCACTTTAAAGGATAACGTTATGGAATACAGAATCTAGGTTGGTCTGTTTTTTTCTTTCAACATTTAAAATATTTCACATCACTCTCTCCATGCTTGCATGCTTTCTGAGGTGCGGTCAGATATAATTCTTATCTTTGCTCCTCTACAGATAAGGTCTTTTTTGCGGGCTTCTTTAAGGATTTATTTCTTTATCTTCGATTTTCTGCAGTTTAAATATGATATGCTGAGGTATAGTTTCTTTGAAATTTATCCTGCCTGGTGTTCTCTGAGCTTCCCCGATCTGTGGTTTGGTGTCAGACATTAATTTAGGGGAAATTCTCAGTCATTGTTGACTCAAGTATTTCTTCTGCTCTTTCTTTCTTTCTTCTCTGGTATCCCCATTCCACATACGCTATACTTTTTGTAGTTTTCTTGTAGTTCTTGGATATTCTGCTCCTTTTAATGTTAAAACTTTTTCAAATTCTATAAATAAAATACTGTATCTGAAATTTAATCTGTACCTATGATTAACCCTGTGGTGTTCCATCATAGCATTTTTTCCATATATTTGAAAATTTAACTTAAAGATTCATTTTAAGTGAAAAAATTTATATTTTGAATTTTGTTTGTGTTTCTTTCTAACTATCCTCTTTCTTATCTAACACTTTGGATACTTCTTCCACCTGATTGCTTGTAGCCCCTAGGGCAAGAGTTAGGTTTGGGGATCCTTTTCTGCAATGATATTGGGATATTTACACACTTATTCACAGAGCAGATGCTATGTTTTACCACTTTCTTGTCATTGGAATTCATCTTTGTCTTCTGGTCTACCTTGGCCCAGAGTTTCCTATAAAGTCATGGACCCATACAGTGGCGATGTTCCAGCCTTTCTTGCGTATTGTTAAGTATCACCCCAACCCCTGGCTTTAAGCGTAGGTCTCCATTTTATTGCACCATCTCATATGAACACTCTTAGGCTTTGTCCCCTGGTAGAAGCCCAGCTCCTAGCTGTCACTGCCTCCCCGTGTTATAGATTTCTGTTTTCTGTACTCTTTGGATGCACAGAAATGTCTATCTTGTTTATGAGGCTAGAGATATCCTACTCAATAGCTCGTTTAGATTGAATCTATTATTGTTCTACATTTATATTGTTTGCAAGAGAGAGCATGCTAAAGCATGCATTTATTGTGCCATATTTATAAGAAATATTTCTTGCTGATTCATTAATCTCACAATATTTCCTACCTCTAAAAATTCTGTAAGCTGATAAATAGATTGATCTAAACCCCCTTGCTACAAATTCACAGATTTTACTCTTTATGGTTACCTCACTAATACCCATGAGTCTTTCAGAAAAAATCTGCTATCAATAAAAAATTATAAGTGCCATAGTAGATGGCAGAAACTCTCCAATTCCCTTAGAAAATACTCTTTAGGGGAATAAAAGGCAAAAAAAAAAAAAAAAAAGAAAGAAAGAAAAGAAAAAAGAAAAATCCCCAATTTCTAAATGTAGCAATTTTGAAGAACCATCCAGCTTGTTAAAATGGAATCATAGCATCGCTATTCATTTTCCAGACTTGTAACTTTTATTGTCATCACTCTCATTAAATAGCATATAATTGAGTGTTCCTTTGGTATTTGGCACTGTACTAGGTGTTTTAGTATTTAGCTGAGGAATTAATGAACAGTGGAAGCAAATCAGTACATGAGGTTTTTATCTCTCCAGCAAATAGCCAAAATACACCCAGGGCAGCTTTTTAGAATTCAGACAGCCCAATACAAAACACTATAAAACATCATTAGCTCCATCACCTCTGTGGTAATTATTGCAGCCCTATAACAGTGCAGTTTGCATTGTTGGATTGATCATATATTGAATAATTAATTCAACAGATGCTTAGTGAGCACCTACTTTGGGACAAACACTCTACCAGATGGAGACACAAATTATTTCACATCTATGTCTCTGATGTGTGTCTCTTTGCAATCACTCCTAATGTTATGCCTGGCTTATGTTAAGTGCTTAGTGGATGTTTGTTGAAATTAATGAGTAAGTGAATCAATAAATGAATAAAATTAAATGGCTTTAGAGGAGAAAAGCAACACAATTATAATATGTAGTTTTGTTCTTCTAATACAATATATTAACGTCTTCTTTTTTTTCTTTTTTTCAGTTATTTTTTTCTCACAGGGAAAGAGTCACCCTGAGTTAACATCTGTTACCAATCTTTCTATTTTTTTATTCTCCCTCAAGTCCCAGTGCATGGTTATATATCCTAGTTGTAAGTCCTTCTAGTTCTTCTATGTGAGCCACTGCCACAGCATGGCTACTGACAGATGGGTGGTGTGGTTCCACGAGTGGAAAACGAACCCAGACCATGAAAGCAGTGAGAATACTGAACTTTAGCCACTAGGCTATCAGGGCTAGCTCAACCCCTCGTATTTTTAGCACAAAGTCATCACATGTCCAGTGGGAAAAAGCAATTTCCCCATTAATTACCCCATGTGGCCCAGCCTGCTTACTGATCCCTAAACTCATTTTCTATGTTTCTGGGACTCACAACACAACCTAACCTCCCCTATACTTAGGGAGTTCGAACTAAAGCAATGTGAGCAGAAACCATGTAGCGTGTAGAAGTGACCAACCATACAAGATTCAGTATATCTTTTCCTTTTTCCAACCAGCTAGAACAGTGAAAAGATGAACGTGGAACCATGTGCTGAAGAAGATTGAGAGCCACAAGATAGAGTGGGAGGGATCTCCAAATCACCACTTTTTTATCTTAAAAAATAAAATGAAGCGGGGCTGGCCCCGTGGCCGAGTGGTTAAGTTCACGTACTCCGCTGCAGGCGGCCCAGTGTTTCGTTGGTTCAAATCCTGGGCATGGACATGGCACTGCTCCTCAAACCACGCTGAGGCAGCATCCCATATGCCACAACTAGAAGGACCCACAACGAAGAATATACAACTATGTACCGGCGGGGCTTTGGGGAGAAAAAGGAAAAAATAAAATCTTTAAAAAAATAAAATGAAAAATAAAATGAAGCATTACTAATAGTTCTGTCATAGGGAAGATTGTGGTATTACAAAAGTAATACCCAACCAAATCTGAGGACGTTTCAGTCTATCAAATTGCCATTCATCTCTATAAAGTTTGGTGATTGACTGAAAGGAAACTTGAGCAAGAGTGAACTGCATATAGGAATTAAACCCAGCATGGTGTTTCTTGTCTCTTTGCTTTTGCTCATCCTATTTCTTCCGTCTCAGATGACCTTGCCTGCTTTTTCACTTGGTTACTAAGTCTTCATTTTGCCTGCGGCATCACCTTCTCAAAGGCTGACCCTCCAAGATTGAGCTAAGTGAACTTTGTATATTAGAATTATCTTTTTCTGTCTCTTCCACACATATATAGACACATCAATGGAAGGAACTGTGTCTTACTCATGGTTCAATTCCTAATACCTAGCATAGTGCTTGTTACATATACTGAGCCTTAGTAAAACATGTGCGTGACCAAAAGAGCTACAGGATGGGAGGGATCGCTTTTGACTGGAGAGGCATCAGAGAACATGACCAGAGCAGTATAACAAACCTATCACCTGGCTTTTAAAAGGTGGACTGGCTTTCCACAGTGCCATGGAGAGGCAAAATATCCCAGAGAGAGGGAGAGGTATAATTAAGAATGTGGAGGAGCAATATAAATAGCTATGGAGACTTGAGAAATATGATGTGAATGGCAATAGAAAGTACATGTATGTTAGTAGGGACAGTTAAGGCTAGAAAGGTAGATTATGAACAAAAATTGTGGAGGAATTTGAATTATTTGCCAAGTTAGGCCATTTGACCTTCATTTGATTAGAACTGGAGAATCATTTAAAAACATTGGAAGAGGAAAGTGGCATTTCTCATTTCATCTAGGAATTATAAAATGAGGGATTTCACTATGGTGTCAGAAACGAGATTGAAAGGTAAGAGTGCATGAGACAGATAATAAAATGGATAACTTACAAGACGTAGTGACAGATTTTAGTTTTTGGTGAAGAGGAGGCAGTCAATGATGACACCAAGTTTCCGAGTATGGGCACTCAGGGAATAATTGCTTTGGTGTATCAGTTGGGAATAGACTCAGCTGCAAGTAACAGGAAACCAAATAACCAAGAGCTTACACAACTAGCAGATGAATTTCACAGAATGCAAGAAGTCTGAAGTTGAGTAACTGTTGACCTTGACTCAGCAGCTCAATGAAGAGAAGATATAGGATCTATGTGATTCTGGTGGCCCTTCCTGCCTAGGCACAAGTTGGATGCTGAAGTGTTAGGCCACACACCTGCACTGGAGACAAAAAGAAGGGGGAAATGGGATTTCAGGAGCTGGAACTGTCCTTTTAAGTCAGCAAAACAAAAACTTTACCAGAATTATAACTCAGCAAGCTTCAGCTGTGTTTCATTGGCTAACACTGTATTTTGGGGGCATATGGAGTTAGATGCGGAGACTGAGTAAGAGAATTTTTAAAATGTGTAGGCTTCAAAGTGTAAAGCATGAAGGAAGAAGAGAGGGGAATGCAAGTTAAGTTAGATCTCTACAGTGTCTACACTAGTAAGTTAGGTGAGGGGATTAAGTTGGAGATGTTTTCATGGGATGAATATAATTTAAACAGAATTGACTAAGAGATTTTCAAGGACTCTTATAGATTAGTTAGAAATCCTGGCAGGATTTCCAGGTCTACACTAAAGTTATTTTTCTGTAAACTATCCTAGATGTTCCAATCAATCACCTGGTGAGAGCATTAGTCAAAACAGCAGAGGAGAGCTGCATTTGCAGGCCCTCTAAAGCATAGCTATCCAATATAAATAGAATGTGAGCCACATAGGCAATTTTACACTTTTTAGGAACCATGTTAAAAGAAAAAGAAATTGGGAAATTAATTTCAATAATATATTTTATTATATCAATATATACTAAATATAGTCATTTCAATACATAACCAATATAAAAAACAATAATATATCTGTATTATTTTTTCCCTTTGGTCTTTAACATCCTGTGTGTATTTTATCCCTATAGCATATATCAATTTGGACCAGCTATATTTCAAGGGCTCATTAGCCACTTGTGGCTAGTGGCCACTGTATTGGGCAGCACAGTTTTAATCACTGTAAAAAAACACAAGAAATGTCAATCAGCATACCAGCAAATTATTTTATGGATATCAACAACTGGTTCTAAAGTTTATTTGGAGAGTAGAAAGACCCAGAATAGGGGCCAACCCCATGGCCAAGTGGTTAAAATTCTACATGCTCCACTTCAGCAGCCTGGGTTCATGAGTTTGGATCCTGACTTGGACCTACTCCACTCATCAGCTATGCTGTGGAGGCATCCCACATACAAAATAGAGGAAAACTGGCATGATGTTAGCTCACAGCAAATCTTCCTCACACACACACAAAGACCCAAATAGCCAACAAAATATTGAAGGAGAACAAATTTGGAAGACTGATGCTACCTGACTTCAAGACTTACCATAAAGCTACAGAAATCAAGCCAGTGTGGTATTGGTGAAAGAATAGACAAATAGATCAATGGGATGGAATAGAGAGACCAGAAATAGACCCACATAAACACAGTCAACTGACATTTGTCAAAGGAGCAAAAGCAATACAATGGAGAAAAGATAATCTCTTCAACCAATGGTGCTGAAACAACTGGACATCCACATGAATATAAATGAGTCTAGACATAGACCTTACACTCTTCACAGAAATTATCTCAAAGTGCATCATCGACCTAAATCTAAAATGCAAAACCATAAAACTCCTAGAAGATAATATAGGAGAAAACCTAGATGACCTTAAGTATGGTGATGCCTTTTGGATACAACACCAAAGACATGATCCATGAAACATATAAAGGATGAACTGGATTTCAATAAAATTAAGAACTTCTGCTTTGTGAAAGACAACATCAAGAGAACGAGAAGGCAAGCCACTGATTGGGAGAAAATATTTGCAAAAGACACATCTCATGAAGGACTGTTATCCAAAATATACAAAGAACACTTACAACTTGACAATAAGAAAACAAACAGCCCAACTAAAAAATGGGCAAAAGACCTTAACAGATACCACAGCAAAGAAGATATACAGGGGCTGGCCCGGTGGCGCAGCGGTTAAGTTCACACGTTCTGCTTCTCGGCGGCCCGGGGTTCGCTGGTTCGGATCCCGGGTGCCGACATGGCACTGCTTGGCAGCCATGCTGTGGTAGGCGTCCCACGTATAAACTAGAGGAAGATGGGCACGGATGTTAGCTCAGAGCCAGGCTTCCTCAGCAAAAAGAGGAGGACTGGCAGTAGTTAGCTGAGGGCTAATCTTCCTCCGAAAAAAAAAAAAAAAGAAGATATACAGATGGCAAATAAGCATACAAAAAGATGTTTCACATCATATGTCATCAAGGAAATGCAAATTAAAACAATTAGATTTCACTATACATCTATTAGAACAGTCAACATTTAGAACACTGATAACAGAAAATGCTGGCAAGGATATGGAGCCTCAGGAACTCTCATTCACTGCTGGTGTAAATTCAAAATGGTACAGCCACTTTGGAAGACAGGATGAAGGTTTCTTACAAAACTAAACATACTCTTACCATACAATGCAGCAATAGTACTCCTTGATATTTGTCCAAATAAACTGAAAACATGTCTACACAAAAATCTGCATCTGTTTACAGCAGCTCTATTTATAACTGCCAAAACTTGGAAGCAACCAAGATGTCCTTCAGTAAGTGAGTGAATATACAGACGATAGTCAGCTAGACAATGGAATATTATTCAGCGCTCAAAAGAAATGATCTAGCAAGCCATGCAAAGACCTGGAGAAAGCTTTACTAAACGAAAGAAGCCAATCTGAAAAGGCTACATACTATATGAGTCCAACTATATGACATTCTGGAAAAGGCAAAACTTACAGAGACAATAAAAAGATTAGCGGTTGCCAAGGGTTGTGGTAGGGGGAGGACAGAAGAAAAGGCAGAGCACAGAGGATTTTTAGGACAGTGAAAATGCTCTTTATGATACTGTAATGGCAGATGTATGCCATTATATGTTTATCCAAACCCATAGAACACCAAGTGTGAACCCTAAGGTAAACTATGGACTTTTGTTGATTATGTTATGTCAACCTGGGTTCATCCTTGGTAAAAAGTGTGCCATTCTGGTGAGTGATGTTGATAACGGAGGAGGCTATGTATGTGTGCAAGCAGGGGTTATGTGAGAAATCTCTATACCTCCCTCTCAACCTCTCAATTTTGTTGTAAACCTAAAATTGTTCTAAAAAATAATTTCTTAAAAATAGTTACAAGAAAACAAGAGAAAAAAGAAAGAAAAGCATTTTTTTTTCTTGAATCGTTTCCATAAGAACAAAATGAATTATAGTAGACTAAATCTAGCTTAAAGACATCCAATCCTAGCCTTTCTTATGCATTGATATGTCACAAAAACCTAAAGTCAGGAAGGTAAAAATTTTCTTGATGCTTTAAACATAGTTCCAAAATGATCTGTCTTTGTTTCTGCTTGTTGGAGAAGGAAGAGTTGAACAAAGCTATAGAGACCATGATGGGCAGCCTGTTTCAAGTATAAACATTTCTCTCAACAGGCAGCAAGACTGCTCCTGATAATATTCTCTTGGATTATCAGGTGAATTCAAATCTGAAGACTGCTATAAAGGGAGAGCCATTGATACTAGGAAAGAAAGAATGGAGGCCAAGTAATTCCTGAAAAAGGCAATGCTTGGTGGACCTTAAAGTCTTTGCAGTCAAACTGGTTATGACTAGTGTTATGTATTATTTTGTATGAGATCACTGTCCCCCTACCTGTCACTTGCTGGGACTGAAGTTAGCATAGGTATATTTTTCCTTGCTAGAAAAGATTAGATAGGGCTACAAGAATGAAAGTGGCTGCTCCTCTCAGTGAAAAGGCCGTTCCCAGGACCACAGCCCTAGTGCCTTCATGGAGCCTTCAGAACCCAGTGATTAGGACATTAAGAAAGCAGGCTCTGAGGGTGCTTTTGTCTGTGACTTGGTCTCAACATTCCCAGAGATGACAGGCATTATTAGCTGATGAGAATAGACTAGGGATGAGAGGAAATATAGTTAGAAGCTACCAGACACATCCTCCAGAAATCCCATTGCTCCTTTCTTCTTCTAGAGAAATCTGACTTTCTTCAAAGGCCACCCAAAAATATCACCTCTTCTGTGAAGCCCTCCCTGATTTCCCCAGGCAAAAGTCTTTATTCCCTCTACTTTCTCTCCTACACCACCACAGCTACAGTAAACAACTGCTATGTCACATGGATTTTAATAAAATATCTGCTTATGTTATGTATTCCTAATTAAATATACAATTCTTAAGAGCGTAAACTTCAGAATTGCTTCTTCACCTATTGTCCTTGGACGAGTAACAATGGTTGACCAGTTGTAGGCACTCAATAAACATGAATATTGATATAATTTTCCTACTTTTATCTAACTTCATAGTTTACAATTAGGAATATCAAGTTTTTCATTGGTAAAATGGGGCAAAATTATCTTTCCTACCAACTTTACAGAGTTATGGTACAAATGGAGTGAAATGTCTATTTGTGACAGACATTATATAAAGTATTAGTTTAAAAATCACTTCTGCCCCTAACCATAACTAAGTTAAGTAAAACTTTGCCATATCACATAATAATAATAGCAAACACTTATATGGTACTTACCACATGCCAGGCACTGTTGTAAACACTTTCATATTTTAACCCACTTAATCCTCACCACAGCTTTGAGACAGTGTCTATTATTATTATCTCCATCTTGTACTTTAGAAAATTGCAGCACAAAGAGTTCAAGTCACCTACCTTAGCTAGAAGGCAATAAAGTTGAAACTGAGGCCAGCTTGCTTTTACTATACTCAGTTAGTTGTCTGTTTGCAAAAGTCATTAGATAATGTACTACTAACACCCACCCTGTAGATCACATCTCTGATGCCTGGGTCACCATGGCAACAGGTGGGATGCTTAAGTTTTTCAGGAACTGAGAATTGACTTCTTGTCCATTGCAGGCTGGTTAAGACCAATGACTCATCAACTGGGCCTGCATGGATGACTGATAGGTGACACTTTGACATCAGGGAGCTGAAAACTCCACCCTCAGGTCATGGGAACACCACCATTTTGTGAATATGCATCTTATGAAGAACCGTGAATCTTGACTATGCTTGCACAGATCATCAATTACCTCACTTTTCTTTACCCCTAATTATCTATCCCCACACTTCAGACCGCCCCACCCCTTTATCGTGGAGATATCCCTAATCTCCATTTCTCAGGGAGGTAGATTTGAGATTTGTTCTCCCATCTCCTCGCTTGGCTGCCTTGTGAATAAATCCTTTCTCTGCTGCAAACTCCTCATCTCAGTGTCTAGCTTTTTGTGTTACGGGCAAAATGAGCCTAGTTCAGTAACAGAGTTAGAGTCAAAGCAGGCATCCAGTATTAGACACTGAGGGCTAATCCACTGCTATATACCATCTTTCTATTAGCCTAATAGGATGGAGAGGAGGTGACAGTGCTTTCCAGCAGTAATTCTAAGAAAGCTGCCAGCCCTTCATCATCACCACTAAATAAGGCTTCTGAGAAACCATCCAATTCTGCTCCCAAAATTCAGGAGATGAGGACTGGACTCCACATTTTCATCCCCAGATGAGCATAAAGGATAATTTAGATAAATATCAGAACAGTGACTTAAAAGCACATATGAGAGAGAACAGGACTGTCAGAAGCTTCCAGGGTGGGCGTGGCTTTGCCTAGATGCTGTGTGAGTCACAAGGTGTAAAACCAGCACAGGTGAGTGAGGTCTCCTTGAAGAATCTGCTGGGAGACTGGGTGACACCAATAAACCTGAGTTTTGTTTTTGTTTCCACAGCAAGTTTAATAGATTTCTAAAGTGTGGTTTGTTTTGTGGAAAAGATGCATAATCAGAGAATACTAATGCTGGAAGGAACCTTAGCTTTGAGTTGAGCAACTTCCTCATAAAGAATCCATGCCTGGAAGGGCAATGTATCTTTTCATGTCCATTTAGGTTTTTATTTTTACAATGACAGCATGTGGTAGAAATTTACAGTATCTCTGGGTTTCACCATCTTGAAAACTTTGCAACATGCAAATTAACTGCGACAGTACTTTCCTTTATGCATCCTGTTGAAATGGCTGTTTGATGCATGTTCAGTGAATTTGACTATTTTAGTTAAATAATTATAAATATTGGGAACCAATATGGGGGAGTACAGGTCACAGTTCTCAGTGGAGTGAATAGGGGATGGGGTAGGGAGCGAGAGAAGGGAGATTTAGCATTAGAGTGACTAATTTTTACCCCAGAAATATTGCTATGGTTCTATCTTTATAATTTCCCTTTTGAGATAATGTGGATTTGTGGATAAAAATATTCTATGCCATATGTGAGAGACATGCTGTATTTTAGAAATCTCAAGTGATATAGGTTTGCCTGTCAAACGAATGATATAAGGACTTCTAATTGGCACAAGAAAGCAGTCTTCTTAAATTTTCTCCTCTGGCTTGAGCACATATGCTCAGAACCAGTCACATGTGTCTTATGCTTTTCTCTGCCTGTGCAATTTTTGAGACTGAGTTTTCTGCTTGGATGGTGCACAGTTCTCTGTTCCTTATCAACTTGGCAGCTGAGCCCAGCTGCCTTCCCCTTCAAGCAAAACCAGAGATGCCACGCTGCCCTCACCCCTCTCTTCATGGAAGCTACTCAGCCAAAGCTGATCAGGAGCTTCTTACGGTGACATCAGGGGCTTAGGTCGTAATCACTGATAAAGCAAAGTAATAAAAATGGAGATGATTTTCTGCAGAGCTAACAAAAGAGAAGGAATTTCTAAAGATGATGGCAAGACTCCCCTGTGTCAAAGCTAAATGAGGCAGCGATCAGACGGGGATTTCCAAAGTCATTGCCAGAGTTCCTAACATTGGCTCCTTATAAACGAACAAAGACAGTTCCAGAATGGAAATCTAAAATATTTACCTGGTTTTAGTTAATAGACAATACTTCTCGGAAGGAGGAAAACTGCTAGAAAGAGATCACCTTTATAAATCACAGGGGAAGAAAAGAATGTCAAAAAATAGCGTTTAGATGTGATGGTTTTCAAAATCCAACTAAAGTGTTATCTCAGATTCATAAAGAGGTTCCCAAGAACATCACCACGGAGCGAATGGAGAGGTCACTTCCTGGAGCTCAAAGAGCAGGGACATCAGTACCATGCAAGCTTAGAGGTTATTTTACCCACTATTCTGTAGTTCATAATGGTCAAGTGACTTGCCCAAGATCAGAAATTTAGGTTATGGCAGAAATGAGAAGACTCTCAGCCCTGGGTCTTTGAACAATACATTTCTGTCTTTTGGTCAAAGTGAGAATCCAAAGCTGAGATATAATTGTTACAAACAAACTATCATTTACTTAGAGATACATGTGTGAACTATATTTTATGCCATTTTAGAAGCAGAGTGTGAGAATAGTACTATTTAGATACCCCTGGAAATTTTGCCTGGAGTCCCAGAAACACCGGGACTTGATTTTAGGATGTTTTCATACTTTCTGACCCCTTCAGAGCCATCAGGAAATATGTTTAATTCCCTAAGGTAAATGGTGAAAGCCCAGATGTTGACATTTGTAACACTGCCCAGTGCATGGCAAATACACATACCACAGAGGCATGCAGAGTTCATCATTTCAACAAAAAATTGCCGTAAATCAGTATATGCTGAAATGGTAATTTACTCAGTGGGATCCCCACATCACATAAAATGTGTAGTTTGATTGGCCAGAAAGTGGTACTTGCAGAATAATCCACATGCATTGAGAATAAGACTTAGAATTGATGTGGTCCTTTATATTTTCAAAGTCTCTCACAATCATGCGTTATTTAGATTCAGGCTGAGCTTGGGAGCTGAGATCCCATGCTGAGCACTCTTTTGGGAAGAATGAAAGCCAATAATAATACACACCAGAGTTATAGGAGGTCTTAGCATCCCTACTCTGTCCAGACCTCGGATGGATTCCACAGGAATCTTTGCCTACTCCAGACTGGGCTCTTGATTATTTATTTATTCCCCAAATATCAATTGAACTTTGACGTGTGACAGTCACTATTCTATGCTGGGGACTCAGTGGTGAAAGCAAAACAAGTAAGGTCACAGACAAGGTCTTTGACTTCATTATGCTTACTTTCTAGATGGGAAGGGCAGGTAATGAGCATTTAAACACCTAAATGAGATTGTTTCAGACAGTGAGAAGAGATGCAAAAAAGAAATCTGAGTAATGGGGTAGAGTGTGTTTGGTGGAGATGGGCAAGGACAGCCACTTTTCTTTAGGTATGGTAGCTAAAAAAGGTCACTTTGAGGAGATGATATTTAAGGTGCAACATGGATGATGAGGAGAAGCTAGCCATAGGAAGATCTGGGGAAAAGAGTCCCCATGAGGGGGTCTTAAGAAGAAAAGGAGCTTGGATTGTTCCAGGAAATGAAGAAGGTGGCCAGTATGGTTGGTGCAGAGCATGAAGGTAGAGTAAACATTGGCTGGTTTGGGGCGGCCCTCTTCCTAATGTTTAGAGAATCCCTTACCTTATATAGTCTGGTGAGAAGCAGAATTTGCCTCCTGCTATAGAAACTAAGAACCTAATTTTCTTTCTTTTGCAGCTTCTCTATGCCAATGCCAAATAAGGTGGTAACAAAAGGCCATGAGCATGTGTCCTAGGTCAGACCAATGGGACATACCTTAAATATGTTGTAAGACAACAAGATCTAATAGTGGCAAGGGTGCCAGCAGAGGCCTCTAAGGTCTAAGCTAGGAATGTCCACAGAGCAAGCTATGGGATCCTGTGCTCAGGGAAGGCAGCAGATACATCCTATAAGAATGAATCTGGACATTATTTTCATCGAGCGTTCCTCTATTTTTCCCAATTTTCTCTGCTTGGTTCTCCAGTGTTTCCAGTAAGTCCATGAACACTCTCATAGTTTTCAAAACCTTTATTTTCTGCTTGAATTATTCAGAGTTGGTTTGACTGCTACCTAGTAAAACCCTTCTCAGCTTGACACAGAAATTCGTTCCGGGAGTGGTTGCAAATAACAAACCATCATGGAGGAGAGCTGGAATTGGTTTTCTGGCTTGGTTAGAGCTGAAGGCAATAAAAATCAGCTGGTATTAGAGAATGTGACCTTAGCACTTCATGGCAAGCAGTAGTGAAGAAATTAATTTAATTATCATCTGTGGTCACCTGCAATGAAGTGTCACTGATAGCAAAGCTTTGGGGAACTGAGTGGGCTCTTCCAGGAAGGGATGGCTGAATTCAAGAAATGAGGACACGGATGGCTGTTTCTAACAAAGTCTTGGTAAACTAAAGAAAAAGTACTGCCCATCTGAAGTTCCTAAGTCCTCCAAGCACTTTATAGACTGATATTTGTGACTGTGCTAAAAGGAATTTTTTATGATGGTGTTAAAAGAATCTCTCATTTCTTGCTACATGGATGCTAAAATATATATATATATATATATATTTTGCTGTACTAGAAAAGCTGATCCAATGGGCTCCATGACTATGAGCTGACTTAAATTTACAGTCTCACAATGTCTCCTATGAGAATTTTAGGGCATTTACTCGGAAAGTGTATGACCTTGAACATTGGAATGGTATCCTAGGGAAACTTGAGAAAATTCAGAGCTCCCAGAAGTATTCCTGTCCCCACCCTTGGTGGCCCCCAAACACCAATTAATTCTTTCTGTGGAATGAGCAGCCTCCCTTCTCTTATCTGGAGTGATGTCTATCTTTTCAAAGACCTAGGAACAACCTTATTCATGGTGATCCGCAAAGGGAAGCCACCTTTCTTCATGCTCTGGTGGCAACCAGCTCTCATTTTTCAAGACTTGTGACGAGATCCAGATTCAACAGTGCCCCAGGAGTGGCACAAGATCAAATTTCACCTCGGGAGGAGAAAGCTGACAAATTCCCCAAATTGTAAAACGTTTATTTATTTATTTAATGTTTGCAAAACCCGAGGAATATATGTGGAAATGCATTCAAGCAAAGAGGGTAAAGTGTTCTTTTGGATCAGGCTGAATTGATCAATATAGATGCTTTGATCAGCGATCCTTGACTGAGTGTGCTAACTGGAGTAGATAGAGTGGATTCTGCATTTTTGCATGGTTACTTGAATGAATCCTGGATGTAGCAGTGACTGTGTTTTGGAAGGGTCTCCAATGTATAGCTCCAGATTCCCTGCTGGGTTTACTGCTACAGAGTAATCCTAGAAAGAAAGTGACGGGAAATTTTCATACGATGAAGTATATGGGGTAGCTATTCTGGTTTAAAACTAATTTGGCTTGAACTAAAGAAACCTGATTTATGGCCTATCAAACACACATTGTACATATGCTTTAAGCATTAAAGTAAAGGATGCATTAAACACTGTGTTAAGGTAAAAGAATGCATTGTTTGAAGATAAGAATGCATACTTGCGCTCCTAAGACATCAGTATTGGTAATGCCCGTGTAGGGGAGGAGGACATTTCCTCTCCCCAAATGGGGGTTCGTCTGGCTGGAGAATGAATTAAATTCACATGAGACAGAATAGCAAGAGAAAATTAAACAAAGCTTTATGAGGAACCATGGCCCGGGGCCTTTCTTCCCGAAGGAAGAAAGGGCACCGAAGAAGTGGGGTGCAGACAGTGGTTATATACCCCCAAACGGGGTGTTTCACATGTGATTGAAATGTCCCTCCCACAATAGTCACAAGATTGCCCCGTCAGCACAGTGCTTGATGGACACAGCAGGTAGTGGTCTGCTGTCTCGGAGGGCGTAGCCGGAGGCAAGTCGATTGTCTGGAGCTGGGCGGTCACAGGTGAGCTCAGCAATCAGTTCCTAGCCTAAAGAAAGATGCTTAATCTTTAAGGAATGCCAACGTTGGGAGGGGGAGGGAAGTCAGTTACAGGAGGTTACCAGACTAGCACAATAAAATGCAGATTTTATGTCCTTGCCTTTGGTATTGATTAAGAGTTTTTAGAGAGAAGGTCATCTCCTTTCTTCTTCCTGGTACAGAGAGGGAGGCACCTTTTACAGATAGAGATTTACCTTACAAATGTAAAGGTGTCCTAACAAAGGGCAAGTTCCATTCCTCAGAGCCTCCTTCCCTGTCCCAGTTTATCAAAAGCAATCAACCTCAAATAATCCTGATGCCAAAGAGACATATCTTGGGGTGGCCAATTTCAGGTCCCCACACCCGCATGAGTACTCTTGAAGATAAGCTTCCAAGACATCAGGCTCATGTTCTGCTAATTTGCAACTGAATGCCTCTTTGAAACTTTGATGAATATGTATGCTGGGCATGTTTGATGTATGTTCTTTGTTCTAAAAAGGTATACTGAAAACCATGCTTCTCTGGAATGCTTTCTTCCTTTGTGGAGACTGCCTCCCCAGGTTATAATCCTCAGCTTGCCTCAAGTAAAACTCACCTTATCTCTCCTATCTATGGAATGGGTATTGGTAAATTGTGTCAACAGAAGCAAATGGTAAAGATGGGGGAAAACATACCACCTATCTGGACAGGTGGCCTACTGATAGAGATCGCTTAGAAAAACACAATTTTAGGTCTATTAGTCAGATATGCTTGCTAATACCAAATCAACAATTCATACATGAAGTATTTTGCTGAATTTCAATACTGTCTTTAAAACAGCAATTTATTCTACCTTTTGATTTGATAATTGTTTGTTTTACAACCAAAGAACGAACAAAAATAGCTGTGCTGATTATTACATGATTATTACAGAAAATAATTTTGCCATATAGAGGAGGAAGTGTTAATATAAGCTTCACTCTGGATACCAAACAGCTATTAGCCCGAAGCAAACTAAGGTAGTAAACTGAGGCAGCTTTCATCCTGAGGTCCTAACATTGAAGAAAGGGTGGCCAGCCTGTTCCTTCTAGATTCAATTTTTGGCCAAAGCCTGAAAGACTGCTCCCTCCCCATCCTCTTCTAGACTTAGACCACCTGCCTTTTGGATCTGATCTGTAAGCCATGCTTTGCAGAGTTCCAAGAGCCTTTGCTTAAATCATTTCTTGTACAGAAATAGGGACTTACTTGTGGAGTGCAAAGTGCAGTCAGCCCATGAGCTCAAGATACCCAAGGCTGATTTAAAGTCACTTACCTAAACTCCAGCAGTTTAAAGACAATTGCAGAGCTGTAAGGAGCTGCCAGGCTCAGTGTAAATCTGTACACACCCTCATCAAAGTACTTGCCCACACCCAAAGCACAAGGTCCAATGTCACAGAACCGGGCTCCAGCAAAACTGTGTCCCGTCAGTATTTTGTGAACCCAAATTCTATTCTCTTTAAAAATGTCTTAGTAGAGACAATATGCCAAAAATCTTTTGGAATTCGATAGGAGAAATAATCCAAACGTCCACAGAGAAAGCAGTGCTAGAATGGATTTATCAATGCCTATCCCGTCACACACCTGAGACCTATCTGTGGTCCCTGAGAGGACCTAAAAGATGGATTCATCCCCAAGTCTTGAGAATTACTTGTGGGAAGTGAGGGCAGTGAGCCAGCTCTTTGGGAGGAGCTTCCTGACTGTATTTGGTAGCTCAGAGCTGATGTTAAGTGAGAGACCTTGCTGAAGAAATGGGTTTCCTGACTTTCAGAAGCACAAGACTTGAGATGCTGGGGTGGTGGAGGTCAAATCCGGCAGTAAGCTGGCAGAAGTAGAGGCTGGTGGTGACCATGACAGGCAGCACTTCCCTACCTGTGCCTGCATGCTCATGGGATCCATAGCATCAGATAGGTGTGTAACCCCGCTGAGGTTCTTCTCCAAGATTTAGATAATGAGAAAATTCTGGGTCGCTCAAAGAGCAGGCTGGTTTAAGAGACCTCAGTGAAGTCACAACTCCTCACTTCACTCTGTGACTTGAATCACTTTACAAACTCAGAATAAAAGAAGAGCAACTCTGAGGAAGGGCTCTGTGATAGCTGTGAATCACACTTGGGGATAATTGGACACTGGGGTGAGGGACACATCCTGCCAGCGCTTTTGGGGTCTCTCTGGGCATCCAGATTGCTGTATGATCTACTTACCAAGGGGAGACTCAAGGGAGTAATTTGGTAGATAAAGTTTGAGCTCAAGTCAACCTCCCAATACAGTCAGGGCTATCTCAAGCCCTGCCCATGTTATTTCCTGAGTTTCTGTGTATAGAGTTGGAAGGTCTACCTTCCGCAATGGCTTTTTGATCTCTCCAGCAAGGAGTTCTGACAGGAAGAGATGAACAAATACAAAACAGCACCTGTTGCTGAGGGAACTACTGAGGCAGTGTTGCCACTGAGGTCTTGAGAGAGGTCCGGTGGCTAAAACCATCACAACCCCATTCGACTCTAGTTTGGTTGATGGATAAGATGAATAGATTTAGAATGACATAGAATGTGGTTCATTTAATTGAATCATTATTCTAGTCCTAGGAGCTTTTATCATTATGATAAATCAAGAAAAGTCCTGGAATATAGTATGCATTCCTCACATCAGTTCAGGTCAGGCTTTGCTGCCAAATGAGGTACCAAAACTTAACTTTCAGAGTTTTGCTTTGTCTTTTAATTTTATGACTGCCAATAAAAACTCTCTTCCCATTTACCCAGTTGTCTGGTTATTTCTTCTCATCCTTGTTCAAAGACATTACCTCTTGCCTATGCCTTAAATGCTGCCATTTCCCAGCATTGAATTCTAAATCCATTTCTCTTCTAACTCAGTGCGCTCCGCCTTGGGTATTTTTATCCATTCCTCTGGATTCAATTTCTATCCTCTGCTCACAAATTCCAAGTCTGTTTCTCCTGTCCAAGTACCTCCCATGAACACTAGTGCCATATACCTGATGGAATTTTACTTAACTCCATTACAGATAGGTTAACCTCATCATATTCTGAATTAAACCTGTAATCTTCCACCTCAAACCTTTCTTATTTCAGTCAACAGCACGCGTATTCACCCCAGAACAATCCCTTCAGCCAGAAAATAGAGGGGCCTGGCTACCTGCTCAGGGTCAGGAAGTCTGGGGTTCCAGCGCCTGCTCTGTTTCTAAATTTAGAAATGGGATCTGTGCAAGTCACTTAACATTCTTGGATCCAAATTGTATCACCTATAAAATAGGATATTTTTAATTGAAAGGTTTAGGTTTCAGACTTGGCTTTACTACTTAATAATTATGTGACTTCGATCATTTTGTCATTTGTCAAATGAAAATAATGACATCAGGTTCGTAAGGTTGTTGGGAGAAAAAAAAAAACAAAAAACAAAGGAGATAAAGATGAATGCACTTTGTAAAATGTACAGCATTATACAAATGCTTGCTATTATGATTATTATCTCTAAATTCTTTTAAAGCTCTAAAATTCTGGTTCTAGGGGTGTGGAAAGGAGCAATTTCAGTTATCAATCATGACCAGAATATCCTTTCTGAATACAACAAACAAACTGGCTAAGTTATAAAAATCACGAAATGGGAAAGTGTCTGTCTTCTCTTTCTTTTACTTAAAAATTTATTTATTTAAAAAAATTTTAAATAGGAATTGTATATATTTGAGTACACATAATGTTTTAATGTATATATACAGAATGAAAAGATTCCGCAGCCAAGCTAATTAACACATCCATTTCCTCCCACATTTACCTTTTTGTGTGTGTGTAATGAGAACACCTGAAATCTCCTCTTTTAGCAAATTTCCAGTATACGATACAGCATTATCAACTATAGTCATGGTGCTGTACATTACATCTCAAGACTTATTCATGCTACATAACTGTCGCATCTGTTCTCAATGAAAATCTTCATGAAGTCACGAATCGTGATTTATAGCTCAGAGGCGATGGCCACTCAGGTCGAAAGGAAAGAATCCTTAGGTCTCCATCTTTTTCAGCCCCACAGTGATGCTCTGTTTGGACCCAGTGTAATTCAGCCCCAGCTCCCTGGGAAATGATCAGAGGCATTTTTGAAAGTCAAATGTGCGAGGAGAAAGCTTCCTGGGCTGGGTCACCCCCTTCAGCTGCCTCCTTTCTCCTCTTTAAGGCTTTCAAAGAGTGCAGCATTCCTTTTTTTATTTCCTTAAAGTCTTTCTTTTCATCTGCAGCACGTCTAACTCTTGTCTCATTATAATTTCACTTATTTCTATAAAAGAAACCTGACAGCTACAGAACATTTGAGGGAAGGGTGGAAGGAGGGTGGGCGTGTGGGGGAGTGAAGAAGCAGAGAGACAGAAAAAATAAGGGACGTGCCCGTGGATGGGAGTCCTCAGAGCACTCTGGCGGGTGACACTTTCAGAAAGGCCTGCGTCTCAGCCATATGGCAGCTCAGTCCCTTGGCATTATTTTCAGAAGGCACCTAGAGCATTAATAGAAAATGAGATGAAATCATAGCAGCTTAAATAGCAAAGAAGTAGCCCAGTTTCCCACTAAGTCAACCAAATACATAATTCTTTGACAAGGCTTCTTAACAGTGATGCTGGGCATCTATAGCTCCCTCTGTGTTTGCTGCAACCCATGGGATACGTTTTTATTAGAGGCTGCAAGTTCTTACTAATTCTTTCATTCATTTCTTTCTTACTTCATTTCAAAAAGTGAATTGAGGGTATTATGGACTGCATGTCTGTGTCTTGCCTCCGCCTCTAAATTTGCATGTTGAAATCTTAACCCCCAACGTGATGATATTAGGAGGTGGGGCCTTTGGGAAGTAATTAGATCAGGACAGTGGAGCACCCAGGAATGGGACTGGTGCCCTTATAAGAGGCCGGAGAATTAGCTTGCTCTCTTTCCACTGTGTGAGGACACAATGGCAAGTAAACAGTGTGCAACCAGAAGAGGGTTCTTACCAGAACACCACCATGCTGGTCCCTTGATCTCAGACTTCTATCCTCTAGAACTGGGAGAAATAAATTTTTGTTGTTTCTAAGCCACCCAGGCTGTGGTACATTGCTACAGCAGCCTGAACCGAATAAGACAGAGGGATACAAATTTCTCCTGCTTTTCACACAACCTGTCCTCTCTAATGAAGAGTTTCCAGTATGGCAGCTTCCACAGACCATCTGAGAAAATTAGTTGTGCTCCTATGGAAATAGAGAACAAAGAACAAGAAAAAAAGACTTTCGTTCCTGAGAATATATTCCACTGTTCCCTCAAGCTTATAGTCTTTATATTCTCTGTGATCCCATCTACCATTTAGACTTTAGTACAGGACTGATAGTATATGAATCTTTTTGCAGCCTTAGTAGGTTACAAATTAAACCCTATCCTGTTCTGATCACCGTAATTGACATGAAATATAAAGTACGATTTCAAAATAAACTCACCTTCTGATTTATCAAATATCTGAGGAATGAATTAAAAATATAGTCTAGATGATTTTCCTTGTGTTACTATTATCAGTGCTGCATAATACAAGTTGTCCCTTTATTTAGAAGTAAAATAGAAAGAAACATATCTTTACGTACATTTGTGGATAAAAGCATTTACCTATGACTCATGGTTTCCCTGTAACTTTTACCAGCTTCCATAAAGTTACCTAAAGATAAACTCTCTTGAATGAACAGTGTACTTCCTTTTATAACTTTGATTTCCTTAGAGTTACTGCTGATCTTTCTTTTGATAAATTTTGGAGTAGGGAGAAGATGGGGTTTGACAGCTACCAACAGGAAGCCGGCAGTGGTCCTCAGGGGTGGGAATAACTATGATGACACAAATGATGGCTCACCCACCTCCACTAGATTTAATAGGGATAATTTGATCCTTTCATGCATTTTTAATTGTTATTCTTTCCAAAAGGAAAAGTCTATGAAGGTTCAGGTTTATAACATTTGAAATCACTCTCTTTTTTTTTCTCCTAACGTGACTTTGTGAGTCTTATCTGTACTTTTGTCTCCTCAGTTCTTTTAAGAATCATAATTGGTGTGATTATCGTTGCTATGAGAATAATTAACCACAGCTTTTTGACACTCTAAATTGGGAATACAGAATTCTCAAGCAGTGAGGATGGAACAGCTAAACCATTCCACTTTGAAACTGAAAAGGGCTGTACCGACTGAATTCAGGTGCAATGATTTTGAGTCTTTTGCAGTTTTTACTTAATAAGGTAGAGGGAAGAAATAAAACTGCTCACATTTTCACGTGAGAAACTGAATGGAAATCTTCTTAATGAGCTAATTGCCTGTTATGACCAATAAATAAAAAGAAGTGAAAGATAAGTATATTGAGAACCAAATTTCTCCTCACTGACTTATTCCACTGCCTTGGAAAATGACTGTAATGTTTTAAAAATTCAGACGAGGAAGCTATAATCATGATAGCAGACTCAAACATTTGCATTACCCATTCTCCCTTCTACCATTAGAATGTTCTAATATTTGAATGAAATGAAATTTTCGTTCTGAGTATAGATAAGTTGAGGAAGCTCTGAAATAACTAAAGGGATAGCACTTTCATTTACATAATCATAGGGTTATATTTTAGGCTTATTTTGATAATCTAGTGTAGTCAATTTTACTTATTCCAACATTTACATAGCTTTCTTATCTGAATCCAAAAATGATCCAGGAACATTGCAAAAACAATCAAACAATAAAGAAAGTATAAAGAAATGAATTTATCTGGAATTCTTCCTTCCAGAGATTACTGAAATTTGCACTGTGGTTAGTACTTTCCATAAATGAAGTCATGCTATAGATAATTTATAAACTGTTTTTGTATCCAATGATGAACGACAGTTAATAGATACTGTAGAGTCATGAAAATAACATGTTTAGTCCATCATAATAATATGCTATAATTTATTTGGTCAATCTTCTATTGATGGATACTTAATGCCTCTTCCTATGAGCAATCTTTGAAAGAACACATTCAGAGCACACTCTTTGGGGAATTTTCTGATTATCCTCTTAAAGTGTGACTACAGACTTTTAGTGCTAGATGGAAGCTTAGAGAAGATCTAATCCATCAAGGGTTCAGGAGTTTAAAATATCTGCTCAAGGTTATAAACTTAATTAGTGACAGAGTCAAAGCGATCTATTTACTGAATGCACAAGATGACCATAGTGGCCCGACAAGTACCATGGAGAACAAAAATGTAATTTTCAAGGCAAGAGCTGCAAACTTGCCATTTGGGACCTATCAAAGCTGTAGCAAGTAAACTGTGAGCCACGTACAAGGTGCTTAATAATTATGTGGTTATTAAATTAGAAAGTTACACTTGATACCAGAACTTTCAAAACACTGTCCTACCTCCTTCTGCTCAGTCTCTCATTACATCCATTCAACTTGCATCCTATTAGCTATCGGTTTAAGAATCAAACCTCTTTATGTCATGACCTACTATACTCTTTTGTCTTTGTAACTACTGCTGAACCTAGACACAAAATTAGCACTCTTTGCTGATAGAATGAGTAAATAAAAAGTTCAGATACAATTCAATAGAAAAATGGACGCTGTTATTTCTGTTGAATAGATTATTAATGAATTAGAACAAGTTTGCCTTTAGAGGGTATAAGCATGATGATTTACAAGGTAAAAATGACACCAGTCTTGGACTGGGCTAATGGCTGTGGGATTGGTGAGGAAAGGACAGCTCAAAACCGTAGTATGCAGAACAAAGAGAAGGACTAAGTCATTAGGTGTGCTGGGATTCACCTGAGAACAAAGGAGAAGGAAGAGTTTGAATAACACCACAGTGATGATTCTGGGGACCTGAATAATAAGAGCCTTTTTTTCTTCTCCTTTTACAAGTTATGAAAGCTGAGCAGGAGAAATGCATAGAGTGAAAGTAGATGATTTCATTTCAGAGTTGTGGAATTCGATTCCAGTCTTTCTCAGTAACTCTAATTCAACCTGTTTCTTGGGTAAAGGATGCCCTGACTTGGGCCAATGAAGGTAGGATGTCATGAGAGTCTGTGGCAAATATATGGCTGAAATCATGATAACTCCTGCAATGCCAAGACTTAATTATTTAATCCCTAACAAAAGTAGAAAGAAGTGGGGCCAGCCTCGTAGCGCAGAAGTTAAGTTCGCACATTCCACTTCAGCAGCCCAGAGTTTGCTGGTTAGGATCCCGGGTGCAGACCTATGCACTGCTTATCAAGCCAGGCTGTGGCAAGCGTCTCACATATAAAGTAGAGGAAGATGGGCATGGATGTTAGCTCAGGGCTAGTATTCCTCAGCAAAAAAGAGGAGGATTGGCAGCAGATGTTAGCTCAGGGCTAATCTTCCTCAAAAAAAAAAAAACACAAGTGTTTGACATTCATGTAAATAAACACATATTTCGATTATTGGCTGTTTAATAAATATTATCAATCTATGTGTTTAATAATTTATCTTAAGATTTTACTGATGATATGGTTGTTTACCAATCTGTAGTTTATTGCGGGGAGTATGTGTGCTATTGCATAACATGTGTTTAGAACTGGATCTAGCATACCATAGCTATTTATAAATTCATTCATCAAATATTTATTGACCATCTACTCTGGATCAAGTGAGCACATACAGAAAGTGCCCAATATATTGTAGCTATTTATGAATTCAATGTTCTCCTTGAAAAAAAACACCCTGCCTTCCCTTCCCTTCTCCCCCTTCCACCCTTTAACTTGGATGTGACTTTGACTTGAACGCCAAGCAAGAAAACGCCGTCCAGCTTTAGGGCTCTGCATCTTCTTCCCTTTCTTCCAGGACCACTCTTCCCAAGACATTCGTAGATCTCCCCCCTTTCCGTGCTTCAGGTCTCTGCTTAATTGTCACTGTCATGGGAGGGCTTCTCTAAACACCCCATAAAAACAGCAATGCATTCCTTCCACCGCCACCTAGCACTCTGATTCCTTTATTTGTCTTATATTTTTTTTGTTGCCATAGCATTCTCATCCCCTGACATATTCTTATATTTTAACTTCTTTCTTTAGTTCATGGCCCCTGCTGTCTTCCCATCTAGAGCACAGACTTTGTTTATTGTAGTCAACATTGTCTTCTTGGCACCCAACACCCAGCGGTAAGCAGACACTCAGTAATTGTTTGTTGAATGAATGAATAAAAGAGAAGAAAAAAGAATGACAACCATCTATTAACTATTTTAGTGTGTCAGGCAGTATGCTACATACTTTGTATACCTGTTTCATTATTAGTAGAGTAACTCTATGATAAAGGCTTAATTAGTGCCACTTGAAAATTTGAAGAAATGACCATTATAGCTCCAAAAAGATGGGGAGACTACCCTGTGCCTCTGATCAGGAGGCAGGAATACATTCCCACAGGGAGTCAGTTCTGCGTGAAAATCCAAACACTGAGAACTCTGCACAATTTGTCTAGCTTTGACTTCAATGCAAAAGGATCTTGGCCACGGTTCCTCAGGAGGCTTTTGTGCTAGAGCCCACAAGGCTCCCCTAATGTGATTTGGCTTGAATTATGTACTTGTTAGTCAATTGGAACTTTTACATTTCATTTGGTTCTTTGCCATATAAATAACCCTGTCTTTACTCGACACAAGATTATGTACTAGCCTGACTGCCCTTTGAAATTAAACGTTACAAAATCAGTGAGGTATCATTGAGGGTACACTGCCTGAATGAAAAAAACTTCCCAAGAAAAATCTTTTTATGGTTCTTTCTGGGTGGGGGTCAGGATGGGGACTAGATGTTTGGCACTACCAGATTGCATAGGCTGTGTTTTTCTCTCTTCCCACGCTGTTTTGACATATTGATGACTCACCCCAGAATGGCAAATAGTGGGTCTGACATGAATATCCCAGCTTTCCCTATTACTATGAAAACATCCATTAAAATATGTCAAGAGTAACCAAAGATAGAGAAGCTAAGCAAACGTGGGAGGGAAAAGGGAGGGAAAAAACAAAAACCCCAAATCTGCTTTACAACTGAAATCAAGGTAAATTACAGACATAATATGCTTCTTCTGTAAATTATAAGCATTCTGGATTAGAGTCTCTGTCTATGTAGAAGTTTCTTTTCTAATGCAGAAGTGAGAGAGGACAGCTCTTCCTCTGTGACTTTATATGTATATATACAATGTTGGAAGGAATGTCTCTGGTTAAAGCAATCATCTATACAAATCCATCCTGATGAAAGACCCTCATAGGACATACTGTGTCATCCAACAGGTATGACCAGCTCCCTTGGAGTCCTTTCTATGGTTGAAGAAGCACTGGATTAGAAGTCAGTGGCAAAATGGACTATGATCTAATTTTTTTATGTGTGTCCTTGCACATCATGTTTCTATATGTACACATGTTTACATACATACATGTTTATATGTAGAATATGTTCATCCGTAGGCATATATACTTGCGTGCGTGCATGCATATGCGCACGTGCATGTGTACTTCTGTATGCACTGTGAATGGGGAGGCTGTATGCTGCCATTTCTGATTCTAAAACACCATTATGCACTAAAATACATTTATTTTTCCTAATTCTGGGACTCTTTACACGGTATATGATCACTCTCAACGATTGTGGGCAAGGTGAGGGAAGAGATCATGATGTGAAAGAAATGAGTGAATGAAATAAATCGACAGAAATTTTTCCTATGAATGGTCAGAGAACCAATACATTCAATTTTGTTCCAATGCAATTTACAAATAATTACCAACACCAACAAAGAAACTACAATCAATCATGGCTAAAACACATAATGAATGAGTGTTGAAAAGAAGATAATACTAAGAGATGCAGCTTTGTGGAAGGATTGGGCAGATACAGATCTGTATATGGACAGGCTTACCAGATACCAGCTGGGTAGGGATTCCGGACTCAAGAATCAGAATTAGTTGTTATAACCAAGTGTTAAAAGTTTTGTGTGCTTTATGTTCTACAATTATTAAAAGTTTGTGATTTCTTTCATTGCTGCAGAAATAACACTAGGTATTTTGGACATGTAGCGAAAAATATCATGAATCTGTCAGCTAAAAAACTGAGTTTTTCCACCAGAAATTCTGCCTACACTGGAGCAAATTATGCAATTTCTGGACTCACTTTATTTGGTTCTAAAATGAAGGTAATCTCTAAAGACCCTCCCAGCTTTAACATTCTTTAATCTAATAATTCTGTTTCTGTGCACTTGGTCTACATGAGAGGTAAAGGCTGAGAAACATTATATGGGAGAGAAAAATGATGTGAACTAAGGAATCTGAGGAAGAAAGAAACTACAAACATCCAAGGAAGAACAACTTAGAGAATATGAGTTTAATGTGAAATATTAAATATTTAAAATATTTCCCGGATCTAATCATATCCCACTCCTTATATATCCCTTGAAGAGTGATGAATAATGGAGATGAGACCTCTCTCCAGAGGCTATTTGGAATTTTTGGAGACTTTTTACTTTCCCAATATTTTGGTGGATGCTAATTACATGGAAGAGGCCATGCAGAGATGCTAGATGTCTTAAATACTTGGTTTCCCACATCACACAAGACTTCCTTATGTTCTTCTAGGTATTTATGAAGATGAAAAGCCCATTTATCATTGAAATCTAACTCCATTTTACATGTAAATACTATATTATTGTATGTTTTTCATATACAGTAAATTTTACAAGAATGTAACTAACATGTAAATTGAGGAAAAAAATATATTTTTTCCTTTGGAACATGATCAAGAGTTGTTCTCCATTTTCAAAAAATTGTGGTAGCTATGACCATTAAACTCATGGCACTTAAGCAACCAATATGATGTACCCATGTTTCATTGCAGTAGAAGCTACCACATTTCTTGTTATTCTACGTATCAATGCAAATACCTGAACACGTCTCTGTGTCTTCTACAGTAGTCTGCCCAAGCATTTACATGTGGAAATGCATATTATTTTATTATAAACTTTTATTTTAATTGCTACTTTATATTATAGTTATATAAATTTTAACATATGTGTAGGTAGGTTCTATAACCTATGAATTTCATTTCAGGATAGTCAATAGGCATTACGAAATAGTTGTTACAAAAAAGGGAGCATTGATCAGGATAGGATTGAGAATCACCATTCTGGAATATTCTTTTTCCATTAGCCTATCAAAATATCTTCCTTTCGTTGTTTCTTCCAACTTTCGAGACAAATGTGGTGACTACACTCAGAAATTCTGCTATCGTCTCAAACTTCCAAGTCAACACGTGTAAAACTAAATTAGAACCTCATATAACCTCATCCAACCTTCAATAAACCGTGGTTCTAACTTGTCCGTTTCCTTCCTTCTTGTCTGGATTCACAGTTCCTGGCACACTTTTGGTCCATCTCTTCCCCCGCTGATTACTTCCCCTGAGTTCCTAATAGGACTTGCAGTTCAGATCCTCTCCATGCTCTGCCTTTTGTGCTAGTAAACATGGTGCTGACAATGATGGATCTCATAGACCCTGGCTAGGAATCTTTAAGGACAGAAGAAATAGTCCATTAGGAATTGTCGAGTTGCTCATGCTAAAAGAACACCATAGGAGCAACTGGTATTATAGCCATTATGGCAATAAAGAAACAAAGTTTTCATATCTCTTAGACTCCAGTTCTTGAAGTTCCAGAGACTTTCTTGTGGACGTCATTGGACACTTAGACTAGGCCAAATGTCTTTGTTTTTGATCTTCTTTTTGCCACCTTCCCACCTCACATTTTATTTTGTGTAATAGCACCCCTGGAGGTCTGGGTGCCTGGCCACCCTGACTGGTTATGCCTCTCTCTTGGCCTTTGAGTTTAACCCTTTTTAAGGGAAGCTAGAAACTTTGAGGCATAGCTGGCATCAGGGCCAGTTAACTCAAATCCTAAACCAGTTTTCTCAAAATATACTCTTATCAGGCATCTACTCTGATTGGTATCCTCAACGTCCATTTCTTGTAAAAATTTTTATTTTTCTTTTGAGGAAGATTAGCCCTTGGCTAACATCCATTGCCAATCCTCCCCTTTCCTCTGAGGAAGATTGGCCCTGAGCTAACATCTGTGCCCATCTTCTTCTATTTTATATGTGGGACACCTGCCAAAGCATGGCTTGATGAACAGCGCATAGGTCCGTGCAGGATCTGAACCGACCAACCCCAGGCAGCCCGAAGCGGAACATGCAAACTTAACTGCTGCGCCACCAGGCCGGCCTCATAAAAGTATTTTTGACTTGCTTTCTGAGGCCATCTGTAATCTTGTGCTCATATATCTAATTGATCTAGCATTTATTTCTCATTCCACCTCATTTTTACTGTATCTAACTTGCTACAATTATTTCTAGTTCCAAATCTTTGCTCACATATTTTTCCCATCTCTCATGCTCTTCCTTCTCTCCACCTCTCCCAAAAGTATTCTTATCAAGGGTCCAGTTTAAGACCCCCCTCCCTCTGCAGTTTCCCCCGACTGTCGTTTTGGGCGCACCAATTTCCCTTTTCTCCATAAATTCCTTTGGCACTTACTGAAATTGTTACTTGAATTACTGCTTTACCTATTTATTCTATGTGAGACTTAATATGGTCAGTGTTGAAAGGGTTTATACTTTTTTTCATGCTTTCTTAGTTAGCTCAGAGGTGGTATTCAGTTAATGTTAGAATAAATAAATCATTGTTAAAATGCATAATTTTTAAAAGTCTGAGAACCAGAAAAATAAACTCAATCTTTGATGAAATTAAGAATTATTTCTAAAAACAAAGCATAATATATGAAATGGAAAGGCATTGAAAAACTGATAAATGACTTACCAAACAAGAGGAAGTTTATATTTTTGATTCAGGGAGAGATTTCACAGAGGGAAAAAGGAGTTCAAAATGAAAGCCTGTATAAGTGAAGATCGGAAAAATCCATTACTAGCTTTAAGGAAATCCGAAATTTGCCCCAATAAGGGAAAATTGGGCCTCAACTGCACTGAAGTGTGTGATTGTCATAGAATGCCAGGAAACCACTGGCTAAACTTCACGTCTGTCATATGCAAAGTCCATGTATCTTCCACTTGTAAAACTTGGACACCTGGCTGCTATTGGTGGAAATCTAAATTAGAACACTGCTACTACAGAATTCTGGGACATGTGGTTCCCAGCCAGCTTCCAGCCTCTGGTAGCAGAGGAGAGCACCTGAAGGGAAAGGGGATGAATGTTGGTTTCCACTATGTGCTTGTGGCATTTGTAGTGTGTCACAGCCGTCAAACCTAAGCATCTGCAGGTAGAGGATTCCAAAGAAGGAGAAACAAACCGTTTTCTCTGAAGCCAGCCAGAAATGCTCAGGAACTGAAACATTGGAATGTAATCAAGTGAGTTGGGAGGCTAAAAAGAGAGAAAACAAAGTCTGTATAAGTAGAAACACCAAAATGAGGCAATTATTTACTCCACTAAAAAATTATAAATATAAAAGTAGTAAAATATGGGAGGAAAACAGGGATGTATGGCTTAAAATATTCATCTATAAGGAGAGAAAATCGATATTTACTAAATATTGAATATGACACATCAATATACCTATTAATTAAAAATTTCAAAGTTTATTTTTTTCAGAAAAAAATGGTGAAGAATTAAAAGTTTTTGCATTTGAGGTTGGACACATGGGATAGGAGAAGGGAAGGAAGAGACAAGACGAACTTTTTTTAACTTTTTTTTTTTTTTTTTTTGCTGAGGAAGATTCACCCTGAGCTAACATCTATGCCAATCTTCCTCCATTTTGCATGTGAGTCACTGTCACAGCACAACTGACAAGTGGTGTAGGTCCATGCCCAGGATCCAAACTCGTGAACCTGGGCTGCCAAAGCAGGACATGCCAAACTCAACCACTACACCACAGGCCTAGCCCTAGTAAGAGACCGTTTTTAAAAATACAACCTTTTGGTGCTAAATGGCATTTTACCTTTATTTAATGTTACATTTATGTGTAATACATTGATAAAATAAATTTAAAGTGAGAAAATTAGTGAAGTGAGAAGTCCAAATCATAACAAAATATATATATATGAAAATATAAACAGAGGGAATATAATTTCAGAAGTTTAAGAGGGAAAGAATTAGGAAAACATTAATTGAAGATGTATTAGATAAATAGAAAATAACTTGTCAAGGAAGAGAAAGGATGATCCCAGCATCTGCAGATGGCAGATTCTCCAGACTTCCTCTTCCAGAATCTAATTAATCTACTCCATTGATGTTTCATTGAGAGTCAGAGGTAATGGAGAGTAGAGACAATCAATTATCTGTAATAGAATTTAGTTTAGAATGCTCATGTTCGATAGCCATCACAGAGCAGTTCTGCTGTAAGGTTTACCAAGCCCTACTCTAGCAAAACAGTGAGTATTTTAATTTTTTTGTGCTAAATCATTACTTATTTATAGAAAGATAGCATTGCATTCCAAGATAGAATGTATATGCTACCATGTTCAACATATAAAATTTATAGCCAAAGGGAATATGTCTTCTTCCAGCTTGTGGGGTGGTTCATCTTAAAAGAAAAAAAAAAAACCTAAATATTTATTCAGTGTCAGTTAGGTATAATCCTTCAGTGGTTTCCCAATGCCCTTGGGGTAGAGATTCCAAAACACAGAATGACCTCAAAGTCTTATATATTCCACCCCCAACCCCAACCTTGGCTAATTGCATGTCACCCTCCCTTTCCTCCTAAGCCAGCAATGCTCTTTTTCTCTTCAGTTGCCTTTGCTTGTACTGTTTCTTATTCTGAAGTACTGTTTCCCTTCTTCTTTCCCTAATTAATTCTTAACACATCCTTTTATTTTTAACATGAGTTTTAACATTTTCAGGGAAGATGTTCCAGGCCCACTTCCCCATCCCACACCAGAGCAGATTAGGTCTTCTGAGCTTATGTTCCTAGAACACCCTGTCCTTTATCATTTCTCATAATAAATTTTTATCATTATTTGATTAATATCTTCCTGGCCAGCATACTGCTAAGACTGTGTCTGCTTTGTTCCACCATTGCATTCTTCGAATCTAGCATCAGAGGTGGCGTATAGTAGGTATTCAATAATATTTCATAAATAAATGCATGAATGAAAATCCAGTTTTAGGCTAAGAAATTGTTGACTATGATAGGCCTGAGGAAATAAGTTTTATAATTATTTCATTATTTGAAAAGAACCATTATCCTTAAAATATATATTTGATTAAAAAAATATCATAGAGACAGAAGATTTAAAAGAAGAGAGATCACTCAGTTTATTTTTCTTATAAGGCATAATATCTAAACTTTATATTTAAGACACAAAAATAAGCATTTGAAATAGTAAAAGTACTTATTATTAATACAGTCAGTTCCTTTACATTCTAGTTTGGACCAAATTTCAAGAAGGTAATAATGGAATTCCAATTAAGGCACTCTAAAGAATATAATAGAAAGTAAAAGCAAATTATTTTACTAAAATCTCAGTGCAATGCTGCAACTGATGGTGGACATTTAAATGACATTTCTTCCTATAAAAAAATTCATAAGCCAAGTCTCTTAGTTGTTGATTCTGAAAATGTATGGCAATTTGTCAAACACAGTGGTTTGAAAATTACTCTGAAATAAAATGAGTTTATGACTTTTGCTACGTAGAGTGCTTGATGACCATTATTTTGAAGTTTTACATTGGTTTTCTTTTCTTAGAACGATATACTATTAAACACTATAGAGAAAGAAAGGTAAGGGGAGAAAGAGAATGGAGAAACTTTATGAAGAAATGTGTCTCTTCCCCTTGATGTTCAATTTATCCATCCATTATTTCATTTAATGCTGAATACGTGCCAAGGAGTATTTGAATCCCTGCTTTTTACAACCTACCAAATTAAAGTCCTCATTTATATCATCACTCTCTACTACTTAACAGAGCGTATTGTGTAATTAAAAAACCCCCAAACCAAAAATCTTCGATATTAGGAAAGTCCTAGTTCAAATGTCAACTGTATACATTTGGTCAATATACTGATTCCATTCAACCTTTAGTTTTCTTATTAGTAAAACATCGCTAAGTTTACCTACCACGTGCAATTGGTGTGTGAAGATTAAGTAACATCTTAAAGCACTAGACACATAGTAAAGGGAGACCTTTTGGAAAACTTTGAGATTACAGTTGTGTATTAAATGTGAAGGTTTAGGAATAAGAATCATTTAACTTCTTCTGGTCCCCTCAGTGGTATAATTTTATAACATCTTTTTTCGACGTTTAAGTGTAAAGACGTCTGCAGAGGGACAGGTATAATAACTATGTTATTTCTTAATTAATTGCAATTTAAATTTAATAATAAGGCTGAGAACATCTGCATTTTTGTTCTGTAAACAGTGCCTTACGTTAAATGAAAGATACACATTGTACCCGATGTTTCTGATTTCTTTAATGCTGTTTTGAAAGCTGCTTTAAAGCTGTGGTCAATAACAGAAGAAATGGTTTGTCACCAGCTGTGTTCAATAGCTGCAGGCCATTAAAATTCTCCTGATAAAATTCTCCTTTGGTGTATAAGGTAATTCATTCGTCAGACTGACGGATATAGATATAATTTATGGATTTCTAAGAAGCAAGCAAGGAACATGCATAAATATAGACCTTTGCAGAGAGAAGAATATACAAGAACCAATGAGCAGATATATTTCCAGTAGACTCTCGTAATATTCTGATGTCTTCTTTGCCACATTTAATTTGACGAAGGCTTTTACCTTTTAGAGTTAATGTTTCCCATTGACTTCTAAAATTAACATTAACTTAAAGAAGGCAAAGACGCAATAAGCCCCATCTGTTGCACAAAGCTGCTTGGTGGATTCAAACTTCAAGAAAGACTGGAGATTCTCTATATGCATATATTATACACACACACTTACACCACATTTAGGGCTAATTAAATCCACAAGTCTATTTCAGCTCAGCCACTACTCAAACGGGAAAAGTTTTCATATCTGTCATTTGTCAAAGTTTATTTTAGTACCTGATAATTGTCTGGGTGTAAATATATAAATTCAGTTATGAGATCATCAGTCAAATCAGTTACAAAATTTTACCCTGACTCGAGGGAAAGAAGACCCCAGGAAATAATCAAAATATATTTGTATGCAAAGAGCACAGTGGAAATGAGGCACAGACGTAGATAATTTAAGCAAAGGCAATCTTTGAACTATTTCTTTTTTATTGTCTTGAAATATCAGATGAAATTGGGAATTTTAAGGCCTCAGTTATCTGAAGAATTGCTTTGATTTTTTAAAAAATTTTTATGTATTTATGAGACACATACCTGCAAGAATCTAAAATCATTCCTTGCATTATTAATTGAAAACAAGACGAGAAAAGCCTCTTAAGTATATTTCTTCCACTTTTATTTGTGTTAGAATGCAAATCTACTAGGTACTACTTTATCACTGTCACTTATCATTGTAATTCAGCATCATTATGGCAACATCCGCCTAAATAATATGATGAAAGAAAGAGAGAAAGAGAGAAAGGAAAGAAGGAAGGATGAAGGGAAGGAGGAAAAGAAGGGAGGGAGAAAGGAGGGAAGGAAGAAGGGAAAAATAATACATCAGCAAAGGTGATTTGGTTGTAAGTGAGCTGCTTAGATATCAAAATACTCTTAACAGTCAACTGTTATTCTGTGTGAATCTAGTATCTATTAAATGCAAAGAGTGTTTGGAGTTGCTTTTTATGTTTTAATTATTGGGAGATATTTCTGGATATTGACTTTCTGATTGCTGTACTCTCTTCATCTGTCTTTACCATGCTTACAAGTTTGATAATAATGCGAATATTGATAAAGAAGTTTAACAATTTAAGGTGAAATTTTGAAATTATTTATTTCATGCAGATGTAGACAAAAGTTAAAAACGTATTAGAGTTGTTATGGCAAAGGAAAAGTATATATGAAATTATAAAAATTTGCAATGAAGGCTAATTTTAGTATTACAGCATGTGAAAGATCCTGGAAAAGGCCCCAGAACTCATTACCTTATTTTGGGAGAAAACGTCATCAAAATTGTCCCATCCGAAGAAAGAGAAATTAACAAATCCTTCAGTAAAACCTATACCACTTCACAACACTGTTGGAAATTACTTTTTTCAAAATGTTATATATAAAAAGAGAAATAATAAGTGCTTAAATTTTGTGTTACTTTTTTTTAGTGCACATATAAGTGTTCATTTTAAAAAGAGTGGGTGACTGTATTGTGGCAGTTACCATCTGAAAGTAAAGTATGTTGAGATGTCGCATTTTAAAAATTTTAATATTTTTCCATTTGCAGCAGTACTCAAAGTCAGCAAAACCCTAAATAAGATGATTAGCAAGTAATGTGAGAAGCATAGCTTGAAATGGCTTTAAAAAGAAAAAAGAAACATTTATGTTTCCAACCCAGATGACGTCACAGGCCAGAATTTACCTTCCCACAAGAGACAACTAAGAAAAAAAACAGACAAAATATAAGAAAAATTATTTAAAAGAAACTGGACATCAGCAACAGAGGACACTGATTTGCTAGAGACAAAACAACAAATGAGATGAGGTCTGGCATTCCTCAGCTTATTGCCAGGTGAAAGTCTGCAGCAGCATAAGACAGGGAGCCACAGCAGCACCCAGAGCTCTCTTTGACAGGAGAGAAAGCTAGAATTTTGGCTAAGAAAGATGTCTAAAATTCACAGGACGGAGTGAGAGTGCTGCAGGCAGAGAGATCTCTAAAGATCTGCAAAGGGTCCTGCTCGAGTCTTCAGCTGAATACTCAGCCATGAAAGCATGCAACAACATGAACTGAGGCTGGGGAAAGGACCATTAAAAGGATTAGAAGGACCAATCCTGAGGACTCAAGCCTGGCTGAGGATAATTTCTTTTCTTATGAGCCAAAGTGAGAAACCTCATAATTCACAGGGTATCACATAGAGAACTTAAAAAAGCTTTGCCTCAATAGCAGAGCAAGTTTCACCCTAGAAAAACACTGCTCTGGGCCCATCCAACAAACTTGAAACAGCAAGACCTTGAAAGGATCAATTTCCTAGCAACTTAGCCAAATCTCCCTAAAAATTCTCAAGAATATTTATAGGAATGCAAATATATTGAGCACATAATGAATAAAATCCAATAAAAAATTACTAGACATGCAAAGGAGATGAAAAATCTTTTTTATAATTAAGAGAAATGACAGTCCATAAAAACCAACTCAGAAATGGCACAGATGATAGATTAAGTAGACAAAGACGCTGAAACAGTTATTATAACTGTATTTAATATGGTCAAAAAACTGGGAAGATGATTGAGGATGGTCAATAGAGGCATGAAAAAGGAGAGGGTAAAGCCCCAAATTTGACTTCTGGAGATGAAAGCTACAGTGTCTGAGATGAAAAATATACAAGAGGGGTTAACAGCATATTATACTTTACAGTAATAAGAGTAGTAAACTTGAAGATGTAGCAATAAAAACTATACAAGATGAAATGCAGACAGAAAAAAGTCTAAAAAGAAAATTCAGAACATCATGATTTGTGAGACAACTTCAAGCAGCTTATTTATAATCTGTGAAGAAAAAAGAGCCCCAAGAAAAAATATTTTAAGAAATAATGCCCAAAATTTCCAAATTGAACAAAACAATCATCACACAGATTTAAAAACTCAATGGTCCCAAAATAAATATCAGAATAACAGCAGACTTCTCATCAGAAGCAATGCATGTCAATTGCCAGAAAAGCAACAAATTCTAAATATTGAGCTGACTAAAGGAACGAAAAGAATACTGTCAGCCTTAGGCGTTGGCCCCCTGGCATAGTGGTTAAGTTCAGGGCACTCCACTTCTGCTGCCCGGGTTCCTGGGTTCAGATCTCCAGTGCAGACCTATACCACCAGTCAGCCATGCTGTGATGGCGACCCATATACAAAATAGAGGAAGATTGGCACAGATGTTAGCTCAGGGACAATCTTCCTCAAGCAAAAAAAGAGGAAGGTTGGCAACAGATGCTAGCTCAGGATAAATCTTCCTCAGCAAAAAAAATAAAAAAAATAAAAAAATACTGTCAGCCTAGATTTCTATACCTAATGAAAATACCTTTCAGAAATAAAGCCAAAACAAGTACAAAAACTAAAAGAATTCAACACCAGTAGAAGTAGACTGTATGAAAGGTTAAAGGTGAAAGGAAAATGATGAGATGAAAATATAGATCTATACAAAGGAATGAGGAGCACCAGAACTGGCAATTATACTGGTAAATATAAAAGACTATATCTATGGTCTTAATCTCTTTAAAAGAGAATGGACCAAGAGAATAAGAAGATGACACAGACTGGAAAAAAAAATATTTGAGCAAAAGATCTGAACAGATACCTCATCAAAGATATACAGATGACAAATAACCGTATGAAAAGATGCTCCATAGCATGTATTACAGGGAATTGCAAATTAAAACAACGGTGCCGCTACACACCTATTAAAATGGCTAAACTCTAAAACACTGACACCACCAAATGCTATCAAGGATGTGGAGTAACAGGAACTCTCATTCATTGCTGGTGGAAACACAAAATGTACAGCCATTTTGAAAGACAGTTGGGTGGTTTCTGACAAAACTAAACATACTCTTATCATATGATCCAGTAATCACTCTCTTTGCTATTTACCAAACGGAGTTGAAAATTTATGTCCACAGAAAAATCTGCACATACATGTTTATAGCAGCTTTACTCATAATTGCCAAAATTTGGAAGCAAGCAAGATGTCACTTCCAAGTGAATGGATATATAAACTGTGGCATATCCAGACAATCGAATACTATTCAGTACTAAAAAGAAATGAGCTATCAAACCATGGAAAGACATGGAGGAAATTTAAATGCATATTACTAAGTGAAAGATGTCACTCTGAAAGGCTATATACTGTATGATTACAGCTATGTGACATTCTGGAAAAGGCAAAACTATGGAGACAGTAAAAAGATCAGTGGTTTCCAGGGGATAATAGGGAGGGAAGGCTGAAGAGGCAAAACACAGATCTTTAGGACAGTGGAACTATTCTGTCTGATACTACAATGGTGGGTACACATCATCATATGTTTGTCAAAGCCCACAGAATGTACAAAACCCATAGTATGTACAACAGTAAGGTAAACTATGGGCTCTGGGTGATGATGATGTGTCAGTGTGGGTTCATTGATTCTAACAACTGTATCGCTCTGGTGCAGGATGTTGATAGTGGGGGAGGCTGTATGTGTGCAGAGGCAAGGGCTATATGGGAACTCTCTGTACCTTCTGAAAAATTTTGCTGTGCACTTAAAACTGTTCTACAAAACAAAGTCTATTAAAAACCAAGAGAGAGAATGGACTAAGGCAGAAATAATAACTGTCTAGTGTGTAACATATGTATAAGTACATGTATGGCAAGACTAGTTCAAAGAATAGAATGACAAACATAGAAGTATATCTTCAAAGCATTCTTTTATGTGAAGTGATTATAATATCACTTGTATGCAGAATGTGATGAGTAAATGATGTATAATACAAATCCAAAAGTAACCACTAAAATAACACAACAAATAGTTATAGTTAACGTGGGAACAAACAAAATAAAACGAACCTATAAGAAATATTCGATTTAAACGGAGGTCAAAAAAAGAGGGAAAAATGGGGGAAAATTTTAAAGGAACAGAAAGATTTAAATCCAACTTCATCAATAATCATAACATATGATATTGTTTGTATATCCCAATTAAAGGGCAGAAGTGATCATTTTGCCTAAAAAAGCAAGATTCTATTGAAAATTGACTTTAAATATAAAGACACAAATAGGTTAAAAGTAGAAGAGTAAGGAATATATATACCAGGAAAACACTAATGAGAAGAAAGCAGGAATGACTCTATTAATATCAGAGAAAGTAGATTTCAGAGTAAATAATATTACTAAGGATAAATATGTCCATTTCAAAATGATAAAGGAGTCAATTCATCTAGGGGATGCAACAATCCTAAATGATTATGCACCTGATGACACGGCTTCACAAGTCAGAAAGTAAAAACTGATAGAACGGTGAGGAGAAATAGACAAATCCACAACTATACTGAGAAATTTTAGTAAGTGACTCTCGATTACTGATAAAATCAGTATACTGGTCATAAGGAAAAATATAGAAAGCTTGAGCAATGTTCAAATAAGCTGATCTAGTTGATGTTTTCAGAATATTCCATCCCAAAACAACACAATCAAGAAATACAAGAATCAAAGTACTTTTTCAAATGTACATGAAACATTTACTAAAAACAAAATAGTCTGGTCTCTAAGACAAATCTCAGTAAACGTAAAAGTACTCAAATCATATAAAATATGTCATCTGACCACAATGAAATTAAATTAGAAATAAATAACAGAAAGAAAACTTGCAGATTTGAAACGTTTGGAAGCTAGATAACATACTTTTAAATAATTTAGAAGTAAAAAATATGAAAATGAAATAAGAAAGTATTTTGAAGCCAGAAAATAGAAACAAAACGTATTTAATGAAAAACAAAATGTTTCAAAGCAATATCTTCAGCTGCTACCTGAAGGCAAACTAGAACCGACTAAATTAAATCCTAAGTAAGGAGAAGAAGGACATAGGAAATATCAGGGTAGAAGTCAATTAAATAGAAAACAGAAAAATAATGAGAAAGTGAATCAAACCAAAAGCTATTTCTTTGATACGACCAATAAAAACAATCTATGTGGGGAAACAGAAAAGACAAATTATCAGTGTCAGGAGCAAGAGTGGTGACATCACTACAGAGTCTACACATACAAAAAACATAAATATGAAATATTATGAACTGGTGATAACTTTGACAACATAGATGAAAATGGAAAATGTCCTTGAAAGTCTTAAACTACAAGAGCTCAATCAAGGAGAAACAGGCATCCACAACAGCCCCATGTGTATTAAAAAGAGTTGAATTTGTAGCTCAAAATCCCTCTTTAAAAATTGCAGATTCAGATGTTTTTAACTTGTGAATTCTACTAAAATTTGAAGGAAAAAATAATGCCCATTCCACACAAGTATTTCTAGAAAATTAAGGAGGACAGACTATTTCTCAGCACATTTGATGAAGCTAGCACTACTCTGATACCAAAACTAGACAAATACATGACAAGAAATGACAAGCCAATATCTCTCATGAACATAGATGCAAAAATTTTAAACTAAATCATAACATATAAAAATCCAACGATAAATAAAAATGATAATATATCATAAAAAAGTGGTAGTGTACCCCCAATATGAGTTTAGTTTAACACTCAAAAATCTGTCAATGGATTCACCATATTAACAGCTTAAGAAAGGAAAACTGTGTATCTCAAGAGCTGAGAAAAAACATTCAAAATCCAATGTCTGTTTTTGATAAAAATTCTCAGCAAACTAGGAATAGTCACAAATTTCCTCAGCCTAATAAAGAACACCTACAAAACAATGTATACCTAACAATATTTTTACCACAAGACTAAATGCATAACCTCTAATTTTAGGAACAAGGTGTTCTTACCACTTCTGGTTCTAGACAGTGCAAATAAGAAAATACATTAAAAATACCCAGTTTGGAAAAGAAAAATTTAAACTCTGTTTGCCAATGACACTGTCATCTATGTAGAAAAATTCTACAGTATCACAAAAAAAGCTGTAAGAACTAATAAATGTTTTTATTAAGGTGGCAAAATATAAGACGAATGTACAAAATAAATTGTATTTCTATATACTGGTAACAGATGTTTGGAAATGAAAGAAAAATATACTACCCAAAATAGTATTTTTTATGACCATCTTTGGAATAAATTTCATGAACATATATAAAGCTTGTGCACTAAAATCTAAAATTTTCCTGAAAGTAAATATAACCTAAATAAATGGAGAGAAAGACTGTATTCATAGATCAGAAAATTTAATATATCAATTCTCTCCAAATTGGTCTATCAGTTCAATACAATGATAATCATAATCTCAATGACATTTTGTAGAAAATATGACAAATAATAAAATTCACATGGCAATGAAAGCAGGCTTGAATAACCAACAAAAATTTGAAAAACAGTAACAAAATTAAAAGAAATATACTATCTAACTTCAAGACTTATTATGAAGCTACAGTAGTCAAGAGACTGTGGCATTGGTATAAAAAGGAATAAATAGATCAACGAAATAGAAGGAGAGTCTAGAAACAGACCCATATGGTCATTTTGACAAAAGTGCAAATTCAGTTCAGTGGAGGAAGGATAGTATTTTCAAGAAGGATAGTATTTTTCAATTAAAAAAATGATAAATTGGACTTGATCAAAATTAGAATATCTGTATTTTGAATGACATGCTTAAGCGAATAAAAAGATAAGTTATAGACTGGGAGAAAATACTTGCAAATCACATGTGATAAAGAGCGTGTAACCCTAATATTTATAAAACTCTCAAACCTCAATAATAAGAACACCAAGAATTCAATAAAGAAATGTGAAAAAGTCTTGTATAGACACTGCACCAAAGAAGATATGAGTTGCAAATAAATGCTTATAAGGTGTTCTATTTGTTGGTCATTAAGGAAATGCAAATTACTAAAACCCACATGTGAGATAACACCCACGTCTATCGGAATGGCTAACATTAAAACTGTGATCATACCAAGTGTTGGTGAGGAATTCGAGGAACTAGAACTTTTGCACACTACTGGTGGGAGCGCAAAATGATGCCACTGCTTTAGAAAATAGCTCAGCAGTTCCTTAAAATGTTAAACATACACCTAGCACATGAATCAGTCACTCTTCCCCTACTTATTTACCCAAGAGAAATGAAAGCAAATGTCCATAAAAAGCTTTTCACAAGAATGTTCATAGCAGCTTTATTTGAAATAGCCCACCACTGGAAATAATACAAGTGTCCGTCAGCAGGTGAATGATAAAACAAACTGTTATACTGACAAATGTCTACTAGAAAATGCAAACCTGTCTCTAGTTACAGAAAGTAGATCAATGGTTGTAGGAGGGTGGGGAGAAGAGAGGCAGGAGAATTACAAAAGGGCATGAGAAAACTTTAGTGATGGGTATGTTCATTGCGTTCACTGTAGTGATGGTTTCAAAGCCATATACACATGTCAAATCTTATCACAGTGTTCACTTTAAATACATGCAGTTTATTGTATAAAGCTGCTAAAAAGATCATTAGAATGTCTCAAAAAGATAAATAATAAACTTTGGAACTACCTACTTTGGCATCTTCCTGGATTTGATGTTATTAACTTGTATGACAAAGTAGGAAAGCCCACATCACTACCACCAGAGGTCAATCATGAGGTTTTCCTTGTATGGCCAGTACCAAGAGTTTGACTAAGATAGAAAGAACTGGAAGACTCTGAAGGTGCAAGCAGGTAAGAGTCAGGAAGCGGACTGGGGATATAACGATGTGTTTAGTATTTCCAAGCACTTTGCTAATTTGTCATAGAAAATTGAAAGGCAACACAGAGCCTAATTCATGCATGCAAGGAACCAACCATCTGGCCAGATAGAACTAAAATGTGTGACACACGAGAAAATGAAGGGCCAACTGTGTGACAAGAATGATTTGTATACCAGACTTGCATAAAGGGTAAAGAATCCAGAGCATAGAAAAGGCAAACAGATAAAATAAGAGATGATTTATCGGTTGGAATATGAATTGAATTGTTTGAAATTTGACTAGTATTTATACAAACAGGGGTTGAGAGAGGAAAATTGTGTAAAAAAGTCAGAAAATGAGGAAGAGGTAAAGGAAGACAGACAGAGAAAACTGAATAGACCCTTCTGGTTAAAATGAGTTTGACTATTGGAGAAAGATAGATAATACGTCTGAGTAGGGAGCTTGAGAAATGTTTCAAGTCAGACAGTAGAAACTGGATTTTATCCGGTGGATGACGTCCTCCCTAATGCATTGAAGAGGCCTCATCTTTAGCGGTGCCTACTGCAGATTCACCGAAGACCATCAGAACAGTCTGCTGACAAAGCAACACTAAGTTTCATGCTGACTATTGTATAAGAGATCACTTCCTTGATAAGATTCTTGGTGGCTTCTTAGAGGAAGGAAGGAAAAGGCAGGCTATTAATGAGGCTTGGGTGGGGGAGAAGTGTCTATCAGGGGTTTGGGGGCTGCTGACAGGGCTTGAGTATAGTTTATGACACAACAGTGTGGAATTGACTGACAGAGCCAGGTGAGAGTTTTAAAGCAGTCTTTGACAATCTTAGCGGAGAAATCTGTTGGCCTGAGAGGTTCTTAAAGTCCCCTATTGTTTGGATAAATGGATTTGGGGGAGATTTCTGAAATGAAGTTATTTGCACCTTCATCTACCTGGGTAAGAGTTTCCTGAAATAATAAGCGCATATTAATACATTCCCTTGGGTAGCATATCATCTTAATGTTGACTGTAGACTATAGAGTTGCAGACTGTTTTGGCTCTCAGTGGTGGCAGTCCTTAAGTAAAGGAACGGCTTACCTAAGAAACAATACGATTTGGTGGGCGATTACATATAGCACACAACAAAAAGGACAAATTAGGATGATCTGAAGGTTGATATTTTGAAAACCCTGACTGAATTTTGATGTTAGAATCATAAAGGTAAAAAGATTTCACAAGAAGCATTGCGGACAAACGCAGTTGACTTAAATATTACTGAGTTTAGGTAATTACTAACGATTCAGAATTCAATGTATATTCACTTATGTAATTACAATGCATTATAGTCACTTCAAATCCTTTTGGAAACAAAATAGGTATATTGATGAAATAAAAATAAATTAATTGTGATACATTAGAATTCAAGTTAATTATACTGGTTATATGTTTGTTGTGTTTGTATCTATGATTACAAAGCAGAATTTCTCTTTTTTGACTGCCTGGGTAAGTTTCTCTATACTAATTCACAAGACTCCTGTTTTGTATTAAGTTAACCAAGCACATGAATTTTACTCCCCTAGATTCTGTATTCCTCATGGGTGTCAAAGAAAAACTATACTGGACAGAATTAAACAGACAAGGAAGACCTTTTTCAAGAATGTTGCAATAGGAGGTTGAAATTGAATGCAAACTCCACTGAAACAAAAGGCAGGAGGACGTTTAAGCCCTGGGAAAAGTGGAAAGGATAGAGTGGAGATTTTGGGGGAGCTCGGTCAATGTCATTAGGACATCTGTGTTTGCTAATTGTCACTTATCAAAGTCAGGCTCCTCTCCTCCCACAGAGACTGGGAGATAGGGGTGTCATCTCCTGCGATGATTAAGTTTCAAAAAGATAGTCTCCAGGCTCTTGGGAAAGGCAACCCTGGATTATAAAAGTGAAAGAGGCTGGAAGAAGATTTACATCTGGAAAGAAAAAATTTTCAATTTCAAGTTTTCTAAAGTAAATACATTGGGAGGTTAGGGGCCTATAGACAGGAAGAAATCTATCCACAGTTTAGTCGAGTTAGGGGAATTTAGGGGACTGTTGATGAATGGCTGAGACGGTGGTATCCACCATTCAGTTACCCTCTTTGCAAAAACCAACACCTTGTGTATACTTAGTGCTCATAAACATTTACTGGAACCACAAAATGTTAAAGATCTTATGACACATCCAATCTAATCTTCTCATTATATGTATATAAATTATAAATTGCTATAAATCAATTACTACATATATACTACAAAAGTTGGATATAATTTCTAAGCAAGGCCTTTGCGATAAGAAAATTCTGTTTTAGATATTTAAGAGTATTTTTAAAAATTGGAACATAAGCTTTGATCCTACTGGTTTTTCCTTAGATCTTGAAAGACTTGGTAGTTGCTAAAAGTTTAAATCAACTTGAAAGATAAACATCTTCAAGGGTCTGGTTCATCCTCTTGCTATCCCCAAGCTTATCGCAAAAATTCTTTCTTCTTTCTTAAATTCTGTCTTCTTTCAGAAAGGATATTTTCGGTTGGTTACATCTAACACAAATCAGTCTATCCCTTTTAAGAAAGGGGACATTGCAACAAGTTCTCTGAAAAAAGGAATATATGATTTCTCTGGTTCCTTTTTCCAAATTGCATCACTTCCCCCAATCCGTGAATTCTAACCATTAAAAAGTCTTGCCATATTAACCTAACAACTGTATGTGAAAAATTGTCTCGAAATTATACAAAGCCTTCTTAACTATTCTATTTATCAAGCTTTATTTAATGTGAGAAAGATAAGTCAATACTATTTTAAAGACCAAGTTTATTGAAGCCAAAAAAAAAGATGAAACTCCACCCTCAAGATTTACATAAAAAATGAATCATGCAAACTAACTCAAGTTAGCAATATTTGTAACACAAAGATTTCTGTCAAAAAAACAGTTGGAAATAACATGCTGTTTGCAATGTAATTGTTACTATTCACTAAGGCAGAAAAGGCGAATGGAGAGAACTCAAAGGCTGACAGCCTAGTCATTTAAAACTACAGGTTGTCTCAGGAATGACAATGGTTTTGAAATTCAGCTCAACCCATGCTGAGAAGTTGCTAGCTCTAGATATTGGAGAATATTTAACACTTTAGTTGAATAAGTCTTTCTCTTTCTTTTTTCCTCAGAACATTTCAACTAACCAAGGGCATCTTAGCCTTTTTTTTTTTTAAACTATGTGAAATATTCAAATGGACACTAGTCTTCTCTGCAGAGAGCTTCTGGGTTCCGAATTTTTAATGAGGACATTTGTTTAAAGGTGTATGATCAACAAAGCTGTAAAGCCCATAAACTATTTGTTTCTTTTGAGGGGAAAATACAAAACAAAACAAAACAGAAATATTTAGCTATATGTTTGCTGTGTATAATTGTTAATAGACCCACATATTTGCTTAAGCTTTTGTCATAAAACAATTTCAGTCTTTATGCTGAAGTTGGATTGCCCTCATTGGGGTGTGTGAGCTGGGTGATTCTTGTGCCTCTGTGTGTCCTTTTGTGTGCACTGCTTTTCACTCACGAAGACTCTCTCCCTGACCAAGCTCAGTGGAGCCCTCTTCTCAGCTAGGCCTCGACCTTAGCTTGACCCCCATGGTTGCTAGGTTTGCATAGCTCCGGCTTAGCAAGAATCCCACTAAGTCAGTTTAGGGAGAATCTCCTACCCTTGATATCTGATCACTCACTATCTGGTCAAATACACACCAGATGATGTCTGATCGCCTTGGCCTGCCTTTGGCAGGAATCCTACTGGGTTAGGTTAACAAGAATTCCCCCCACACTTGGTGTCTTTTCTTAGTAATTTCCCATCCAGCAATGACTGCCTCATCTGTTCCTTGGCTATAAAACCCCGCTTGTTCTTGTGTCTGGAATGGAGCCCAGTTCTGTACTGAGGTCTCCTCACCTATTGCAATGGCTTCTGAATGAAAGCTGTTCTTTCCCACTTTAACTACTGTCTATCTGGGGTTTTTTAACACCCCCCTTGGCAGCACCACCTCGAATGAATTCAGCTTCTTTGGATGCCCTCACTTCTGTTGCAACTACCACAGGAGTCTTCACAAAGAAGACGATGTGGGGGGCTGGTCTTGGCCACGCCAAGATATGCCTCTTTGGCATGATGATTATTTGAGGCTGGTTCCTTTGCAGACAGGAAAGCAACTGAAAAGTAGAATTTACTTACCCTTTGTAAGAGACATTTACATTGTAAAGGAACTCTCCATCTGTAAAGATATCTCCATCTGTACCAGGAAGAAGGGGAGATGACCTTATCTCTAGAAACTCATAATCAATGGCGAAGGCAAGGACTTAAATCTGCATTTGTTTATTGTGCTTGTCTGGTAACCTCCTGTAACTGACTCCCCCCACCCCCAGCGTCCTTCTTTGTCTTTTAGCTGGATATGATGTTTGCGGGGGTGGTTTCGGCTATTTTGGCGAGTTGCTTGGCTTGCCTGAGCCTCTCCCATCTATACATTGACAAATAGAAATGGCAAGCAATAGGATATATTGAAGTACATGAGGAAGCCATTTGGTGTAAGCCTGGTTCGGCCTGACTTTGCTTTTTCCAAAAGGGCCTGACTGTGGCCATTGAGCAGGCATTGTATATCTGCTTTAAAACATTTACTACGGCAACAACAAAGGCCCTTGAGATAAAGGTGCAACTTCCCACTCCCTCCCAACATTGGCATTTCCTTAAGGATTCAGCATCTTTTCTGAGGTTAGGAACTGATTGCTGCGCTCACCTGTGACCACCCAGCTTGAGACAATAGACTTGCCTCATGCTATGCCCTCTGAGATAGCAGACCCACTACCTGCTGTGTCCATCAAGTGCTGTGCCAACAGGGCAATCTCGTGACTATTGTGGGAGGGCCATTTCAATCATATGTGAAACATCCTGTTTGGGGGTATATAACCACTCTGTTCACTCCACTTCTTCGGTGCCCTTTCTTCCTTCGGGAAGAAAGGCCCCAGGCCATGGTCCTAATAAAGCTTTGTTTAATTTTCTCCTGCTATTCTGTCTCATGTGAACTTAATTCGTTCTCCGGCCAGACGAACCCAGAGATGGTAGAGGAAATGTCTTCCTCCCCTACAACGGTCTGAGTGATTGGCCAGCCAGTCTTCAGCTCCTTTCTTTTTGACTTTGGGGGTCTTCTTACTGCACGTAAGGAAAAGATCATGGCATCACAGTCCACTCTCGATTTAACCTCCTCTTTCTGTGGCCCTTTTACTTTCCTAGTCTTTGAGTTCACAGCTCAACCACCAGAGAAATAATACCTATTGACCACTTGCCACTCATAAATATATTTGCCTGAATTTAAAGATATTTTAGATATCACCCAATCCATCCATCCGTCCAATCCACCACCATTTTACAAATGAGGAAACTGAGGCTGAAGACTTTGGATTTCTACTAAATGGCAGATTTAGGATTACAAACTGACTTCATTTAACTTCAATTTACGGTTCTTTCTCCTAGAGCATATTGTCTCATAAAATTGACATTTTCTATTGATTTATACTTTTTGTTCTGTTGATATTTTCTCCATTGTCAATGTACTGAATTGCCTTGAGCAGAGTAACACTTACTATGCTTGGTATTCCTTCTTCAGAGATGCTAAAATAGGACCTATGATGTCAGACACGTGTGAGCTCAAGACTTGCTCTCCCACTTACATGTGACCTTTCATCCACTCAATTTTAAATACATAAATGAAAGATTGGAGATAGTAATGGAATAGCCTTTAATTATCATCACAAATTATAAATGTGATATTGTAATATCCTTGCAAGAATCATTATAGAAATTTTTGAATAAATTGCTTTGTAGTTTAAACTTCGGACCTCATCAAAACACTTATAATATAAAATTATAAAGAAAACCTACAATATATACTTCAGAGATGAAAGAGAGCTTGAGCAGCACAATATATGTTGGCTCATGGCTCCTAGGAAAATCTCCGTCAAGTGTGATTGGATTTGCAAATGTCAGAGATCAAAGTTAACAGAATATGTTACTGGAAATTTCTGTAGCACAAAAAAAAACTTAACGTACTACTTACTAGATCAAAGACAATGCAAGCTGGATGCTATCCTTGTTTTTTCTATGTATACAGTAGTTATAGAGAACTGAATTTTTCCCCCATTATTAATATGGTATATTTTTGCATTTTGTGACAGATTGTATTATATGATAAAACTCTTGATACTATTCGTTTTTTTGGGAGGGGGGATAACTGATCTTTAAATAATGTTCAAAATGATTGGCATTGTTTTACAGATTATAAATGAATAACTACTACCCTATGGAATTTATTTGAAAAGTGAAGTTTCTCTCTTATTGCAACTGCTGTTTTTATTCCGTTTTTTTAATTTTTGTATAAATCTTCTTGCCTTCAGCTAGTAATCCTCCTTTGAAATACCATGGAAACAAGCCAATATGCCTCATTAAACTTTCCTTGCAGGAGAAAAATTGAAAGAATTTTTAAATTGTAGAGTAGATAAAAAATAAAACACATTTCCTTTAGGGGTGATTAGATTGTCCTTTTAAATTCTTTAAGGAAAGGTACCAGAGTAGGCAGAAAAAGAAGGACCAAGTGTTTTCATATTTGTGAAATTGTGACACTTTTTAAAAACCTATGGTTTCTGGTATTTCTGGAATAAATACTGAAAATAAACATTCTCAGTTGTAGTTCATATTTAGTACTGTAGGGGAGGAAGACGTTTCCTCTACCCTCTCTGGGTTCATCTGGCCAGAGAATGAATTAAATTCACATGAGACAGAATAGCAGGAGAAAATTAAACAAAGCTTTATAACGTGTATACATGGGAGAGGCTCAGGCAAGCTGAGCAACTCACCAAAATGGCTGATGCCCCCACCTTGAATATCTTATGCAGCTAAAGACAAAGGAGGATGTTGGGGGTGGGGGGAGTCAGTTACAGGAGGTTACCAGAAACAGGAATAAGACTATTATGCAGATTTAAGTCCTTGCATTCTGTATTAATAGGAGTTTCTAGAGGTAAGTTCATCCCTGTTCTTCCTGGTACAGAGAGGGAGGGACATTTACAGATGTAGATTTCCTTACAAATGTGAATGTCTCTTACAAAGGGTAAGTAAATTCTACTTTTCAGCTGCTTTCCTGTCTGCAAAGTAACCAGCAGCAGATAATCATCATGCCAAAGAGACATATCTTGGGGTGGCCAATTCCAGGCCCCCACAGTACTAAAGGATATTTCAGATATATTGTGAAAGTAAAGTGACTATTTCTAATAGTGCATAAACATAATTACAAGTGACATTAGAGAACTTCTCTATTACTTATTATTAAGTTGTATTTGCATAATGTCTTTGGTTAAGGAGAAGGGCTTAATAGAAAAAAAGTCTTATTTAATTTTGTTCTACAGAATCCTGTGAATTAGGTGATGGACATGTTTCTTTGACAGATGAGACCAGAACCAGGTATGGTGACAAGCTGTTCCATAAGGTGAGCGAAATTCCTAGTGAGGAACTCTCTGGTCTTTAAATGGCCAAATAATAAAGAAAATGCTTTTGTCTTAAGGGCATTAGCTTCCCCCAAAAACTGAAACTAGAATTGACAAATTCATTTCCTATTAAAGGTTAACAGTTTCACATAGCTTAGAACTTGGGAATGAAGGGAAATGTTAGTTTTCAGTAGTCTTCATTTATTCCTTCACTTTCAGAATAAGCCTAATGAATATATCTCAGAATGCACAAACAGCATCTCTTCCTAGTTTATCCTGCCAACACGTATTGTGTACTCTTAACTAAGGCAGCAACTATTAGGAACGTGTCCTGAATTAAACATCCAGTCTTTGAAAAACTGAATGATGTTTTTAAAGGCACACTGTGAAGTGAAAGGAGATATTGATTTTTGTTGAGTTAGTATTTTGTACATTGAAATCCAATTTTAACAACAGAAATCGATATATAACTCTTTCAAATCACTGTTGTGGAATTGTTACTCTTGTTTCTTTTTACTAAACCACCGCCGTAATTCGTTTAGCAACATGTTAATTTCCTTTCCAGCTGGATTGAAAGGTTTCTGTGTTAGTGATGTATTAATTGAGACACCTAAAGGGCATACTGAAACCTCCAACACATTAAGCAAACACAAGTGCTTTGAGGTACTACATGACAGGCCCCAAATATGATTTGTATCCAGCAATTAATCATGTGAATCTAGACAATGTTGTTATGCTTCAGCAATTGGTGGCTATTTCCTGGGAGTTGGAGATCCGAGTTTTATTCTATTCCTTATGAAAAGGGCACGAGGGAGTAGGGAGTCATTATCAGATTATAGCGTTTAGGTATTAGATCTATTCAAACCCTTAACAGGTCCCAGTCCAGATAGATTGCATTTGTGTCTCAATAACCTAAATCTCAACCTAGATTAAATTGAATACGGTAACTGAAAGTGACTGATAATGCCTAGAATAAATAAGCCATTCCAATATAGTCAAATTTTCTTTTTCTTTCTCTTATATAGTTTTCTTGTTTGTGTTGTCTCTCCACAGGCTCTGATCACTTGGGCTCTGAAATCCCCTTGCTTGGTTACAATATTTCTTACTAAGTGGTGATTCAATGCTATGATAACTATATTAGATCTATTACATGTACTATTATAAACAATAAATATTTTCTTAACTGATGATCAAAGTGATATTGCTTTCCTTTCTTTTCTTTTTTTTTTTAATTCAGCAATAGATTTCACTTCTTTCCAAGTTGTGATAACAGAAGAAAAAAATGTACTGATTCTGCTTGCTATTTATTTTAAACTTGCAGGGCATTTTCATCCTCAATCTTGCAGTCCAGTGGCCAAGGGAGAATGTCAGTATGTTTTAAATTGTTGTGCTTGACATTGCAAATCTGTAAGTTTTACCTTCTAAATTGACTGACTTTCTTTTCTGTTGACATTTGTAGACGTAATAAGAGGAAGAAACATTAGCAGTCTACCAGGTTTTCCAGAAGAGGAGAAAAACATCTTCACACCTATGTATATCTATCAAGGAAATGTGGAGTTACTTGATCTATAAGTGGGAAGTTAGATGATGAGTAATGTTCTTATACTAATTTTGACATGACCTCATTTGCATGATTAACATAAGATTTACAGAATCCTTCAGGTTCTTTCATTGGTGTTTCGCTTTCCATATTTGTGCATTGAAACACACATGCACACACTGCATGAGGAGTTTAATTCGCTTTTATTACCAATATTTTACTGACTTCAAAAAAATATATCTCTTTAATCTGTTTTGATTCTGGATCTCAAATAATAGAATAAATTCTATGGGATAAGAAGCATGAGGACTTAAGAAACTCAGAGGGAGATGATGGGGGTCAGGAAAGACTTTATGAAGTGGGGCCCTAGCTAAGTGTGGAAGAAGGAATTAGTCAGGCAAATGGGAAGGGAGAGACTGAGGGGAGAATGGAGGATCTATTAAGTAGAGGGAAAGAGATGGTAGAAGGGAAGAAGCCACTATAGAGCATATCCTAGGAGAGGATGGTGGTTGGGGATTGGCAGGACTGACAGAGAAGACTGGAGAAGGAATTATAAGGAATGTGAAATCAGAATATGGTCTTTTCCTGGAAAACCTATTTGCCACTTTCTGTCTGTCGAATATTCATTCCTATTTTAGCAATTGGCAATAGGGTCACATCTTCTGCAGTCGTCTAGAGTTAAAATGCATCGTCTGAGCACCTGCCTTTTATTGGTCATGCTTCCAGTATAACGTGGTAGAAAAAAATTCACCCAGAATGTATTGAATCTGACCTGTTTCAGATTAAATTATTTGCCCCTGAGATCTTTTCATGTCTGAATATATGGAGCCACTTCACTCCTTAAAGCTGCTGCATAGCATTCCATATGTGGATTCATTTCCACAAAACTTAATTTACTCTCCATTTTTGTGAAATGTATGTATTTGCAAGTTGATACTTTTTACTGTTTTTGCATTTCCTTAGTAATGTTAGACTGAAAATTCTTTTTGACATTTATATTATCTCCTATGTTATTTGCCTTTATATGTATTTACCCTATTTTCTACTATGTGGCTTAACTTTATTTTTTATTATTTTTTTTTATATTTGTCTCAAGTTTTTTCTTTTTTTAATTGTATTAACATTGGGTTATAACATTATATAAATTTCAGTAGTACATCCTTATATTAACTTGTTTATTAATTTATATATCTTTTATATATAATTAACCAAAATAAATTTATTAATTTATATATTTGTAATAGCTTATCTCTCTTTTATATGTTGTAAATATTTTCTCCCATCTTGTTCCTTATATTTTAATTTTATTTATAGCATATTTTGTTATGAAGATATTTATATTTTGATACCAACAACTGTATCAGATTGATTATGGATGCCTAGGAATGAAAAAAGACGTATCAATCTTTTCCTTATGGTTTTCATGTTTTGGATATCCCACAATTTCTTTGTAATAATTTCATAGTTGTTTTATTTTTGGCTTCTTTATTTTTACATTTAAGTCTAACAGGAATTTATTTTTTTCTTTGGGGAAAAAACCCATAAAATTAGATCTTTATGTGATACCAAATGGTCAGTTGTCTTAAAATCTTTTACTCACTAGGCCATTCTTCCCTAATAATTTGTAATTCCATCATTCTCACATTCCAAACTCCCATATATACTGCATCCACTTCTGGGCTACCTAGTTTGGTCCAGTGACATACTTGTCTATTTCTGCATAAATGCTGCATTCTTTTATTAATATAGCTTTACGATACATTTTCATTAGATAGCGTAAGCATTGCTGTATTGTTTTTCTTTTTCAAAATCCTCTTGGCTGGTTTTGACATTGAATATTCCACTCAAATTTTTGAGTTAGCTTTACAAGTTCATGAAAAATTCTCTTTGAAAATTTTTAATTGAATTGTATTACATTCCCAGATAATTAGAAAAGATTAAAATTGTTTAAATATTGTCTTCCAATCCATAAGCATTCTCTCTTTCCACGTGTTCAGATATTCTTTCGCACCTAGTAGTCATATTATATGGATTTTTTTATAAAAGTCTTATACATCTTGATATGCTTATCCTTATGTATTTTGTAATTTTGTTAATGTTATGAGTAATATTCTTTTTACTCTTATATATGTCTAATTGATGTGCTAGAATATAGAGAGCTATTGGTTATTTTCTATTGATCTTGTATGTAGTCACCTTACAGAATTCTCTTTGCAAGCAGTTTGTCCAATAGTGGATTTTATATATATATATACAGAATCAGAAATGCCAATTTTGTCTCTAAAATTACAATTTAAAATCTCCTTTCCATGCTTTATACCATTTTGTATAATTGTAAATATAGCATTTAGTAACTATTGTGAAAAGAGACAGCCTTTTCTCATTCCTGAGAAAGTTATGATTTCTACATTAAGAATGCTGTTTCCGTACGCTCCTGGGAAGTCCATTTTGTTCTTGGCTTTTTACTTTTCTCATTCTGTGGCATAGTTGAGGGAAAATGTTTACATCCTTTAAGCATTCTTCCTTAAATGAATGGGTACTTAGTGGATGCTGGGATAAAAAGGCCATTCCGGGAGATTGAAGTGATCTCTTTTATGGCTATCGTAGAAAGTCCAGGATGGTTTATAGGCACATTAAAAGGAGAAAACTTTTCTATTTTTAGCACCTGATAGCTCCCTCTTCATGATCTTAAGCCCACTTAAGAGAGATAAGGGTTAATGGTTTAAAAGATAGTGAACAGCCAGCATATTTTTAAAGACACTTTAACAAACTATAGTTAATGGGTTTTATTATGTAGGGTAGAAAGGAAATAGGAAGGCCTATGTAATTTAAGGGAGAATTGTTGAAGTATTTTTACTTCCAGATTCAAACTAGATACACATTTATATAGCTCACTAAATGCAACATGTCCGTAAATTTGAATTTATTTACACCATTCAAGTTATCATTTGAATTTTAATCATTTTCTCCACAAACACGTTATCTGACATTCCTGAGTTGGATTAATTTTTGGCAAATAATAAGAAAAATACTTATGTATTTTACATGTAGGGTTAGAAGGAAATAGGGAGTGCATGCAGCCCTTCCAATGCATGGAGAAATTCAGCCCTGCTAGAGACTCTTTTTGTTTTCTGTGATGGTGGGAAGAGAACCTGAAGAAGGCTAATACTAGAAAAGTGACAAAACTAACAATGGCAAAGGAAGGGTTTGTGTAAGAAAAAGGAAAAAAGAAACTTTCAGAATCTCGTTCAATGGCCCAAGTTGCTGGAGAACAAAATATCCAATTTTTGTGACACACAGTGCAATGGAAACCCGGACTCAGGCAAGACTGGAGCCTTCGTTGCAGCTCCTGGGCACCAGAATTTGAATAGGTAGCCACCTTGGGTCAGGGGGCAGTACTCTGCCAAGAGAGAACATGCTCTGAGTCAAATTGCTTAAGAACTTATTTTTCAGAACCCACCCGTAAGTTAATAATATTTTAGATGGAATTTGACTTTAGAATTCTCTCAGGAAAATGAATTGCTTGACCGGAAACAAAAGATAAGTACCTGGTTCTTAACTCCAAGAAACTATATTGTGTTTTCTGCTCCAAGCACAAGTCTGACTGCTAAGGAAAAAATTTGATAAAGGATTTTTTTTTTGGTCCTTTGCCTTACAGAAAACTAACGGGACAAAGGGGAAAGGACATAGCATTTTGATCTCATTCTCACACAAGTTGGCATAATGACTTGGATATTTCGTAACTCTCTTTACTTCTGTGGTTTTCTTAAGAACAATATGAATTAATTGACAAGCGATAAAAAACGAAATAATTTTCTAGTGCAAACCAGGCATCAAAAAAATCAAATGTGGAGCCAGCCCGGTGGCACAGTGGTTAAGTTCGCACGTTCCACTTCAGTGGCCCGGGGTTCGCTGGTTCAGATCCCAGATGCAGACATGGCACTGTTTGGCAAGCCATGCTGTGATAGGCATCCCATATATAAAGTAGAGGAAGATGAGCACAGATATTAGCTCAGGGCCAGTCTTCCTCAGCAAAAAGAGGAGGCTTGGCAGCAGATGTTAGCTCAGGGCTAATCCTCCTCCTCCTCCTCAAAAAAATCAAATGTCCAATAGGCATAAACTCCTAATTGGTCTGGAGGATGCAGGGATGAAGGCTGTACCTGGTGTGCCACCTGGCCTTCCCCCAACTTTGAGACATTTCTAAATAAACTACTGGGATCCCTTCCAGTCATCACATTCTACGATTTTGAGTTTGGTGTCCTGTTGAGAGCTGTCTCTCATCTCCAGTGTTCTCTTAAATAGTCATGCTTTATAAGCAACAATTTGGTGCCAACCTTTCATGGATGCTGTCCTGTTAGACGGGACAATCCTGGGATTACGTGTCCCATCAGCCTTCACTTCAGGCTGCTCGGGCTTCATGATGCTGGGTACTGGCTGCAAATGTTTCAGGTGGGACTCTTGAAGTTTAACACATTTTTAGGTGCCTTCAGGGAAAACAAAAACAAAATAATACAAGTTAATATTGAATCAGAAATATTTCAGGTGTCTCTGACCCCTCACCACCTTCTGGAGAAATCCCTGAATCGAGTACTAATAAGAGGGCAGTAGTTATCTAAATTTAAAGCTAGACTCTATACTCCCCAAGAAAAGGTAATATATGTATCTTTCTTATCATTTAAAAAATTATTTATTTACTTTTAAACCACTTCACTGAAGTAGGACGGACTTACAAAAAGCTATGCATATCTAATGTGTACATCTTGATGAGTTTAGAGATAAGTATACATCTGTGAAGCCATCATGATGATCTATGCCATAAACATAGCCTTCATCTCCAAAAGTTTACTCCCACCTTCTTCTTCATATTATTTTGTGATAGGAATATATAACATGAGATTTACTTTTCTTTTTTTTTTTTTTGAGGAAGATTAGCCCTGAGCTAACATCTGCCTCCAACCCTCTTCTTTTTTGCTGAGGAAGACTGGCCTTGAGCTAACCTCAGTGCCCACCTTCCTCTACTTTATATATGGGATGCCTACCACAGCATGGTTTGACAAACCGTGTGTAGGTCTGCACCTGGGATCCAAACTGGTGAACCCCGGGCCACCAAAGTAGAATGTGTGAACTTACTGCTGCACCACAGGGCTGGCCCTGAGATTTACTTTCTTAGTAAATTTTCAAGAATACAGTACAGTATACTATAGAAACTATGCTGTACAGTAGATCTCTAGGACTTATTCCCCTTACATAACTAAAACTTTGTACCCTTTGACTAATGCCTTCCCATTTCTCCCTCCTCTCATCTCCTGACAGCCATCATTCTACTCTTTGCTTCTGTGAATTGACTATTTCAGATTCCTTATGTAAATAGTACCATGTAGTATGTCTGGGTTATTTCACTTAGCACAGTGTCCTCCGGGTTTATCCATGCTGTTTCAAATATGAGACCAAATAGAGTTTAAGTCAAAAACTGCCACAAGAGACAAAGAAGGTCATTACATGCTAATAAAAGGGCAAATTCATCAGGATAATATAACAATTAGAAAATATATGAACCCAACATCAGAGCATTTAAATACAGAAAATAAACAGTGACAAATCTGAAGGGAGAAATAGACAGCAATACAATAACAGTAAGGAACTTTAATACTCCACCTTCAACAGAGGATAGATTATCCAGACAGAGAATCAGTAAGGAAACAGCAGACTTAAAGAACACTATAGACCAAATGGACCTAACAGATATACACAGAATATTCCACTCAAGTGCAGCCGAACACACATTGTTTCCAAGGACACATGGAACGTTCTTCAGGATAAATCACATGGTGGGTCACAGAACAATATTACAAATTTGAGAAGAATGAAATATTTCCAAATACCTTTTCTAACTACAATGGAACAAAACTAGAAATAATGACAAAAGGAAAATGGACAATCAAACAACACATTCTTGAACAACTACTGGGCCAGAGAAGAAATTGAAAGGAAAATTAGAAAACATCTTGAGACAAACAAAAAGGAGACACAACACACCAAAACTTATGGGATACAGCAAAAGCAGTACTGGGGAGAAGTTTACAGTGATAAACGCCTACTTTAAAAGAGAAGAAAGATCTCTAATAAACAATCCAACTTTAGAGTTCAAGAAACTAGAAAAATAACAAACTAAGGCCAAGTTAGTAGAAGGAAGTAAATAATAAAAATTAGAGCATAAATAAATAAAATAGAGAATAGAAAAATAGTAGAAAAAATCAATGAAACTAAGAGTTGTGCTTTTAAAAAGATAAAAATTTGACCAACCCTTAGTTAGACTAACCAAATGAAAAAAAGAAAAGACTCAAATAAATAAAATCAGAAAGGAAAGAGGAGATATTACAACTGATGACACAAATAAAAAGATAATGGCTATTATGATCAATTACGTCAACAAATTGGACAGCCTAGAAGAAAGGAATAATTCTAGAAATATACAACCTACCAAGACTGAATCAAGAAGAAGTAGAAAACATCAACAGACCAATAGAAAATAAAAAGATTGAATCAGTAATCAAAAAGCTCAGGACCAGATGGCTTCACAAGTGAATTCTACCAAACATTTAAAGAAGAATTCATATTAATCTTTCTTTTTTTTTTTTTTGAGGAAGATTAGCTCTGAGCTAACTGCTGTCAATCCTCCTTTTGTTGCTGAGTAAGACTGGCCCTGAGCTAACATCATGCCCATCTTCCTCTACCTTGTATGTGGGATGCCTAACACAGCATGGCTTGCCAAGTGCTGCCATGTCTGCTCCCAGGATTTGAACTGGTGAACCCAAGGCCGCCGAAGTGGAATGTGCGCACTTAACCACTGCACCACCAGCCTGGCCCCTCATATCAATCCTTCTTAAACTCTTCCAAAAAATAGAATAAGAGGGAACACTTCAACTTACTTTGTCAGGCCAGCATCAGTCTGATACCAACTAAGACGCACAGGAAAAGAAAACCATCCCTTCTTTATCATTTTAATCTCAGTACTTATTATGCTGTTTTCTTTTTTGAAGGGCCCACTATTTTGAAGGTCATAAAATAGGTCACATGTGGTGCAATCTCATTATAGCCTCTAATTGCAAGAAACTACAATATGTAGTATATGCAAATGAAGGTGATATCTACTCTCCGCCCCACCTCCAACACAGCTGATTGGACTAGGAATAATAGAGAGCTGGCCAGCGGTATCAAATGAAGAGCTTTGGGTAACCTGATTTGAAAATTTACATCACGCTGATCAGACTCTCTCCTTCAGGAATCAGAACTCAGAGAGAAGATACTTTTCACCTGTGGGGTGTCTGGCTCCACTCAGTTATTGTTGACAGAAAGTCTGTCACTAAAGACAGTTGAGAAGAGAAGCAAAGGAGGCTATTGGAAGGTGGGCAGATATACTCTATTCAAATTGAGACAAACTCCTTAAACATGTTTCCTGTTTGTAAAGAGTTTGCAATATGCTCCAGAAGAAATAAAATAATATAAAAATTATGCTGCAAGAATAAAGTTGTACCTTTCCCTAACATCATATATAAAAATGAATTGAAAATGGATCAATGACCTAAATGTAAGACCTAAAATTGTAAATTCTTAGAATAAAAGCTTCATGACCTTGGATTGAGCAATGAGTTCTTGTATATGACACCAAAGACACAGGCAACAAAAGAAAAAAATAGACAAATTAGACTTCATGAAAATTTAAAATAAATGTGCATCACAAAGCAATTTCAGAGGGGTAGGAAAGCTAGCCTGATGGCACAGTGGTTAAGTTTGCATGCTCCTCTTCGGCAGCCTAGGGTTCGCCGGTTCGGATCCCAGGCGCAGACTTATGCACCGCTTATCAAGCCTTGTTGTGGTAGGCGTCCCACATATAAAGTAGAGGAAGATGGGCATGGATGTTAGCTCAGGGCCACTCTTCCTCAGCGTAAAGAGGAGAATTGGAAGTAGATGTTAGCTCATGGCTAATCTTCCTCAAAAAAAAAAAAAAAAGAAAAAGAGAAGGAAAAAGCAATTTCCAGGGGCTGAACCTGTGGCATAGTGGTTAAAGTTCTGTGTGCTCTACTTCAATGGCCCAGGTTTGCGGCTTTGGATTCCAGAGAAGGACCTGCACCATTCATCAAGCCATGCTGCAATGGTGAACCACATACAAAACAGAGGAAGATTGGCAGTACTGTTAGCTAAGAGCTAATCTTCCTCAAGGAAAGTAAGAGGAAGACTGGCAATGATGTTAGCTCAGGGGAAATCTTCAGAAAAAAAAATAAAATTTCAACAGAATAATTAGGCAACCCACAGAATGGATAAACTATACACAAATCATGTATCTGATAAGGGATTAATATGTGGAACACATGGAGAACTCCTAAAATTCAACAACAAAAAACAATGTGATTCAAAACTGGCAAAGCTCTTGAATAGACATTTCTCCAAAGAAGATACACAGATGGCCAATAAGCACATGAAAAGATGCTCAACGTCACTAATCATTATGGAAATGCTAATGAAAACTATAACGACATACTACCTCACATCCATTAGGATGGCTACTATCAAAAAATGGAAAATAACAGGTGTTGCTCAGGATGTAGAAAAATTGAAACCTTTGTGCACTGTTGGTGGGAATGTCAAATGGCACGGCCACTGTAGAAAACATGATAGTGGTTCCTTAAAAAATTAAACGTAAAATTACCATATGATCCAGTAATTCCACTTGTGAGTATATATCCAAAACAATTGAATGGAGGATCTCACGGAGGTATTTGCACATTCATGTTCTTAATGGCATTATTCACAATAGCTAAAATGTGGAAGCAACCTAAGCATCCAGCGATGAAATAATGAATAAGCAAAACATGATATAAGCATACAATGGAATATTATTCAGCCTTAAAAAGAAAGGAAATTCTGCAATATGCTACAACACACATGAACCTTAAGGACGTTATACTAAATGAAATAAGCCAGTCGCAAAAAGACAAATACTGTATGGTTACACTTACACGAGGTACTTACGTAGTCAGAGTCATAGAGACAGGAAGTAGAATGGTTATGGTCAGGTGCTAGGGGGAGGGAGACTGGGGATTTATTACTTAATGGGTATAGAGTTTTAGTTTTCACGTGACAAAAAGAATTATGGAGATAGATGATGATGGTGGCTGCACAGCATTATGGATGTATTTAATACTGCTGAACTGTCCGCTTCAAAACCAGTAAGACGGTAAACTTTATGTTACATTTATTTTGCCACAATAAAATAATTGGAAACAATATTACACTACAGTGTGACTGATGCTAAGATCAAGTGATAGGCGGTATGGGAGTATATGGTGGGACATTTTGATCAAAAGAGAGGGATGGAATGGGATTGATCACTGGCCTGGGAGAACTCCAGAGAGCAGCTGTTGTCCTATACCACACTGTAGGTTATGTCTGAGAAGGTTTGCCTTTGCTATGTTTCTATGAAACACTACATGAGAGTTTTTATTCTAGATTTCAGGAGGATTGTCAGTCAGAGAAGAATATCTTTCCAACGCTTATTTCATTCACCAGAAATAGCTGCAACTTCAGGGAATAATGAGGTTGTATCACACGTGACTGCTTCATGGCTCTTAGTTCAAGGGTGTCCTTTAAGAAAAGGAACAGCTAGAAGAAACCTTAGCAGTCATTTAGTCTAACTCCCTTACTTTACAGAGGAAGGAATGAGATCAGGAAATTAAATAATTCAGCCAAGGTCACAGGAGCTATTTGACAGCTGGATATGTAGCCAATTCTGTAGCCCTAGGTTACAAAAGTTTCACAGATATGGCATACACTACAGCACATAGACAGGCAGCAAGATCTTGCTTTAGACACAAGCTATTCTTGCAGATTACCTTTGAGAGCAAATCTTGATGATATATATGACTCTGTCATTGACGTATCTGGGAATTATCAGATTAATGGGTCAAGTCTGACAGAGGTAAAGTGTTGGTCTTGATGGGGTAATATTAAATATGTGCAGGAGTCAAGTTAGTGTGGTGAAGAATAAGGGCTCCCTCAAAAGTGACGTTGGACATCAATGGTGCACATGAAATGACACAACCAATTTCTCTACTCACTAGGCCATAGGTAGCCTCCCAATCCATCACTGAATGATATGTTCCGCTCTCTGATTTCATCTACTTCTCAAAATGTGACTGACATCAAAGTAAGCCCCCAGCTTTTCACAAGGGACCTCCACAGAAACTCTTCAGTCTTACTCCTATATGAGCAAATAATCTATTCTTCTGGAAGAGACAAGTCATTTAAAAACCTTAAATGGATTCTGCTGTAAAAACCAGAATTTCTGCTTCAGGGTATATCTGAGTCTTTGATATTACTACTTGTCTAGAGAATGCATTTTTCATAAAAATATCGTGGAGTGGAGCTGGTTTTCATCTACCCCCAGAATAATAGAGAGCATATGAGTTATAGCTGATATGATAACGACATCTGTATTAATATATGAGTGTATAGTACACTATAATATGCTTGATCAAAATTTAACCACCTATTCTTTAAAAACCTCATCAAAGAAAATGGGAAATAGGAGTAAGGTAGGAAAAAGAATAAAAGATAAAAAATATCTACCAAGAACATTGCTTCTGGATGATTCCACTAGTTATTAAATATAGAAAAAAACTGATATTGTTTCCCTTTATTTTGTCTTTTCCTTACTTCTCCATGTGATTTCTATAACTTACACATCCTGTTACTACTGTATTCAGGAATAGCGTGAACTTAAACAATCCAGGCTTAAGGGATAAGCAAAGATACTGGTAATATCTTTGGGAAGATTTGAACAGAGCATACAAGTAGGATGAATGGAAGGGGTTTGGTAAGGATGAGGAGAACAAGGAGAGAAAGGAGGGGAAGGAGAAAGAAGAGAGAGAAAAAGAGAGAATGAGAGAGAGTGTGAGAGGGAGGAGAGAATACGCGATTGATAATACTTATATTCTTCCACCCAATCCCCAATGTAGGTCTTATAAGTGGAGAGAATCTTAATTATCAGAAACTGAGATGTACAGAGAAGATTGAAAATGTTCTCCTTTACCGATCCTGACGTTATTTTAAGTTATTTACTTTGGCATCACTTTTAATTTAAATAATAACTGAATTTATAAGCTGAACAAAAATTCAAATTCAAATGAGGGATACTAATGGATAACAATGAGTTTAAAGTCATTTTGTACCTGAAGAAAACAATATTCATCACTTCCATGTCTTCAGGAGAGAAAGAACTGCTGTAAGCTTTCGAGAAATGCCAAAAATACATTAAACATATATTTGTGCTTTATGTTTATGCAATACCTTTTGCAGATGTAGTAAAATATTTTGCAATACAAAATCTGAGCATTTTAACTGTTTCACATCAATCTAAAATTACTCTTGTTAAGACAAGGGTGTATTTCCTAGTCATTTTAGATTCAAGTCCATCATTTTTTATAGTCAATAATTCACTTAATTCAACAAATCTATATTTACTATCATTTGTCCACTATCTACCATGTGTTTTTCTAAGTGGTGGCATAGAGTAGATTTCAATGCAGACATTGTACTTACTCTCACAGAGTTTACAGTGTGGGAAGATCATCTAAGTGCCTACTGTATACAATATATACTCATGGTACCAGAATTAAAATAGAGTCGTAAAATCATATAATAGAGACTTTAACAGTTATCTATTTGAAACTTCCACTGAAAAACAAAGAATCGATTTTTACATTATCCTTTGCAGGCGGTCATCATGTTTCTGCTTGAATACATTAAGTAATAGGTAGCTCACTAATTTGCAGCTGACCTATTTTTTCTTACTCAGTTCTTCTAGTTAGCAGATGCTTCCCTATACACATACTTAGGGAAGACTGTTGGTTGTCCCAATATCTAGTCTCTAATTTCACAGGAATAGAGACAAATATTATATGGCCATATGGTTGAATACTACATTTCTTAGTCTCTGTTTCAGCAAGGTGTGCCCATGTGACTAAGCTCTAGGCAAATGAGTAAAGAAAAAGTAATGTACACCATGTCTATGTCTTGCCATTAAAACAACTGGGTGTGCACTGTTCTGTACGTTTTTCTCCTTACTGCTGGCTAGAGATGTCAAGGACTGAAGAAGCTATGTTGACTCTGGGATTGAAGCCTTGTATTCAAGATGGCAGGGCTGTACCTTCAGTCTCGGAGCCTTTACCTTCAGTGATAGAGAAATAAACCTCTATCTTGTTAATTCTACTTTGTTTTAAGATGTCTTTGTTACAGAAATTTAGCATGCACCCTAATTGATACAATGATCACCTTGTAATTTCCTTTCATTGGCCAGACTTTTAAATATTTTACAATGGCTATAAACTCCCTTATTTATTTAAATCATTTGACAAGTATTTATTGAGTGCTTACTAATGCAGGGTGCCATGCTAGGAACTGAGAATATAATGATGCGTACGTTTTCTCCCTGCCTTCCAAGAGTGTAAAGCCTTTAGAATGTGTGAATATGGATGGAGAATGAGGTTTGTGTGGCAGGAGTGGGGGATGGACCATGTGCTTGGGGAGGTAGGGACAGCATCATAAACAAAAATTTCCAATTCAATGTAATACACACAAAGTTAGAAGAATCTTAAAGTGGCATAGAAAATCATATGTACAGCCTTTTACCTAAGCAGTAGAGATAGGTGGCCTGGGAAGAATTTTCCAAACAAAACATTTTTAGATGTCTCTACTGTATGTCAGATGCACTGTTTCCTGATGTTTCACTATTCGCATCTCCCTCTGGATCCACAGTGTCGACTTGCTCAATAGAATCATAAATACTATTAAGTGAAGGATTTTTATTTTCAGTATAGGTTCCTTGTGAATATTTGAAGCAAATGCTACCTTTTTGCTTTTCCACAAGCCAGGAGACATAGAGGTTAAATATTTGCCCCCTAAAAATGCCCATATATTTCTTAACCCCTTCTGAACAGGAAGCACTACAAGTAGATACCTGTAGGAATGGTATGATTTCATGTGACCTTTGAATGTCTACTGATAGCAAGACATTGCTTCCAATTAAGTATTTTATATTACCCCCAGGTAGGAGCATATAACACGGTTTTTGTAGCTAGACAATTTGGGTTCAAATCTGGACTCTTCAACTGACTAGCTTTGTAAACTTAACATGCCTCTTAATCTTTTTAAGCCCTGGTTTCCACATTTGAAAAAGACTTTGAGTGATGAACTAGCTTGAGTCATCCAGGAAGTAGATGCCCAGGTGGAACTAGACGGAGAGATCTGTAAAAGATAAAGTATGGAGGTAGCAGAAGTACGTGGAGAAGACCTTCCAACTGTGATCGGATCTGACACATGTAGGGGTAGAGGCAATAGGGGAGGAGATTGGCCAAGGAGAGTGTCTGACTGCCGTGTAACTCAGAAAGTCTCACCACGTCTGTGAGAGCCCCAGAGCAAATTTAGAATATTCTGAAGGAATATTTCACAGGACAGAGAACAGCGACTCTCCCTTCCTACTAATACCATTTCATTTAATCTGTTCCTGTTAGGTGAAGATAGTTTAATATTTTATGCCTGTTAGCAATTTGTAAATGAACATGGGACTCCTAGATACACAATTACTTAACCTGCCATGAGTAGGATTACCAGACAGAAAGCAAAGCTGGCGGAAGATATATCCATGGGCACAAAAGCTTCTATAACATAAGTGAAGACCTGGGTCCATGTATAAGAGTGGCCTTGTGCAACATAACTGAATTATTTGAAAGTCTTCACTTATCATGATATGCTTCTAAAAGCAAGAAAGTGAAAACTCTTTGAATCCTACCAGTTTAAGTCTGTATTTTTGTGAATGGATGTTGGAGTGGAATAGGGAATAAGAATGCCTGGTAATGGTTTGTAGAAAAGGGCTCAATGAACCTCCATTTTTATCTTTAATGAAATTGCCTTGAGGAGTTCAATAATAGTCTTTTTAGATTCTCAATCCAAAAGCGCTCATTTCATTCCCCTTATGTTTTTTCTTCCTCTTCTCTTTTATGACCTCATTAGCAATGAGAGTTAATTGAACACATCTTCACGTAAAATGATAAGCATTCTCAAGTCTATTACATTATCTTTAGGACTGATGAACCAAAAGGATTCAGTGGAATGTACTGTTTTTCCAGGTGAACAAAAACTAAGGTTCAGTGATATTTTCTCCTACTGAAAATGAAGATAATGTCATTGCTCACTCATATTTTAAAAATACCAATTCAAATTTCTCAGATGATAATCTATGCTTTTTACCCTCAAGCTTATAATAATGAGTCTATAAAATGTAGCCTTTTGGCTCACATATAGACTTAGAGGCTAAATTATATCATAATCACAACATAACACAGCGTTATAAGCAGCTCTCATATAAAGTTCGACCGAACTCTTAGGTCAGAGCTCTCAAGATGCTGAATAATAGTCTCATGTATTTAGATAGTAAAATCTGTATTGAAGCACCAAATACATAGGAAATAACACATTAAATGTGCCTTTTCTATGCTCTGTCTCATGGAATTCTTTGATATGTTTCTTTTAACTCGGTTATTTCCCCTCCAAACGATCAATGATCTTTGTTATATGATGGTCCCAAATGTAATTTGAGATATCAAAGAGTCTAGAGACATTTTCTATGTTTCAGCAACTAAACCCATCTTACAATTGCTCAGTTTTGGCTTCGCTTAAGTACACAGTTAACCTTGAGAGAGTGGATTCTACCAGATTCAGCAAAGTGTATTTACAACATAGTACAGTGTTCTGGCTGGACTACCGAGAAACATTGTGTTTCTAGTTGTTATTTTTTATTGTTGTTATTGCCATTTATTCAGCAATAACTATGTATCTGATGTGGTGAGATATAGTTTACAGTACTACGTCATTTAATTCTCAAAAGAATATTAACAGGTACTATTATCACACACAATTATAAGAAAATTGAAGTGTTTGAGGCTTACGTTACTTCTCTAGGCCTGTTATATTTAAATAATCCTCCTCAGTAATACACTATATTGCTTCTGTCCAAACTTGCTTCCATAAGTTTATTTTACAATGACATATAACGTATAACCAGGAAAAAGAAACTTTAATGTATTCTGGTATTTTCTACCAACTTCTGGAGTCATGTGTTCAGAAGGATGTGCTGTCTTCTGAATCTGGGTTAAGGCTTCAGAAAATTCATGGAGTGAGACTGTGAGAAATTTTGATCTTTTAAGACTCAGAAACAGAGAATTGGGTCCATATATCTACACAGTTATAATCACTCATTATTTAATGAGGGAAAAGCCCTTAGAAGATATTTTGTAATTGATTAGGACTTGACTCATTTTGAGATAACTTGGTTCCCAAACATGTGCAAACTAATCTGGCAGCTTGCAAAGAGATTTAATGTCAAAAGATGTACTAAACAGGTATGGGGGTGATAAACAGAAAAAGAGAATTAATCACAAAATGCTGGGCCTAAATAAAATGAACATGCTATTCCCAAATCTTTTTTACAGTGTTGGAAGACAAATAACAGTGTATTGGAATAGACTTTGCAGTAGTGACTTCATGTAGAATTCATAATACAGAACCAAATCTTTGTCACTATCTGTGTCTCCTTGTTTCGTAAGATTGATCTCTCTCTCTCTCTCTCACACAGACACACACACACACAGACACACACACACAGAGCCATTCTCAGGGAAAGTAAATCTCATCTAATGGTCATAAAAATAATAGACAGGGAAATCTTTTTTTGCATATATGTAATAGGAATTAAATATTTTGAGAGAAGGTGGGGGGAAAAACAAAAAGAAAATGTCGGCTCACGGGCAAGTGAGTGGAAAGACATTTAAATTTGAGTATAATCATTGCCAAAAAAATAGCTGTCACCCAGTACGATATGCATAAATCCTCCAACAAGTTGCAGAGGATGAAGAATAGTTGCCTCTGGATCAATGCACGGTCATTTAGCAGCCCTATCAAGCTGACAGTGAGAGTACCAAACCTGATACACATGAATGCCCAGGAAGAGTGTCTCTGGATGTCAGCCTTGTGTATGTCAATGAAACAAGAGTACAGGAGTATCAAAGCACACTAACAAACCACTGGTAAGCTTGTTTCTGCTACAAATACAAAACCAAAGGCTAACTATGAGCTACCCTTTGAAACTTGCGCCGTGATGCTAGTGGCCTGTAAGGCACTGACCCACACATATTGGCTATGGTAGGAAAAATAATAGAGTCTGAGACATGAGTGAGAGTTTGCATTGTATCTGAAAAAAGGAAAATTCATTTGAATGGTCAGTCTTATTTTTGTGTACTTACTGTACCAGCTCTAATGAATTTGTTATAATGGCCATTCAGCACTTAAATGACCTAAGCTTTAAAGCTTCCTGTGGCATTTAGTCATCTTTATAACGAAGTCCTTCAAAAGGTTGCACTGTCCATAGTGCTGATTTTTATAGATATGAACTAAATGCTTCAGGTTCAGTGATTTGCAGCAAAACGGAATACCTTTAGTTTACACAGAGAAAACAATCTTTGGTGTCTACAGTTAAAAAAGCAATATTAACTGATACAAACCAGTGTTCTTAGGAAACTAGTTTGTATGTTGTGGCTATGGAATGAATGAGGTTTTCATGTTCATATCATGAACATTTCATGTTCATATCATATCTAGAAGGGCTTATAATTACCAACACTGAAAAATTATTTATATATCTGGCCTTTGATCAACAAACATTCAAACAATTTGTCAATGGTCTCTTGGCAGTGTTAGGAATATACTTCTAGGGCCTAAAAAAGACCTGACATAAATCCTTCGACTGTAGAGAGTCTGGGAAATTGATATGGCCTGTCTTCTGTTAAAGTTCCATTTGTTCCTGCATAGTGATTGAACAGCTGAGAATCATCACTGAAATATTGAATTACATCACATGCACTAGTGATTTGAGTGGAAATACCTCGCTCTTTAGCAGATGGCATAGTCTTTACTTTCTACCAACACTATGAGCCATTTCACCATTCTTTACCTGTCTCTTTAGTTGACAAATATATAAGATACTACATAATCTATAAAAATAACCACACCTTTATGCCAGTAATCCCACTTCTGAGAATTTTAAGAACGTAAATGAGCCTAAGCCAAACCTCAATTGTGTAAAGATACTTATAAAGGGCCAGTCCCATGGCCCAGTGGTTAAGTTCGTGGGTTCCACTTTGGTGGCCCATGGATTTGCCGGTTCCGATCATGGGCATAGACATGGCACCACTCATCAGGCCATACTAGGCAGTCTCCCACATGCCACAACTAGAAGTACCCACAACTAAAAATATGCAACTATGTACTGGGGGACTTGGGGAGAAAAAAAGCAGGAAAAAAAAATACAAGATTGGCAACAGTTGTTAGCTCAGGTGCCAATCTTTAAAAAAAAAAGATACTTACATAAAGATATAGTGAAGATTATATAGATAATCTAGTAATGTATATAATGTCATAATGCCTGCTAATGGGGGAATTCATGTAATCAGTTAAGATATATAAACCAGGTAAATTATTAAGGAGTCATTAAAGTTACTCCTATGAAGACTATAGAAATTTTGAAGAATGTTTATACCATTTTAAGTAAAAGCAGCAGAATGTTAAATGTTATGCATAATACCTAGGCAAATACATACTCTCAAATCTTTTTCTTTAAAACCATTGGCTTTGAATTCAGGCTATTTAGATACGAATCCTGGGTCGTAAATTTTCTCCCTATGGGGTCTTGTACAAATTGACTATCCTCCTTGTGCTTTGGTTTCTTCAGCTATTAAAAGGAAGCTGGTACTAAATAGTATGACTTGTTATCAGAGTAAAATAAGATGATACCCGTAAAGCGCTTTGTGGAATAACCATCATAAAGCCAGCATATAATGAGCATTTACTTACTACCTTTTCCAGAATGAGGAACATGTATAGTACAAGAGTTGCTCTCCCATACCTCACTGAGATACCATGAGAGGAAATAAAGGAAAGAGTGAAAGAGTTTGAATTCTGTGCTAAAAGCTGTCAAATGCATGACTGTTATCCTCATGGCAGGACTTGTTCCTTTTACTCAGGAGTCTTCTTTCATTGGTCTGTATTACCTGAAGGAAATTGGATGAAATAACTGAATGACATATCAAATATGAGGAAAAGAAATAACTAATTCATGTCATGAAGATGAGAATATGACCCCCATATACCCATATATATACCCCATATATTCCATTTACTTGTATAATGCTAGCATCCAACAAGAGAATTTATGTAGAAAGCACTATTAGTATTAACTCTAACATAAAAGTTTGGAGGTAATAAACTTGCACTTATCTACCCTGACTTTTGCTCAGTGTCCGCCGTAAACATACATGAATGATATCTCTCGCTTTGAAGAAGTACATGGTTTTAAAGGTTAGTTAAGCATGACAAAGGGAAAATTTCTAAGTTTGGGATGCTTCCAAAAGAGGCCAATAAATTTCCACATCTGTTCTATTATCTCAATTGCACCAGGAAACATTCTCCCGATTAGTTAATTAACTTTAAGAACAAACCAAATTAGTTTAAAATGCAATTTAAACACAAGCCTATAAATTGTAATTAAAACCTCATGCCGTTGATATAAATTTTTCAAAATATTTAAGGAGAGTGAATTTCAAAAGGATGCACATTTTATGGGAGATTGATAAATACAGGCAAATTTATTCAAATGGTGGATTTTTAAAATAATATTTTAATTAGCCCTTTCATCACAATGATTCAGAATTCTAGATACGAATAGAATATCTACTCATTGTAGTTGATTAATACGAAATTTCCTTGTTTATACCTCAATAATCAAGTCTTACCCTAATAATAAACTGACTCATTGATTAATAAAAATAAAATATTAAGTTGATTAAGAATTGAAAACTCTTAAAAATTGCTAACAGCGCTAGTTTATAAACTCCTATGAGGGTACAGATAATGTTACTCTAACATCATTATCAATACCAACATTTAGTATTCATAAAGCACTGTTAATGTTAAAATTTCTTCAGCTTGATCTCATGTGTATTTAGAGAACAGAAGCTTATTTAAATGTATTTATTAATTATAAAGCAAATTAATGGCTTTATTCTCACTAGTAATCTGTCAGTAACAAGCAAACGCCTCATTAATCAAATAAAACCTGCAGAAATAGGCTTTTTTTTTTGTCTTAAAGGAAGGAATATAATTCCAAAAGATGGAAGTGATTTTTTTTTTGTTAATGTCTAGAGTAGAATGCTTATAATTCTAGACAAGGCATGAACTAAATTGGATTCTTTCAATGATATGGTGATCTAGGTGGATCAAACTTTTCGACTGATCTCATCATCCTCTAGAGCTAGAAGGAACATCTAAGGGATTTGGGGTACTGCAGGAATTTGATATTTAAAAATATTTGTTTTATCAAAGTGTTCCTCCTTATGTCTTTGCTGAATCTCTTCCTATTGCCACACAAATCTGTTTTTTTTTCTTGTCCTGTCATGAACATCAGTAAAGAACAGATGAAGACCAGCATACTTGGCTTAGACTTGTAGGAATTTATTGTCATCACTCAGATTTTCTTTCCTCAGATAGAATTTCTCCACTTTTTTTTTTTTTTGAGAAAGATTAGCCCTGAGCTAACATCTGCTGCCAATCCTCCTCTCTTTGCTGAGGAACGTTGGCCCTGAGCTAACATCTGTGCCCATCTTCCTCTACTTTATATGTGGGGCGACTGCCACAGCATGGCTTGCCAAGCAGTGCCATGTCCACACTTGGGATCGGAACTGGCGAACCCCAGGCTGCCGAAGCGGAACGTGTGAACTTAACCAGCGGGCTATGGGGCTGGCCCCTAAAATTTCTCCAGTCTTACTGGATAGGTGATAAGATTTCTAAGAGGTTAAATGTGAAAAAATTCAGTTGAAATCTCTGAAACTTCTGGTTAATTCCCTATTTCAAATTTTGCTCATATGCTTTGCAATTATAAGAGATATAGATCTCTTTAATCTGATAATTTTTACTTGAATTACTGGGATCAATTTGCTGCTAGATTTTTATATATCACACAAGTTACACGTTCCATCTAAAGAAAATTAAAGAACTAATGGAAATGGAACTTCTTAAAAATAAAAAAAGAGCCAAATGGTAAAAATTTGGAGATGATATGATAAGCTAAGATGGTCAAGTTTTGCCTGGGATCTGTGAGGTTCTTACTATTTATGTTACAAGTGTTAAATACTATAAGTTGAAAAGAAGGGTTCTGAGGAAGAAATCAAAATGAGGCAAAGAAAATGACCATTTTCAACAAAAAACAAGAAAATGGAGTGTCCCTTGACGTGTTCAGAAAGGAACACAGCCATGCCAACACATTCATTCTAGCCCAGTGAGACCCATTTCAGACTTCTGATCTCCAGAACTATAAGATAATAAATTTGAGTTATTTTAAGCCACTAAGTTTGTAATAATTTGTTACAGCAGCAATAGGAAACTAATACAAAAACAATTTATTCTTTTGATGATATCCACTTTGGGTTATGCTTAGTTTTTGAATGTTACGAAAAATGCTTTTAATCAGTATGTTTGAACTCTTTTTCTGGTGAAAAAGGTACATGCTTCTGATAAGTATATACAGCATTTATAAGAGAAAAATACTCAATAACACACCATGTATATCTTTAGCTTTAGGAGATAGTGTCAAATGACTTTCCAAATTTACATTTTCATTATCAATGTATAAGAGTTCCAATTGTTCCAAACCTTTCTGAATACTTGCTATTGTCAGAGTTAATTTTAACTATTCTGTGGCTCTATAGTGATACCTCAATATGATTTTAACTTGTATTTCCATGATGCTTAATAGTTATAATAGTAGCTTAAAACCTAAACACATTTTCATATTATATGATTCACTTGATCTGGCTATCCTTATTTTTGTAAAGTAACCATTCATGTCTTTTGCTCATTTTAAAAAATGATTTGTCCATTTTCTTACTGATTTTGTGAGGTTTTTGCAGATTCTGGATACAAATCCTTTCAAAATATGTGTATAAAAATCTATTCCCACGGGGCTGGCCCGTGGCCAAGTGATTAAGTTCGTGTGCTCCACTTTGGCATTCCAGGGTTTCACCTGTTTGGATCTTTGGTGCAGACACGGCACTGCTCATCAGGCCATGCTGAGGTGGCGCCCCACATAGCACAACTAGAATATACAACTATGCAATGGGGAGCTTTGAGGAGGAGGAGGAGAAGAAGAAGTAGAAGGAGAAGGAGAAGAAGAGGAAGAGGAAGAGGAAGAGGAAGAAGGAGAAGAAGAAGAAAAGAGGAAGATTGGCAACAGATGTTAGCTTAGGTGCCAATCATTTAAAAAAAAATAAATCTGTTCCCACTCTGTGGCTTGATTTTCTCTCCTAATGGTGTTGTTTCATGAACAGAAGTCCTGATCTTTAAATTAATACTTTTCTTCATAGTTAGTGTCTTATTCTGTAATATTTCCTACTTCTAGCCAATAATTTTCCTCTAAGTGCTTTATAGTTTCACCTTTCCTATTTATAGAGGTATGATGTTTCTGGAATTTAGCATTTTGTGTACAGTGAGGTAGAGGTGAAAATTATTTTTTCCATATAGAGATACAATTTATTCAGTATCATGTATTGATAAGACCCTCCTTTCACTTACTACTGCAATGCTATGTTTTTAATGTAACCAATTACTGCTTGCACCAAGGCCACACCTCCCATTGGCTGCTTTCAGCCAATGATTGGGTGTCACAGAGATACTGAGGCAAACACAGGACTCCTCTGACAGCCAACTTTGGCTTGAAGATTCCCATACATCTTTGCCCATCTCTTTTTTCTGAGACCTCCTGCAGTCTAGGTCACTTCCATCCAATCTTTTCTCCCTCTGTCTTTCACTAGGGGTCAGAATTGCATCCTGGTCTGACAACTTTCCCAAATTTCTCTGAGTTTCTACCAATTTCCCTCATACAGGCATTTACTCTAATAAACTACATGTTTAATTTCATCTTGGAATCTGCTTCTCAGAGTATCTGGGCTAACATAAGTGGTGTCAAGAGTGGTCCAAGAAAACAGGTGGTTAGATGAGCATTTGGGATTGGCTCAAAGGTGGGATGGGGCATGGATATAGGTAGGATAAATAGCTACTTGACTGTTAAAGATTTCTCCATGACATGACATGACATGATGTGACATGAGAAATTATCCCAGTTGAGCAGGGATGTTGTCTCAGGCTCAACGATATAGGCATTTGAAATATGTAAAACAAAGCCTACAAATACAGCAGAGTTGGCATTTTCCTGCCAAGTTGTGTTGACTCCCTGCAGAAGGATAATGAGAGACTAGGGACTATTAACAAGCAGCTGTTAATGGCTGAGTGTGAGAGCCAGAGAGCCCCAGTGGTGGATATAAAGGGCCCTTATCATCTGTACTGGAAGGGCAGACACAGATGAACAGCAGGTTGAAGACTTAATTGTGAGAACAGCTCCAGAGATGCTTGAATTCTCAGCAAAGGCAGGTCAGTTACGTGAAGGTCAAGACCTAGTAGGGGAAACCAGGGATCCTGAAAACTTGGACGAGGCCATCTGGACGAGTGCCCCCGAGGGTGATGACACTCCCATTCCCATGGACATTCTGGGTATGCAGAAGTGGCCCATCCTTCTCCAGTAATGGCTAGAACTTACACTGTGCTGGAAGATACTGCAGAAGTTCCTTTCCCACAGGCAACAGGTGACCCCTCAGGAGCTGCCCCACCTTCTATCCTAGAGGCTAGGCTGATACCAAAGTTCAAATCCCAGTATAAACGTCACCCCCTCTCCCCCCGCCATACTGGGCCTGTAAAGAGAATACATAAATAAAAAAATATAAGAATTAGATGACATGTACCTGCAGGAGCTGGAGGACTATTCCTGGGGTTCTTTTTTAGGGTGTTTCATAAAGGGGGCTGGAGTTCAAGGCTGTATAAGCAAGAATTCATTAACTTAGGGCTGCATCTTTAGGACACATGATTTAACACTGTACAAAAACACTAGGAAATGGGGCAAATTTGCTGCAGGGGGCCTCTTAGGAGCTTGGAAGAAACATTGGCCAACTCTTAGCTAGTGAAAATGCCTGAATTAACCCTAGAAGACGGTAGAGGAAAGAATAAAGCATCTAAAGGGAGTGGATGTGACAGTTAATTTTGATAGGGTGCCCAGATATTTGGTTAAACGTTATTTCTTGGTATGTCTGTGAGGGTGTTTCTGGATGAGATTAATATTTTAACTGATAGACTGAATAAAGCAGATGTCCCTCCCTGATGTGGGTGGGCCTCATCCAAACCCTTGAAGGCCTCAAGAGAATAGAAAGTGGATTAAGAAAGAATTGTCTCTCTTTCTATCTGACTCCGAGCTGGGACATCAGTCTTCTTCTGCCTTCAGGCTTGGTCTGAAACTGGAACTACATCGTCAGCTCTCTTGGGTCTGGATTTCTCAGCTTCCACAATTGTCTGAGCCAATTCCTTTTACTAAATATATTTTTATATCTATACATCCTATTGATTCTATTTCTCTGCAGAACCCTGACTAATACAGATTTTGATATCAGAAGTGGTGCTAGAGGAACAAAATTTCAAGGACAAGTTTTCTGAATTGGTTCTGGGGTTTCTGGAACTGGCTCTCTAATCTGACTAGATGTAAAGATGCTAATGATTCCACTTCCAGGAGTAAAGAGAGCACTAATGGTCTATTGTGTGATCTAACAATAGAAATACTCAAAATATCCCCAATGGATACTCCTATTCAACCACTTATAAGAAGCTGTGTGATTGTGGATGTGATACTTTTGGACATTTTTGGAAATATAATGAATATGATGAGGTGACTAGTTGCCCCTGATGTCACTGGCATGAGAAAAGCATGAGTTCAGGAATTCAAATACCTAGCTTCAGCTCCGTATAGATTAACTGAAAGCTTTTTATTTGCCCTGAAGGAGATCCTTATTTCTTGTAGCTGCAGGGCTGAGACTGCTGAAAATCGAATGCAGAATCTGATCTGGTGACTGGCTGAATTCCACCACAAGTTAAACTGCCAGCGTGTTCAGAACTATCTATAAACCAGCCTGAACTTTTGTTCCCCAGTCAACTGCCATGGGCATATGAGTCACTTGTTCATGCCACCTACTTGTGCCTTTAGGATCTGCTCAAACACAAGTTTGTGTGTTAGAATTTCATTTAAAGATGGAGTGCTGCTATGTGTGTCTCAGTTTATAGTAGTCAACTTATATCACGGGGTCTATTGATGGCTCATGGATAAACATTCAGTTTTCACAAAGGCCCAGGAACAAGACACAAGCCGGCTTTCACAGTTATCTGAAAAGAACAGAATAGCTTTTATTTTTGAAATCTTAAGGCTTTGATGTGAGTCACCTATAGATCCTACTCTAGGCTCTGTAACACATCACTCTCTTCCACAGACACTTCAAGCGACATTTGATAAATATGTCTCATGGCCTATCTGACAGGGTAGCTTTTGCGGTAGCCCACAACTATTTCAGAGCCTCCTTCAGAGGCCCACTAAAATCTTGCAACCTTATAAAATACTCTGTGTATGTATTAGAGAAGTGCACCCCCAAAAAGTATATAATTCATGAAAAATTCAGCATACTCCTAGGCACTGTGTTTCTTTTTTAGTGATAAGGTATGCCAGATGTACTAATTTGTCCCTTACCTTAGAAAGGACATCTTGACATGCACTAGGCCACTGCACCTATAGAAATTTTATCAAGGTAAACCCTGAATTATTATAGTTCTACTTTTTCCCTAAGAATGAATATTTCTTACCAAAGTGTCTAGGATATTTCCTAGTTTTTGATCAACAGACATCATCATGACATCAATCACCATCGTGATCTCATCACCGTAGTTGACTAGACTGATCTCCTGTAGAATGGCTAGATGAACAATTTTTCTGCAGAATAAATTAAGATGGAGTACTGGAGGGTTGGTGAGTTAAGATTAGGAAGGTATATTGCTGTCCTTTTCAGGTGAAACCAAACTGCTTCTCAAATATATATAGGAAAAAAAAATGGGCAGATAAATACCAGCAAACCAGATATCTTTGTTGGTTTGCTCCCAAAAAGGAACTGCATCTGCCATAGTAGCTGCATCTCTGCAACCCTTCCATGAATGTGGCATTGCTTTTGATTTCCTGCTTTGGTAGATAGAGGCAGTTATGGATTTTTAAACTTGACTTTTCCTATTATAATAATCCTCATTTCATAAGTGAGGGAACCAATATGGAGACGTTACCAGTTGCTGAGAAACTCTATTCCAACAGTATTTCAGAAATGGGGAAATAACCATGGAGTTTGTTGGTATCCACCAGGCCTGCTGTGAGATAAACCAAAGTCAAGACTCTGTGAATGACCTGAACCCAAAAGCCCCCGGTCTTAGTGGTAGAGCTCAATCACAATTTTTGGTTCACAGGGATTTAGCATTAGTTCGGAGTGAAGTGTCCAATAACCCCTGCAAAGCCTTCACATGTTCCTTTCTTTAATACTTATTCATGTTAAGTTCCTTTGGGGCAAGTCCAGAAGGGAGATTTGCAGTATCAAGTTGAGGCACTGTTGTAGGGTTCTTCTTCAAGGGGACCTCAGACTTCATTAAGGACTCCTTTCATTCAAGGGATTCTGGGACTGTGAACTAATTAAAATTTGGGGATTAGGGAGACAGCCTAAATTCTAAGTAGGGATGATTTAGGTCAGATCTCAATTCATTGAACCAAGAGATTTTTGCTTACAGAAATTATATAAGACTTTAGTAGCAACAATTTTCATTGCTGAAGATCTCCAAGGGTGAGATTATTCTGATAATTCTTACAGTACTCATTCTCATTACAGTAATAATGCCCACTTTATCTTTGTTTATTAAAAGCTGCCATTTCGATTCTGTCCCTCTGGGATCCTAGCATTGCCATTGAATTTAGGGAACCTGTTCTGATGGCAGCATTTTCCACTCTAATTTCTAGTTTGTGGAGAAATTACAGAGGTTTTAAAAAACTAGTGCTCTTCTCACCAATGTATTCTTCAAAGCCGCTATTCAAGAGGTATCCTGTAGACCTTTCTGGAATGAATAGTTATGGGAAGGGGAAGCTTGCTCATGATAAATCCATCTCCTTATTCCAATCTAATCCTTTAGATACTTTCATCTATGGTTTATAAATGAAGTACAGTCATTACAATTTCAGTTAATACAGGGCATTGTTGGGTTCAGATTCATTCAACCTACTAAGCCAAATGCCAGAATCACTACCAGATGCTCAAGCTGACAAATTGAATCCAGACTATCTGGTTAGTGCATCCATAGCAATAAATTTGTTTCGTCCCAGCATTATATTCATTCCACCCCGAGAATCCATTCTCATACATATTCCTAAGGTTTCTGTGAATATTAATTGGAAAAATCTTGCAATTCTTTGAATATGCCTATAGTATCTTTCAAGGTCTTACTTGGTGTCCATACCCCTAGGATCTGCTGGGGTTTGAATCCAGTTTTAAGTCTAGAAGAAATAAGTACTGAATGGTGAGAGGAGGAGTTTGAGAGGGATTGACCACTCACAGAAAGTGGTAATAAACTGTCACTACTGACAATGGAAGGTGGGTAGATCTGGGGGACTTCACAGAATACATCCACATGTTCTGACTACTCTTTTTCAATCACTGTTATAACTATTGGAAGAGACCCTACAAGGCTGTGAATTCAGGTGTTGAAATTCAGCAACCTGCAAGATCTAATTTAGTGTCAGTTTTCAGGAATCTTGTCCCTGCAGCTACAAGGATAAGGGTTTCTTTCAAAATGATTATAGAAACTTTCTGGTTCCTTACCCAGGCCTTGAGTTAGGAGTTTAAAGCTCTGAGCTCATTATTTTCTTACTACAAGTTTTCTAGTACAATTTAAAGAAATTAAGCAACCTCATAGTCTTTGTAATCTTTATGCCCACTATAATGTTTTATTGCAGTGGCTACTTGATCACCTAAAGCTTTGCATAGCAACTTGACCCTTTCAGTTGACTTCAGGTGACAACTTAAGTATTTTGACACTGTATGCTATCTGCTACCAGTGTTCCATTTATCACTAAAAATGGAGTCCTTAATGCCTTTGAGGCAAAACAGATCAAAGAATTGGTTCTAAATTCCCATTCTTAAAATTATGTTCCCTGGAAGCACTTCAGTTACGAAAACCTTTATCAGCCTGGGTTTCGTTGGAAAACAAAACTACTACATGTGTGTTTTAGACTGAGTTCCATGGATTCAGAGTCTGAGACAAGTATTCTCTTGCAAGTGATTGAGGATGTTCTCAGGAGAAACTGCTAAGACAGAGAGGGAAGTAGGATCGGAGCTGGGGGAAGGACAAGAAAGGTGTTATTTTAGCTGAAGTCTAGCCTTAGTTTACCACCACGAGGAATTCTTGAGTGTGAATGGCGCCATGGAAGTGCCTCATCTTGAGGCAAGGGGTCCAGAGTTTTGTTTCCTCATATCAGTTGGAAAAAGGCCACCCTAAGAATTTTTGGGTAAGGTGGCATCCACAGGTGATGGTGGCTCTTCAGACAAGGGAAAAGCCATGTTCCATTAGCCACCAACAGTCACAGCATCTGGGAAGGAGTGTGTTGAGCCAGTAGAGGTGATCTGGGCAGATCACCAACAGCATCTACTGAAAAATATTATGGGAATGAGGGAATTAATAAGGAAAAAGTGTTTATGCAAATATAGGAGTAGCTCCTGAATGAAGATAGCAGAAACAGTGATAAACCCTCAGTCTAATGCCCTGGAGCAGGAAAGAACACTGCCAATATCAGAAAATTCTATGATCTGTTGCAACAGTCAAGTGTGAACTTGTGTCCAGGTCTGAATGGCTGCTGTACTTGACTGCCATGATCTTCTGAAAAGTGGCTTCTCCCACTTCTGACTTCCAAATCTCCCAAAATTCCTGTCCTTGGAAAACAATAACCTAAAACTCTAGAGGGAATTGTATTCTAGAATATGGGACTGTTGTTAGGTGCTCAGGTGATAGCAACTAATCCAGCACATGTGCCAATTAGGTCAAAGATGTCAATGATGCTTTCAGATCTTATATATCATTATTAATTTTTTGTCATCTTGCTCTATCAGTCATTTTGAGAGGCGTGTTAACGTCTCCCACTGCTATTGTGGTTTGGAGTATTTTTTCTTTTGGTTGTATCAACTTTGTTTTGTATATATCAATGTTATGTTATTAAGTACATCAAATTCAGAATTATATATCTTCTTGGTACGTTGATCCAATTTTATTATGAAATATTCTCTTTTATCTCTAGTAATGCTTTTTGCATTAGATTCTATTTTGTCTGTTATTACTGTAGTGACACTAGCTATCTTAGGCTCTTGTTTGCATAGTATATCTTTTTTCCATCTTCTTATTTTAATCCTTTTTTTCCATATTTTTATTTTAATCCTTTTAATTTGAGGTGTGTCTTTTATAAACACCATTAAGGAAATCCATTCTGATAATCTTAATTAACTGGATTGTTTTTCCCATCCATATAAAATGTTACTACTGGGGTATTTGTGGTTATTTCTACCTCCTATTTGGTTTTTACTTATCTTGTCTGTTTCAATTTCCTTTCTTCCTTCTTTTTTCATTAACTAATTATTTTTATTATTCTACTTCTCCTCTACTAATTTAGTGATTTTAAATTAATTTACTATTCTTTTACATCACACACTAAAGATTATAATATGCATTCTTAATTTATTACAGTTTAATATAAAGTGCTATTTTTATCATTTTTCAGACAATGTGAGAACTTTAGAACCCTAACAACATTGTCTCCTCCCACATTTTCTGGTATAATTGTTTTTTTTTAAACTTCTAAAACTTTACTTAGGTAGATTTTACCTGAAAAATTCTCATGTAGTCATTGTCTTAATTTTATTTGTTATTTTTTGGCACACAAATCTATAGATTTTAACACAGGCATAGATTCATGTAAAAACCACCACATTCAGGATGCAGAACCATTCTATAACACAAAAATCTTCCTCAACCTACTCCTTTGTTACACCATTCCTCCAAGCTCTAACCTCTAATTATCATATTTTCTCAATCATTGTAGGTTAAAAACCCACAAGACATTCTTATTATTGCTTACACAGTCAATATTTATTTATACTTAGCCACCTACTGACACTTTCCATTATATTTCATTTTTTCTTGCATTATCATTTTTCTATCTAATGTATTTGCCTTCTGCCTAAAGAACTGCTTTTAAGATTTTTTTTCAATGCATGTAGAGGTGATTTTTTTTTTTTCAGTTTTAATTTGGCCAAAACTGGTTTTTAAAATTTTTCGTTTTGCTTGTTTTGTTTTATCTTCACTTTTAGGGGATATTTTTGTTGGGTGTAGAAATAGAAGACAGCAGTCACTCGTTTTTAGCACTTTAAACACATTATTCTACTATCTTCTGGTTTTCATTCTTTTGGTTGAGTTGACAGATGCCAGTCTAAATGTTCTTCCTTTGAAAGCAACGTGTCCTTTTTACTCTGGTTGTTAAGAGTTTCTTAGTGTTTGGTTTTCATAAGGTTTACTAAAATTGCGTAGAGATAATTTTATTTTCTATGTTTTCCCTCTTTTGTGCTCTGTGTGCTTCAGCTTAAATATTTTTAACTGATCTATCTTCAATACATTAATTCTCTCCTGATTCTTATCTTCTCTAAAGTAATGTGTTTAGTTTTTACTTTCAACATATTACATTTTTCAGTTTTTAAAAAAACTGTTTTGAATGAATTACTTGACATTCTTGTTCTCTGGAAAAATTATCCATCTTAGCAATTTTTGTGTTTGGATCATCTGTGGGTTTGTTTCTCTTAATTGGTCTTTCTTTTTTTCCTAGTTCTTGATATTTCTAGTAATTTTTGATTGTGTGACTGATATACTGATGAATTATAGGTTGAGATGATTTTATCTTCCTCTCAAGAGAGTTTACTTTATCTTGTGGTAGCACGTAGGTTCAGGATAGATCACTTAATATTATCAAAGACTAAGCTCATTTAGGACCAGATTACGGTTTTAGAAGGCTCTGGTTAATCTCCACTTTGAGAGTTTAGCTCTTCAAGAGCCTCAAATGAGAGCCTGGAGTGATTATTAGGCTCTCACCCAGGTCTTAATAGAAGGTTCTAAACTCAATTTTTTCTCTTTTCTACCATGAAACTATAAAAATCTCTTTTCTGATTTCTAGTGTCTTTCTGTTTATCTTCTTAGTCTCTTACTCTGTGCGTTTCAGGAACATGGTAATTCCTTGTACAAAAATCTACTACATATAGAATCTTGGCAATCGTGATCTCCAAATTTGTCTTTCTACCTCCTCAAAATGGTCAAAAATATTGCAGGCTCTCTACTTCTTCACAGTATTCAGGTAATTTTTAATTTTTGGCTTCTGGCTACCTGCATCTTCACTAAGAATCAGCAAATGCCCTCAGAGGCAATATGGCTCTAAGATCGTAGGCTTATATTCACCAGTTCTCTTTCTAATACTTTTGTCAAAATTCATATTTCTGGGGCTTGATGTGTCTCACTCGAATTTTACGCCCACCATTGGCCAAAGGAAGTCAGAGCCTTTTATTGAAAGTTCTGAAAAGAGTGCAGCCGGACTTCAGATTTTGGCTGTTGTGGCCCTACAGGTCCTATTGCCTCAAAAGATCTCTATGATGTTTTCAAAAATTTCTTGTACATTGTTTGGATTTTTATATTTGACATTTTCTATCTTACTGAGAATGCGAGTCTTCCATAAGATATTACACTATTGTCAAACACTGAAGTCCAGCCTTCACTGTTGTTGAGACTATCAATATGGGGCCATGAGTTTCTTGGCCAATGATGGACAAAGAAATCAAGTGAGACACATCAAGTCCAAGAAATACAAATTTGATCAGGATAATAAAAAGTTTAAAGAAAGTGTAAACCCAGCAGCTACCTGAAAAGATGACTCATTATTTACCGCTCAAAATAGCCAACTCATTCCTGTGGATTGTAAGGTCTTGTGGTTGCAGTTTATCTCCTTAATTGATAATGAACATTATCCCTAAATCACTAAAATATATGATCATATTACCTCAAGTCAGTTTCTACTGTTGACATCCAAGGAACTGAATCAATCCACTTGCACATATACACGTATATGTATATAGCATGTGTCTCAGCAAGATTATGAGGCTATAAAGGCAGAAAATATTATTTCTTTGTCTATCAGACATCCCAAAGCTTGAATATTGTTTTTACTAACTATATGTTAAATTGAATTAAATTTTATATTTTATTTCAGATTCCCAAATTAAAATAACGAATATTAATAAAATATTATAGTATCATCCAAAGTAAATAAAAACTGAAATTCAGATAGTCCTGTAACATAAACCACCCATGAAAATAAAAGAAGAAATCAAAGAAATTGACTTAATGTGATCATTTATGAACACGATTATGAGTCATTCTAAAACATTGCCTTTCTGATACTAGGAGTCAAATATAACCACAGTATGAAGAATATACTAAATAGTCAATATGTGTTCAAAATTTTTTTCCAAAAATCATGAAAAAACAGAGAAAGCAGAATGACCACCTTTACTTTAAGAATTAGTAATAACTTGGAATTTAAAAATTGTTTCTAATGCTGTGTATATTTCACGCACACAGAACTAGAACAGTCTGCTGAAATAAAAGGAGAGATTTCTATAAACGTAATAGGCTATATTAAGCCTGCCCTTATGTTGGATACGATTTCCATTTAATGTCAGAAATTGGCTTTTGAAGATGGCACTCTAAAAATCAAAGCTTTCAATTTTTGCAGCTTCTAAATTGATTAAAGTAGAAAAAGAAGTGTTAAAGAAACATTTTGAGAATATAATCATTCAAATCTCATTTTTTGAAGGGTTGGGGGCAGGGCGTGCTTTGTTTTTATTACATAAGGAAAGGGAAAGGAAAAGGAATGATTGAGACCAGCAATAAAAAGATAACTATGTCAGGAAGGGTAAAGTATTCACATCAGAGCTCTCTGGCCCTTCGCTATTAGAATATAAATGCTACATCTTGAAATAAACTAGGAAATGAAGGTATATATCTTTCTCTTTAAAGTGCCAGATCAGAAGAGGTGAGCTTTTCTCTGAGAATCAGGAGCGCTGCCTTCTGAGGTTTCTGTGATCAAAAATGGGGAAAGCACCGATGTGGAAAGACTGATATTTGAGCCTCAAAAAACTGGTTTTCAGCACCAGCAGTGTTAATAGAAGGGATGTCAGAAGCCCCAGTACTGTCTAAGCTGTTCACACAACGAATTTTTGCATGGGCAGCTGGGGAAATCTAATTCTAAACTTACACAGGATCTCTATTTAGTAATATTTCTGGTACATGAATATACTTTATTCATGTAATTTTTGTCTTATTAAAGCAATAAGGGAGGATTGTTATTTGTAGCAAATTGGGGGTGGGAAAAGTAACACTTTGTGCCCCCAGACTAGTTCAGCTGATTTATGGGGAGTTTTTCTTCTTCTGGAATCATCGTTAACTCAAAGAGAACATCTCAGTGGTATGAACTTTGCTTTATTCCAGCTGAATCACTCAAGAAAAGAAATTAGGAACATAGATCTTGGGCAGAAAATTAGCAAAGTTCTTTCCTCCAAGCTCCAGTTGAGGTTTGACACACCTTTGGTACTTTTTCATAAATGACTTCATCTGACCAATGGTCACCCCAATTACTTACAGGATTTTATTGAAACTGCTTTATTCTATGCCTCATACTTTTCATTTAAAAAATCCTCAGCGACTAGTGCTTAGCATAAATTTCACTCTCAATAAATATTTATTAAATTAAGTAACCATTCTAGTCCTAATCTGTCTGAGTACCAATAAACTGGTATAAATTAGGGCTAGGTCCACAATTCTGTAGATCAATTAAAACATCATTTACCAGGTATGCGACCTTTACATTGAATAATTTACTTAACCTCTCAATTTCAATTTTATCATCTACAAAATCTCACACGATTGTTCTATAAATTATAATATCACATCTATAAAGGGCCTCCCACAGAGCTTAATACATCCTATAGGCTGTTGTTATTATTTTTGTTATTATTAACATTTGCAAATGACAAATGAGCCTTCATCTCTTAGATTCGTGAAACTTTTCCCTCTTCATTCAATATCTTAATAAATTGTTATTCACAGGAAGCCAAATTTCAAAGTCCCAAATCATCATGGGTCAATTACAAAGAGCATTTTCTTTGGTCATTTTTTTCCCCAAGACACACATACATCTTCATTACTCCATTAGGCAGTTTTACAGAGTTTCCCATAATTTCTGTTAAAATGCTACTCTTTCTCTTGGTGCCTACCTATCATGAAACTCTGAGGGCAGGGACATAATTTTCAAATTGTTTTCTCATTCACTAACGCTTTTACCCATTCGGTTTATTTATTTAATTTTTAAAGATTGGCGCTGAGCTAACATCTGTTGCCAATCTTTTTGGTTTTTTTTCCTTCTTCTCCTCAAAGCCCCCACAATGCATAGTTGTGTATTCTAGTTGTAGGTCCCTCTAGCTCTGCTGTGTGGGACACTGCCTCAGCATGGCTTGATGAGCAGTGCTAGGTCTGTGCTAAGTATCTGAACCGGCGAAAGCCTAGGCCCCTGAAGTGGAATGCATGAACTTAACCACTCGGCCACGGGGCCGGCCCCTACGCATCCTCTTTAAATTGGTGGTCAGTGGAAAAGGCACTGGATGTTGTAGTGGACGTGGTTGTTTTACTACTTCCAGGAATTGACAAGACAGAATATTTTCAAGAGGGGCTATTCAAGAGCACATTTATTTATTTTTATTTATACCATTTTGCTGCAGTCACTAAAGACAAGAGTAGGCAACTGAGACTAATTGAACACTGATAAAAGGCAAGGCATTCGCGTTCGAGCATGAGCATTAGGAGAGGGCTGCACTCAGTTTTGGATCATAATCTATTCAACAACAGAAAATACTACTGCTGGAAGGTGATCCAATGAGAAAGGCACTGCACACATTCAGCCCATAAATGGAACAATGGTTGATTCAATCCATGAATCAGAATGAACAGGTAGTTGCTCCAAATCAAATTTTACAGATGATTTTAAATGACATTGGTCACAAAGTGAGGGAAGCAATACTCGTGCAAGGAAAGGAAGAGAAGATGGGATAAAAATGACAGCATTGTCTTCAAATAATAGCTGCTACGGGCCTTCTTCAACCTTCACCATTTTGATGATGTACTTAAATGAAGTTATATTTATTGAAGATTCATATTAAGATGGGAACACCATTAAGTCTATCCTAAGCCCATTTTTAACCATCTGCCGTATCCTATGATCTCTGTCTACTAAAGCACTCACTTCTGTCTACACTGGCAGTGCATCATGTCAAGGCTCTTATCTCGCCTTTGTTTCTGCTTTTGCGCCATTCCAATCCATTCTTCTAATTGCCGAGTGATGTTTCTAAACTAAAAATCCTTTCTTTTTCACCTATCTGTTAAAATCCTTCAATCTTTCCCTATTTCTTTTGAGAAGATATTCAAATTTCTTACCATAGCCTCTCACAATTTCCCAGTATGGCCATGTAACGATTTTCAACTCTTTCAGAGAACAAATGAAATCAATCCATTGTAACTTTTACTTTGAGAGCAAGATAATCCAAAAAGTTTGCACATTAGGACCGAGGAGAAGGAATTTTCAGTGTCTGAAAGCCTGGACATCCTCTATTAAAAGTTTCTTAACTAATAACGCATCTGAAAGGCTCTTTGCCCATGCTCTCCTCATATGGAAATTATGCTTGCCTTTTTAAGAGTGAGATATGTGTATCACTTACGTGTGTGTATATTTCATTCATATTTCATCTTTCACTCACAGCTAGGCCTTGGTGTTCTCTTTTTGAACATAAACAATTTCATAGAACAACATCAGACAAGGCTACTGTGGGAACATGATGAAATAAGATCAAAAACAAGACCATTTCATATTTATGTCTAATCACAGACATAAGCAAGGTCACTGGGCACACCACAAAACACTAAACGTCCCCCACCTCCTGGCTAATACGAGTGGCTGTTACTTGTTTACCTGTTATAGCTTCAGCTTTACTCCAGTCTGTCATTTTTCTAGATAAGGTTGATTAACATATCCAATCATAGAACTATCCCATTTCCTCATATCAGCCAATGCAGAAAAAATCTCTACTTCCTTGAATCTTTGCAAAATCACCTACCCAAAGCCCAAGCTCTTTAAGAAGTCCTTTCTCATTCCTTCTTACTGAGACGCTCTATAGTTTCTCATGTTGCATGGTCTCCCTAGTTGTTGCAGTAAGAACGACACCCAATCTACTCACAAATATAAATGTATTCCTGGTGGTCTTTGCCTAGTGGGTGTATATATATACACACACTCACTGAATGGTTGAAATCATTCATATTTAGGTGAGGAGCCAGAAATACCTTTGCTCTTTAAGTCAAATTCCTTCTTTGTTTACTTGTTAAAGTACAGCTGTAATTTGCAGTTATTTTCTATATTTGTCTGCTTTTTCCCACTTCCCCCAGTAAACTAATGCTCCATTAGGGGAAGTGGCTATGATAGCCTTTTCTTTTTTTTTTTAAAGATTGGCACCTGGGCTAACAACTGTTGCCAACCTTTTTTGTTTTTTTTTTTCTTTCCTGCTTTATCTCCCCAAACCGCCCCCCCTGCCCCCGTACACAGTTGTATATCTTAGTTGCATGTCCTCCTAGTTGTGGGATATGGGACGCTGTCTCAGCGTGGCCTGATGAGCAGTGCCATGTCCACGCCCAGGATCCGAACCCTGGGCCGCAGCAGCGGAGCGCACGAACTTAACCACTCAGCCACGGAGCTGGCCCCTATGACAGTCTTTTCTAATTTTGATTCTGAGTGCCTAGCACATTATTTTGCACATAGCAGATGCTTGATAAACTTCTGTTGAATGATTGAATAAAAAAAATCAGCAATAATTATTTAGAAAAAGAATTGTATTCCAAATGATCACAAAATATAAGATACCTAGGAATAAACCAACAAGATAATGTCCAAGACCTAAAAGAATAAACTGATAAAATTAAACTGAGGAATATAAAAAAAATTAAATAATGGAAAGATGAAATGTTTCCAGAACCAGAACACAAAACTTCAAATATGTGAATTCTCCTTAAAACATATTGGTTTGTGCTTAGAATCTTGAAAAATTAGATCTGTAGCTCATAGTGCTAGCAAAATAAATTTTAAAGTGTCCAAAATTTTAATGCCAAGGAAAAGTCTCAATTTTTGGACAATAGTCATAATACATTTTCACTGAGTAAATTGCGTAAACTGAAACTTAATGTACTTCTTAAACCAATGTTTTCTTATACTTTTAGAAGTAGTATTAACATTGTCACGCTCGCTTATAAAATACATCCTAATAATTTTGCATGTACTTGCTCCTCTACCAGTTATTTTTTTAATGAGTGTCCTTCCAGATTTTTTTAATAGACTTTATTTTTTAGAAAGTTTTAGATTTATGGAAAAATCACACATATAATACAAAGATTTCATATAAACACCCAGTTTCCTCTATTATTAACATCTTACATTATGGCACATTGTCACAATTAATGAACTACTGTTGATACATTACATTATTATTATTATTATTAAATAAAGTCCTTACTTTATTCAGATTTTCTTAGGATTTATGCAATGTCTTTTTACTGTCCCAGAACCCCATCATGATATAACATTATATTTCGTTATAACTCCTTAAGCTCCTCTTGGCTGTGATAGTTTCTCAGACTTTCCTTGACAATTTTGAGGAGTATTGGTCTGGTATTTTGTAGAATGCTCTGCTATTGCAATTTGTGTGATGTTGTTCTCATGATTAGACTGGACATATGGGTCTTCTTACACCTTTATTTTACAAAAGGAAAGTACCATTTTCATCACATCATATCAAGGGTACATTCTATTAAAGTGACTTGTGACCATTGATATTGACTTTGATCGCTTGATTGAGGTAGTGTTTGACATGTTTCTCCATCAAAAAATTTGTTTTCCCCCTTTCTTTACTGCATTCTTTGGAAGGAAGTGACTATGCACAGGGCAGACTTACGGAGTGGAGATTTATATCCTACTGTGTGAGGGTAAATTATTTGAAATTCCTCTGCAAGGGATGTTGACTTCCCTACCATCATACAGTATGTAGCTTTTTCAGATTTTTCTGCTTCTTTCGCTTAGAAATATGCATTTCAAATATTTTCATGTCTTTTTGTAACTTG